>NW_028227279.1:6583050-7855249 GCF_978045245.1 Mus caroli
TCATATACTATGTACTACACTGTGCGTTTCTTATATTCTAAGTTTTTCAGTGCAACTCACTCATATACTATGTACTACACTGTGCGTTTCTTATATTCTAAGTTTTTCAGTGCAACTCACTCATATACTATGTACTACACTGTGCGTTTCTTATATTCTAAGTTTTTCAGTGCAACTCACTCATATACTATGTACTACACTCTGCGTTTCTTATATTCTAAGTTTTTCAGTGCAACTCACTCATATACTATGTACTACAATGTGCGTTTCTTATATTCTAAGTTTTTCAGTGCAACTCACTCATATACTATGTACTACACTGTGCGTTTCTTATATTCTAAGTTTTTCAGTACAACTCACTCATATACTATGTACTACACTGTGCGTTTCTTATATTCTAAGTTTTTCAGTGCAACTCACTCATATACTATGTACTACAATGTGCGTTTCTTATATTCTAAGTTTTTCAGTGCAACTCACTCATATACTATATACTACACTGTGCGTTTCTTAAATTCTAAGTTTTTCAGTGCAACTCACTCATATACTATGTACTACACTGTGCGTTTCTTAAATTCTAAGTTTTTCAGTGCAACTCACTCATATACTATGTACTACACTGTGCGTTTCTTATATTCTAAGTTTTTCAGTGCAACTCACTCATATACTATGTACAACACTGTGCGTTTCTTATATTCTTAGTTTTTCAGTGCAACTCACTCATATACTATGTACTACACAGTGCGTTTCTTATATTCTAAGTTTTTCAGTGCAACTCACTCATATACTATGTACTACACTGTGCGTTTCTTATATTCTAAGTTTTTCAGTGCAACTCACTCATATACTATGTACTACACTGTGCGTTTCTTATATTCTAAGTTTTACAGTGCAACTCACTCATATACTATGTACTACACTGTGCGTTTCTTATATTCTAAGTTTTTCAGTGCAACTCACTCATATACTATGTACTACACTGTGCGTTTCTTATATTCTAAGTTTTTCAGTGCAACTCACTCATATACTATGTACTACACTGTGCGTTTCTTATATTCTAAGTTTTTCAGTGCAACTCACTCATATACTATGTACTACACTGTGCGTTTCTTATATTCTAAGTTTTTCAGTGCAACTCACTCATATACTATGTACTACACTGTGCATTTCGTGTAATGCGGGTTTTTCAGTAAATTCTAAGTTTTTCAGTGCAACTCACTCATATACTATGTACTACACTGTGCGTTTCTTATATTCTAAGTTTTTCAGTGCAACTCACTCATATACTATGTACTACACTGTGCGTTTCTTATATTCTAAGTTTTTCAGTGCAACTCACTCATATACTATGTACTACACTGTGCGTTTCTTATATTCTAAGTTTTTCAGTGCAACTCACTCATATACTATGTACTACACTGTGCGTTTCTTATATTCTAAGTTTTTCAGTGCAACTCACTCATATACTATGTACTACACTGTGCGTTTCTTATATTCTAAGTTTTTCAGTGCAACTCACTCATATACTATGTACTACACTGTGCGTTTCTTATATTCTAAGTTTTTCAGTGCAACTCACTCATATACTATGTACTACACTGTGCGTTTCTTATATTCTAAGTTTTTCAGTGCAACTCACTCATATACTATGTACTACACTGTGCATTTCGTGTAATGCGGGTTTTTCAGTAAATTCTAAGTTTTTCAGTGCAACTCACTCATATACTATGTACTACACTGTGCGTTTCTTATATTCTAAGTTTTTCAGTGCAACTCACTCATATACTATGTACTACACTGTGCGTTTCTTATATTCTAAGTTTTTCAGTGCAACTCACTCATATACTATGTACTACACTGTGCATTTCGTGTAATGCGGGTTTTTCAGTAAATTCTAAGTTTTTCAGTGCAACTCACTCATATACTATGTACTACACTGTGCGTTTCTTATATTCTAAGTTTTTCAGTGCAACTCACTCATATACTATGTACTACACTGTGCGTTTCTTATATTCTAAGTTTTTCAGTGCAACTCACTCATATACTATGTACTACACTGTGCGTTTCTTATATTCTAAGTTTTTCAGTGCAACTCACTCATATACTATGTACTACACTGTGCGTTTCTTATATTCTAAGTTTTTCAGTGCAACTCACTCATATACTATGTAGTACACTGTGCGTTTCTTATATTCTAAGTTTTTCAGTGCAACTCACTCATATACTATGTACTACACTGTGCGTTTCTTATATTCTAAGTTTTTCAGTGCAACTCACTCATATACTATGTACTACACTGGGCATTTCGTGTAATGCGGGTTTTTCAGTAAATTCTAAGTTTTTCAGTGCAACTCACTCATATACTATGTACTACACTGTGCGTTTCTTATATTCTAAGTTTTTCAGTGCAACTCACTCATATACTATGTACTACACTGTGCGTTTCTTATATTCTAAGTTTTTCAGTGCAACTCACTCATATACTATGTACTACACTGTGCGTTTCTTATATTCTAAGTTTTTCAGTGCAACTCACTCATATACTATGTACTACACTGTGCGTTTCTTATATTCTAAGTTTTTCAGTGCAACTCACTCATATACTATGTACTACACTGTGCGTTTCTTATATTCTAAGTTTTTCAGTGCAACTCACTCATATACTATGTACTACACTGTGCGTTTCTTATATTCTAAGTTTTTCAGTGCAACTCACTCATATACTATGTACTACACTGTGCGTTTCTTATATTCTAAGTGTTTCAGTGCAACTCACTCATATACTATGTACTACAATGTGCGTTTCTTATATTCTAAGTTTTTCAGTGCAACTCACTCATATACTATATACTACACTGTGCGTTTCTTAAATTCTAAGTTTTTCAGTGCAACTCACTCATATACTATGTACTACACTGTGCGTTTCTTAAATTCTAAGTTTTTCAGTGCAACTCACTCATATACTATGTACTACACTGTGCGTTTCTTATATTCTAAGTTTTTCAGTGCAACTCACTCATATACTATGTACAACACTGTGCGTTTCTTATATTCTAAGTTTTTCAGTGCAACTCACTCATATACTATGTACTACACTGTGCGTTTCTTATATTCTAAGTTTTACAGTGCAACTCACTCATATACTATGTACTACACTGTGCGTTTCTTATATTCTAAGTTTTTCAGTGCAACTCACTCATATACTATGTACTACACTGTGCGTTTCTTATATTCTAAGTTTTTCAGTGCAACTCACTCATATACTATGTACTACACTGTGCGTTTCTTATATTCTAAGTTTTTCAGTGCAACTCACTCATATACTATGTACTACACTGTGCGTTTCTTATATTCTAAGTTTTTCAGTGCAACTCACTCATATACTATGTACTACACTGTGCATTTCGTGTAATGCGGGTTTTTCAGTAAATTCTAAGTTTTTCAGTGCAACTCACTCATATACTATGTACTACACTGTGCGTTTCTTATATTCTAAGTTTTTCAGTGCAACTCACTCATATACTATGTACTACACTGTGCGTTTCTTATATTCTAAGTTTTTCAGTGCAACTCACTCATATACTATGTACTACACTGTGCATTTCGTGTAATGCGGGTTTTTCAGTAAATTCTAAGTTTTTCAGTGCAACTCACTCATATACTATGTACTACACTGTGCGTTTCTTATATTCTAAGTTTTTCAGTGCAACTCACTCATATACTATGTACTACACTGTGCGTTTCTTATATTCTAAGTTTTTCAGTGCAACTCACTCATATACTATGTACTACACTGTGCGTTTCTTATATTCTAAGTTTTTCAGTGCAACTCACTCATATACTATGTACTACACTGTGCGTTTCTTATATTCTAAGTTTTTCAGTGCAACTCACTCATATACTATGTAGTACACTGTGCGTTTCTTATATTCTAAGTTTTTCAGTGCAACTCACTCATATACTATGTACTACACTGTGCGTTTCTTATATTCTAAGTTTTTCAGTGCAACTCACTCATATACTATGTACTACACTGGGCATTTCGTGTAATGCGGGTTTTTCAGTAAATTCTAAGTTTTTCAGTGCAACTCACTCATATACTATGTACTACACTGTGCGTTTCTTATATTCTAAGTTTTTCAGTGCAACTCACTCATATACTATGTACTACACTGTGCGTTTCTTATATTCTAAGTTTTTCAGTGCAACTCACTCATATACTATGTACTACACTGTGCGTTTCTTATATTCTAAGTTTTTCAGTGCAACTCACTCATATACTATGTACTACACTCTGCGTTTCTTATATTCTAAGTTTTTCAGTGCAACTCACTCATATACTATGTACTACAATGTGCGTTTCTTATATTCTAAGTTTTTCAGTGCAACTCACTCATATACTATGTACTACACTGTGCGTTTCTTATATTCTAAGTTTTTCAGTACAACTCACTCATATACTATGTACTACACTGTGCGTTTCTTATATTCTAAGTTTTTCAGTGCAACTCACTCATATACTATGTACTACAATGTGCGTTTCTTATATTCTAAGTTTTTCAGTGCAACTCACTCATATACTATATACTACACTGTGCGTTTCTTAAATTCTAAGTTTTTCAGTGCAACTCACTCATATACTATGTACTACACTGTGCGTTTCTTAAATTCTAAGTTTTTCAGTGCAACTCACTCATATACTATGTACTACACTGTGCGTTTCTTATATTCTAAGTTTTTCAGTGCAACTCACTCATATACTATGTACAACACTGTGCGTTTCTTATATTCTTAGTTTTTCAGTGCAACTCACTCATATACTATGTACTACACAGTGCGTTTCTTATATTCTAAGTTTTTCAGTGCAACTCACTCATATACTATGTACTACACTGTGCGTTTCTTATATTCTAAGTTTTTCAGTGCAACTCACTCATATACTATGTACTACACTGTGCGTTTCTTATATTCTAAGTTTTACAGTGCAACTCACTCATATACTATGTACTACACTGTGCGTTTCTTATATTCTAAGTTTTTCAGTGCAACTCACTCATATACTATGTACTACACTGTGCGTTTCTTATATTCTAAGTTTTTCAGTGCAACTCACTCATATACTATGTACTACACTGTGCGTTTCTTATATTCTAAGTTTTTCAGTGCAACTCACTCATATACTATGTACTACACTGTGCGTTTCTTATATTCTAAGTTTTTCAGTGCAACTCACTCATATACTATGTACTACACTGTGCATTTCGTGTAATGCGGGTTTTTCAGTAAATTCTAAGTTTTTCAGTGCAACTCACTCATATACTATGTACTACACTGTGCGTTTCTTATATTCTAAGTTTTTCAGTGCAACTCACTCATATACTATGTACTACACTGTGCGTTTCTTATATTCTAAGTTTTTCAGTGCAACTCACTCATATACTATGTACTACACTGTGCGTTTCTTATATTCTAAGTTTTTCAGTGCAACTCACTCATATACTATGTACTACACTGTGCGTTTCTTATATTCTAAGTTTTTCAGTGCAACTCACTCATATACTATGTACTACACTGTGCGTTTCTTATATTCTAAGTTTTTCAGTGCAACTCACTCATATACTATGTACTACACTGTGCGTTTCTTATATTCTAAGTTTTTCAGTGCAACTCACTCATATACTATGTACTACACTGTGCGTTTCTTATATTCTAAGTTTTTCAGTGCAACTCACTCATATACTATGTACTACACTGTGCATTTCGTGTAATGCGGGTTTTTCAGTAAATTCTAAGTTTTTCAGTGCAACTCACTCATATACTATGTACTACACTGTGCGTTTCTTATATTCTAAGTTTTTCAGTGCAACTCACTCATATACTATGTACTACACTGTGCGTTTCTTATATTCTAAGTTTTTCAGTGCAACTCACTCATATACTATGTACTACACTGTGCGTTTCTTATATTCTAAGTTTTTCAGTGCAACTCACTCATATACTATGTACTACACTGTGCGTTTCTTATATTCTAAGTGTTTCAGTGCAACTCACTCATATACTATGTACTACAATGTGCGATTCTTATATTCTAAGTTTTTCAGTGCAACTCACTCATATACTATGTACTACACTGTGCGTTTCTTAAATTCTAAGTTTTTCAGTGCAACTCACTCATATACTATGTACTACACTGTGCGTTTCTTAAATTCTAAGTTTTTCAGTGCAACTCACTCATATACTATGTACTACACTGTGCGTTTCTTATATTCTAAGTTTTTCAGTGCAACTCACTCATATACTATGTACTACACTGTGCGTTTCTTATATTCTAAGTTTTTCAGTGCAACTCACTCATATACTATGTACTACACTGTGCGTTTCTTATATTCTAAGTTTTTCAGTGCAACTCACTCATATACTATGTACTACACTGTGCGTTTCTTATATTCTAAGTTTTTCAGTGCAACTCACTCATATACTATGTACTACACTGTGCATTTCGTGTAATGCGGGTTTTTCAGTAAATTCTAAGTTTTTCAGTGCAACTCACTCATATACTATGTACTACACTGTGCGTTTCTTATATTCTAAGTTTTTCAGTGCAACTCACTCATATACTATGTACTACACTGTGCGTTTCTTATATTCTAAGTTTTTCAGTGCAACTCACTCATATACTATGTACTACACTGTGCGTTTCTTATATTCTAAGTTTTTCAGTGCAACTCACTCATATACTATGTACTACACTGTGCGTTTCTTATATTCTAAGTTTTTCAGTGCAACTCACTCATATACTATGTACTACACTGTGCGTTTCTTATATTCTAAGTTTTTCAGTGCAACTCACTCATATACTATGTACTACACTGTGCGTTTCTTATATTCTAAGTTTTTCAGTGCAACTCACTCATATACTATGTACTACACTGTGCGTTTCTTATATTCTAAGTGTTTCAGTGCAACTCACTCATATACTATGTACTACAATGTGCGTTTCTTATATTCTAAGTTTTTCAGTGCAACTCACTCATATACTATATACTACACTGTGCGTTTCTTAAATTCTAAGTTTTTCAGTGCAACTCACTCATATACTATGTACTACACTGTGCGTTTCTTAAATTCTAAGTTTTTCAGTGCAACTCACTCATATACTATGTACTACACTGTGCGTTTCTTATATTCTAAGTTTTTCAGTGCAACTCACTCATATACTATGTACAACACTGTGCGTTTCTTATATTCTAAGTTTTTCAGTGCAACTCACTCATATACTATGTACTACACTGTGCGTTTCTTATATTCTAAGTTTTACAGTGCAACTCACTCATATACTATGTACTACACTGTGCGTTTCTTATATTCTAAGTTTTTCAGTGCAACTCACTCATATACTATGTACTACACTGTGCGTTTCTTATATTCTAAGTTTTTCAGTGCAACTCACTCATATACTATGTACTACACTGTGCGTTTCTTATATTCTAAGTTTTTCAGTGCAACTCACTCATATACTATGTACTACACTGTGCGTTTCTTATATTCTAAGTTTTTCAGTGCAACTCACTCATATACTATGTACTACACTGTGCATTTCGTGTAATGCGGGTTTTTCAGTAAATTCTAAGTTTTTCAGTGCAACTCACTCATATACTATGTACTACACTGTGCGTTTCTTATATTCTAAGTTTTTCAGTGCAACTCACTCATATACTATGTACTACACTGTGCGTTTCTTATATTCTAAGTTTTTCAGTGCAACTCACTCATATACTATGTACTACACTGTGCATTTCGTGTAATGCGGGTTTTTCAGTAAATTCTAAGTTTTTCAGTGCAACTCACTCATATACTATGTACTACACTGTGCGTTTCTTATATTCTAAGTTTTTCAGTGCAACTCACTCATATACTATGTACTACACTGTGCGTTTCTTATATTCTAAGTTTTTCAGTGCAACTCACTCATATACTATGTACTACACTGTGCGTTTCTTATATTCTAAGTTTTTCAGTGCAACTCACTCATATACTATGTACTACACTGTGCGTTTCTTATATTCTAAGTTTTTCAGTGCAACTCACTCATATACTATGTACTACACTGTGCGTTTCTTATATTCTAAGTTTTTCAGTGCAACTCACTCATATACTATGTACTACACTGTGCGTTTCTTATATTCTAAGTTTTTCAGTGCAACTCACTCATATACTATGTACTACACTGTGCATTTCGTGTAATGCGGGTTTTTCAGTAAATTCTAAGTTTTTCAGTGCAACTCACTCATATACTATGTACTACACTGTGCGTTTCTTATATTCTAAGTTTTTCAGTGCAACTCACTCATATACTATGTACTACACTGTGCGTTTCTTATATTCTAAGTTTTTCAGTGCAACTCACTCATATACTATGTACTACACTGTGCGTTTCTTATATTCTAAGTTTTTCAGTGCAACTCACACATATACTATGTACTACACTGTGCGTTTCTTATATTCTAAGTTTTTCAGTGCAACTCACTCATATACTATGTACTACAATGTGCGTTTCTTATATTCTAAGTTTTTCAGTGCAACTCACTCATATACTATGTACTACACTGTGCGTTTCTTATATTCTAAGTTTTTCAGTACAACTCACTCATATACTATGTACTACACTGTGCGTTTCTTATATTCTAAGTTTTTCAGTGCAACTCACTCATATACTATGTACTACAATGTGCGTTTCTTATATTCTAAGTTTTTCAGTGCAACTCACTCATATACTATATACTACACTGTGCGTTTCTTAAATTCTAAGTTTTTCAGTGCAACTCACTCATATACTATGTACTACACTGTGCGTTTCTTAAATTCTAAGTTTTTCAGTGCAACTCACTCATATACTATGTACTACACTGTGCGTTTCTTATATTCTAAGTTTTTCAGTGCAACTCACTCATATACTATGTACAACACTGTGCGTTTCTTATATTCTTAGTTTTTCAGTGCAACTCACTCATATACTATGTACTACACAGTGCGTTTCTTATATTCTAAGTTTTTCAGTGCAACTCACTCATATACTATGTACTACACTGTGCGTTTCTTATATTCTAAGTTTTTCAGTGCAACTCACTCATATACTATGTACTACACTGTGCGTTTCTTATATTCTAAGTTTTACAGTGCAACTCACTCATATACTATGTACTACACTGTGCGTTTCTTATATTCTAAGTTTTTCAGTGCAACTCACTCATATACTATGTACTACACTGTGCGTTTCTTATATTCTAAGTTTTTCAGTGCAACTCACTCATATACTATGTACTACACTGTGCGTTTCTTATATTCTAAGTTTTTCAGTGCAACTCACTCATATACTATGTACTACACTGTGCGTTTCTTATATTCTAAGTTTTTCAGTGCAACTCACTCATATACTATGTACTACACTGTGCATTTCGTGTAATGCGGGTTTTTCAGTAAATTCTAAGTTTTTCAGTGCAACTCACTCATATACTATGTACTACACTGTGCGTTTCTTATATTCTAAGTTTTTCAGTGCAACTCACTCATATACTATGTACTACACTGTGCGTTTCTTATATTCTAAGTTTTTCAGTGCAACTCACTCATATACTATGTACTACACTGTGCGTTTCTTATATTCTAAGTTTTTCAGTGCAACTCACTCATATACTATGTACTACACTGTGCGTTTCTTATATTCTAAGTTTTTCAGTGCAACTCACTCATATACTATGTACTACACTGTGCGTTTCTTATATTCTAAGTTTTTCAGTGCAACTCACTCATATACTATGTACTACACTGTGCGTTTCTTATATTCTAAGTTTTTCAGTGCAACTCACTCATATACTATGTACTACACTGTGCATTTCGTGTAATGCGGGTTTTTCAGTAAATTCTAAGTTTTTCAGTGCAACTCACTCATATACTATGTACTACACTGTGCGTTTCTTATATTCTAAGTTTTTCAGTGCAACTCACTCATATACTATGTACTACACTGTGCGTTTCTTATATTCTAAGTTTTTCAGTGCAACTCACTAATATACTATGTACTACACTGTGCGTTTCTTATATTCTAAGTTTTTCAGTGCAACTCACTCATATACTATGTACTACACTGTGCGTTTCTTATATTCTAAGTGTTTCAGTGCAACTCACTCATATACTATGTACTACAATGTGCGATTCTTATATTCTAAGTTTTTCAGTGCAACTCACTCATATACTATATACTACACTGTGCGTTTCTTAAATTCTAAGTTTTTCAGTGCAACTCACTCATATACTATGTACTACACTGTGCGTTTCTTAAATTCTAAGTTTTTCAGTGCAACTCACTCATATACTATGTACTACACTGTGCGTTTCTTATATTCTAAGTTTTTCAGTGCAACTCACTCATATACTATGTACAACACTGTGCGTTTCTTATATTCTTAGTTTTTCAGTGCAACTCACTCATATACTATGTACTACACTGTGCGTTTCTTATATTCTAAGTTTTTCAGTGCAACTCACTCATATACTATGTACTACACTGTGCGTTTCTTATATTCTAAGTTTTTCAGTGCAACTCACTCATATACTATGTACTACACTGTGCGTTTCTTATATTCTAAGTTTTACAGTGCAACTCACTCATATACTATGTACTACACTGTGCGTTTCTTATATTCTAAGTTTTTCAGTGCAACTCACTCATATACTATGTACTACACTGTGCGTTTCTTATATTCTAAGTTTTTCAGTGCAACTCACTCATATACTATGTACTACACTGTGCGTTTCTTATATTCTAAGTTTTTCAGTGCAACTCACTCATATACTATGTACTACACTGTGCGTTTCTTATATTCTAAGTTTTTCAGTGCAACTCACTCATATACTATGTACTACACTGTGCATTTCGTGTAATGCGGGTTTTTCAGTAAATTCTAAGTTTTTCAGTGCAACTCACTCATATACTATGTACTACACTGTGCGTTTCTTATATTCTAAGTTTTTCAGTGCAACTCACTCATATACTATGTACTACACTGTGCGTTTCTTATATTCTAAGTTTTTCAGTGCAACTCACTCATATACTATGTACTACACTGTGCGTTTCTTATATTCTAAGTTTTTCAGTGCAACTCACTCATATACTATGTACTACACTGTGCGTTTCTTATATTCTAAGTTTTTCAGTGCAACTCACTCATATACTATGTACTACACTGTGCGTTTCTTATATTCTAAGTTTTTCAGTGCAACTCACTCATATACTATGTACTACACTGTGCGTTTCTTATATTCTAAGTTTTTCAGTACAACTCACTCATATACTATGTACTACACTGTGCATTTCGTGTAATGCGGGTTTTTCAGTAAATTCTAAGTTTTTCAGTGCAACTCACTCATATACTATGTACTACACTGTGCGTTTCTTATATTCTAAGTTTTTCAGTGCAACTCACTCATATACTATGTACTACACTGTGCGTTTCTTATATTCTAAGTTTTTCAGTGCAACTCACTCATATACTATGTACTACACTGTGCGTTTCTTATATTCTAAGTTTTTCAGTGCAACTCACTCATATACTATGTACTACACTGTGCGTTTCTTATATTCTAAGTTTTTCAGTGCAACTCACTCATATACTATGTACTACAATGTGCGTTTCTTATATTCTAAGTTTTTCAGTGCAACTCACTCATATAATATGTACTACACTGTGCGTTTCTTATATTCTAAGTTTTTCAGTGCAACTCACTCATATACTATGTACTACACTGTGCATTTCGTGTAATGCGGGTTTTTCAGTAAATTCTAAGTTTTTCAGTGCAACTCACTCATATACTATGTACTACACTGTGCGTTTCTTATATTCTAAGTTTTTCAGTGCAACTCACTCATATACTATGTACTACACTGTGCGTTTCTTATATTCTAAGTTTTTCAGTGCAACTCACTCATATACTATGTACTACACTGTGCGTTTCTTATATTCTAAGTTTTTCAGTGCAACTCACTCATATACTATGTACTACACTGTGCGTTTCTTATATTCTAAGTTTTTCAGTGCAACTCACTCATATACTATGTACTACACTGTGCGTTTCTTATATTCTAAGTTTTTCAGTGCAACTCACTCATATACTATGTACTACACTGTGCATTTCGTGTAATGCGGGTTTTTCAGTAAATTCCAAGTTTTTCAGTGCAACTCACTCATATACTATGTACTACACTGTGCGTTTCTTATATTCTAAGTTTTTCAGTGCAACTCATTCATATACTATGTACTACACTGTGCGTTTCTTATATTCTAAGTTTTTCAGTGCAACTCACTCATATACTATGTACTACACTGTGCGTTTCTTATATTCTAAGTTTTTCAGTGAACTCACTCATATACTATGTACTACACTGTGCGTTTCTTATATTCTAAGTTTTTCAGTGCAACTCACTCATATACTATGTACTACAATGTGCGTTTCTTATATTCTAAGTTTTTCAGTGCAACTCACTCATATACTATGTACTACACTGTGCGTTTCTTAAATTCTAAGTTTTTCAGTGCAACTCACTCATATACTATGTACTACACTGTGCGTTTCTTAAATTCTAAGTTTTTCAGTGCAACTCACTCATATACTATGTACTACACTGTGCGTTTCTTATATTCTAAGTTTTTCATTGCAACTCACTCATATACTATGTACAACACTGTGCGTTTCTTATATTCTTAGTTTTTCAGTGCAACTCACTCATATACTATGTACTACACTGTGCGTTTCTTATATTCTAAGTTTTTCAGTGCAACTCACTCATATACTATGTACTACACTGTGCGTTTCTTATATTCTAAGTTTTTCAGTGCAACTCACTCATATACTATGTACTACACTGTGCGTTTCTTATATTCTAAGTTTTTCAGTGCAACTCACTCATATACTATGTACTACACTGTGCGTTTCTTATATTCTAAGTTTTTCAGTGCAACTCACTCATATACTATGTACTACACTGTGCGTTTCTTATATTCTAAGTTTTTCAGTGCAACTCACTCATATACTATGTACTACACTGTGCGTTTCTTATATTCTAAGTTTTTCAGTGCAACTCACTCATATACTATGTACTACACTGTGCGTTTCTTATATTCTAAGTTTTTCAGTGCAACTCACTCATATACTATGTACTACACTGTGCATTTCGTGTAATGCGGGTTTTTCAGTAAATTCTAAGTTTTTCAGTGCAACTCACTCATATACTATGTACTACACTGTGCGTTTCTTATATTCTAAGTTTTTCAGTGCAACTCACTCATATACTATGTACTACACTGTGCGTTTCTTATATTCTAAGTTTTTGAGTGCAACTCACTCATATACTATGTACTACAATGTGAGTTTCTTATATTCTAAGTTTTTCAGTGCAACTCACTCATATACTATGTACTACACTGTGCGTTTCTTATATTCTAAGTTTTTCAGTGCAACTCACTCATATACTATGTACTACACTGTGCGTTTCTTATATTCTAAGTTTTTCAGTGCAACTCACTCATATACTATGTACTACAATGTGCGTTTCTTATATTCTAAGTTTTTCAGTGCAACTCACTCATATACTATGTACTACACTGTGCGTTTCTTATATTCTAAGTTTTTCTGTGCAACTCACTCATATACTATGTACTACACTGTGCGTTTCTTATATTCTAAGTTTTTCAGTGCAACTCACTCATATACTATGTACTACACTGTGCGTTTCTTATATTCTAAGTTTTTCAGTGCAACTCACTCATATACTATGTACTACACTGTGCGTTTCTTATATTCTAAGTTTTTCAGTGCAACTCACTCATATACTATGTACTACACTGTGCGTTTCTTATATTCTAAGTGTTTCAGTGCAACTCACTCATATACTATGTACTACACTGTGCGTTTCTTATATTCTAAGTTTTTCAGTGCAACTCACTCATATACTATGTACTACACTGTGCATTTCGTGTAATGCGGGTTTTTCAGTAAATTCTAAGTTTTTCAGTGCAACTCACTCATATACTATGTACTACACTGTGCGTTTCTTATATTCTAAGTTTTTCAGTGCAACTCACTCATATACTATGTACTACACTGTGCGTTTCTTATATTCTAAGTTTTTCAGTGCAACTCACTCATATACTATGTACTACACTGTGCGTTTCTTATATTCTAAGTTTTTCAGTGCAACTCACTCATATACTATGTACTACACTGTGCGTTTCTTATATTCTAAGTTTTTCAGTGCAACTCACTCATATACTATGTACTACACTGTGCGTTTCTTATATTCTAAGTTTTTCAGTGCAACTCACTCATATACTATGTACTACACTGTGCGTTTGTTATATTCTAAGTTTTTCAGTGCAACTCACTCATATACTATGTACTACACTGTGCATTTCGTGTAATGCGGGTTTTTCAGTAAATTCTAAGTTTTTCAGTGCAACTCACTCATATACTATGTACTACACTGTGCGTTTCTTATATTCTAAGTTTTTCAGTGCAACTCACTCATATACTATGTACTACACTGTGCGTTTCTTATATTCTAAGTTTTTCAGTGCAACTCACTCATATACTATGTACTACACTGTGCGTTTCTTATATTCTAAGTTTTTCAGTGCAACTCACTCATATACTATGTACTACACTCTGCGTTTCTTATATTCTAAGTGTTTCAGTGCAACTCACTCATATACTATGTACTACAATGTGCGATTCTTATATTCTAAGTTTTTCAGTGCAACTCACTCATATACTATATACTACACTGTGCGTTTCTTAAATTCTAAGTTTTTCAGTGCAACTCACTCATATACTATGTACTACACTGTGCGTTTCTTAAATTCTAAGTTTTTCAGTGCAACTCACTCATATACTATGCACTACACTGTGCGTTTCTTATATTCTAAGTTTTTCAGTGCAACTCACTCATATACTATGTACAACACTGTGCGTTTCTTATATTCTTAGTTTTTCAGTGCAACTCACTCATATACTATGTACTACACTGTGCGTTTCTTATATTCTAAGATTTTCAGTGCAACTCACTCATATACTATGTACTACACTGTGCGTTTCTTATATTCTAAGTTTTTCAGTGCAACTCACTCATATACTATGTACTACACTGTGCGTTTCTTATATTCTAAGTTTTACAGTGCAACTCACTCATATACTATGTACTACACTGTGCGTTTCTTATATTCTAAGTTTTTCAGTGCAACTCACTCATATACTATGTACTACACTGTGCGTTTCTTATATTCTAAGTTTTTCAGTGCAACTCACTCATATACTATGTACTACACTGTGCGTTTCTTATATTCTAAGTTTTTCAGTGCAACTCACTCATATACTATGTACTACACTGTGCGTTTCTTATATTCTAAGTTTTTCAGTGCAACTCACTCATATACTATGTACTACACTGTGCATTTCGTGTAATGCGGGTTTTTCAGTAAATTCTAAGTTTTTCAGTGCAACTCACTCATATACTATGTACTACACTGTGCGTTTCTTATATTCTAAGTTTTTCAGTGCAACTCACTCATATACTATGTACTACACTGTGCGTTTCTTATATTCTAAGTTTTTCAGTGCAACTCACTCATATACTATGTACTACACTGTGCGTTTCTTATATTCTAAGTTTTTCAGTGCAACTCACTCATATACTATGTACTACACTGTGCGTTTCTTATATTCTAAGTTTTTCAGTGCAACTCACTCATATACTATGTACTACACTGTGCGTTTCTTATATTCTAAGTTTTTCAGTGCAACTCACTCATATACTATGTACTACACTGTGCGTTTCTTATATTCTAAGTTTTTCAGTACAACTCACTCATATACTATGTACTACACTGTGCATTTCGTGTAATGCGGGTTTTTCAGTAAATTCTAAGTTTTTCAGTGCAACTCACTCATATACTATGTACTACACTGTGCGTTTCTTATATTCTAAGTTTTTCAGTGCAACTCACTCATATACTATGTACTACACTGTGCGTTTCTTATATTCTAAGTTTTTCAGTGCAACTCACTCATATACTATGTACTACACTGTGCGTTTCTTATATTCTAAGTTTTTCAGTGCAACTCACTCATATACTATGTACTACACTGTGCGTTTCTTATATTCTAAGTTTTTCAGTGCAACTCACTCATATACTATGTACTACAATGTGCGTTTCTTATATTCTAAGTTTTTCAGTGCAACTCACTCATATAATATGTACTACACTGTGCGTTTCTTATATTCTAAGTTTTTCAGTGCAACTCACTCATATACTATGTACTACACTGTGCATTTCGTGTAATGCGGGTTTTTCAGTAAATTCTAAGTTTTTCAGTGCAACTCACTCATATACTATGTACTACACTGTGCGTTTCTTATATTCTAAGTTTTTCAGTGCAACTCACTCATATACTATGTACTACACTGTGCGTTTCTTATATTCTAAGTTTTTCAGTGCAACTCACTCATATACTATGTACTACACTGTGCGTTTCTTATATTCTAAGTTTTTCAGTGCAACTCACTCATATACTATGTACTACACTCTGCGTTTCTTATATTCTAAGTGTTTCAGTGCAACTCACTCATATACTATGTACTACAATGTGCGATTCTTATATTCTAAGTTTTTCAGTGCAACTCACTCATATACTATATACTACACTGTGCGTTTCTTAAATTCTAAGTTTTTCAGTGCAACTCACTCATATACTATGTACTACACTGTGCGTTTCTTAAATTCTAAGTTTTTCAGTGCAACTCACTCATATACTATGTACTACACTGTGCGTTTCTTATATTCTAAGTTTTTCAGTGCAACTCACTCATATACTATGTACAACACTGTGCGTTTCTTATATTCTTAGTTTTTCAGTGCAACTCACTCATATACTATGTACTACACTGTGCGTTTCTTATATTCTAAGTTTTTCAGTGCAACTCACTCATATACTATGTACTACACTGTGCGTTTCTTATATTCTAAGTTTTTCAGTGCAACTCACTCATATACTATGTACTACACTGTGCGTTTCTTATATTCTAAGTTTTACAGTGCAACTCACTCATATACTATGTACTACACTGTGCGTTTCTTATATTCTAAGTTTTTCAGTGCAACTCACTCATATACTATGTACTACACTGTGCGTTTCTTATATTCTAAGTGTTTCAGTGCAACTCACTCATATACTATGTACTACACTGTGCGTTTCTTATATTCTAAGTTTTTCAGTGCAACTCACTCATATACTATGTACTACACTGTGCGTTTCTTATATTCTAAGTTTTTCAGTGCAACTCACTCATATACTATGTACTACACTGTGCGTTTCTTATATTCTAAGTTTTTCAGTGCAACTCACTCATATACTATGTACTACACTGTGCGTTTCTTATATTCTAAGTTTTTCAGTGCAACTCACTCATATACTATGTACTACACTGTGCGTTTCTTATATTCTAAGTTTTTCAGTGCAACTCACTCATATACTATGTACTACACTGTGCATTTCGTGTAATGCGGGTTTTTCAGTAAATTCCAAGTTTTTCAGTGCAACTCACTCATATACTATGTACTACACTGTGCGTTTCTTATATTCTAAGTTTTTCAGTGCAACTCATTCATATACTATGTACTACACTGTGCGTTTCTTATATTCTAAGTTTTTCAGTGCAACTCACTCATATACTATGTACTACACTGTGCGTTTCTTATATTCTAAGTTTTTCAGTGCAACTCACTCATATACTATGTACTACACTGTGCGTTTCTTATATTCTAAGTTTTTCAGTGCAACTCACTCATATACTATGTACTACAATGTGCGTTTCTTATATTCTAAGTTTTTCAGTGCAACTCACTCATATACTATGTACTACACTGTGCGTTTCTTAAATTCTAAGTTTTTCAGTGCAACTCACTCATATACTATGTACTACACTGTGCGTTTCTTAAATTCTAAGTTTTTCAGTGCAACTCACTCATATACTATGTACTACACTGTGCGTTTCTTATATTCTAAGTTTTTCATTGCAACTCACTCATATACTATGTACAACACTGTGCGTTTCTTATATTCTTAGTTTTTCAGTGCAACTCACTCATATACTATGTACTACACTGTGCGTTTCTTATATTCTAAGTTTTTCAGTGCAACTCACTCATATACTATGTACTACACTGTGCGTTTCTTATATTCTAAGTTTTTCAGTGCAACTCACTCATATACTATGTACTACACTGTGCGTTTCTTATATTCTAAGTTTTTCAGTGCAACTCACTCATATACTATGTACTACACTGTGCGTTTCTTATATTCTAAGTTTTTCAGTGCAACTCACTCATATACTATGTACTACACTGTGCGTTTCTTATATTCTAAGTTTTTCAGTGCAACTCACTCATATACTATGTACTACACTGTGCGTTTCTTATATTCTAAGTTTTTCAGTGCAACTCACTCATATACTATGTACTACACTGTGCGTTTCTTATATTCTAAGTTTTTCAGTGCAACTCACTCATATACTATGTACTACACTGTGCATTTCGTGTAATGCGGGTTTTTCAGTAAATTCTAAGTTTTTCAGTGCAACTCACTCATATACTATGTACTACACTGTGCGTTTCTTATATTCTAAGTTTTTCAGTGCAACTCACTCATATACTATGTACTACACTGTGCGTTTCTTATATTCTAAGTTTTTGAGTGCAACTCACTCATATACTATGTACTACAATGTGAGTTTCTTATATTCTAAGTTTTTCAGTGCAACTCACTCATATACTATGTACTACACTGTGCGTTTCTTATATTCTAAGTTTTTCAGTGCAACTCACTCATATACTATGTACTACACTGTGCGTTTCTTATATTCTAAGTTTTTCAGTGCAACTCACTCATATACTATGTACTACAATGTGCGTTTCTTATATTCTAAGTTTTTCAGTGCAACTCACTCATATAATATGTACTACACTGTGCGTTTCTTATATTCTAAGTTTTTCAGTGCAACTCACTCATATACTATGTACTACACTGTGCATTTCGTGTAATGCGGGTTTTTCAGTAAATTCTAAGTTTTTCAGTGCAACTCACTCATATACTATGTACTACACTGTGCGTTTCTTATATTCTAAGTTTTTCAGTGCAACTCACTCATATACTATGTACTACACTGTGCGTTTCTTATATTCTAAGTTTTTCAGTGCAACTCACTCATATACTATGTACTACACTGTGCGTTTCTTATATTCTAAGTTTTTCAGTGCAACTCACTCATATTCTATGTACTACAATGTGCGTTTCTTATATTCTAAGTTTTTCAGTGCAACTCACTCATATACTATGTACTACACTGTGCGTTTCTTATATTCTAAGTTTTTCAGTGCAACTCACTCATATACTATGTACTACACTGTGCGTTTCTTATATTCTAAGTTTTTCAGTGCAACTCACTCATATACTATGTACTACACTGTGCATTTCGTGTAATGCGGGTTTTTCAGTAAATTCTAAGTTTTTCAGTGCAACTCACTCATATACTATGTACTACACTGTGCGTTTCTTATATTCTAAGTTTTTCAGTGCAACTCATTCATATACTATGTACTACACTGTGCGTTTCTTATATTCTAAGTTTTTCAGTGCAACTCACTCATATACTATGTACTACACTGTGCGTTTCTTATATTCTAAGTTTTTCAGTGCAACTCACTCATATACTATGTACTACACTGTGCGTTTCTTATATTCTAAGTTTTTCAGTGCAACTCACTCATATACTATGTACTACAATGTGCGTTTCTTATATTCTAAGTTTTTCAGTGCAACTCACTCATATACTATATACTACACTGTGCGTTTCTTAAATTCTAAGTTTTTCAGTGCAACTCACTCATATACTATGTACTACACTGTGCGTTTCTTATATTCTAAGTTTTTCAGTGCAACTCACTCATATACTGTGTACTACACTGTGCGTTTCTTATATTCTAAGTTTTTCAGTGCAACTCACTCATATAATATGTACTACACTGTGCGTTTCTTATATTCTAAGTTTTTCAGTGCAACTCACTCATATACTATGTACTACACTGTGCGTTTCTTATATTCTAAGTTTTTCAGTGCAACTCACTCATATACTATGTACTACACTGTGCGTTTCTTATATTCTAAGTTTTTCAGTGCAACTCACTCATATACTATGTACTACACTGTGCGTTTCTTATATTCTAAGTTTTTCAGTGCAACTCACTCATATACTATGTACTACACTGTGCGTTTCTTATATTCTAAGTTTTTCAGTGCAACTCACTCATATACTATGTACTACACTGTGCATTTCGTGTAATGCGGGTTTTTCAGTAAATTCTAAGTTTTTCAGTGCAACTCACTCATATACTATGTACTACACTGTGCGTTTCTTATATTCTAAGTTTTTCAGTGCAACTCACTCATATACTATGTACTACACTGTGCGTTTCTTATATTCTAAGTTTTTGAGTGCAACTCACTCATATACTATGTACTACAATGTGCGTTTCTTATATTCTAAGTTTTTCAGTGCAACTCACTCATATACTATATACTACACTGTGCGTTTCTTAAATTCTACGTTTTTCAGTGCAACTCACTCATATACTATGTACTACACTGTGCGTTTCTTAAATTCTAAGTTTTTCAGTGCAACTCACTCATATACTATGTACTACACTGTGCGTTTCTTATATTCTAAGTTTTTCAGTGACACTCACTCATATACTATGTACTACACTGTGTGTTTCTTATATTCTAAGTTTTTCAGTGCAACTCACTCATATACTATGTACTACAATGTGCGTTTCTTATATTCTAAGTTTTTCAGTGCAACTCACTCATATACTATGTACTACACTGTGCGTTTCTTATATTCTAAGTTTTTCAGTGCAACTCACTCATATACTATGTACTACACTGTGCGTTTCTTATATTCTAAGTTTTTCAGTGCATCTCACTCATATACTATGTACTACACTGTGCGTTTCTTATATTCTAAGTTTTTCAGTGCAACTCACTCATATACTATGTACTACACTGTGCGTTTCTTAAATTCTAAGTTTTTCAGTGCAACTCACTCATATACTATATACTACAATGTGCGTTTCTTATATTCTAAGTTTTTCAGTGCAACTCACTCATATACTATGTACTACACTGTGCGTTTCTTATATTCTAAGTTTTTCAGTGCAACTCACTCATATACTATGTACTACACTGTGCGTTTCTTATATTCTAAGTTTTTCAGTGCAACTCACTCATATACTATGTACTACACTGTGCGTTTCTTATATTCTAAGTTTTTCAGTGCAACTCACTCATATACTATGTACTACACTGTGCGTTTCTTATATTCTAAGTTTTTCAGTGCAACTCACTCATATACTATGTATTACACTGTGCGTTTCTTATTTTCTAAGTTTTTCAGTGCAACTCACTCATATACTTTGTACTACACTGTGCTTTTCTTATATTCTAAGTTTTTCAGTGCAACTCACTCATATACTATGTACTACACTGTGCGTTTCTTATATTCTAAGTTTTTCAGTGCAACTCACTCATATACTATGTACTACACTGTGCGTTTCTTATATTCTAAGTTTTTCAGTGCAACTCACTCATATACTATGTACTACACTGTGCGTTTCTTATATTCTAAGTTTTTCAGTGCAACTCACTCATATACTATGTACTACACTGTGCGTTTCTTATATTCTAAGTTTTTCAGTGCAACTCACTCATATACTATGTACTACACTGTGCATTTCTTATATTCTAAGTTTTTCAGTGCAACTCACTCATATACTATGTACTACACTGTGCATTTCGTGTAATGCGGGTTTTTCAGTAAATTCTAAGTTTTTCAGTGCAACTCATTCATATACTATGTACTATACTGTTCGTTTCTTATATTCTAAGTTTTTCAGTGCAACTCACTCATATACTATGTACTACACTGTGCGTTTCATATATTCTAAGTTTTTCAGTGCAACTCACTCATATACTATGTACTACACTGTGCGTTTCTTATATTCTAAGTTTTTCAGTGCAACTCACTCATATACTATGTACTACACTGTGCGTTTCTTATATTCTAAGTTTTTCAGTGCAACTCACTCATATACTATGTACTACACTGTGTGTTTCTTATATTCTAAGTTTTTCAGTGCAACTCACTCATATACTATGTACTACACTGTGCGTTTCTTATATTCTAAGTTTTTCAGTGCAACTCACTCATATACTATGTACTACCCTGTGCGTTTCTTATATTCTAAGTTTTTCAGTGCAACTCACTCATATACTTTGTACTACACTGTGCTTTTCTTATATTCTAAGTTTTTCAGTGCAACTCACTCATATACTATGTACTACACTGTGCGTTTCTTATATTCTAAGTTTTTCAGTGCAACTCACTCATATACTATGTACTACACTGTGCGTTTCTTATATTCTAAGTTTTTGAGTGCAACTCACTCATATACTATGTACTACACTGTGCGTTTCTTATATTCTAAGTTTTTCAGTGCAACTCACTCATATACTATGTACTACACTGTGCGTTTCTTATATTCTAAGTTTTTCAGTGCAACTCACTCATATACTATGTACTACACTGTGCGTTTCTTATATTCTAAGTTTTTCAGTGCAACTCACTCATATACTATGTACTACACTGTGCGTTTCTTATATTCTAAGTTTTTCAGTGCAACTCACTCATATACTATGTACAACACTGTGCGTTTCTTATATTCTTAGTTTTTCAGTGCAACTCACTCATATACTATGTACTACACTGTGCGTTTCTTATATTCTAAGTTTTTCAGTGCAACTCACTCATATACTATGTAATACACTGTGCGTTTCTTATATTCTAAGTTTTTCAGTGCAACTCACTCATATACTATGTACAACACTGTGCGTTTCTTATATTCTTAGTTTTTCAGTGCAACTCACTCATATACTATGTACTACACTGTGCGTTTCTTATATTCTAAGTTTTTCAGTGCAACTCACTCATATACTATGTACTACACTGTGCATTTCGTGTAATGCCGGTTTTTCAGTAAATTCTAAGTTTTTCAGTGCAACTCACTCATATACTATGTACTACACTGTGCGTTTCTTATATTCTAAGTTTTTGAGTGCAACTCACTCATATACTATGTACTACACTGTGCGTTTCTTATATCCTAAGTTTTTCAGTGCAACTCACTCATATACTATGTACTACACTGTGCGTTTCTTATATTCTAAGTTTTTCAGTGCAACTCACTAATATACTATGTACTACACTGTGCGTTTCTTATATTCTAAGTTTTTCAGTGCAACTCACTCATATACTATGTACTACACTGTGCGTTTCTTATATTCTAAGTTTTTCAGTGCAACTCACTCATATACTATGTACTACACTGTGCATTTCGTGTAATGCGGGTTTTTCAGTTTATTCTAAGTTTTTCAGTGCAACTCACTCATATACTATGTACTACACTGTGCGTTTCTTATATTCTAAGTTTTTCAGTGCAACTCACTCATATACTATGTACTACACTGTGCGTTTCTTATATTCTAAGTTTTTCAGTGCAACTCACTCATATATTATGTACTACACTGTGAGTTTCTTATATTCTAAGTTTTTCAGTGCAACTCACTCATATACTATGTACTACACTGTGCATTTCGTGTAATGCGGGTTTTTCAGTAAATTCTAAGTTTTTCAGTGCAACTCACTCATATACTATGTACTACACTGTGCGTTTCTTATATTCTAAGTTTTTCAGTGCAACTCACTCATATACTATGTACTACACTGTGCGTTTCTTATATTCTAAGTTTTTCAGTGCAACTCACTCATATACTTTGTACTACACTGTGCTTTTCTTATATTCTAAGTTTTTCAGTGCAACTCACTCATATACTATGTACTACACTGTGCGTTTCTTATATTCTAAGTTTTTCAGTGCAACTCACTCATATACTATGTACTACACTGTGCGTTTCTTATATTCTAAGTTTTTCAGTGCAACTCACTCATATACTATGTACTACACTGTGCGTTTCTTATATTCTAAGTTTTTCAGTGCAACTCACTCATATACTATGTACTACACTGTGCGTTTCTTATATTCTAAGTTTTTCAGTGCAACTCACTCATATACTATGTACTACACTGTGCGTTTCTTATATTCTAAGTTTTTCAGTGCAACTCACTCATATACTATGTACTACACTGTGCGTTTCTTATATTCTAAGTTTTTCAGTGCAACTCACTCATATACTATGTACTACACTGTGCGTTTCTTATATTCTAAGTTTTTCAGTGCAACTCACTCATATACTATGTACTACACTGTGCGTTTCTTATATTCTAAGTTTTTCAGTGCAACTCACTCATATACTATGTACTACACTGTGCGTTTCTTATATTCTAAGTTTTTCAGTGCAACTCACTCATATACTATGTACTACACTGTGCGTTTCTTATATTCTAAGTTTTTAAGTGCAACTCACTCATATACTATGTACTACACTGTGCGTTTCTTATATTCTAAGTTTTTCAGTGCAACTCACTCATTTACTATGTACTATACTGTGCGTTTCTTATATTCTAAGTTTTTGAGTGCAACTCACTCATATACTATGTACTACACTGTGCGTTTCTTATATTCTAAGTTTTTCAGTGCAACTCACTCATATACTATGTACTACACTGTGCATTTCGTGTAATGCGGGTTTTTCAGTAAATTCTAAGTTTTTCAGTGCAACTCACTCATATACTATGTACTACACTGTGCGTTTCTTATATTCTAAGTTTTTGAGTGCAACTCACTCATATACTATGTACTACACTGTGCGTTTCTTATATTCTAAGTTTTTCAGTGCAACTCACTCATATACTATGTACTACACTGTGCGTTTCTTATATTCTAAGTTTTTCAGTGCAACTCACTAATATACTATGTACTACACTGTGCGTTTCTTATATTCTAAGTTTTTCAGTGCAACTCACTCATATACTATGTACTACACTGTGCGTTTCTTATATTCTAAGTTTTTCAGTGCAACTCACTCATATACTATGTACTACACTGTGCATTTCGTGTAATGCGGGTTTTTCAGTAAATTCTAAGTTTTTCAGTGCAACTCACTCATATACTATGTACTACACTGTGCGTTTCTTATATTCTAAGTTTTTCAGTGCAACTCACTCATATACTATGTACTACAATGTGCGTTTCTTATATTCTAAGTTTTTCAGTGCAACTCACTCATATACTATATACTACACTGTGCGTTTCTTAAATTCTAAGTTTTTCAGTGCAACTCACTCATATAATATGTACTACACTGTGCGTTTCTTATATTCTAAGTTTTTCAGTGCAACTCACTCATATACTATGTACTACACTGTGCATTTCGTGTAATGCGGGTTTTTCAGTAAATTCTAAGTTTTTCAGTGCAACTCACTCATATACTATGTACTACACTGTGCGTTTCTTATATTCTAAGTTTTTCAGTGCAACTCACTCATATACTATGTACTACACTGTGTGTTTCTTATATTCTAAGTTTTTCAGTGCAACTCACTCATATACTATGTACTACACTGTGCGTTTCTTATATTCTAAGTTTTTCAGTGCAACTCACTCATATACTATGTACTACACTGTGCGTTTCTTATATTCTAAGTTTTTCAGTGCAACTCACTCATATACTATGTACTACACTGTGCGTTTCTTATATTCTAAGTTTTTCAGTGCAACTCACTCATATACTATGTACTACACTGTGCGTTTCTTATATTCTAAGTTTTTCAGTGCAACTCACTCATATACTATGTACTACACTGTGCGTTTCTTATATTCTAAGTTTTTCAGTGCAACTCACTCATATACTATGTACTACACTGTGCGTTTCTTATATTCTAAGTTTTTCAGTGCAACTCTCTCATATACTATGTATTACACTGTGCGTTTCTTATATTCTAAGTTTTTCAGTGCAACTCACTCATATACTTTGTACTACACTGTGCTTTTCTTATATTCTAAGTTTTTCAGTGCAACTCACTCATATACTTTGTACTACACTGTGCTTTTCTTATATTCTAAGTTTTTCAGTGCAACTCACTCATATAATATGTACTACACTGTGCGTTTCTTATATTCTAAGTTTTTCAGTGCAACTCACTCATATACTATGTACTACACTGTGCATTTCGTGTAATGCGGGTTTTTCAGTAAATTCTAAGTTTTTCAGTGCAACTCACTCATATACTATGTACTACACTGTGCGTTTCTTATATTCTAAGTTTTTCAGTGCAACTCACTCATATACTATGTACTACACTGTGCATTTCTTATATTCTAAGTTTTTCAGTGCAACTCACTCATATACTATGTACTACACTGTGCGTTTCTTATATTCTAAGTTTTTCAGTGCAACTCACTCATATACTATGTACTACACTGTGCGTTTCTTATATTCTAAGTTTTTCAGTGCAACTCACTCATATACTATGTACTACACTGTGCGTTTCTTATATTCTAAGTTTTTCAGTGCAACTCACTCATATACTATGTACTACACTGTGCGTTTCTTAAATTCTAAGTTTTTCAGTGCAACTCACTCATATACTATGTACTACAATGTGCATTTCTTATATTCTAAGTTTTTCAGTGCAACTCACTCATATACTATGTACTACACTGTGGGTTTCTTATATTCTAAGTTTTTCAGTGCAACTCACTCATATACTATGTACTACACTGTGCGTTTCTTATATTCTAAGTTTTTCAGTGCAACTCACTCATATACTATGTACTACACTGTGCGTTTCTTATATTCTAAGTTTTTCAGTGCAACTCACTCATATACTATGTACTACAATGTGCGTTTCTTATATTCTAAGTTTTTCAGTGCAACTCACTCATATACTATGTACTACACTGTGCGTTTCTTAAATTCTAAGTTTTTCAGTGCAACTCACTCATATAATATGTACTACACTGTGCGTTTCTTATATTCTAAGTTTTTCAGTGCAACTCACTCATATACTATGTACTACATTGTGCATTTCGTGTAATGCGGGTTTTTCAGTAAATTCTAAGTTTTTCAGTGCAACTCACTCATATACTATGTACTACACTGTGCGTTTCTTATATTCTAAGTTTTTCAGTGCAACTCACTCATATACTATGTACTACACTGTGCATTTCGTATAATGCGGGTTTTTCAGTAAATTCTAAGTTTTTCAGTGCAACTCACTCATATACTATGTACTATACTGTGCGTTTCTTATATTCTAAGTTTTTCAGTGCAACTCACTCATATACTATGTACTACACTGTGCGTTTCTTATATTCTAAGTTTTTCAGTGCAACTCACTCATATACTATGGACTACACTGTGCGTTTCTTATATTCTAAGTTTTTCAGTGCAACTCACTCATATACTATGTACTACACTGTGCGTTTCTTAAATTCTAAGTTTTTCAGTGCAACTCACTCATATACTATGTACTACAATGTGCATTTCTTATATTCTAAGTTTTTCAGTGCAACTCACTCATATACTATGTACTACACTGTGGGTTTCTTATATTCTAAGTTTTTCAGTGCAACTCACTCATATACTATGTACTACACTGTGCGTTTCTTATATTCTAAGTTTTTCAGTGCAACTCACTCATATACTATGTACTACACTGTGCGTTTCTTATATTCTAAGTTTTTCAGTGCAACTCACTCATATACTATGTACTACATTGTGCGTTTCTTATATTCTAAGTTTTTCAGTGCAACTCCCTCATATACTATGTATTACACTGTGCGTTTCTTATATTCTAAGTTTTTCAGTGCAACTCACTCATATACTTTGTACTACACTGTGCTTTTCTTATATTCTAAGTTTTTCAGTGCAACTCACTCATATACTATGTACTACACTGTGCGTTTCTTATATTCTAAGTTTTTCAGTGCAACTCACTCATATACTATGTACTACACTGTGCAATTCGTGTAATGCGGGTTTTTCAGTAAATTCTAAGTTTTTCAGTGCAACTCACTCATATACTATGTACTACACTGTGCGTTTCTTATATTCTAAGTTTTTGAGTGCAACTCACTCATATACTATGTACTACACTGTGCGTTTCTTATATTCTAAGTTTTTCAGTGCAACTCACTCATATACTATGTACTACACTGTGCGTTTCTTATATTCTAAGTTTTTCAGTGCAACTCACTAATATACTATGTACTACACTGTGCGTTTCTTATATTCTAAGTTTTTCAGTGCAACTCACTCATATACTATGTACTACACTGTGCGTTTCTTATATTCTAAGTTTTTCAGTGCAAGTCACTCATATACTATGTACTACACTGTGCATTTCGTGTAATGCGGGTTTTTCAGTAAATTCTAAGTTTTTCAGTGCAACTCACTCATATACTATGTACTACACTGTGCGTTTCTTATATTCTAAGTTTTTCAGTGCAACTCACTCATATACTATGTACTACACTGTGCGTTTCTCATATTCTAAGTTTTTCAGTGCAACTCACTCATATATTATGTACTACACTGTGCGTTACTTATATTCTAAGTTTTTCAGTGCAACTCACTCATATACTATGTACTACACTGTGCATTTCGTGTAATGCGGGTTTTTCAGTAAATTCTAAGTTTTTCAGTGCAACTCACTCATATACTATGTACTACACTGTGCGTTTCTTATATTCTAAGTTTTTCAGTGCAACTCACTCATATACTATGTACTACACTGTGCGTTTCTTATATTCTAAGTTTTTCAGTGCAACTCACTCATATACTATGTACTACAATGTGCGTTTCTTATATTCTAAGTTTTTCAGTGCAACTCACTCATATACTATATACTACACTGTGCGTTTCTTAAATTCTAAGTTTTTCAGTGCAACTCACTCATATACTATGTACTACACTGTGCGTTTCTTAAATTCTAAGTTTTTCAGTGCAACTCACTCATATACTATGTACTACACTGTGCGTTTCTTAATTTCTAAGTTTTTCATTGCAACTCACTCATATACTATGTACAACACTGTGCGTTTCTTATATTCTTAGTTTTTCAGTGCAACTCACTCATATACTATGTACTACACTGTGCATTTCGTGTAATGCGGGTTTTTCATTAAATTCTAAGTTTTTCAGTGCAACTCACTCATATATTATGTACTACACTATGGGTTTCTTATATTCTAAGTTTTTGAGTGCAACTCACTCATATACTATGTACTACACTGTGCGTTTCTTATATTCTAAGTTTTTCAGTGCAACTCACTCATATACTATGTACTACACTGTGCGTTTCTTATATTCTAAGTTTTTCAGTGCAACTCACTCATATACTATGTACTACACTGTGCGTTTCTTATATTCTAAGTTTTTCAGTGCAACTCACTCATATACTATGTACTACACTGTGCGTTTCTTATATTCTAAGTTTTTCAGTGCAACTCACTCATATACTATGTACTACACTGTGCGTTTCTTATATTCTAAGTTTTTCAGTGCAACTCACTCATATACTATGTACTACACTGTGCGTTTCTTATATTCTAAGTTGTTCAGTGCAACTCACTCATATACTATGTACTACACTGTGCGTTTCTTATATTCTAAGTTTTTCAGTGCAACTCACTCATATACTATGTACTACACTGTGCGTTTCTTATATTCTAAGTTTTTCAGTGCAACTCACTCATATACTATGTACTACACTGTGCGTTTCTTATATTCTAAGTTTTTCAGTGCAACTCACTCATTTACTATGTACTACACTGTGCGTTTCTTATATTCTAAGTTTTTGAGTGCAACTCACTCATATACTATGTACTACACTGTGCGTTTCTTATATTCTAAGTTTTTCAGTGCAACTCACTCATATACTATGTACTACACTGTGCATTTCGTGTAATGCGGGTTTTTCAGTAAATTCTAAGTTTTTCAGTGCAACTCACTCATATACTATGTACTACACTGTGCGTTTCTTATATTCTAAGTTTTTGAGTGCAACTCACTCATATACTATGTACTACACTGTGCGTTTCTTATATTCTAAGTTTTTCAGTGCAACTCACTCATATACTATGTACTACACTGTGCGTTTCTTATATTCTAAGTTTTTCAGTGCAACTCACTAATATACTATGTACTACACTGTGCGTTTCTTATATTCTAAGTTTTTCAGTGCAACTCACTCATATACTATGTACTACACTGTGCGTTTCTTATATTCTAAGTTTTTCAGTGCAACTCACTCATATACTATGTACTACACTGTGCATTTCGTGTAATGCGGGTTTTTCAGTAAATTCTAAGTTATTCAGTGCAACTCACTCATATACTATGTACTACACTGTGCGTTTCTTATATTCTAAGTTTTTCAGTGCAACTCACTCATATACTATGTACTACACTGTGCGTTTCTTATATTCTAAGTTTTTCAGTGCAACTCACTCATATATTATGTACTACACTGTGCGTTTCTTATATTCTAAGTTTTTCAGTGCAACTCACTCATATACTATGTACTACACTGTGCATTTCGTGTAATGCGGGTTTTTCAGTAAATTCTAAGTTTTTCAGTGCAACTCACTCATATACTATGTACTACACTGTGCGTTTCTTATATTCTAAGTTTTTCAGTGCAACTCACTCATATACTATGTACAACACTGTGCGTTTCTTATATTCTTAGTTTTTCAGTGCAACTCACTCATATACTATGTACTACACTGTGCATTTCGTGTAATGCGGGTTTTTCAGTAAATTCTAAGTTTTTCAGTGCAACTCACTCATATACTATGTACTACACTATGGGTTTCTTATATTCTAAGTTTTTGAGTGCAACTCACTCATATACTATGTACTACACTGTGCGTTTCTTATATTCTAAGTTTTTCAGTGCAACTCACTCATATACTATGTACTACACTGTGCGTTTCTTATATTCTAAGTTTTTCAGTGCAACTCACTCATATACTATGTACTACAATGTGCGTTTCTTATATTCTAAGTTTTTCAGTGCAACTCACTCATATACTATATACTACACTGTGCGTTTCTTAAATTCTAAGTTTTTCAGTGCAACTCACTCATATAATATGTACTACACTGTGCGTTTCTTATATTCTAAGTTTTTCAGTGCAACTCACTCATATACTATGTACTACACTGTGCATTTCGTGTAATGCGGGTTTTTCAGTAAATTCTAAGTTTTTCAGTGCAACTCACTCATATACTATGTACTACACTGTGCGTTTCTTATATTCTAAGTTTTTCAGTGCAACTCACTCATATACTATGTACTACACTGTGTGTTTCTTATATTCTAAGTTTTTCATTGCAACTCACTCATATACTATGTACTACACTGTGCGTTTCTTATATTCTAAGTTTTTCAGTGCAACTCACTCATATACTATGTACTACACTGTGCGTTTCTTATATTGTAAGTTTTTCAGTGCAATTCACTCATATACTATGTACTACACTGTGCGTTTCTTATATTCTAAGTTTTTCAGTGCAACTCACTCATATACTATGTACTACACTGTGCGTTTCTTATATTCTAAGTTTTTCAGTGCAACTCACTCATATACTATGTACTACACTGTGCGTTTCTTATATTCTAAGTTTTTCAGTGCAACTCACTCATATACTATGTACTACACTGTGCGTTTCTTATATTCTAAGTTTTTCAGTGCAACTCTCTCATATACTATGTATTACACTGTGCGTTTCTTATATTCTAAGTTTTTCAGTGCAACTCACTCATATACTTTGTACTACACTGTGCTTTTCTTATATTCTAAGTTTTTCAGTGCAACTCACTCATATACTTTGTACTACACTGTGCTTTTCTTATATTCTAAGTTTTTCAGTGCAACTCACTCATATAATATGTACTACACTGTGCGTTTCTTATATTCTAAGTTTTTCAGTGCAACTCACTCATATACTATGTACTACACTGTGCATTTCGTGTAATGCGGGTTTTTCAGTAAATTCTAAGTTTTTCAGTGCAACTCACTCATATACTATGTACTACACTGTGCGTTTCTTATATTCTAAGTTTTTCAGTGCAACTCACTCATATACTATGTACTACACTGTGCGTTTCTTATATTCTAAGTTTTTCAGTGCAACTCACTCATATACTATGTACTACACTGTGCGTTTCTTATATTCTAAGTTTTTCAGTGCAACTCACTCATATATTATGTACTACACTGTGCGTTACTTATATTCTAAGTTTTTCAGTGCAACTCACTCATATACTATGTACTACACTGTGCATTTCGTGTAATGCGGGTTTTTCAGTAAATTCTAAGTTTTTCAGTGCAACTCACTCATATACTATGTACTACACTGTGCGTTTCTTATATTCTAAGTTTTTCAGTGCAACTCACTCATATACTATGTACTACACTGTGCGTTTCTTATATTCTAAGTTTTTCAGTGCAACTCACTCATATACTATGTACTACAATGTGCGTTTCTTATATTCTAAGTTTTTCAGTGCAACTCACTCATATACTATATACTACACTGTGCGTTTCTTAAATTCTAAGTTTTTCAGTGCAACTCACTCATATACTATGTACTACACTGTGCGTTTCTTAAATTCTAAGTTTTTCAGTGCAACTCACTCATATACTATGTACTACACTGTGCGTTTCTTATATTCTAAGTTTTTCAGTGCAACTCACTCATATACTATGTACAACACTGTGCGTTTCTTATATTCTTAGTTTTTCAGTGCAACTCACTCATATACTATGTACTACACTGTGCATTTCGTGTAATGCGGGTTTTTCATTAAATTCTAAGTTTTTCAGTGCAACTCACTCATATATTATGTACTACACTATGGGTTTCTTATATTCTAAGTTTTTGAGTGCAACTCACTCATATACTATGTACTACACTGTGCGTTTCTTATATTCTAAGTTTTTCAGTGCAACTCACTCATATACTATGTACTACACTGTGCGTTTCTTATATTCTAAGTTTTTCAGTGCAACTCACTCATATACTATGTACTACACTGTGCGTTTCTTATATTCTAAGTTTTTCAGTGCAACTCACTCATATACTATGTACTACACTGTGCGTTTCTTATATTCTAAGTTTTTCAGTGCAACTCACTCATATACTATGTACTACACTGTGCGTTTCTTATATTCTAAGTTTTTCAGTGCAACTCACTCATATACTATGTACTACACTGTGCGTTTCTTATATTCTAAGTTGTTCAGTGCAACTCACTCATATACTATGTACTACACTGTGCGTTTCTTATATTCTAAGTTTTTCAGTGCAACTCACTCATATACTATGTACTACACTGTGCGTTTCTTATATTCTAAGTTTTTCAGTGCAACTCACTCATATACTATGTACAATACTGTGCGTTTCTTATATTCTTAGTTTTTCAGTGCAACTCACTCATATACTATGTACTACACTGTGCATTTCGTGTAATGCGGGTTTTTCAGTAAATTCTAAGTTTTTCAGTGCAACTCACTCATATACTATGTACTACACTATGGGTTTCTTATATTCTAAGTTTTTGAGTGCAACTCACTCATATACTATGTACTACACTGTGCGTTTCTTATATTCTAAGTTTTTCAGTGCAACTCACTCATATACTATGTACTACACTGTGCGTTTCTTATATTCTAAGTTTTTCAGTGCAACTCACTCATATACTATGTACTACAATGTGCGTTTCTTATATTCTAAGTTTTTTAGTGCAACTCACTCATATACTATATACTACACTGTGCGTTTCTTAAATTCTAAGTTTTTCAGTGCAACTCACTCATATAATATGTACTACACTGTGCGTTTCTTATATTCTAAGTTTTTCAGTGCAACTCACTCATATACTATGTACTACACTGTGCATTTCGTGTAATGCGGGTTTTTCAGTAAATTCTAAGTTTTTCAGTGCAACTCACTCATATACTATGTACTACACTGTGCGTTTCTTATATTCTAAGTTTTTCAGTGCAACTCACTCATATACTATGTACTACACTGTGTGTTTCTTATATTCTAAGTTTTTCAGTGCAACTCACTCATATACTATGTACTACACTGTGCGTTTCTTATATTCTAAGTTTTTCAGTGCAACTCACTCATATACTATGTACTACACTGTGCGTTTCTTATATTGTAAGTTTTTCAGTGCAACTCACTCATATACTATGTACTACACTGTGCGTTTCTTATATTCTAAGTTTTTCAGTGCAACTCACTCATATACTATGTACTACACTGTGCGTTTCTTATATTCTAAGTTTTTCAGTGCAACTCACTCATATACTATGTACTACACTGTGCGTTTCTTATATTCTAAGTTTTTCAGTGCAACTCACTCATATACTATGTACTACACTGTGCGTTTCTTATATTCTAAGTTTTTCAGTGCAACTCTCTCATATACTATGTATTACACTGTGCGTTTCTTATATTCTAAGTTTTTCAGTGCAACTCACTCATATACTTTGTACTACACTGTGCTTTTCTTATATTCTAAGTTTTTCAGTGCAACTCACTCATATACTTTGTACTACACTGTGCTTTTCTTATATTCTAAGTTTTTCAGTGCAACTCACTCATATATTATGTACTACACTGTGCGTTACTTATATTCTAAGTTTTTCAGTGCAACTCACTCATATACTATGTACTACACTGTGCATTTCGTGTAATGCGGCTTTTTCAGTAAATTCTAAGTTTTTCAGTGCAACTCACTCATATACTATGTACTACACTGTGCGTTTCTTATATTCTAAGTTTTTCAGTGCAACTCACTCATATACTATGTACTACACTGTGCGTTTCTTATATTCTAAGTTTTTCAGTGCAACTCACTCATATACTATGTACTACAATGTGCGTTTCTTATATTCTAAGTTTTTCAGTGCAACTCACTCATATACTATATACTACACTGTGCGTTTCTTAAATTCTAAGTTTTTCAGTGCAACTCACTCATATACTATGTACTACACTGTGCGTTTCTTAAATTCTAAGTTTTTCAGTGCAACTCACTCATATACTATGTACTACACTGTGCGTTTCTTATATTCTAAGTTTTTCATTGCAACTCACTCATATACTATGTACAACACTGTGCGTTTCTTATATTCTTAGTTTTTCAGTGCAACTCACTCATATACTATGTACTACACTGTGCATTTCGTGTAATGCGGGTTTTTCATTAAATTCTAAGTTTTTCAGTGCAACTCACTCATATATTATGTACTACACTATGGGTTTCTTATATTCTAAGTTTTTGAGTGCAACTCACTCATATACTATGTACTACACTGTGCGTTTCTTATATTCTAAGTTTTTCAGTGCAACTCACTCATATACTATGTACTACACTGTGCGTTTCTTATATTCTAAGTTTTTCAGTGCAACTCACTCATATACTATGTACTACACTGTGCGTTTCTTATATTCTAAGTTTTTCAGTGCAACTCACTCATATACTATGTACTACACTGTGCGTTTCTTATATTCTAAGTTTTTCAGTGCAACTCACTCATATACTATGTACTACACTGTGCGTTTCTTATATTCTAAGTTTTTCAGTGCAACTCACTCATATACTATGTACTACACTGTGCGTTTCTTATATTCTAAGTTGTTCAGTGCAACTCACTCATATACTATGTACTACACTGTGCGTTTCTTATATTCTAAGTTTTTCAGTGCAACTCACTCATATACTATGTACTACACTGTGCGTTTCTTATATTCTAAGTTTTTCAGTGCAACTCACTCATATACTATGTACTACACTGTGCGTTTCTTATATTCTAAGTTTTTCAGTGCAACTCACTCATTTACTATGTACTACACTGTGCGTTTCTTATATTCTAAGTTTTTGAGTGCAACTCACTCATATACTATGTACTACACTGTGCGTTTCTTATATTCTAAGTTTTTCAGTGCAACTCACTCATATACTATGTACTACACTGTGCATTTCGTGTAATGCGGGTTTTTCAGTAAATTCTAAGTTTTTCAGTGCAACTCACTCATATACTATGTACTACACTGTGCGTTTCTTATATTCTAAGTTTTTGAGTGCAACTCACTCATATACTATGTACTACACTGTGCGTTTCTTATATTCTAAGTTTTTCAGTGCAACTCACTCATATACTATGTACTACACTGTGCGTTTCTTATATTCTAAGTTTTTCAGTGCAACTCACTAATATACTATGTACTACACTGTGCGTTTCTTATATTCTAAGTTTTTCAGTGCAACTCACTCATATACTATGTACTACACTGTGCGTTTCTTATATTCTAAGTTTTTCAGTGCAACTCACTCATATACTATGTACTACACTGTGCATTTCGTGTAATGCGGGTTTTTCAGTAAATTCTAAGTTTTTCAGTGCAACTCACTCATATACTATGTACTACACTGTGCGTTTCTTATATTCTAAGTTTTTCAGTGCAACTCACTCATATACTATGTACTACACTGTGCGTTTCTTATATTCTAAGTTTTTCAGTGCAACTCACTCATATATTATGTACTACACTGTGCGTTTCTTATATTCTAAGTTTTTCAGTGCAACTCACTCATATACTATGTACTACACTGTGCATTTCGTGTAATGCGGGTTTTTCAGTAAATTCTAAGTTTTTCAGTGCAACTCACTCATATACTATGTACTACACTGTGCGTTTCTTATATTCTAAGTTTTTCAGTGCAACTCACTCATATACTATGTACAACACTGTGCGTTTCTTATATTCTTAGTTTTTCAGTGCAACTCACTCATATACTATGTACTACACTGTGCATTTCGTGTAATGCGGGTTTTTCAGTAAATTCTAAGTTTTTCAGTGCAACTCACTCATATACTATGTACTACACTATGGGTTTCTTATATTCTAAGTTTTTGAGTGCAACTCACTCATATACTATGTACTACACTGTGCGTTTCTTATATTCTAAGTTTTTCAGTGCAACTCACTCATATACTATGTACTACACTGTGCGTTTCTTATATTCTAAGTTTTTCAGTGCAACTCACTCATATACTATGTACTACAATGTGCGTTTCTTATATTCTAAGTTTTTCAGTGCAACTCACTCATATACTATATACTACACTGTGCGTTTCTTAAATTCTAAGTTTTTCAGTGCAACTCACTCATATAATATGTACTACACTGTGCGTTTCTTATATTCTAAGTTTTTCAGTGCAACTCACTCATATACTATGTACTACACTGTGCATTTCGTGTAATGCGGGTTTTTCAGTAAATTCTAAGTTTTTCAGTGCAACTCACTCATATACTATGTACTACACTGTGCGTTTCTTATATTCTAAGTTTTTCAGTGCAACTCACTCATATACTATGTACTACACTGTGTGTTTCTTATATTCTAAGTTTTTCAGTGCAACTCACTCATATACTATGTACTACACTGTGCGTTTCTTATATTCTAAGTTTTTCAGAGCAACTCACTCATATACTATGTACTACACTGTGCGTTTCTTATATTCTAAGTTTTTCAGTGCAACTCACTCATATACTATGTACTACACTGTGCGTTTCTTATATTCTAAGTTTTTCAGTGCAACTCACTCATATACTATGTACTACACTGTGCGTTTCTTATATTCTAAGTTTTTCAGTGCAACTCACTCATATACTATGTACTACACTGTGCGTTTCTTATATTCTAAGTTTTTCAGTGCAACTCACTCATATACTATGTACTACACTGTGCGTTTCTTATATTCTAAGTTTTTCAGTGCAACTCTCTCATATACTATGTATTACACTGTGCGTTTCTTATATTCTAAGTTTTTCAGTGCAACTCACTCATATACTTTGTACTACACTGTGCTTTTCTTATATTCTAAGTTTTTCAGTGCAACTCACTCATATACTTTGTACTACACTGTGCTTTTCTTATATTCTAAGTTTTTCAGTGCAACTCACTCATATAATATGTACTACACTGTGCGTTTCTTATATTCTAAGTTTTTCAGTGCAACTCACTCATATACTATGTACTATACTGTGCATTTCGTGTAATGCGGGTTTTTCAGTAAATTCTAAGTTTTTCAGTGCAACTCACTCATATACTATGTACTACACTGTGCGTTTCTTATATTCTAAGTTTTTCAGTGCAACTCACTCATATACTATGTACTACACTGTGCGTTTCTTATATTCTAAGTTTTTCAGTGCAACTCACTCATATACTATGTACTACACTGTGCGTTTCTTATATTCTAAGTTTTTCAGTGCAACTCACTCATATACTATGTACTACACTGTGCGTTTCTTATATTCTAAGTTTTTCAGTGCAACTCACTCATATACTATGTACTACACTGTGCGTTTCTTATATTCTAAGTTTTTCAGTGCAACTCACTCATATACTATGTACTACACTGTGCGTTTCTTATATTCTAAGTTTTTCAGTGCAACTCACTCATATACTATGTACTACACTGTGCGTTTCTTATATTCTAAGTTTTTCAGTGCAACTCACTCATATACTATGTACTACACTGTGCGTTTCTTATATTCTAAGTTTTTCAGTGCAACTCACTCATATATTATGTACTACACTGTGCGTTTCTTATATTCTAAGTTTTTCAGTGCAACTCACTCATATACTATGTACTACACTGTGCATTTCGTGTAATGCGGGTTTTTCAGTAAATTCTAAGTTTTTCAGTGCAACTCACTCATATACTATGTACTACACTGTGCGTTTCTTATATTCTAAGTTTTTCAGTGCAACTCACTCATATACTATGTACTACACTGTGCATTTCGTATAATGCGGGTTTTTCAGTAAATTCTAAGTTTTTCAGTGCAACTCACTCATATACTATGTACTATACTGTGCGTTTCTTATATTCTAAGTTTTTCAGTGCAACTCACTCATATACTATGTACTACACTGTGCGTTTCTAATATTCTAAGTTTTTCAGTGCAACTCACTCATATACTATGTACTACACTGTGCGTTTCTTATATTCTAAGTTTTTCAGTGCAACTCACTCATATACTATGTACTACACTGTGCCTTTCTTAAATTCTAAGTTTTTCAGTGCAACTCACTCATATACTATGTACTACAATGTGCGTTTCTTATATTCTAAGTTTTTCAGTGCAACTCACTCATATACTATGTACTACACTGTGGGTTTCTTATATTCTAAGTTTTTCAGTGCAACTCACTCATATACTATGTACTACACTGTGCGTTTCTTATATTCTAAGTTTTTCAGTGCAACTCACTCATATACTATGTACTACACTGTGCGTTTCTTATATTCTAAGTTTTTCAGTGCAACTCACTCATATACTATGTACTACATTGTGCGTTTCTTATATTCTAAGTTTTTCAGTGCAACTCCCTCATATACTATGTATTACACTGTGCGTTTCTTATATTCTAAGTTTTTCAGTGCAACTCACTCATATACTTTGTACTACACTGTGCTTTTCTTATATTCTAAGTTTTTCAGTGCAACTCACTCATATACTATGTACTACACTGTGCGTTTCTTATATTCTAAGTTTTTCTGTGCAACTCACTCATATACTATGTACTACACTGTGCAATTCGTGTAATGCGGGTTTTTCAGTAAATTCTAAGTTTTTCAGTGCAACTCACTCATATACTATGTACTACACTGTGCGTTTCTTATATTCTAAGTTTTTGAGTGCAACTCACTCATATACTATGTACTACACTGTGCGTTTCTTATATTCTAAGTTTTTCAGTGCAACTCACTCATATACTATGTACTACACTGTGCGTTTCTTATATTCTAAGTTTTTCAGTGCAACTCACTAATATACTATGTACTACACTGTGCGTTTCTTATATTCTAAGTTTTTCAGTGCAACTCACTCATATACTATGTACTACACTGTGCGTTTCTTATATTCTAAGTTTTTCAGTGCAAGTCACTCATATACTATGTACTACACTGTGCATTTCGTGTAATGCGGGTTTTTCAGTAAATTCTAAGTTTTTCAGTGCAACTCACTCATATACTATGTACTACACTGTGCGTTTCTTATATTCTAAGTTTTTCAGTGCAACTCACTCATATACTATGTACTACACTGTGCGTTTCTTATATTCTAAGTTTTTCAGTGCAACTCACTCATATATTATGTACTACACTGTGCGTTACTTATATTCTAAGTTTTTCAGTGCAACTCACTCATATACTATGTACTACACTGTGCATTTCGTGTAATGCGGGTTTTTCAGTAAATTCTAAGTTTTTCAGTGCAACTCACTCATATACTATGTACTACACTGTGCGTTTCTTATATTCTAAGTTTTTCAGTGCAACTCACTCATATACTATGTACTACACTGTGCGTTTCTTATATTCTAAGTTTTTCAGTGCAACTCACTCATATACTATGTACTACAATGTGCGTTTCTTATATTCTAAGTTTTTCAGTGCAACTCACTCATATACTATATACTACACTGTGCGTTTCTTAAATTCTAAGTTTTTCAGTGCAACTCACTCATATACTATGTACTACACTGTGCGTTTCTTAAATTCTAAGTTTTTCAGTGCAACTCACTCATATACTATGTACTACACTGTGCGTTTCTTATATTCTAAGTTTTTCATTGCAACTCACTCATATACTATGTACAACACTGTGCGTTTCTTATATTCTTAGTTTTTCAGTGCAACTCACTCATATACTATGTACTACACTGTGCATTTCGTGTAATGCGGGTTTTTCATTAAATTCTAAGTTTTTCAGTGCAACTCACTCATATATTATGTACTACACTATGGGTTTCTTATATTCTAAGTTTTTGAGTGCAACTCACTCATATACTATGTACTACACTGTGCGTTTCTTATATTCTAAGTTTTTCAGTGCAACTCACTCATATACTATGTACTACACTGTGCGTTTCTTATATTCTAAGTTTTTCAGTGCAACTCACTCATATACTATGTACTACAATGTGCGTTTCTTATATTCTAAGTTTTTCAGTGCAACTCACTCATATACTATATACTACACTGTGCGTTTCTTAAATTCTAAGTTTTTCAGTGCAACTCACTCATATAATATGTACTACACTGTGCGTTTCTTATATTCTAAGTTTTTCAGTGCAACTCACTCATATACTATGTACTACACTGTGCATTTCGTGTAATGCGGGTTTTTCAGTAAATTGTAAGTTTTTCAGTGCAACTCACTCATATACTATGTACTACACTGTGTGTTTCTTATATTCTAAGTTTTTCAGTGCAACTCACTCATATACTATGTACTACACTCTGCGTTTCTTATATTCTAAGTTTTTCAGTGCAACTCACTCATATACTATGTACTACACTGTGCGTTTCTTATATTCTAAGTTTTTCAGTGCAACTCACTAATATACTATGTACTACACTGTGCGTTTCTTATATTCTAAGTTTTTCAGTGCAACTCACTCATATACTATGTACTACACTGTGCGTTTCTTATATTCTAAGTTTTTCAGTGCAAGTCACTCATATACTATGTACTACACTGTGCATTTCGTGTAATGCGGGTTTTTCAGTAAATTCTAAGTTTTTCAGTGCAACTCACTCATATACTATGTACTACACTGTGCGTTTCTTATATTCTAAGTTTTTCAGTGCAACTCACTCATATACTATGTACTACACTGTGCGTTTCTTATATTCTAAGTTTTTCAGTGCAACTCACTCATATATTATGTACTACACTGTGCGTTACTTATATTCTAAGTTTTTCAGTGCAACTCACTCATATACTATGTACTACACTGTGCATTTCGTGTAATGCGGGTTTTTCAGTAAATTCTAAGTTTTTCAGTGCAACTCACTCATATACTATGTACTACACTGTGCGTTTCTTATATTCTAAGTTTTTCAGTGCAACTCACTCATATACTATGTACTACACTGTGCGTTTCTTATATTCTAAGTTTTTCAGTGCAACTCACTCATATACTATGTACTACACTGTGCGTTTCTTATATTCTAAGTTTTTCAGTGCAACTCACTCATATACTATGTACTACACTGTGCGTTTCTTATATTCTAAGTTTTTCAGTGCAAGTCACTCATATACTATGTACTACACTGTGCATTTCGTGTAATGCGGGTTTTTCAGTAAATTCTAAGTTTTTCAGTGCAACTCACTCATATACTATGTACTACACTGTGCGTTTCTTATATTCTAAGTTTTTCAGTGCAACTCACTCATATACTATGTACTACACTGTGCGTTTCTTATATTCTAAGTTTTTCAGTGCAACTCACTCATATATTATGTACTACACTGTGCGTTACTTATATTCTAAGTTTTTCAGTGCAACTCACTCATATACTATGTACTACACTGTGCATTTCGTGTAATGCGGGTTTTTCAGTAAATTCTAAGTTTTTCAGTGCAACTCACTCATATACTATGTACTACACTGTGCGTTTCTTATATTCTAAGTTTTTCAGTGCAACTCACTCATATACTATGTACTACACTGTGCGTTTCTTATATTCTAAGTTTTTCAGTGCAACTCACTCATATACTATGTACTACAATGTGCGTTTCTTATATTCTAAGTTTTTCAGTGCAACTCACTCATATACTATATACTACACTGTGCGTTTCTTAAATTCTAAGTTTTTCAGTGCAACTCACTCATATACTATGTACTACACTGTGCGTTTCTTAAATTCTAAGTTTTTCAGTGCAACTCACTCATATACTATGTACTACACTGTCCGTTTCTTATATTCTAAGTTTTTCATTGCAACTCACTCATATACTATGTACAACACTGTGCGTTTCTTATATTCTTAGTTTTTCAGTGCAACTCACTCATATACTATGTACTACACTGTGCATTTCGTGTAATGCGGGTTTTTCATTAAATTCTAAGTTTTTCAGTGCAACTCACTCATATATTATGTACTACACTATGGGTTTCTTATATTCTAAGTTTTTGAGTGCAACTCACTCATATACTATGTACTACACTGTGCGTTTCTTATATTCTAAGTTTTTCAGTGCAACTCACTCATATACTATGTACTACACTGTGCGTTTCTTATATTCTAAGTTTTTCAGTGCAACTCACTCATATACTATGTACTACAATGTGCGTTTCTTATATTCTAAGTTTTTCAGTGCAACTCACTCATATACTATATACTACACTGTGCGTTTCTTAAATTCTAAGTTTTTCAGTGCAACTCACTCATATAATATGTACTACACTGTGCGTTTCTTATATTCTAAGTTTTTCAGTGCAACTCACTCATATACTATGTACTACACTGTGCATTTCGTGTAATGCGGGTTTTTCAGTAAATTGTAAGTTTTTCAGTGCAACTCACTCATATACTATGTACTACACTGTGCGTTTCTTATATTCTAAGTTTTTCAGTGCAACTCACTCATATACTATGTACTACACTGTGTGTTTCTTATATTCTAAGTTTTTCAGTGCAACTCACTCATATACTATGTACTACACTCTGCGTTTCTTATATTCTAAGTTTTTCAGTGCAACTCACTCATATACTATGTACTACACTGTGCGTTTCTTATATTCTAAGTTTTTCAGTGCAACTCACTCATATACTATGTACTACACTGTGCGTTTCTTATATTCTAAGTTTTTCAGTGCAACTCACTCATATACTATGTACTACACTGTGCATTTCGTGTAATGCGGGTTTTTCAGTAAATTGTAAGTTTTTCAGTGCAACTCACTCATATACTATGTACTACACTGTGCGTTTCTTATATTCTAAGTTTTTCAGTGCAACTCACTCATATACTATGTACTACACTGTGCATTTCGTGTAATGCGGGTTTTTCAGTAAATTGTAAGTTTTTCAGTGCAACTCACTCATATACTATGTACTACACTGTGCGTTTCTTATATTCTAAGTTTTTCAGTGCAACTCACTCATATACTATATACTACACTGTGCGTTTCTTAAATTCTAAGTTTTTCAGTGCAACTCACTCATATACTATGTACTACACTGTGCGTTTCTTAAATTCTAAGTTTTTCAGTGCAACTCACTCATATACTATGTACTACACTGTGCGTTTCTTATATTCTAAGTTTTTCATTGTAACTCACTCATATACTATGTACAACACTGTGCGTTTCTTATATTCTTAGTTTTTCAGTGCAACTCACTCATATACTATGTACTACACTGTGCATTTCGTGTAATGCGGGTTTTTCAGTAAATTCTAAGTTTTTCAGTGCAACTCACTCATATACTATGTACTACACTATGGGTTTCTTATATTCTAAGTTTTTGAGTGCAACTCACTCATATACTATGTACTACACTGTGCGTTTCTTATATTCTAAGTTTTTCAGTGCAACTCACTCATATACTATGTACTACAATGTGCGTTTCTTATATTCTAAGTTTTTCAGTGCAACTCACTCATATACTATATACTACACTGTGCGTTTCTTAAATTCTAAGTTTTTCAGTGCAACTCACTCATATAATATGTACTACACTGTGCGTTTCTTATATTCTAAGTTTTTCAGTGCAACTCACTCATATACTATGTACTACACTGTGCATTTCGTGTAATGCGGGTTTTTCAGTAAATTCTAAGTTTTTCAGTGCAACTCACTCATATACTATGTACTACACTGTGCGTTTCTTATATTCTAAGTTTTTCAGTGCAACTCACTCATATACTATGTACTACACTGTGTGTTTCTTATATTCTAAGTTTTTCAGTGCAACTCACTCATATACTATGTACTACACTGTGCGTTTCTTATATTCTAAGTTTTTCAGTGCAACTCACTCATATACTATGTACTACACTGTGCGTTTCTTATATTCTAAGTTTTTCAGTGCAACTCACTCATATACTATGTACTATACTGTGCGTTTCTTATATTCTAAGTTTTTCAGTGCAACTCACTCATATACTATGTACTACACTGTGCGTTTCTTATATTCTAAGTTTTTCAGTGCAACTCACTCATATACTATGTACTACACTGTGCGTTTCTTATATTCTTAGTTTTTCAGTGCAACTCACTCATATACTATGTACTACACTGTGCGTTTCTTATATTCTAAGTTTTTCAGTGCAACTCTCTCATATACTATGTATTACACTGTGCGTTTCTTATATTCTAAGTTTTTCAGTGCAAATCACTCATATACTTTGTACTACACTGTGCTTTTTTTATATTCTAAGTTTTTCAGTGCAACTCACTCATATACTTTGTACTACACTGTGCTTTTCTTATATTCTAAGTTTTTCAGTGCAACTCACTCATATAATATGTACTACACTGTGCGTTTCTTATATTCTAAGTTTTTCAGTGCAACTCACTCATATACTATGTACTACACTGTGCATTTCGTGTAATGCGGGTTTTTCAGTAAATTCTAAGTTTTTCAGTGCAACTCACTCATATACTATGTACTACACTGTGCGTTTCTTATATTCTAAGTTTTTCAGTGCAACTCACTCATATACTATGTACTACACTGTGTGTTTCTTATATTCTAAGTTTTTCAGTGCAACTCACTCATATACTATGTACTACACTGTGCGTTTCTTATATTCTAAGTTTTTCAGTGCAACTCACTCATATACTATGTACTACACTGTGCGTTTCTTATATTCTAAGTTTTTCAGTGCAACTCACTCATATACTATGTACTACACTGTGCGTTTCTTATATTCTAAGTTTTTCATTGCAACTCACTCATATACTATGTACAAGACTGCGTTTCTTATATTCTTAGTTTTTCAGTGCAACTCACTCATATACTATGTACTACACTGTGCATTTCGTGTAATGCGGGTTTTTCAGTAAATTCTAAGTTTTTCAGTGCAACTCACTCATATACTATGTACTACACTATGGGTTTCTTATATTCTAAGTTTTTGAGTGCAACTCACTCATATACTATGTACTACACTGTGCGTTTCTTATATTCTAAGTTTTTCAGTGCAACTCACTCATATACTATGTACTACAATGTGCTTTTCTTATATTCTAAGTTTTTTAGTGCAACTCACTCATATACTATATACTACACTGTGCGTTTCTTAAATTCTAAGTTTTTCAGTGCAACTCACTCATATAATATGTACTACACTGTGCGTTTCTTATATTCTAAGTTTTTCAGTGCAACTCACTCATATACTATGTACTACACTGTGCATTTCGTGTAATGCGGGTTTTTCAGTAAATTCTAAGTTTTTCAGTGCAACTCACTCATATACTATGTACTACACTGTGCGTTTCTTATATTCTAAGTTTTTTAGTGCAACTCACTCATATACTATGTACTACACTGTGTGTTTCTTATATTCTAAGTTTTTCAGTGCAACTCACTCATATACTATGTACTACACTGTGCGTTTCTTATATTCTAAGTTTTTCAGTGCAACTCACTCATATACTATGTACTACACTGTGCGTTTCTTATATTCTAAGTTTTTCAGTGCAACTCACTCATATACTATGTACTACACTGTGCGTTTCTTATATTCTAAGTTTTTCAGTGCAACTCACTCATATACTATGTTCTACACTGTGCGTTTCTTATATTCTAAGTTTTTCAGTGCAACTCACTCATATACTATGTACTACACTGTGCGTTTCTTATATTCTAAGTTTTTCAGTGCAACTCACTCATATACTATGTACTACACTGTGCGTTTCTTATATTCTAAGTTTTTCAGTGCAACTCTCTCATATACTATGTATTACACTGTGCTTTTCTTATATTCTAAGTTTTTCAGTGCAACTCACTCATATACTTTGTACTACACTGTGCTTTTCTTATATTCTAAGTTTTTCAGTGCAACTCACTCATATAATATGTACTACACTGTGCGTTTCTTATATTCTAAGTTTTTCAGTGTAACTCACTCATATACTATGTACTACACTGTGCATTTCGTGTAATGCGGGTTTTTCAGTAAATTCTAAGTTTTTCAGTGCAACTCACTCATATACTATGTACTACACTGTGCGTTTCTTATATTCTAAGTTTTTCAGTGCAACTCACTCATATACTATGTACTACACTGTGCGTTTCTTATATTCTAAGTTTTTCAGTGCAACTCACTCATATACTATGTACTACACTGTGCGTTTCTTATATTCTAAGTTTTTCAGTGCAACTCACTCATATACTATGTACTACACTGTGCGTTTCTTATATTCTAAGTTTTTCAGTGCAACTCACTCATATACTATGTACTACACTGTGCGTTTCGTGTAATGCGGGTTTTTCAGTAAATTCTAAGTTTTTCAGTGCAACTCACTCATATACTATGTACTACACTGTGCGTTTCTTATATTCTAAGTTTTTCAGTGCAACTCACTCATATACTATGTACTACACTGTGCAATTCGTGTAATGCGGGTTTTTCAGTAAATTCTAAGTTTTTCAGTGCAACTCACTCATATACTATGTACTACACTGTGCGTTTCTTATATTCTAAGATTTTGAGTGCAACTCACTCATATACTATGTACTACACTGTGCGTTTCTTATATTCTAAGTTTTTCAGTGCAACTCACTCATATACTATGTACTACACTGTGCGTTTCTTATATTCTAAGTTTTTCAGTGCAACTCACTCATATACTATGTACTACACTGTGTGTTTCTTATATTCTAAGTTTTTCAGTGCAACTCACTCATATACTATGTACTACACTGTGCGTTTCTTATATTCTAAGTTTTTCAGTGCAACTCACTCATATACTATGTACTACACTGTGCGTTTCTTATATTCTAAGTTTTTCAGTGCAACTCACTCATATACTATGTACTACACTGTGCGTTTCTTATATTCTAAGTTTTTCAGTGCAACTCACTCATATACTATGTACTACACTGTGCGTTTCTTATATTCTAAGTTTTTCAGTGCAACTCACTCATATACTATGTACTACACTGTGCGTTTCTTATATTCTAAGTTTTTCAGTGCAACTCACTCATATACTATGTACTACACTGTGCGTTTCTTATATTCTAAGTTTTTCAGTGCAACTCTCTCATATACTATGTATTACACTGTGCGTTTCTTATATTCTAAGTTTTTCAGTGCAACTCACTCATATACTTTTTACTACACTGTGCTTTTCTTATATTCTAAGTTTTTCAGTGCAACTCACTCATATAATATGTACTACACTGTGCGTTTCTTATATTCTAAGTTTTTCAGTGCAACTCACTCATATACTATGTACTACACTATGGGTTTCTTATATTCTAAGTTTTTGAGTGCAACTCACTCATATACTATGTACTACACTGTGCGTTTCTTATATTCTAAGTTTTTCAGTGCAACTCACTCATATACTATGTACTACAATGTGCGTTTCTTATATTCTAAGTTTTTCAGTGCAACTCACTGATATACTATATACTACACTGTGCGTTTCTTAAATTCTAAGTTTTTCAGTGCAACTCACTCATATAATATGTACTACACTGTGCGTTTCTTATATTCTAAGTTTTTCAGTGCAACTCACTCATATACTATGTACTACACTGTGCATTTCGTGTAATGCGGGTTTTTCAGTAAATTCTAAGTTTTTCAGTGCAACTCACTCATATACTATGTACTACACTGTGCGTTTCTTATATTCTAAGTTTTTCAGTGAAACTCACTCATATACTATGTACTACACTGTGCGTTTCTTATATTCTAAGTTTTTCAGTGCAACTCTCTCATATACTATGTATTACACTGTGCGTTTCTTATATTCTAAGTTTTTCAGTGCAACTCACTCATATACTTTGTACTACACTGTGCTTTTCTTATATTCTAAGTTTTTCAGTGCAACTCACTCATATACTTTGTACTACACTGTGCTTTTCTTATATTCTAAGTTTTTCAGTGCAACTCACTCATATAATATGTACTACACTGTGCGTTTCTTATATTCTAAGTTTTTCAGTGCAACTCACTCATATACTATGTACTACACTGTGCATTTCGTGTAATGCGGGTTTTTCAGTAAATTCTAAGTTTTTCAGTGCAACTCACTCATATACTATGTACTACACTGTGCGTTTCTTATATTCTAAGTTTTTCAGTGCAACTCACTCATATACTATGTACTATACTGTGCGTTTCTTATATTCTAAGTTTTTCAGTGCAACTCACTCATATACTATGTACTACACTGTGCGTTTCTTATATTCTAAGTTTTTCAGTGCAACTCACTCATATACTATGTACTACACTGTGCGTTTCGTGTAATGCGGGTTTTTCAGTAAATTCTAAGTTTTTCAGTGCAACTCACTCATATACTATGTACTACACTGTGCGTTTCTTATATTCTAAGTTTTTCAGTGCAACTCACTCATATACTATGTACTACACTGTGCAATTCGTGTAATGCGGGTTTTTCAGTAAATTCTAAGTTTTTCAGTGCAACTCACTCATATACTATGTACTACACTGTGCGTTTCTTATATTCTAAGTTTTTGAGTGCAACTCACTCATATACTATGTACTACACTGTGCGTTTCTTATATTCTAAGTTTTTCAGTGCAACTCACTCATATACTATGTACTACACTGTGCGTTTCTTATATTCTAAGTTTTTCAGTGCAACTCACTCATATACTATCTACTACACTGTGCGTTTCTTATATTCTAAGTTTTTCAGTGCAACTCACTCATATACTATGTACTACACTGTGCGTTTCTTATATTCTAAGTTTTTCAGTGTAACTCACTCATATACTATGTACTACACTGTGCATTTCGTGTAATGCGGGTTTTTCAGTAAATTCTAAGTTTTTCAGTGCAGCTCACTCATATACTATGTACTACACTCTGCGTTTCTTATATTCTAAGTTTTTCAGTGCAACTCACTCATATACTATGTACTACACTGTGTGTTTCTTATATTCTAAGTTTTTCAGTGCAACTCACTCATATACTATGTACTACACTGTGCGTTTCTTATATTCTAAGTTTTTCAGTGCAACTCACTCATATACTATGTACTACACTGTGCGTTTCTTATATTCTAAGTTTTTCAGTGCAACTCACTCATATACTATGTACTACACTGTGCGTTTCTTATATTCTAAGTTTTTCAGTGCAACTCACTCATATACTATGTTCTACACTGTGCGTTTCTTATATTCTAAGTTTTTCAGTGCAACTCACTCATATACTATGTACTACACTGTGCGTTTCTTATATTCTAAGTTTTTCAGTGCAACTCACTCATATACTATGTATTACACTGTGCGTTTCTTATATTCTAAGTTTTTCAGTGCAACTCTCTCATATATTATGTATTACACTGTGCGTTTCTTATAATCTAAGTTTTTCAGTGCAACTCACTCATATACTTTGTACTACACTGTGCTTTTCTTATATTCTAAGTTTTTCAGTGCAACTCACTCATATACTTTGTACTACACTGTGCTTTTCTTATATTCTAAGTTTTTCAGTGCAACTCACTCATATAATATGTACTACACTGTGCGTTTCTTATATTCTAAGTTTTTCAGTGCAACTCACTCATATACTATGTACTACACTGTGCATTTCGTGTAATGCGGGTTTTTCAGTAAATTCTAAGTTTTTCAGTGCAACTCACTCATATACTATGTACTACACTGTGCGTTTCTTATATTCTAAGTTTTTCAGTGCAACTCACTCATATACTATGTACTACACTGTGTGTTTCTTATATTCTAAGTTTTTCAGTGCAACTCACTCATATACTATGTACTACACTGTGCGTTTCTTATATTCTAAGTTTTTCAGTGCAACTCACTCATATACTATGTACTACACTGTGCGTTTCTTATATTCTAAGTTTTTCAGTGCAACTCACTCATATACTATGTACTACACTGTGCGTTTCGTGTAATGCGGGTTTTTCAGTAAATTCTAAGTTTTTCAGTGCAACTCACTCATATACTATGTACTACACTGTGCGTTTCTTATATTCTAAGTTTTTCAGTGCAACTCACTCATATACTATGTACTACACTGTGCAATTCGTGTAATGCGGGTTTTTCAGTAAATTCTAAGTTTTTCAGTGCAACTCACTCATATACTATGTACTACACTGTGCGTTTCTTATATTCTAAGTTTTTGAGTGCAACTCACTCATATACTATGTACTACACTGTGCGTTTCTTATATTCTAAGTTTTTCAGTGCAACTCACTCATATACTATGTACTACACTGTGCGTTTCTTATATTCTAAGTTTTTCAGAGCAACTCACTCATATACTATGTACTACACTGTGTGTTTCTTATATTCTAAGTTTTTCAGTGCAACTCACTCATATACTATGTACTACACTGTGTGTTTCTTATATTCTAAGTTTTTCATTGCAACTCACTCATATACTATGTACTACACTGTGCGTTTCGTGTAATGCGGGTTTTTCAGTAAATTCTAAGTTTTTCAGTGCAACTCACTCATATACTATGTACTACACTGTGCGTTTCTTATATTCTAAGTTTTTCAGTGCAACTCACTCATATACTATGTACTACACTGTGCAATTCGTGTAATGCGGGTTTTTCAGTAAATTCTAAGTTTTTCAGTGCAACTCACTCATATACTATGTACTACACTGTGCGTTTCTTATATTCTAAGTTTTTGAGTGCAACTCACTCATATACTATGTACTACACTGTGCGTTTCTTATATTCTAAGTTTTTCAGTGCAACTCACTCATATACTATGTACTACACTGTGCGTTTCTTATATTCTAAGTTTTTCAGTGCAACTCACTAATATACTATGTACTACACTGTGCGTTTCTTATATTCTAAGTTTTTCAGTGCAACTCACTCATATACTATGTACTACACTGTGCGTTTCTTATATTCTAAGTTTTTCAGTGCAACTCACTCATATACTATGTACTACACTGTGCATTTCGTGTAATGCGGGTTTTTCAGTAAATTCTAAGTTTTTCAGTGCAGCTCACTCATATACTATGTACTACACTCTGCGTTTCTTATATTCTAAGTTTTTCAGTGCAACTCACTCATATACTATGTACTACACTGTGTGTTTCTTATATTCTAAGTTTTTCAGTGCAACTCACTCATATACTATGTACTACACTGTGCGTTTCTTATATTCTAAGTTTTTCAGTGCAACTCACTCATATACTATGTACTACACTGTGCGTTTCTTATATTCTAAGTTTTTCAGTGCAACTCACTCATATACTATGTACTACACTGTGCGTTTCTTATATTCTAAGTTTTTCAGTGCAACTCACTCATATACTATGTTCTACACTGTGCGTTTCTTATATTCTAAGTTTTTCAGTGCAACTCACTCATATACTATGTATTACACTGTGCGTTTCTTATATTCTAAGTTTTTCAGTGCAACTCACTCATATACTATGTATTACACTGTGCGTTTCTTATATTCTAAGTTTTTCAGTGCAACTCTCTCATATATTATGTATTACCCTGTGCGTTTCTTATATTCTAAGTTTTTCAGTGCAACTCACTCATATACTTTGTACTACACTGTGCTTTTCTTATATTCTAAGTTTTTCAGTGCAACTCACTCATATACTTTGTACTACACTGTGCTTTTCTTATATTCTAAGTTTTTCAGTGCAACTCACTCATATAATATGTACTACACTGTGCGTTTCTTATATTCTAAGTTTTTCAGTGCAACTCACTCATATACTATGTACTACACTGTGCATTTCGTGTAATGCGGGTTTTTCAGTAAATTCTAAGTTTTTCAGTGCAACTCACTCATATACTATGTACTACACTGTGCGTTTCTTATATTCTAAGTTTTTCAGTGCAACTCACTCATATACTATGTACTACACTGTGTGTTTCTTATATTCTAAGTTTTTCAGTGCAACTCACTCATATACTATGTACTACACTGTGCGTTTCTTATATTCTAAGTTTTTCAGTGCAACTCACTCATATACTATGTACTACACTGTGCGTTTCTTATATTCTAAGTTTTTCAGTGCAACTCACTCATATACTATGTACTACACTGTGCGTTTCGTGTAATGCGGGTTTTTCAGTAAATTCTAAGTTTTTCAGTGCAACTCACTCATATACTATGTACTACACTGTGCGTTTCTTATATTCTAAGTTTTTCAGTGCAACTCACTCATATACTATGTACTACACTGTGCAATTCGTGTAATGCGGGTTTTTCAGTAAATTCTAAGTTTTTCAGTGCAACTCACTCATATACTATGTACTACACTGTGCGTTTCTTATATTCTAAGTTTTTGAGTGCAACTCACTCATATACTATGTACTACACTGTGCGTTTCTTATATTCTAAGTTTTTCAGTGCAACTCACTCATATACTATGTACTACACTGTGCGTTTCTTATATTCTAAGTTTTTCAGTGCAACTCACTCATATACTATGTACTACACTGTGTGTTTCTTATATTCTAAGTTTTTCAGTGCAACTCACTCATATACTATGTACTACACTGTGCGTTTCTTATATTCTAAGTTTTTCAGTGCAACTCACTCATATACTATGTACTACACTGTGCGTTTCGTGTAATGCGGGTTTTTCAGTAAATTCTAAGTTTTTCAGTGCAACTCACTCATATACTATGTACTACACTGTGCGTTTCTTATATTCTAAGTTTTTCAGTGCAACTCACTCATATACTATGTACTACACTGTGCAATTCGTGTAATGCGGTTTTTTCAGTAAATTCTAAGTTTTTCAGTGCAACTCACTCATATACTATGTACTACACTGTGCGTTTCTTATATTCTAAGTTTTTGAGTGCAACTCACTCATATACTATGTACTACACTGTGCGTTTCTTATATTCTAAGTTTTTCAGTGCAACTCACTCATATACTATGTACTACACTGTGCGTTTCTTATATTCTAAGTTTTTCAGTGCAACTCACTAATATACTATGTACTACACTGTGCGTTTCTTATATTCTAAGTTTTTCAGTGCAACTCACTCATATACTATGTACTACACTGTGCGTTTCTTATATTCTAAGTTTTTCAGTGCAACTCACTCATATACTATGTACTACACTGTGCATTTCGTGTAATGCGGGTTTTTCAGTAAATTCTAAGTTTTTCAGTGCAGCTCACTCATATACTATGTACTACACTCTGCGTTTCTTATATTCTAAGTTTTTCAGTGCAACTCACTCATATACTATGTACTACACTGTGTGTTTCTTATATTCTAAGTTTTTCAGTGCAACTCACTCATATACTATGTACTACACTGTGCGTTTCTTATATTCTAAGTTTTTCAGTGCAACTCACTCATATACTATGTACTACACTGTGCGTTTCTTATATTCTAAGTTTTTCAGTGCAACTCACTCATATACTATGTACTACACTGTGCGTTTCTTATATTCTAAGTTTTTCAGTGCAACTCACTCATATACTATGTTCTACACTGTGCGTTTCTTATATTCTAAGTTTTTCAGTGCAACTCACTCATATACTATGTACTACACTGTGCGTTTCTTATATTCTAAGTTTTTCAGTGCAACTCACTCATATACTATGTATTACACTGTGCGTTTCTTATATTCTAAGTTTTTCAGTGCAACTCTCTCATATATTATGTATTACACTGTGCGTTTCTTATATTCTAAGTTTTTCAGTGCAACTCACTCATATACTTTGTACTACACTGTGCTTTTCTTATATTCTAAGTTTTTCAGTGCAACTCACTCATATACTTTGTACTACACTGTGCTTTTCTTATATTCTAAGTTTTTCAGTGCAACTCACTCATATAATATGTACTACACTGTGCGTTTCTTATATTCTAAGTTTTTCAGTGCAACTCACTCATATACTATGTACTACACTGTGCATTTCGTGTAATGCGGGTTTTTCAGTAAATTCTAAGTTTTTCAGTGCAACTCACTCATATACTATGTACTACACTGTGCGTTTCTTATATTCTAAGTTTTTCAGTACAACTCACTCATATACTATGTACTACACTGTGTGTTTCTTATATTCTAAGTTTTTCAGTGCAACTCACTCATATACTATGTACTACACTGTGCGTTTCTTATATTCTAAGTTTTTCAGTGCAACTCACTCATATACTATGTACTACACTGTGCGTTTCTTATATTCTAAGTTTTTCAGTGCAACTCACTCATATACTATGTACTACACTGTGCGTTTCGTGTAATGCGGGTTTTTCAGTAAATTTTAAGGTTTTCAGTGCAACTCACTCATATACTATGTACTACACTGTGCGTTTCTTATATTCTAAGTTTTTGAGTGCAACTCACTCATATACTATGTACTACACTGTGCGTTTCTTATATTCTAAGTTTTTCAGTGCAACTCACTCATATACTATGTACTACACTGTGCGTTTCTTATATTCTAAGTTTTTCAGTGCAACTCACTCATATACTATCTACTACACTGTGCGTTTCTTATATTCTAAGTTTTTCAGTGCAACTCACTCATATACTATGTACTACACTGTGCGTTTCTTATATTCTAAGTTTTTCAGTGTAACTCACTCATATACTATGTACTACACTGTGCATTTCGTGTAATGCGGGTTTTTCAGTAAATTCTAAGTTTTTCAGTGCAGCTCACTCATATACTATGTACTACACTCTGCGTTTCTTATATTCTAAGTTTTTCAGTGCAACTCACTCATATACTATGTACTACACTGTGTGTTTCTTATATTCTAAGTTTTTCAGTGCAACTCACTCATATACTATGTACTACACTGTACGTTTCTTATATTCTAAGTTTTTCAGTGCAACTCACTCATATACTATGTACTACACTGTGCGTTTCTTATATTCTAAGTTTTTCAGTGCAACTCACTCATATACTATGTACTACACTGTGCGTTTCTTATATTCTAAGTTTTTCAGTGCAACTCACTCATATACTATGTTCTACACTGTGCGTTTCTTATATTCTAAGTTTTTCAGTGCAACTCACTCATATACTATGTACTACACTGTGCGTTTCTTATATTCTAAGTTTTTCAGTGCAACTCACTCATATACTATGTATTACACTGTGCGTTTCTTATATTCTAAGTTTTTCAGTGCAACTCTCTCATATATTATGTATTACACTGTGCGTTTCTTATAATCTAAGTTTTTCAGTGCAACTCACTCATATACTTTGTACTACACTGTGCTTTTCTTATATTCTAAGTTTTTCAGTGCAACTCACTCATATACTTTGTACTACACTGTGCTTTTCTTATATTCTAAGTTTTTCAGTGCAACTCACTCATATAATATGTACTACACTGTGCGTTTCTTATATTCTAAGTTTTTCAGTGCAACTCACTCATATACTATGTACTACACTGTGCATTTCGTGTAATGCGGGTTTTTCAGTAAATTCTAAGTTTTTCAGTGCAACTCACTCATATACTATGTACTACACTGTGCGTTTCTTATATTCTAAGTTTTTCAGTGCAACTCACTCATATACTATGTACTACACTGTGTGTTTCTTATATTCTAAGTTTTTCAGTGCAACTCACTCATATACTATGTACTACACTGTGCGTTTCTTATATTCTAAGTTTTTCAGTGCAACTCACTCATATACTATGTACTACACTGTGCGTTTCTTATATTCTAAGTTTTTCAGTGCAACTCACTCATATACTATGTACTACACTGTGCGTTTCGTGTAATGCGGGTTTTTCAGTAAATTCTAAGTTTTTCAGTGCAACTCACTCATATACTATGTACTACACTGTGCGTTTCTTATATTCTAAGTTTTTCAGTGCAACTCACTCATATACTATGTACTACACTGTGCAATTCGTGTAATGCGGGTTTTTCAGTAAATTCTAAGTTTTTCAGTGCAACTCACTCATATACTATGTACTACACTGTGCGTTTCTTATATTCTAAGTTTTTGAGTGCAACTCACTCATATACTATGTACTACACTGTGCGTTTCTTATATTCTAAGTTTTTCAGTGCAACTCACTCATATACTATGTACTACACTGTGCGTTTCTTATATTCTAAGTTTTTCAGTGCAACTCACTCATATACTATGTACTACACTGTGTGTTTCTTATATTCTAAGTTTTTCAGTGCAACTCACTCATATACTATGTACTACACTGTGCGTTTCTTATATTCTAAGTTTTTCAGTGCAACTCACTCATATACTATGTACTACACTGTGCGTTTCGTGTAATGCGGGTTTTTCAGTAAATTCTAAGTTTTTCAGTGCAACTCACTCATATACTATGTACTACACTGTGCGTTTCTTATATTCTAAGTTTTTCAGTGCAACTCACTCATATACTATGTACTACACTGTGCAATTCGTGTAATGCGGGTTTTTCAGTAAATTCTAAGTTTTTCAGTGCAACTCACTCATATACTATGTACTACACTGTGCGTTTCTTATATTCTAAGTTTTTGAGTGCAACTCACTCATATACTATGTACTACACTGTGCGTTTCTTATATTCTAAGTTTTTCAGTGCAACTCACTCATATACTATGTACTACACTGTGCGTTTCTTATATTCTAAGTTTTTCAGTGCAACTCACTAATATACTATGTACTACACTGTGCGTTTCTTATATTCTAAGTTTTTCAGTGCAACTCACTCATATACTATGTACTACACTGTGCGTTTCTTATATTCTAAGTTTTTCAGTGCAACTCACTCATATACTATGTACTACACTGTGCATTTCGTGTAATGCGGGTTTTTCAGTAAATTCTAAGTTTTTCAGTGCAGCTCACTCATATACTATGTACTACACTCTGCGTTTCTTATATTCTAAGTTTTTCAGTGCAACTCACTCATATACTATGTACTACACTGTGTGTTTCTTATATTCTAAGTTTTTCAGTGCAACTCACTCATATACTATGTACTACACTGTGCGTTTCTTATATTCTAAGTTTTTCAGTGCAACTCACTCATATACTATGTACTACACTGTGTGTTTCTTATATTCTAAGTTTTTCAGTGCAACTCACTCATATACTATGTACTACACTGTGCGTTTCTTATATTCTAAGTTTTTCAGTGCAACTCACTCATATACTATGTACTACACTGTGCGTTTCTTATATTCTAAGTTTTTCAGTGCAACTCACTCATATACTATGTACTACACTGTGCGTTTCGTGTAATGCGGGTTTTTCAGTAAATTCTAAGTTTTTCAGTGCAACTCACTCATATACTATGTACTACACTGTGCGTTTCTTATATTCTAAGTTTTTCAGTGCAACTCACTCATATACTATGTACTACACTGTGCAATTCGTGTAATGCGGGTTTTTCAGTAAATTCTAAGTTTTTCAGTGCAACTCACTCATATACTATGTACTACACTGTGCGTTTCTTATATTCTAAGTTTTTGAGTGCAACTCACTCATATACTATGTACTACACTGTGCGTTTCTTATATTCTAAGTTTTTCAGTGCAACTCACTCATATACTATGTACTACACTGTGCGTTTCTTATATTCTAAGTTTTTCAGTGCAACTCACTCATATACTATGTACTACACTGTGTGTTTCTTATATTCTAAGTTTTTCAGTGCAACTCACTCATATACTATGTACTACACTGTGCGTTTCTTATATTCTAAGTTTTTCAGTGCAACTCACTCATATACTATGTACTACACTGTGCGTTTCGTGTAATGCGGGTTTTTCAGTAAATTCTAAGTTTTTCAGTGCAACTCACTCATATACTATGTACTACACTGTGCGTTTCTTATATTCTAAGTTTTTCAGTGCAACTCACTCATATACTATGTACTACACTGTGCAATTCGTGTAATGCGGGTTTTTCAGTAAATTCTAAGTTTTTCAGTGCAACTCACTCATATACTATGTACTACACTGTGCGTTTCTTATATTCTAAGTTTTTGAGTGCAACTCACTCATATACTATGTACTACACTGTGCGTTTCTTATATTCTAAGTTTTTCAGTGCAACTCACTCATATACTATGTACTACACTGTGCGTTTCTTATATTCTAAGTTTTTCAGTGCAACTCACTAATATACTATGTACTACACTGTGCGTTTCTTATATTCTAAGTTTTTCAGTGCAACTCACTCATATACTATGTACTACACTGTGCGTTTCTTATATTCTAAGTTTTTCAGTGCAACTCACTCATATACTATGTACTACACTGTGCATTTCGTGTAATGCGGGTTTTTCAGTAAATTCTAAGTTTTTCAGTGCAGCTCACTCATATACTATGTACTACACTCTGCGTTTCTTATATTCTAAGTTTTTCAGTGCAACTCACTCATATACTATGTACTACACTGTGTGTTTCTTATATTCTAAGTTTTTCAGTGCAACTCACTCATATACTATGTACTACACTGTGCGTTTCTTATATTCTAAGTTTTTCAGTGCAACTCACTCATATACTATGTACTACACTGTGCGTTTCTTATATTCTAAGTTTTTCAGTGCAACTCACTCATATACTATGTACTACACTGTGCGTTTCTTATATTCTAAGTTTTTCAGTGCAACTCACTCATATACTATGTTCTACACTGTGCGTTTCTTATATTCTAAGTTTTTCAGTGCAACTCACTCATATACTATGTACTACACTGTGCATTTCTTATATTCTAAGTTTTTCAGTGCAACTCACTCATATACTATGTATTACACTGTGCGTTTCTTATATTCTAAGTTTTTCAGTGCAACTCTCTCATATATTATGTATTACACTGTGCGTTTCTTATATTCTAAGTTTTTCAGTGCAACTCACTCATATACTTTGTACTACACTGTGCTTTTCTTATATTCTAAGTTTTTCAGTGCAACTCACTCATATACTTTGTACTACACTGTGCTTTTCTTATATTCTAAGTTTTTCAGTGCAACTCACTCATATAATATGTACTACACTGTGCGTTTCTTATATTCTAAGTTTTTCAGTGCAACTCACTCATATACTATGTACTACACTGTGCATTTCGTGTAATGCGGGTTTTTCAGTAAATTCTAAGTTTTTCAGTGCAACTCACTCATATACTATGTACTACACTGTGCGTTTCTTATATTCTAAGTTTTTCAGTGCAACTCACTCATATACTATGTACTACACTGTGTGTTTCTTATATTCTAAGTTTTTCAGTGCAACTCACTCATATACTATGTACTACACTGTGCGTTTCTTATATTCTAAGTTTTTCAGTGCAACTCACTCATATACTATGTACTACACTGTGCGTTTCTTATATTCTAAGTTTTTCAGTGCAACTCACTGATATACTATATACTACACTGTGCGTTTCGTGTAATGCGGGTTTTTCAGTAAATTCTAAGTTTTTCAGTGCAACTCACTCATATACTATGTACTACACTGTGCGTTTCTTATATTCTAAGTTTTTCAGTGCAACTCACTCATATACTATGTACTACACTGTGCAATTCGTGTAATGCGGGTTTTTCAGTAAATTCTAAGTTTTTCAGTGCAACTCACTTATATACTATGTACTACACTGTGCGTTTCTTATATTCTAAGTTTTTGAGTGCAACTCACTCATATACTATGTACTACACTGTGCGTTTCTTATATTCTAAGTTTTTCAGTGCAACTCACTCATATACTATGTACTACACTGTGCGTTTCTTATATTCTAAGTTTTTCAGTGCAACTCACTCATATACTATGTACTACACTGTGTGTTTCTTATATTGTAAGTTTTTCAGTGCAACTCACTCATATACTATGTACTACACTGTGCGTTTCTTATATTCTAAGTTTTTCAGTGCAACTCACTCATATACTATGTACTACACTGTGCGTTTCTTATATTCTAAGTTTTTCAGTGCAACTCACTCATATACTATGTACTACACTGTGCGTTTCTTATATTCTAAGTTTTTCAGTGCAACTCACTCATATACTATGTACTACACTGTGCGTTTCTTATATTCTAAGTTTTTCAGTGCAACTCACTCATATACTATGTACTACACTGTGCGTTTCTTATATTCTAAGTTTTTCAGTGCAACTCACTCATATACTATGTACTACACTGTGCGTTTCTTATATTCTAAGTTTTTCAGTGCAACTCACTCATATACTATGTACTACACTGTGCGTTTCTTATATTCTAAGTTTTTCAGTGCAACTCACTCATATACTATGTACTACACTGTGCGTTTCTTATATTCTAAGTTTTTCAGTGCAACTCACTCATATACTATGTACTACACTGTGCGTTTCTTATATTCTAAGTTTTTCAGTGCAACTCACTCATATACTATGTACTACACTGTGCGTTTCGTGTAATGCGGGTTTTTCAGTAAATTCTAAGTTTTTCAGTGCAACTCACTCATATACTATGTACTACACTGTGCGTTTCTTATATTCTAAGTTTTTCAGTGCAACTCACTCATATACTATGTACTACACTGTGCAATTCGTGTAATGCGGGTTTTTCAGTAAATTCTAAGTTTTTCAGTGCAACTCACTCATATACTATGTACTACACTGTGCGTTTCTTATATTCTAAGTTTTTGAGTGCAACTCACTCATATACTATGTACTACACTGTGCGTTTCTTATATTCTAAGTTTTTCAGTGCAACTCACTCATATACTATGTACTACACTGTGCGTTTCTTATATTCTAAGTTTTTCAGTGCAACTCACTCATATACTATGTACTACACTGTGCGTTTCTTATATTCTAAGTTTTTCAGTGCAACTCACTCATATACTATGTACTACACTGTGCGTTTCTTATATTCTAAGTTTTTCAGTGCAACTCACTCATATACTATGTACTACACTGTGCGTTTCTTATATTCTAAGTTTTTCAGTGCAACTCACTCATATACTATGTACTACACTGTGCGTTTCTTATATTCTAAGTTTTTCAGTGCAACTCACTCATATAATATGTACTACACTGTGCGTTTCTTATATTCTAAGTTTTTCAGTGCAACTCACTCATATACTATGTACTACACTGTGCGTTTCTTATATTCTAAGTTTTTCAGTGCAACTCTCTCATATACTATGTATTACACTGTGCGTTTCTTATATTCTAAGTTTTTCAGTGCAACTCACTCATATACTTTGTACTACACTGTGCTTTTCTTATATTCTAAGTTTTTCAGTGCAACTCACTCATATACTTTGTACTACACTGTGCTTTTCTTATATTCTAAGTTTTTCAGTGCAACTCACTCATATAATATGTACTACACTGTGCGTTTCTTATATTCTAAGTTTTTCAGTGCAACTCACTCATATACTATGTACTACACTATGGGTTTCTTATATTCTAAGTTTTTGAGTGCAACTCACTCATATACTATGTACTACACTGTGCGTTTCTTATATTCTAAGTTTTTCAGTGCAACTCACTCATATACTATGTACTACAATGTGCGTTTCTTATATTCTAAGTTTTTCAGTGCAACTCACTGATATACTATATACTACACTGTGCGTTTCTTAAATTCTAAGTTTTTCAGTGCAACTCACTCATATAATATGTACTACACTGTGCGTTTCTTATATTCTAAGTTTTTCAGTGCAACTCACTCATATACTATGTACTACACTGTGCATTTCGTGTAATGCGGGTTTTTCAGTAAATTCTAAGTTTTTCAGTGCAACTCACTCATATACTATGTACTACACTGTGCGTTTCTTATATTCTAAGTTTTTCAGTGCAACTCACTCATATACTATGTACTACACTGTGTGTTTCTTATATTCTAAGTTTTTCAGTGCAACTCACTCATATACTATGTACTACACTGTGCGTTTCTTATATTCTAAGTTTTTCAGTGCAACTCACTCATATACTATGTACTACACTGTGCGTTTCTTATATTCTAAGTTTTTCAGTGCAACTCACTCATATACTATGTACTACACTGTGCGTTTCTTATATTCTAAGTTTTTCAGTGCAACTCACTCATATACTATGTTCTACACTGTGCGTTTCTTATATTCTAAGTTTTTCAGTGCAACTCACTCATATACTATGTACTACACTGTGCCTTTCTTATATTCTAAGTTTTTCAGTGAAACTCACTCATATACTATGTACTACACTGTGCGTTTCTTATATTCTAAGTTTTTCAGTGCAACTCTCTCATATACTATGTATTACACTGTGCGTTTCTTATATTCTAAGTTTTTCAGTGCAACTCACTCATATACTTTGTACTACACTGTGCTTTTCTTATATTCTAAGTTTTTCAGTGCAACTCACTCATATACTTTGTACTACACTGTGCTTTTCTTATATTCTAAGTTTTTCAGTGCAACTCACTCATATAATATGTACTACACTGTGCGTTTCTTATATTCTAAGTTTTTCAGTGCAACTCACTCATATACTATGTACTACACTGTGCATTTCGTGTAATGCGGGTTTTTCAGTAAATTCTAAGTTTTTCAGTGCAACTCACTCATATACTATGTACTACACTGTGCGTTTCTTATATTCTAAGTTTTTCAGTGCAACTCACTCATATACTATGTACTACACTGTGCGTTTCTTATATTCTAAGTTTTTCAGTGCAACTCACTCATATACTATGTACTACACTGTGCGTTTCTTATATTCTAAGTTTTTCAGTGCAACTCACTCATATACTATGTACTACACTGTGCGTTTCGTGTAATGCGGGTTTTTCAGTAAATTCTAAGTTTTTCAGTGCAACTCACTCATATACTATGTACTACACTGTGCGTTTCTTATATTCTAAGTTTTTCAGTGCAACTCACTCATATACTATGTACTACACTGTGCAATTCGTGTAATGCGGGTTTTTCAGTAAATTCTAAGTTTTTCAGTGCAACTCACTCATATACTATGTACTACACTGTGCGTTTCTTATATTCTAAGTTTTTGAGTGCAACTCACTCATATACTATGTACTACACTGTGCGTTTCTTATATTCTAAGTTTTTCATTGCAACTCACTCATATACTATGTACTACACTGTGCGTTTCTTATATTCTAAGTTTTTCAGTGCAACTCACTCATATACTATGTACTACACTGTGTGTTTCTTATATTCTAAGTTTTTCAGTGCAACTCACTCATATACTATGTACTACACTGTGCGTTTCTTATATTCTAAGTTTTTCAGTGCAACTCACTCATATACTATGTACTACACTGTGCGTTTCTTATATTCTAAGTTTTTCAGTGCAACTCACTCATATACTATGTACTACACTGTGCGTTTCTTATATTCTAAGTTTTTCAGTGCAACTCACTCATATACTATGTACTACACTGTGCGTTTCTTATATTCTAAGTTTTTCAGTGCAACTCACTCATATAATATGTACTACACTGTGCGTTTCTTATATTCTAAGTTTTTCAGTGCAACTCACTCATATACTATGTACTACACTGTGCGTTTCTTATATTCTAAGTTTTTCAGTGCAACTCTCTCATATACTATGTATTACACTGTGCGTTTCTTATATTCTAAGTTTTTCAGTGCAACTCACTCATATACTTTGTACTACACTGTGCTTTTCTTATATTCTAAGTTTTTCAGTGCAACTCACTCATATACTTTGTACTACACTGTGCTTTTCTTATATTCTAAGTTTTTCAGTGCAACTCACTCATATAATATGTACTACACTGTGCGTTTCTTATATTCTAAGTTTTTCAGTGCAACTCACTCATATACTATGTACTACACTATGGGTTTCTTATATTCTAAGTTTTTGAGTGCAACTCACTCATATACTATGTACTACACTGTGCGTTTCTTATATTCTAAGTTTTTCAGTGCAACTCACTCATATACTATGTACTACAATGTGCGTTTCTTATATTCTAAGTTTTTCAGTGCAACTCACTGATATACTATATACTACACTGTGCGTTTCTTAAATTCTAAGTTTTTCAGTGCAACTCACTCATATAATATGTACTACACTGTGCGTTTCTTATATTCTAAGTTTTTCAGTGCAACTCACTCATATACTATGTACTACACTGTGCAATTCGTGTAATGCGGGTTTTTCAGTAAATTCTAAGTTTTTCAGTGCAACTCACTCATATACTATGTACTACACTGTGCGTTTCTTATATTCTAAGTTTTTGAGTGCAACTCACTCATATACTATGTACTACACTGTGCGTTTCTTATATTCTAAGTTTTTCATTGCAACTCACTCATATACTATGTACTACACTGTGCGTTTCTTATATTCTAAGTTTTTCAGTGCAACTCACTCATATACTATGTACTACACTGTGTGTTTCTTATATTCTAAGTTTTTCAGTGCAACTCACTCATATACTATGTACTACACTGTGCGTTTCTTATATTCTAAGTTTTTCAGTGCAACTCACTCATATACTATGTACTACACTGTGCGTTTCTTATATTCTAAGTTTTTCAGTGCAACTCACTCATATACTATGTACTACACTGTGCGTTTCTTATATTCTAAGTTTTTCAGTGCAACTCACTCATATACTATGTACTACACTGTGCGTTTCTTATATTCTAAGTTTTTCAGTGCAACTCACTCATATAATATGTACTACACTGTGCGTTTCTTATATTCTAAGTTTTTCAGTGCAACTCACTCATATACTATGTACTACACTGTGCGTTTCTTATATTCTAAGTTTTTCAGTGCAACTCTCTCATATACTATGTATTACACTGTGCGTTTCTTATATTCTAAGTTTTTCAGTGCAACTCACTCATATACTTTGTACTACACTGTGCTTTTCTTATATTCTAAGTTTTTCAGTGCAACTCACTCATATACTTTGTACTACACTGTGCTTTTCTTATATTCTAAGTTTTTCAGTGCAACTCACTCATATAATATGTACTACACTGTGCGTTTCTTATATTCTAAGTTTTTCAGTGCAACTCACTCATATACTATGTACTACACTATGGGTTTCTTATATTCTAAGTTTTTGAGTGCAACTCACTCATATACTATGTACTACACTGTGCGTTTCTTATATTCTAAGTTTTTCAGTGCAACTCACTCATATACTATGTACTACAATGTGCGTTTCTTATATTCTAAGTTTTTCAGTGCAACTCACTGATATACTATATACTACACTGTGCGTTTCTTAAATTCTAAGTTTTTCAGTGCAACTCACTCATATAATATGTACTACACTGTGCGTTTCTTATATTCTAAGTTTTTCAGTGCAACTCACTCATATACTATGTACTACACTGTGCATTTCGTGTAATGCGGGTTTTTCAGTAAATTCTAAGTTTTTCAGTGCAACTCACTCATATACTATGTACTACACTGTGCGTTTCTTATATTCTAAGTTTTTCAGTGCAACTCACTCATATACTATGTACTACACTGTGTGTTTCTTATATTCTAAGTTTTTCAGTGCAACTCACTCATATACTATGTACTACACTGTGCGTTTCTTATATTCTAAGTTTTTCAGTGCAACTCACTCATATACTATGTACTACACTGTGCGTTTCTTATATTCTAAGTTTTTCAGTGCAACTCACTCATATACTATGTACTACACTGTGCGTTTCTTATATTCTAAGTTTTTCAGTGCAACTCACTCATATACTATGTTCTACACTGTGCGTTTCTTATATTCTAAGTTTTTCAGTGCAACTCACTCATATACTATGTACTACACTGTGCCTTTCTTATATTCTAAGTTTTTCAGTGAAACTCACTCATATACTATGTACTACACTGTGCGTTTCTTATATTCTAAGTTTTTCAGTGCAACTCTCTCATATACTATGTATTACACTGTGCGTTTCTTATATTCTAAGTTTTTCAGTGCAACTCACTCATATACTTTGTACTACACTGTGCTTTTCTTATATTCTAAGTTTTTCAGTGCAACTCACTCATATACTTTGTACTACACTGTGCTTTTCTTATATTCTAAGTTTTTCAGTGCAACTCACTCATATAATATGTACTACACTGTGCGTTTCTTATATTCTAAGTTTTTCAGTGCAACTCACTCATATACTATGTACTACACTGTGCATTTCGTGTAATGCGGGTTTTTCAGTAAATTCTAAGTTTTTCAGTGCAACTCACTCATATACTATGTACTACACTGTGCGTTTCTTATATTCTAAGTTTTTCAGTGCAACTCACTCATATACTATGTACTACACTGTGCGTTTCTTATATTCTAAGTTTTTCAGTGCAACTCACTCATATACTATGTACTACACTGTGCGTTTCTTATATTCTAAGTTTTTCAGTGCAACTCACTCATATACTATGTACTACACTGTGCGTTTCGTGTAATGCGGGTTTTTCAGTAAATTCTAAGTTTTTCAGTGCAACTCACTCATATACTATGTACTACACTGTGCGTTTCTTATATTCTAAGTTTTTCAGTGCAACTCACTCATATACTATGTACTACACTGTGCAATTCGTGTAATGCGGGTTTTTCAGTAAATTCTAAGTTTTTCAGTGCAACTCACTCATATACTATGTACTACACTGTGCGTTTCTTATATTCTAAGTTTTTGAGTGCAACTCACTCATATACTATGTACTACACTGTGCGTTTCTTATATTCTAAGTTTTTCAGTGCAACTCACTCATATACTATGTACTACACTGTGCGTTTCTTATATTCTAAGTTTTTCAGTGCAACTCACTAATATACTATGTACTACACTGTGCGTTTCTTATATTCTAAGTTTTTCAGTGCAACTCACTCATATACTATGTACTACACTGTGCGTTTCTTATATTCTAAGTTTTTCAGTGCAACTCACTCATATACTATGTACTACACTGTGCATTTCGTGTAATGCGGGTTTTTCAGTAAATTCTAAGTTTTTCAGTGCAGCTCACTCATATACTATGTACTACACTCTGCGTTTCTTATATTCTAAGTTTTTCAGTGCAACTCACTCATATACTATGTACTACACTGTGTGTTTCTTATATTCTAAGTTTTTCAGTGCAACTCACTCATATACTATGTACTACACTGTGCGTTTCTTATATTCTAAGTTTTTCAGTGCAACTCACTCATATACTATGTACTACACTGTGCGTTTCTTATATTCTAAGTTTTTCAGTGCAACTCACTCATATACTATGTACTACACTGTGCGTTTCTTATATTCTAAGTTTTTCAGTGCAACTCACTCATATACTATGTTCTACACTGTGCGTTTCTTATATTCTAAGTTTTTCAGTGCAACTCACTCATATACTATGTACTACACTGTGCGTTTCTTATATTCTAAGTTTTTCAGTGCAACTCACTCATATACTATGTATTACACTGTGCGTTTCTTATATTCTAAGTTTTTCAGTGCAACTCTCTCATATACTATGTATTACACTGTGCGTTTCTTATATTCTAAGTTTTTCAGTGCAACTCACTCATATACTTTGTACTACACTGTGCTTTTCTTATATTCTAAGTTTTTCAGTGCAACTCACTCATATACTTTGTACTACACTGTGCTTTTCTTATATTCTAAGTTTTTCAGTGCAACTCACTCATATAATATGTACTACACTGTGCGTTTCTTATATTCTAAGTTTTTCAGTGCAACTCACTCATATACTATGTACTACACTGTGCATTTCGTGTAATGCGGGTTTTTCAGTAAATTCTAAGTTTTTCAGTGCAACTCACTCATATACTATGTACTACACTGTGCGTTTCTTATATTCTAAGTTTTTCAGTGCAACTCACTCATATACTATGTACTACACTGTGCGTTTCTTATATTCTAAGTTTTTCAGTGCAACTCACTCATATACTATGTACTACACTGTGCGTTTCTTATATTCTAAGTTTTTCAGTGCAACTCACTCATATAATATGTACTACACTGTGCGTTTCTTATATTCTAAGTTTTTCAGTGCAACTCACTCATATACTATGTACTACACTGTGCGTTTCTTATATTCTAAGTTTTTCAGTGCAACTCTCTCATATACTATGTATTACACTGTGCGTTTCTTATATTCTAAGTTTTTCAGTGCAACTCACTCATATACTTTGTACTACACTGTGCTTTTCTTATATTCTAAGTTTTTCAGTGCAACTCACTCATATACTTTGTACTACACTGTGCTTTTCTTATATTCTAAGTTTTTCAGTGCAACTCACTCATATAATATGTACTACACTGTGCGTTTCTTATATTCTAAGTTTTTCAGTGCAACTCACTCATATACTATGTACTACACTGTGCGTTTCTTATATTCTAAGTTTTTGAGTGCAACTCACTCATATACTATGTACTACACTGTGCGTTTCTTATATTCTAAGTTTTTCAGTGCAACTCACTCATATACTATGTACTACAATGTGCGTTTCTTATATTCTAAGTTTTTCAGTGCAACTCACTGATATACTATATACTACACTGTGCGTTTCTTAAATTCTAAGTTTTTCAGTGCAACTCACTCATATAATATGTACTACACTGTGCGTTTCTTATATTCTAAGTTTTTCAGTGCAACTCACTCATATACTATGTACTACACTGTGCATTTCGTGTAATGCGGGTTTTTCAGTAAATTCTAAGTTTTTCAGTGCAACTCACTCATATACTATGTACTACACTGTGCGTTTCTTATATTCTAAGTTTTTCAGTGCAACTCACTCATATACTATGTACTACACTGTGTGTTTCTTATATTCTAAGTTTTTCAGTGCAACTCACTCATATACTATGTACTACACTGTGCGTTTCTTATATTCTAAGTTTTTCAGTGCAACTCACTCATATACTATGTACTACACTGTGCGTTTCTTATATTCTAAGTTTTTCAGTGCAACTCACTCATATACTATGTACTACACTGTGCGTTTCTTATATTCTAAGTTTTTCAGTGCAACTCACTCATATACTATGTTCTACACTGTGCGTTTCTTATATTCTAAGTTTTTCAGTGCAACTCACTCATATACTATGTACTACACTGTGCCTTTCTTATATTCTAAGTTTTTCAGTGAAACTCACTCATATACTATGTACTACACTGTGCGTTTCTTATATTCTAAGTTTTTCAGTGCAACTCTCTCATATACTATGTATTACACTGTGCGTTTCTTATATTCTAAGTTTTTCAGTGCAACTCACTCATATACTTTGTACTACACTGTGCTTTTCTTATATTCTAAGTTTTTCAGTGCAACTCACTCATATACTTTGTACTACACTGTGCTTTTCTTATATTCTAAGTTTTTCAGTGCAACTCACTCATATAATATGTACTACACTGTGCGTTTCTTATATTCTAAGTTTTTCAGTGCAACTCACTCATATACTATGTACTACACTGTGCATTTCGTGTAATGCGGGTTTTTCAGTAAATTCTAAGTTTTTCAGTGCAACTCACTCATATACTATGTACTACACTGTGCGTTTCTTATATTCTAAGTTTTTCAGTGCAACTCACTCATATACTATGTACTACACTGTGCGTTTCTTATATTCTAAGTTTTTCAGTGCAACTCACTCATATACTATGTACTACACTGTGCGTTTCTTATATTCTAAGTTTTTCAGTGCAACTCACTCATATACTATGTACTACACTGTGCGTTTCGTGTAATGCGGGTTTTTCAGTAAATTCTAAGTTTTTCAGTGCAACTCACTCATATACTATGTACTACACTGTGCGTTTCTTATATTCTAAGTTTTTCAGTGCAACTCACTCATATACTATGTACTACACTGTGCAATTCGTGTAATGCCGGTTTTTCAGTAAATTCTAAGTTTTTCAGTGCAACTCACTCATATACTATGTACTACACTGTGCGTTTCTTATATTCTAAGTTTTTGAGTGCAACTCACTCATATACTATGTACTACACTGTGCGTTTCTTATATTCTAAGTTTTTCAGTGCAACTCACTCATATACTATGTACTACACTGTGCGTTTCTTATATTCTAAGTTTTTCAGTGCAACTCACTAATATACTATGTACTACACTGTGCGTTTCTTATATTCTAAGTTTTTCAGTGCAACTCACTCATATACTATGTACTACACTGTGCGTTTCTTATATTCTAAGTTTTTCAGTGCAACTCACTCATATACTATGTACTACACTGTGCATTTCGTGTAATGCGGGTTTTTCAGTAAATTCTAAGTTTTTCAGTGCAGCTCACTCATATACTATGTACTACACTCTGCGTTTCTTATATTCTAAGTTTTTCAGTGCAACTCACTCATATACTATGTACTACACTGTGTGTTTCTTATATTCTAAGTTTTTCAGTGCAACTCACTCATATACTATGTACTACACTGTGCGTTTCTTATATTCTAAGTTTTTCAGTGCAACTCACTCATATACTATGTACTACACTGTGCGTTTCTTATATTCTAAGTTTTTCAGTGCAACTCACTCATATACTATGTACTACACTGTGCGTTTCTTATATTCTAAGTTTTTCAGTGCAACTCACTCATATACTATGTTCTACACTGTGCGTTTCTTATATTCTAAGTTTTTCAGTGCAACTAACTCATATACTATGTACTACACTGTGCGTTTCTTATATTCTAAGTTTTTCAGTGCAACTCACTCATATACTATGTATTACACTGTGCGTTTCTTATATTCTAAGTTTTTCAGTGCAACTCTCTCATATACTATGTATTACACTGTGCGTTTCTTATATTCTAAGTTTTTCAGTGCAACTCACTCATATACTTTGTACTACACTGTGCTTTTCTTATATTCTAAGTTTTTCAGTGCAACTCACTCATATACTTTGTACTACACTGTGCTTTTCTTATATTCTAAGTTTTTCAGTGCAACTCACTCATATAATATGTACTACACTGTGCGTTTCTTATATTCTAAGTTTTTCAGTGCAACTCACTCATATACTATGTACTACACTGTGCATTTCGTGTAATGCGGGTTTTTCAGTAAATTCTAAGTTTTTCAGTGCAACTCACTCATATACTATGTACTACACTGTGCGTTTCTTATATTCTAAGTTTTTCAGTGCAACTCACTCATATACTATGTACTACACTGTGTGTTTCTTATATTCTAAGTTTTTCAGTGCAACTCACTCATATACTATGTACTACACTGTGCGTTTCTTATATTCTAAGTTTTTCAGTGCAACTCACTCATATACTATGTACTACACTGTGCGTTTCTTATATTCTAAGTTTTTCAGTGCAACTCACTCATATACTATGTACTACACTGTGCGTTTCGTGTAATGCGGGTTTTTCAGTAAATTCTAAGTTTTTCAGTGCAACTCACTCATATACTATGTACTACACTGTGCGTTTCTTATATTCTAAGTTTTTCAGTGCAACTCACTCATATACTATGTACTACACTGTGCAATTCGTGTAATGCGGGTTTTTCAGTAAATTCTAAGTTTTTCAGTGCAACTCACTCATATACTATGTACTACACTGTGCGTTTCTTATATTCTAAGTTTTTGAGTGCAACTCACTCATATACTATGTACTACACTGTGCGTTTCTTATATTCTAAGTTTTTCAGTGCAACTCACTCATATACTATGTACTACACTGTGCGTTTCTTATATTCTAAGTTTTTCAGTGCAACTCACTCATATACTATGTACTACACTGTGCGTTTCTTATATTCTAAGTTTTTCAGTGCAACTCACTCATATACTATGTACTACACTGTGCGTTTCTTATATTCTAAGTTTTTCAGTGCAACTCACTCATATACTATGTACTACACTGTGCGTTTCTTATATTCTAAGTTTTTCAGTGCAACTCACTCATATACTATGTACTACACTGTGCGTTTCTTATATTCTAAGTTTTTCAGTGCAACTCACTCATATACTATGTACTACACTGTGCGTTTCTTATATTCTAAGTTTTTCAGTGCAACTCACTCATATACTATGTACTACACTGTGCGTTTCTTATATTCTAAGTTTTTCAGTGCAACTCACTCATATACTATGTACTACACTGTGCGTTTCTTATATTCTAAGTTTTTCAGTGCAACTCTCTCATATACTATGTATTACACTGTGCGTTTCTTATATTCTAAGTTTTTCAGTGCAACTCACTCATATACTTTGTACTACACTGTGCTTTTCTTATATTCTAAGTTTTTCAGTGCAACTCACTCATATACTTTGTACTACACTGTGCTTTTCTTATATTCTAAGTTTTTCAGTGCAACTCACTCATATAATATGTACTACACTGTGCGTTTCTTATATTCTACGTTTTTCAGTGCAACTCACTCATATACTATGTACTACACTATGGGTTTCTTATATTCTAAGTTTTTGAGTGCAACTCACTCATATACTATGTACTACACTGTGCGTTTCTTATATTCTAAGTTTTTCAGTGCAACTCACTCATATACTATGTACTACAATGTGCGTTTCTTATATTCTAAGTTTTTCAGTGCAACTCACTGATATACTATATACTACACTGTGCGTTTCTTAAATTCTAAGTTTTTCAGTGCAACTCACTCATATAATATGTACTACACTGTGCGTTTCTTATATTCTAAGTTTTTCAGTGCAACTCACTCATATACTATGTACTACACTGTGCATTTCGTGTAATGCGGGTTTTTCAGTAAATTCTAAGTTTTTCAGTGCAACTCACTCATATACTATGTACTACACTGTGCGTTTCTTATATTCTAAGTTTTTCAGTGCAACTCACTCATATACTATGTACTACACTGTGTGTTTCTTATATTCTAAGTTTTTCAGTGCAACTCACTCATATACTATGTACTACACTGTGCGTTTCTTATATTCTAAGTTTTTCAGTGCAACTCACTCATATACTATGTACTACACTGTGCAATTCGTGTAATGCGGGTTTTTCAGTAAATTCTAAGTTTTTCAGTGCAACTCACTCATATACTATGTACTACACTGTGCGTTTCTTATATTCTAAGTTTTTGAGTGCAACTCACTCATATACTATGTACTACACTGTGCGTTTCTTATATTCTAAGTTTTTCAGTGCAACTCACTCATATACTATGTACTACACTGTGCGTTTCTTATATTCTAAGTTTTTCAGTGCAACTCACTCATATACTATGTACTACACTGTGTGTTTCTTATATTCTAAGTTTTTCAGTGCAACTCACTCATATACTATGTACTACACTGTGCGTTTCTTATATTCTAAGTTTTTCAGTGCAACTCACTCATATACTATGTACTACACTGTGCGTTTCTTATATTCTAAGTTTTTCAGTGCAACTCACTCATATACTATGTACTACACTGTGCGTTTCTTATATTCTAAGTTTTTCAGTGCAACTCACTCATATACTATGTACTACACTGTTCGTTTCTTATATTCTAAGTTTTTCAGTGCAACTCACTCATATACTATGTACTACACTGTGCGTTTCTTATATTCTAAGTTTTTCAGTGCAACTCACTCATATACTATGTACTACACTGTGCGTTTCTTATATTCTAAGTTTTTCAGTGCAACTCTCTCATATACTATGTATTACACTGTGCGTTTCTTATATTCTAAGTTTTTCAGTGCAACTCACTCATATACTTTGTACTACACTGTGCTTTTCTTATATTCTAAGTTTTTCAGTGCAACTCACTCATATACTTTGTACTACACTGTGCTTTTCTTATATTCTAAGTTTTTCAGTGCAACTCACTCATATAATATGTACTACACTGTGCGTTTCTTATATTCTAAGTTTTTCAGTGCAACTCACTCATATACTATGTACTACACTATGGGTTTCTTATATTCTAAGTTTTTGAGTGCAACTCACTCATATACTATGTACTACACTGTGCGTTTCTTATATTCTAAGTTTTTCAGTGCAACTCACTCATATACTATGTACTACAATGTGCGTTTCTTATATTCTAAGTTTTTCAGTGCAACTCACTGATATACTATATACTACACTGTGCGTTTCTTAAATTCTAAGTTTTTCAGTGCAACTCACGCATATAATATGTACTACACTGTGCGTTTCTTATATTCTAAGTTTTTCAGTGCAACTCACTCATATACTATGTACTACACTGTGCATTTCGTGTAATGCGGGTTTTTCAGTAAATTCTAAGTTTTTCAGTGCAACTCACTCATATACTATGTACTACACTGTGCGTTTCTTATATTCTAAGTTTTTCAGTGCAACTCACTCATATACTATGTACTACACTGTGTGTTTCTTATATTCTAAGTTTTTCAGTGCAACTCACTCATATACTATGTACTACACTGTGCGTTTCTTATATTCTAAGTTTTTCAGTGCAACTCACTCATATACTATGTACTATACTGTGCGTTTCTTATATTCTAAGTTTTTCAGTGCAACTCACTCATATACTATGTACTACACTGTGCGTTTCTTATATTCTAAGTTTTTCAGTGCAACTCACTCATATACTATGTTCTACACTGTGCGTTTCTTATATTCTAAGTTTTTCAGTGCAACTCACTCATATACTATGTACTACACTGTGCCTTTCTTATATTCTAAGTTTTTCAGTGAAACTCACTCATATACTATGTACTACACTGTGCGTTTCTTATATTCTAAGTTTTTCAGTGCAACTCTCTCATATACTATGTATTACACTGTGCGTTTCTTATATTCTAAGTTTTTCAGTGCAACTCACTCATATAATATGTACTACACTGTGCGTTTCTTATATTCTAAGTTTTTCAGTGTAACTCACTCATATACTATGTACTACACTGTGCATTTCGTGTAATGCGGGTTTTTCAGTAAATTCTAAGTTTTTCAGTGCAACTCACTCATATACTATGTACTACACTGTGCGTTTCTTATATTCTAAGTTTTTCAGTGCAACTCACTCATATACTATGTACTACACTGTGCGTTTCTTATATTCTAAGTTTTTCAGTGCAACTCACTCATATACTATGTACTACACTGTGCGTTTCTTATATTCTAAGTTTTTCAGTGCAACTCACTCATATACTATGTACTACACTGTGCGTTTCGTGTAATGCGGGTTTTTCAGTAAATTCTAAGTTTTTCAGTGCAACTCACTCATATACTATGTACTACACTGTGCGTTTCTTATATTCTAAGTTTTTCAGTGCAACTCACTCATATACTTTGTACTACACTGTGCTTTTCTTATATTCTAAGTTTTTCAGTGCAACTCACTCATATAATATGTACTACACTGTGCGTTTCTTATATTCTACGTTTTTCAGTGCAACTCACTCATATACTATGTACTACACTATGGGTTTCTTATATTCTAAGTTTTTGAGTGCAACTCACTCATATACTATGTACTACACTGTGCGTTTCTTATATTCTAAGTTTTTCAGTGCAACTCACTCATATACTATGTACTACACTGTGCGTTTCTTATATTCTAAGTTTTTCAGTGCAACTCACTCATATACTATGTACTACACTGTGCGTTTCTTATATTCTAAGTTTTTCAGTGCAACTCACTCATATACTATGTACTACACTGTGCGTTTCTTATATTTTAAGTTTTTCAGTGCAACTCACTCATATACTATGTACTACAATGTGCGTTTCTTATATTCTAAGTTTTTCAGTGCAACTCACTCATATACTATGTACTACACTGTGCGTTTCTTATATTCTAAGTTTTTCAGTGCAACTCACTCATATACTATGTACTACACTGTGCGTTTCTTATATTCTAAGTTTTTCAGTGCAACTCACTCATATACTATGTACTACAATGTGCGTTTCTTATATTCTAAGTTTTTCAGTGCAACTCACTGATATACTATATACTACACTGTGCGTTTCTTAAATTCTAAGTTTTTCAGTGCAACTCACTCATATAATATGTACTACACTGTGCGTTTCTTATATTCTAAGTTTTTCAGTGCAACTCACTCATATACTATGTACTACACTGTGCATTTCGTGTAATGCGGGTTTTTCAGTAAATTCTAAGTTTTTCAGTGCAACTCACTCATATACTATGTACTACACTGTGCGTTTCTTATATTCTAAGTTTTTCAGTGCAACTCACTCATATACTATGTACTACACTGTGTGTTTCTTATATTCTAAGTTTTTCAGTGCAACTCACTCATATACTATGTACTACACTGTGCGTTTCTTATATTCTAAGTTTTTCAGTGCAACTCACTCATATACTATGTACTATACTGTGCGTTTCTTATATTCTAAGTTTTTCAGTGCAACTCACTCATATACTATGTACTACACTGTGCGTTTCTTATATTCTAAGTTTTTCAGTGCAACTCACTCATATACTATGTTCTACACTGTGCGTTTCTTATATTCTAAGTTTTTCAGTGCAACTCACTCATATACTATGTACTACACTGTGCCTTTCTTATATTCTAAGTTTTTCAGTGAAACTCACTCATATACTATGTACTACACTGTGCGATTCTTATATTCTAAGTTTTTCAGTGCAACTCTCTCATATACTATGTATTACACTGTGCGTTTCTTATATTCTAAGTTTTTCAGTGCAACTCACTCATATAATATGTACTACACTGTGCGTTTCTTATATTCTAAGTTTTTCAGTGTAACTCACTCATATACTATGTACTACACTGTGCATTTCGTGTAATGCGGGTTTTCAGTAAATTCTAAGTTTTTCAGTGCAACTCACTCATATACTATGTACTACACTGTGCGTTTCTTATATTCTAAGTTTTTCAGTGCAACTCACTCATATACTATGTACTACACTGTGCGTTTCTTATATTCTAAGTTTTTCAGTGCAACTCACTCATATACTATGTACTACACTGTGCGTTTCTTATATTCTAAGTTTTTCAGTGCAACTCACTCATATACTATGTACTACACTGTGCGTTTCGTGTAATGCGGGTTTTTCAGTAAATTCTAAGTTTTTCAGTGCAACTCACTCATATACTATGTACTACACTGTGCGTTTCTTATATTCTAAGTTTTTCAGTGCAACTCACTCATATACTTTGTACTACACTGTGCTTTTCTTATATTCTAAGTTTTTCAGTGCAACTCACTCATATAATATGTACTACACTGTGCGTTTCTTATATTCTACGTTTTTCAGTGCAACTCACTCATATACTATGTACTACACTATGGGTTTCTTATATTCTAAGTTTTTGAGTGCAACTCACTCATATACTATGTACTACACTGTGCGTTTCTTATATTCTAAGTTTTTCAGTGCAACTCACTCATATACTATGTACTACACTGTGCGTTTCTTATATTCTAAGTTTTTCAGTGCAACTCACTCATATACTATGTACTACACTGTGCGTTTCTTATATTCTAAGTTTTTCAGTGCAACTCACTCATATACTATGTACTACACTGTGCGTTTCTTATATTTTAAGTTTTTCAGTGCAACTCACTCATATACTATGTACTACACTGTGCGTTTCTTATATTCTAAGTTTTTCAGTGCAACTCACTCATATACTATGTACTACACTGTGCGTTTCTTATATTCTAAGTTTTTCAGTGCAACTCACTCATATACTATGTACTACACTGTGCGTTTCTTATATTCTAAGTTTTTCAGTGCAACTCACTCATATACTATGTACTACAATGTGCGTTTCTTATATTCTAAGTTTTTCAGTGCAACTCACTGATATACTATATACTACACTGTGCGTTTCTTAAATTCTAAGTTTTTCAGTGCAACTCACTCATATAATATGTACTACACTGTGCGTTTCTTATATTCTAAGTTTTTCAGTGCAACTCACTCATATACTATGTACTACACTGTGCATTTCGTGTAATGCGGGTTTTTCAGTAAATTCTAAGTTTTTCAGTGCAACTCACTCATATACTATGTACTACACTGTGCGTTTCTTATATTCTAAGTTTTTCAGTGCAACTCACTCATATACTATGTACTACACTGTGTGTTTCTTATATTCTAAGTTTTTCAGTGCAACTCACTCATATACTATGTACTACACTGTGCGTTTCTTATATTCTAAGTTTTTCAGTGCAACTCACTCATATACTATGTACTATACTGTGCGTTTCTTATATTCTAAGTTTTTCAGTGCAACTCACTCATATACTATGTACTACACTGTGCGTTTCTTATATTCTAAGTTTTTCAGTGCAACTCACTCATATACTATGTTCTACACTGTGCGTTTCTTATATTCTAAGTTTTTCAGTGCAACTCACTCATATACTATGTACTACACTGTGCCTTTCTTATATTCTAAGTTTTTCAGTGAAACTCACTCATATACTATGTACTACACTGTGCGTTTCTTATATTCTAAGTTTTTCAGTGCAACTCTCTCATATACTATGTATTACACTGTGCGTTTCTTATATTCTAAGTTTTTCAGTGCAACTCACTCATATAATATGTACTACACTGTGCGTTTCTTATATTCTAAGTTTTTCAGTGTAACTCACTCATATACTATGTACTACACTGTGCATTTCGTGTAATGCGGGTTTTTCAGTAAATTCTAAGTTTTTCAGTGCAACTCACTCATATACTATGTACTACACTGTGCGTTTCTTATATTCTAAGTTTTTCAGTGCAACTCACTCATATACTATGTACTACACTGTGCGTTTCTTATATTCTAAGTTTTTCAGTGCAACTCACTCATATACTATGTACTACACTGTGCGTTTCTTATATTCTAAGTTTTTCAGTGCAACTCACTCATATACTATGTACTACACTGTGCGTTTCGTGTAATGCGGGTTTTTCAGTAAATTCTAAGTTTTTCAGTGCAACTCACTCATATACTATGTACTACACTGTGCGTTTCTTATATTCTAAGTTTTTCAGTGCAACTCACTCATATACTTTGTACTACACTGTGCTTTTCTTATATTCTAAGTTTTTCAGTGCAACTCACTCATATAATATGTACTACACTGTGCGTTTCTTATATTCTACGTTTTTCAGTGCAACTCACTCATATACTATGTACTACACTATGGGTTTCTTATATTCTAAGTTTTTGAGTGCAACTCACTCATATACTATGTACTACACTGTGCGTTTCTTATATTCTAAGTTTTTCAGTGCAACTCACTCATATACTATGTACTACACTGTGCGTTTCTTATATTCTAAGTTTTTCAGTGCAACTCACTCATATACTATGTACTACACTGTGCGTTTCTTATATTCTAAGTTTTTCAGTGCAACTCACTCATATACTATGTACTACACTGTGCGTTTCTTATATTTTAAGTTTTTCAGTGCAACTCACTCATATACTATGTACTACACTGTGCGTTTCTTATATTCTAAGTTTTTCAGTGCAACTCACTCATATACTATGTACTACACTGTGCGTTTCTTATATTCTAAGTTTTTCAGTGCAACTCACTCATATACTATGTACTACACTGTGCGTTTCTTATATTCTAAGTTTTTCAGTGCAACTCACTCATATACTATGTACTACAATGTGCGTTTCTTATATTCTAAGTTTTTCAGTGCAACTCACTGATATACTATATACTACACTGTGCGTTTCTTAAATTCTAAGTTTTTCAGTGCAACTCACTCATATAATATGTACTACACTGTGCGTTTCTTATATTCTAAGTTTTTCAGTGCAACTCACTCATATACTATGTACTACACTGTGCATTTCGTGTAATGCGGGTTTTTCAGTAAATTCTAAGTTTTTCAGTGCAACTCACTCATATACTATGTACTACACTGTGCGTTTCTTATATTCTAAGTTTTTCAGTGCAACTCACTCATATACTATGTACTACACTGTGTGTTTCTTATATTCTAAGTTTTTCAGTGCAACTCACTCATATACTATGTACTACACTGTGCGTTTCTTATATTCTAAGTTTTTCAGTGCAACTCACTCATATACTATGTACTACACTGTGCGTTTCTTATATTCTAAGTTTTTCAGTGCAACTCACTCATATACTATGTACTACACTGTGCGTTTCTTATATTCTAAGTTTTTCAGTGCAACTCACTCATATACTATGTACTACACTGTGCGTTTCTTATATTCTAAGTTTTTCAGTGCAACTCACTCATATACTATGTACTACACTGTGCGTTTCGTGTAATGCGGGTTTTTCAGTAAATTCTAAGTTTTTCAGTGCAACTCACTCATATACTATGTACTACACTGTGCGTTTCTTATATTCTAAGTTTTTCAGTGCAACTCACTCATATACTTTGTACTACACTGTGCTTTTCTTATATTCTAAGTTTTTCAGTGCAACTCACTCATATAATATGTACTACACTGTGCGTTTCTTATATTCTACGTTTTTCAGTGCAACTCACTCATATACTATGTACTACACTATGGGTTTCTTATATTCTAAGTTTTTGAGTGCAACTCACTCATATACTATGTACTACACTGTGCGTTTCTTATATTCTAAGTTTTTCAGTGCAACTCACTCATATACTATGTACTACACTGTGCGTTTCTTATATTCTAAGTTTTTCAGTGCAACTCACTCATATACTATGTACTACACTGTGCGTTTCTTATATTCTAAGTTTTTCAGTGCAACTCACTCATATACTATGTACTACACTGTGCGTTTCTTATATTTTAAGTTTTTCAGTGCAACTCACTCATATACTATGTACTACACTGTGCGTTTCTTATATTCTAAGTTTTTCAGTGCAACTCACTCATATACTATGTACTACACTATGCGTTTCTTATATTCTAAGTTTTTCAGTGCAACTCACTCATATACTATGTACTACACTGTGCGTTTCTTATATTCTAAGTTTTTCAGTGCAACTCACTCATATACTATGTACTACAATGTGCGTTTCTTATATTCTAAGTTTTTCAGTGCAACTCACTGATATACTATATACTACACTGTGCGTTTCTTAAATTCTAAGTTTTTCAGTGCAACTCACTCATATAATATGTACTACACTGTGCGTTTCTTATATTCTAAGTTTTTCAGTGCAACTCACTCATATACTATGTACTACACTGTGCATTTCGTGTAATGCGGGTTTTTCAGTAAATTCTAAGTTTTTCAGTGCAACTCACTCATATACTATGTACTACACTGTGCGTTTCTTATATTCTAAGTTTTTCAGTGCAACTCACTCATATACTATGTACTACACTGTGTGTTTCTTATATTCTAAGTTTTTCAGTGCAACTCACTCATATACTATGTACTACACTGTGCGTTTCTTATATTCTAAGTTTTTCAGTGCAACTCACTCATATACTATGTACTATACTGTGCGTTTCTTATATTCTAAGTTTTTCAGTGCAACTCACTCATATACTATGTACTACACTGTGCGTTTCTTATATTCTAAGTTTTTCAGTGCAACTCACTCATATACTATGTTCTACACTGTGCGTTTCTTATATTCTAAGTTTTTCAGTGCAACTCACTCATATACTATGTACTACACTGTGCCTTTCTTATATTCTAAGTTTTTCAGTGAAACTCACTCATATACTATGTACTACACTGTGCGTTTCTTATATTCTAAGTTTTTCAGTGCAACTCTCTCATATACTATGTATTACACTGTGCGTTTCTTATATTCTAAGTTTTTCAGTGCAACTCACTCATATAATATGTACTACACTGTGCGTTTCTTATATTCTAAGTTTTTCAGTGTAACTCACTCATATACTATGTACTACACTGTGCATTTCGTGTAATGCGGGTTTTTCAGTAAATTCTAAGTTTTTCAGTGCAACTCACTCATATACTATGTACTACACTGTGCGTTTCTTATATTCTAAGTTTTTCAGTGCAACTCACTCATATACTATGTACTACACTGTGCGTTTCTTATATTCTAAGTTTTTCAGTGCAACTCACTCATATACTATGTACTACACTGTGCGTTTCTTATATTCTAAGTTTTTCAGTGCAACTCACTCATATACTATGTACTACACTGTGCGTTTCGTGTAATGCGGGTTTTTCAGTAAATTCTAAGTTTTTCAGTGCAACTCACTCATATACTATGTACTACACTGTGCGTTTCTTATATTCTAAGTTTTTCAGTGCAACTCACTCATATACACTGTGCTTTTCTTATATTCTAAGTTTTTCAGTGCAACTCACTCATATAATATGTACTACACTGTGCGTTTCTTATATTCTACGTTTTTCAGTGCAACTCACTCATATACTATGTACTACACTATGGGTTTCTTATATTCTAAGTTTTTGAGTGCAACTCACTCATATACTTTGTACTACACTGTGCGTTTCTTATATTCTAAGTTTTTCAGTGCAACTCACTCATATAATATGTACTACACTGTGCGTTTCTTATATTCTAAGTTTTTCAGTGCAACTCACTCATATACTATGTACGACACTGTGCGTTTCTTATATTCTAAGTTTTTCAGTGCAACTCACTCATATACTATGTACTACACTGTGCGTTTCTTATATTCTAAGTTTTTCAGTGCAACTCACTCATATACTATGTACTACACTGTGCGTTTCTTATATTCTAAGTTTTTCAGTGCAACTCACTCATATACTATGTACTACACTGTGCGTTTCTTATATTCTAAGTTTTTCAGTGCAACTCACTCATATACTATGTACTACACTGTGCGTTTCTTATATTCTAAGTTTTTCAGTGCAACTCACTCATATACTATGTACTACACTGTGCGTTTCTTATATTCTAAGTTTTTCAGTGCAACTCTCTCATATACTATGTATTACACTGTGCGTTTCTTATATTCTAAGTTTTTCAGTGCAACTCACTCATATACTTTGTACTACACTGTGCTTTTCTTATATTCTAAGTTTTTCAGTGCAACTCACTCATATACTATGTACTACACTGTGCGTTTCTTATATTCTAAGTTTTTCAGTGCAACTCACTCATATACTATGTTCTACACTGTGCGTTTCTTATATTCTAAGTTTTTCAGTGAAACTCACTCATATACTATGTACTACACTGTGCCTTTCTTATATTCTAAGTTTTTCAGTGAAACTCACTCATATACTATGTACTACACTGTGCGTTTCTTATATTCTAAGTTTTTCAGTGCAACTCTCTCATATACTATGTATTACACTGTGCGTTTCTTATATTCTAAGTTTTTCAGTGCAACTCACTCATATAATATGTACTACACTGTGCGTTTCTTATATTCTAAGTTTTTCAGTGTAACTCACTCATATACTATGTACTACACTGTGCATTTCGTGTAATGCGGGTTTTTCAGTAAATTCTAAGTTTTTCAGTGCAACTCACTCATATACTATGTACTACACTGTGCGTTTCTTATATTCTAAGTTTTTCAGTGCAACTCACTCATATACTATGTACTACACTGTGCGTTTCTTATATTCTAAGTTTTTCAGTGCAACTCACTCATATACTATGTACTACACTGTGCGTTTCTTATATTCTAAGTTTTTCAGTGCAACTCACTCATATACTATGTACTACACTGTGCGTTTCGTGTAATGCGGGTTTTTCAGTAAATTCTAAGTTTTTCAGTGCAACTCACTCATATACTATGTACTACACTGTGCGTTTCTTATATTCTAAGTTTTTCAGTGCAACTCACTCATATACTTTGTACTACACTGTGCTTTTCTTATATTCTAAGTTTTTCAGTGCAACTCACTCATATAATATGTACTACACTGTGCGTTTCTTATATTCTACGTTTTTCAGTGCAACTCACTCATATACTATGTACTACACTATGGGTTTCTTATATTCTAAGTTTTTGAGTGCAACTCACTCATATACTATGTACTACACTGTGCGTTTCTTATATTCTAAGTTTTTCAGTGCAACTCACTCATATACTATGTACTACACTGTGCGTTTCTTATATTCTAAGTTTTTCAGTGCAACTCACTCATATACTATGTACTACACTGTGCGTTTCTTATATTCTAAGTTTTTCAGTGCAACTCACTCATATACTATGTACTACACTGTGCGTTTCTTATATTCTAAGTTTTTCAGTGCAACTCACTCATATACTATGTACTACACTGTGCGTTTCTTATATTCTAAGTTTTTCAGTGCAACTCACTCATATACTATGTACTACAGTGTGCGTTTCTTATATTCTAAGTATTTCAGTGCAACTCACTCATATACTATGTACTACACTGTGCGTTTCTTATATTCTAAGTTTTTCAGTGCAACTCACTCATATACTATGTACTACACTGTGCGTTTCTTATATTCTATGTTTTTCAGTGCAACTCACTCATATACTATGTACTACACTGTGCGTTTCTTATATTCTAAGTTTTTCAGTGCAACTCACTCATATACTATGTACTACACTGTGCGTTTCTTATATTCTAAGTTTTTCAGTGCAACTCACTCATATACTATGTACTACACTGTGCATTTCGTGTAATGCGGGTTTTTCAGTAAATTCTAAGTTTTTCAGTGCAACTCACTCATATACTATGTACTACACTGTGCGTTTCTTATATTCTAAGTTTTTCAGTGCAACTCACTCATATACTATGTACTACACTGTGCGTTTCTTATATTCTAAGTTTTTCAGTGCAACTCACTCATATACTATGTACTACACTGTGCGTTTCTTATATTCTAAGTTTTTCAGTGCAACTCACTCATATACTATGTACTACACTGTGTGTTTCTTATATTCTAAGTTTTTCAGTGCAACTCACTCATATACTATGTACTACACTGTGCGTTTCTTATATTCTAAGTTTTTCAGTGCAACTCACTCATATACTATGTACTACACTGTGCGTTTCTTATATTCTAAGTTTTTCAGTGCAACTCACTCATATACTATGTACTACACTGTGCGTTTCTTATATTCTAAGTTTTTCAGTGCAACTCACTCATATACTATGTACTACACTGTGCGTTTCTTATATTCTAAGTTTTTCAGTGCAACTCACTCATATACTATGTACTACACTGTGCGTTTCTTATATTCTAAGTTTTTCAGTGCAACTCACTCATATACTATGTACTACACTGTGCGTTTCTTATATTCTAAGTTTTTCAGTGCAACTCTCTCATATACTATGTATTACACTGTGCGTTTCTTATATTCTAAGTTTTTCAGTGCAACTCACTCATATACTTTGTACTACACTGTGCTTTTCTTATATTCTAAGTTTTTCAGTGCAACTCACTCATATACTTTGTACTACACTGTGCTTTTCTTATATTCTAAGTTTTTCAGTGCAACTCACTCATATAATATGTACTACACTGTGCGTTTCTTATATTCTAAGTTTTTCAGTGCAACTCACTCATATACTATGTACTACACTATGGGTTTCTTATATTCTAAGTTTTTCAGTGCAACTCACTGATATACTATATACTACACTGTGCGTTTCTTAAATTCTAAGTTTTTCAGTGCAACTCACTCATATAATATGTACTACACTGTGCGTTTCTTATATTCTAAGTTTTTCAGTGCAACTCACTCATATACTATGTACTACACTGTGCATTTCGTGTAATGCGGGTTTTTCAGTAAATTCTAAGTTTTTCAGTGCAACTCACTCATATACTATGTACTACACTGTGCGTTTCTTATATTCTAAGTTTTTCAGTGCAACTCACTCATATACTATGTACTACACTGTGTGTTTCTTATATTCTAAGTTTTTCAGTGCAACTCACTCATATACTATGTACAGCACTGTGCGTTTCTTATATTCTAAGTTTTTCAGTGCAACTCACTCATATACTATGTACTACACTGTGCGTTTCTTATATTCTAAGTTTTTCAGTGCAACTCACTCATATACTATGTACTACACTGTGCGTTTCTTATATTCTAAGTTTTTCAGTGCAACTCACTCATATACTATGTTCTACACTGTGCGTTTCTTATATTCTAAGTTTTTCAGTGCAACTCACTCATATACTATGTACTACACTGTGCCTTTCTTATATTCTAAGTTTTTCAGTGAAACTCACTCATATACTATGTACTACACTGTGCGTTTCTTATATTCTAAGTTTTTCAGTGCAACTCTCTCATATACTATGTATTACACTGTGCGTTTCTTATATTCTAAGTTTTTCAGTGCAACTCACTCATATAATATGTACTACACTGTGCGTTTCTTATATTCTAAGTTTTTCAGTGCAACTCACTCATATACTATGTACTACACTGTGCATTTCGTGTAATGCGGGTTTTTCAGTAAATTCTAAGTTTTTCAGTGCAACTCACTCATATACTATGTACTACACTGTGCGTTTCTTATATTCTAAGTTTTTCAGTGCAACTCACTCATATACTATGTACTACACTGTGCGTTTCTTATATTCTAAGTTTTTCAGTGCAACTCACTCATATACTATGTACTACACTGTGCGTTTCTTATATTCTAAGTTTTTCAGTGCAACTCACTCATATACTATGTACTACACTGTGCGTTTCTTATATTCTAAGTTTTTCAGTGCAACTCTCTCATATACTATGTATTACACTGTGCGTTTCTTATATTCTAAGTTTTTCAGTGCAACTCACTCATATACTTTGTACTACACTGTGCTTTTCTTATATTCTAAGTTTTTCAGTGCAACTCACTCATATACTTTGTACTACACTGTGCTTTTCTTATATTCTAAGTTTTTCAGTGCAACTCACTCATATAATATGTACTACACTGTGCGTTTCTTATATTCTAAGTTTTTCAGTGCAACTCACTCATATACTATGTACTACACTATGGGTTTCTTATATTCTAAGTTTTTCAGTGCAACTCACTGATATACTATATACTACACTGTGCGTTTCTTAAATTCTAAGTTTTTCAGTGCAACTCACTCATATAATATGTACTACACTGTGCGTTTCTTATATTCTAAGTTTTTCAGTGCAACTCACTCATATACTATGTACTACACTGTGCATTTCGTGTAATGCGGGTTTTTCAGTAAATTCTAAGTTTTTCAGTGCAACTCACTCATATACTATGTACTACACTGTGCGTTTCTTATATTCTAAGTTTTTCAGTGCAACTCACTCATATACTATGTACTACACTGTGTGTTTCTTATATTCTAAGTTTTTCAGTGCAACTCACTCATATACTATGTACAGCACTGTGCGTTTCTTATATTCTAAGTTTTTCAGTGCAACTCACTCATATACTATGTACTACACTGTGCGTTTCTTATATTCTAAGTTTTTCAGTGCAACTCACTCATATACTATGTACTACACTGTGCGTTTCTTATATTCTAAGTTTTTCAGTGCAACTCACTCATATACTATGTTCTACACTGTGCGTTTCTTATATTCTAAGTTTTTCAGTGCAACTCACTCATATACTATGTACTACACTGTGCCTTTCTTATATTCTAAGTTTTTCAGTGAAACTCACTCATATACTATGTACTACACTGTGCGTTTCTTATATTCTAAGTTTTTCAGTGCAACTCTCTCATATACTATGTATTACACTGTGCGTTTCTTATATTCTAAGTTTTTCAGTGCAACTCACTCATATAATATGTACTACACTGTGCGTTTCTTATATTCTAAGTTTTTCAGTGCAACTCACTCATATACTATGTACTACACTGTGCATTTCATGTAATGCGGGTTTTTCAGTAAATTCTAAGTTTTTCAGTGCAACTCACTCATATACTATGTACTACACTGTGCGTTTCTTATATTCTAAGTTTTTCAGTGCAACTCACTCATATACTATGTACTACACTGTGCGTTTCTTATATTCTAAGTTTTTCAGTGCAACTCACTCATATACTATGTACTACACTGTGCGTTTCTTATATTCTAAGTTTTTCAGTGCAACTCACTCATATACTATGTACTACACTGTGCGTTTCGTGTAATGCGGGTTTTTCAGTAAATTCTAAGTTTTTCAGTGCAACTCACTCATATACTATGTACTACACTGTGCGTTTCTTATATTCTAAGTTTTTCAGTGCAACTCACTCATATACTTTGTACTACACTGTGCTTTTCTTATATTCTAAGTTTTTCAGTGCAACTCACTCATATAATATGTACTACACTGTGCGTTTCTTATATTCTACGTTTTTCAGTGCAACTCACTCATATACTATGTACTACACTATGGGTTTCTTATATTCTAAGTTTTTGAGTGCAACTCACTCATATACTATGTACTACACTGTGCGTTTCTTATATTCTAAGTTTTTCAGTGCAACTCACTCATATACTATGTACTACAATGTGCGTTTCTTATATTCTAAGTTTTTCAGTGCAACTCACTGATATACTATATACTACACTGTGCGTTTCTTAAATTCTAAGTTTTTCAGTGCAACTCACTCATATAATATGTACTACACTGTGCGTTTCTTATATTCTAAGTTTTTCAGTGCAACTCACTCATATACTATGTACTACACTGTGCATTTCGTGTAATGCGGGTTTTTCAGTAAATTCTAAGTTTTTCAGTGCAACTCACTCATATACTATGTACTACACTGTGCGTTTCTTATATTCTAAGTTTTTCAGTGCAACTCACTCATATACTATGTACTACACTGTGTGTTTCTTATATTCTAAGTTTTTCAGTGCAACTCACTCATATACTATGTACTACACTGTGCGTTTCTTATATTCTAAGTTTTTCAGTGCAACTCACTCATATACTATGTACTACACTGTGCGTTTCTTATATTCTAAGTTTTTCAGTGCAACTCATTCATATACTATGTACTACACTGTGCGTTTCTTATATTCTAAGTTTTTCAGTGCAACTCACTCATATACTATGTACTACACTGTGCGTTTCTTATATTCTAAGTTTTTCAGTGCAACTCACTCATATACTATGTACTACACTGTGCGTTTCGTGTAATGCGGGTTTTTCAGTAAATTCTAAGTTTTTCAGTGCAACTCACTCATATACTATGTACTACACTGTGCGTTTCTTATATTCTAAGTTTTTCAGTGCAACTCACTCATATACTATGTAATACACTGTGCAATTCGTGTAATGCGGGTTTTTCAGTAAATTCTAAGTTTTTCAGTGCAACTCACTCATATACTATGTACTACACTGTGCGTTTCTTATATTCTAAGTTTTTGAGTGCAACTCACTCATAGACTATGTACTACACTGTGCGTTTCTTATATTCTAAGTTTTTCAGTGCAACTCACTCATATACTATGTACTACACTGTGCGTTTCTTATATTCTAAGTTTTTCAGTGCAACTCACTCATATACTATGTACTACACTGTTTGTTTCTTATATTCTAAGTTTTTCAGTGCAACTCACTCATATACTATGTACTACACTGTGCGTTTCTTATATTCTAAGTTTTTCAGTGCAACTCACTCATATACTATGTACTACACTGTGCGTTTCTTATATTCTAAGTTTTTCAGTGCAACTCACTCATATACTATGTACTACACTGTGCGTTTCTTATATTCTAAGTTTTTCAGTGCAACTCACTCATATACTATGTACTACACTGTGCGTTTCTTATATTCTAAGTTTTTCAGTGCAACTCACTCATATACTATGTACTACACTGTGCGTTTCTTATATTCTAAGTTTTTCAGTGCAACTCACTCATATACTATGTACTACACTGTGCGTTTCTTATATTCTAAGTTTTTCAGTGCAACTCTCTCATATACTATGTATTACACTGTGCGTTTCTTATATTCTAAGTTTTTCAGTGCAACTCACTCATATACTTTGTACTACACTGTGCTTTTCTTATATTCTAAGTTTTTCAGTGCAACTCACTCATATACTTTGTACTACACTGTGCTTTTCTTATATTCTAAGTTTTTCAGTGCAACTCACTCATATAATATGTACTACACTGTGCGTTTCTTATATTCTAAGTTTTTCAGTGCAACTCACTCATATACTATGTACTACACTATGGGTTTCTTATATTCTAAGTTTTTGAGTGCAACTCACTCATATACTATGTACTACACTGTGCGTTTCTTATATTCTAAGTTTTTCAGTGCAACTCACTCATATACTATGTACTACAATGTGCGTTTCTTATATTCTAAGTTTTTCAGTGCAACTCACTGATATACTATATACTACACTGTGCGTTTCTTAAATTCTAAGTTTTTCAGTGCAACTCACTCATATAATATGTACTACACTGTGCGTTTCTTATATTCTAAGTTTTTCAGTGCAACTCACTCATATACTATGTACTACACTGTGCATTTCGTGTAATGCGGGTTTTTCAGTAAATTCTAAGTTTTTCAGTGCAACTCACTCATATACTATGTACTACACTGTGCGTTTCTTATTTTCTAAGTTTTTCAGTGCAACTCACTCATATACTATGTACTACACTGTGTGTTTCTTATATTCTAAGTTTTTCAGTGCAACTCACTCATATACTATGTACTACACTGTGCGTTTCTTATATTCTAAGTTTTTCAGTGCAACTCACTCATATACTATGTACTACACTGTGCGTTTCTTATATTCTAAGTTTTTCAGTGCAACTCACTCATATACTATGTACTACACTGTGCGTTTCTTATATTCTAAGTTTTTCAGTGCAACTCACTCATATACTATGTTCTACACTGTGCGTTTCTTATATTCTAAGTTTTTCAGTGCAACTCACTCATATACTATGTACTACACTGTGCCTTTCTTATATTCTAAGTTTTTCAGTGAAACTCACTCATATACTATGTACTACACTGTGCGTTTCTTATATTCTAAGTTTTTCAGTGCAACTCTCTCATATACTATGTATTACACTGTGCGTTTCTTATATTCTAAGTTTTTCAGTGCAACTCACTCATATACTTTGTACTACACTGTGCTTTTCTTATATTCTAAGTTTTTCAGTGCAACTCACTCATATACTTTGTACTACACTGTGCTTTTCTTATATTCTAAGTTTTTCAGTGCAACTCACTCATATACTATGTACTACACTGTGCGTTTCTTATATTCTAAGTTTTTCAGTGCAACTCACTCATATACTATGTACTACACTGTGCATTTCGTGTAATGCGGGTTTTTCAGTAAATTCTAAGTTTTTCAGTGCAACTCACTCATATACTATGTACTACACTGTGCGTTTCTTATATTCTAAGTTTTTCAGTGCAACTCACTCATATACTATGTACTACACTGTGCGTTTCTTATATTCTAAGTTTTTCAGTGCAACTCACTCATATACTATGTACTACACTGTGCGTTTCTTATATTCTAAGTTTTTCAGTGCAACTCACTCATATACTATGTACTACACTGTGCGTTTCGTGTAATGCGGGTTTTTCAGTAAATTCTAAGTTTTTCAGTGCAACTCACTCATATACTATGTACTACACTGTGCGTTTCTTATATTCTAAGTTTTTCAGTGCAACTCACTCATATACTATGTACTACACTGTGCGTTTCTTATATTCTAAGTTTTTCAGTGCAACTCACTCATATACTATGTACTACACTGTGCGTTTCTTATATTCTAAGTTTTTCAGTGCAACTCACTCATATACTATGTACTACACTGTGCGTTTCGTGTAATGCGGGTTTTTCAGTAAATTCTAAGTTTTTCAGTGCAACTCACTCATATACTATGTACTACACTGTGCGTTTCTTATATTCTAAGTTTTTCAGTGCAACTCACTCATATACTTTGTACTACACTGTGCTTTTCTTATATTCTAAGTTTTTCAGTGCAACTCACTCATATAATATGTACTACACTGTGCGTTTCTTATATTCTACGTTTTTCAGTGCAACTCACTCATATACTATGTACTACACTATGGGTTTCTTATATTCTAAGTTTTTGAGTGCAACTCACTCATATACTATGTACTACACTGTGCGTTTCTTATATTCTAAGTTTTTCAGTGCAACTCACTCATATACTATGTACTACACTGTGCGTTTCTTATATTCTAAGTTTTTCAGTGCAACTCACTCATATACTATGTACTACACTGTGCGTTTCTTATATTCTAAGTTTTTCAGTGCAACTCACTCATATACTATGTACTACACTGTGCGTTTCTTATATTCTAAGTTTTTCAGTGCAACTCACTCATATACTATGTACTACACTGTGCGTTTCTTATATTCTAAGTTTTTCAGTGCAACTCACTCATATACTATGTACTACACTGTGCGTTTCTTATATTCTAAGTTTTTCAGTGCAACTCACTCATATACTATGTACTACACTGTGCGTTTCTTATATTCTAAGTTTTTCAGTGCAACTCACTCATATACTATGTACTACACTGTGCGTTTCTTATATTCTAAGTTTTTCAGTGCAACTCTCTCATATACTATGTATTACACTGTGCGTTTCTTATATTCTAAGTTTTTCAGTGCAACTCACTCATATACTTTGTACTACACTGTGCTTTTCTTATATTCTATGTTTTTCAGTGCAACTCACTCATATACTTTGTACTACACTGTGCTTTTCTTATATTCTAAGTTTTTCAGTGCAACTCACTCATATAATATGTACTACACTGTGCGTTTCTTATATTCTACGTTTTTCAGTGCAACTCACTCATATACTATGTACTACACTATGGGTTTCTTATATTCTAAGTTTTTGAGTGCAACTCACTCATATACTATGTACTACACTGTGCGTTTCTTATATTCTAAGTTTTTCAGTGCAACTCACTCATATACTATGTACTACAATGTGCGTTTCTTATATTCTAAGTTTTTCAGTGCAACTCACTGATATACTATATACTACACTGTGCGTTTCTTAAATTCTAAGTTTTTCAGTGCAACTCACTCATATAATATGTACTACACTGTGCGTTTCTTATATTCTAAGTTTTTCAGTGCAACTCACTCATATACTATGTACTACACTGTGCATTTCGTGTAATGCGGGTTTTTCAGTAAATTCTAAGTTTTTCAGTGCAACTCACTCATATACTATGTACTACACTGTGCGTTTCTTATATTCTAAGTTTTTCAGTGCAACTCACTCATATACTATGTACTACACTGTGTGTTTCTTATATTCTAAGTTTTTCAGTGCAACTCACTCATATACTATGTACTACACTGTGCGTTTCTTATATTCTAAGTTTTTCAGTGCAACTCACTCATATACTATGTACTACACTGTGCGTTTCTTATATTCTAAGTTTTTCAGTGCAACTCACTCATATACTATGTACTACACTGTGCGTTTCTTATATTCTAAGTTTTTCAGTGCAACTCACTCATATACTATGTTCTACACTGTGCGTTTCTTATATTCTAAGTTTTTCAGTGCAACTCACTCATATACTATGTACTACACTGTGCCTTTCTTATATTCTAAGTTTTTCAGTGAAACTCACTCATATACTATGTACTACACTGTGCGTTTCTTATATTCTAAGTTTTTCAGTGCAACTCTCTCATATACTATGTATTACACTGTGCGTTTCTTATATTCTAAGTTTTTCAGTGCAACTCACTCATATACTTTGTACTACACTGTGCTTTTCTTATATTCTAAGTTTTTCAGTGCAACTCACTCATATACTATGTACTACACTGTGTGTTTCTTATATTCTAAGTTTTTCAGTGCAACTCACTCATATACTATGTACTACACTGTGCGTTTCTTATATTCTAAGTTTTTCAGTGCAACTCACTCATATACTATGTACTACACTGTGCGTTTCTTATATTCTAAGTTTTTCAGTGCAACTCACTCATATACTATGTACTACACTGTGCGTTTCTTATATTCTAAGTTTTTCAGTGCAACTCACTCATATACTATGTACTACACTGTGCGTTTCTTATATTCTAAGTTTTTCAGTGCAACTCACTCATATACTATGTACTACACTGTGCGTTTCGTGTAATGCGGGTTTTTCAGTAAATTCTAAGTTTTTCAGTGCAACTCACTCATATACTATGTACTACACTGTGCGTTTCTTATATTCTAAGTTTTTCAGTGCAACTCACTCATATACTTTGTACTACACTGTGCTTTTCTTATATTCTAAGTTTTTCAGTGCAACTCACTCATATAATATGTACTACACTGTGCGTTTCTTATATTCTACGTTTTTCAGTGCAACTCACTCATATACTATGTACTACACTATGGGTTTCTTATATTCTAAGTTTTTGAGTGCAACTCACTCATATACTATGTACTACACTGTGCGTTTCTTATATTCTAAGTTTTTCAGTGCAACTCACTCATATACTATGTACTACACTGTGCGTTTCTTATATTCTAAGTTTTTCAGTGCAACTCACTCATATACTATGTACTACACTGTGCGTTTCTTATATTCTAAGTTTTTCAGTGCAACTCACTCATATACTATGTACTACACTGTGCGTTTCTTATATTCTAAGTTTTTCAGTGCAACTCACTCATATACTATGTACTACACTGTGCGTTTCTTATATTCTAAGTTTTTCAGTGCAACTCACTCATATACTATGTACTACACTGTGCGTTTCTTATATTCTAAGTTTTTCAGTGCAACTCACTCATATACTATGTACTACACTGTGCGTTTCTTATATTCTAAGTTTTTCAGTGCAACTCACTCATATACTATGTACTACACTGTGCGTTTCTTATATTCTAAGTTTTTCAGTGCAACTCTCTCATATACTATGTATTACACTGTGCGTTTCTTATATTCTAAGTTTTTCAGTGCAACTCACTCATATACTTTGTACTACACTGTGCTTTTCTTATATTCTAAGTTTTTCAGTGCAACTCACTCATATACTTTGTACTACACTGTGCTTTTCTTATATTCTAAGTTTTTCAGTGCAACTCACTCATATAATATGTACTACACTGTGCGTTTCTTATATTCTACGTTTTTCAGTGCAACTCACTCATATACTATGTACTACACTATGGGTTTCTTATATTCTAAGTTTTTGAGTGCAACTCACTCATATACTATGTACTACACTGTGCGTTTCTTATATTCTAAGTTTTTCAGTGCAACTCACTCATATACTATGTACTACAATGTGCGTTTCTTATATTCTAAGTTTTTCAGTGCAACTCACTGATATACTATATACTACACTGTGCGTTTCTTAAATTCTAAGTTTTTCAGTGCAACTCACTCATATAATATGTACTACACTGTGCGTTTCTTATATTCTAAGTTTTTCAGTGCAACTCACTCATATACTATGTACTACACTGTGCATTTCGTGTAATGCGGGTTTTTCAGTAAATTCTAAGTTTTTCAGTGCAACTCACTCATATACTATGTACTACACTGTGCGTTTCTTATATTCTAAGTTTTTCAGTGCAACTCACTCATATACTATGTACTACACTGTGTGTTTCTTATATTCTAAGTTTTTCAGTGCAACTCACTCATATACTATGTACTACACTGTGCGTTTCTTATATTCTAAGTTTTTCAGTGCAACTCACTCATATACTATGTACTACACTGTGCGTTTCTTATATTCTAAGTTTTTCAGTGCAACTCACTCATATACTATGTACTACACTGTGCGTTTCTTATATTCTAAGTTTTTCAGTGCAACTCACTCATATACTATGTTCTACACTGTGCGTTTCTTATATTCTAAGTTTTTCAGTTCAACTCACTCATATACTATGTACTACACTGTGCCTTTCTTATATTCTAAGTTTTTCAGTGAAACTCACTCATATACTATGTACTACACTGTGCGTTTCTTATATTCTAAGTTTTTCAGTGCAACTCTCTCATATACTATGTATTACACTGTGTGTTTCTTATATTCTAAGTTTTTCAGTGCAACTCACTCATATACTTTGTACTACACTGTGCTTTTCTTATATTCTAAGTTTTTCAGTGCAACTCACTCATATACTATGTACTACACTGTGTGTTTCTTATATTCTAAGTTTTTCAGTGCAACTCACTCATATACTATGTACTACACTGTGCGTTTCTTATATTCTAAGTTTTTCAGTGCAACTCACTCATATACTATGTACTACACTGTGCGTTTCTTATATTCTAAGTTTTTCAGTGCAACTCACTCATATACTATGTACTACACTGTGCGTTTCTTATATTCTAAGTTTTTCAGTGCAACTCACTCATATACTATGTACTACACTGTGCGTTTCTTATATTCTAAGTTTTTCAGTGCAACTCACTCATATACTATGTACTACACTGTGCGTTTCGTGTAATGCGGGTTTTTCAGTAAATTCTAAGTTTTTCAGTGCAACTCACTCATATACTATGTACTACACTGTGCGTTTCTTATATTCTAAGTTTTTCAGTGCAACTCACTCATATACTATGTAATACACTGTGCAATTCGTGTAATGCGGGTTTTTCAGTAAATTCTAAGTTTTTCAGTGCAACTCACTCATATACTATGTACTACACTGTGCGTTTCTTATATTCTAAGTTTTTGAGTGCAACTCACTCATAGACTATGTACTACACTGTGCGTTTCTTATATTCTAAGTTTTTCAGTGCAACTCACTCATATACTATGTACTACACTGTGCGTTTCTTATATTCTAAGTTTTTCAGTGCAACTCACTCATATACTAATTACTACACTGTGTGTTTCTTATATTCTAAGTTTTTCAGTGCAACTCACTCATATACTATGTACTACACTGTGCGTTTCTTATATTCTAAGTTTTTCAGTGCAACTCACTCATATACTATGTACTACACTGTGCGTTTCTTATATTCTAAGTTTTTCAGTGCAACTCACTCATATACTATGTACTACACTGTGCGTTTCTTATATTCTAAGTTTTTCAGTGCAACTCACTCATATACTATGTACTACACTGTGCGTTTCTTATATTCTAAGTTTTTCAGTGCAACTCACTCATATACTATGTACTACACTGTGCGTTTCTTATATTCTAAGTTTTTCAGTGCAACTCACTCATATACTATGTACTACACTGTGCGTTTCTTATATTCTAAGTTTTTCAGTGCAACTCTCTCATATACTATGTATTACACTGTGCGTTTCTTATATTCTAAGTTTTTCAGTGCAACTCACTCATATACTTTGTACTACACTGTGCTTTTCTTATATTCTAAGTTTTTCAGTGCAACTCACTCATATACTTTGTACTACACTGTGCTTTTCTTATATTCTAAGTTTTTCAGTGCAACTCACTCATATAATATGTACTACACTGTGCGTTTCTTATATTCTAAGTTTTTCAGTGCAACTCACTCATATACTATGTACTACACTGTGCATTTCGTGTAATGCGGGTTTTTCAGTAAATTCTAAGTTTTTCAGTGCAACTCACTCATATACTATGTACTACACTGTGCGTTTCTTATATTCTAAGTTTTTCAGTGCAACTCACTCATATACTATGTACTACACTGTGCGTTTCTTATATTCTAAGTTTTTCAGTGCAACTCACTCATATACTATGTACTACACTGTGCGTTTCTTATATTCTAAGTTTTTCAGTGCAACTCACTCATATACTATGTACTACACTGTGCGTTTCGTGTAATGCGGGTTTTTCAGTAAATTCTAAGTTTTTCAGTGCAACTCACTCATATACTATGTACTACACTGTGCGTTTCTTATATTCTAAGTTTTTCAGTGCAACTCACTCATATACTATGTACTACACTGTGCGTTTCTTATATTCTAAGTTTTTCAGTGCAACTCACTCATATACTATGTACTACACTGTGCGTTTCTTATATTCTAAGTTTTTCAGTGCAACTCACTCATATACTATGTACTACACTGTGCGTTTCGTGTAATGCGGGTTTTTCAGTAAATTCTAAGTTTTTCAGTGCAACTCACTCATATACTATGTACTACACTGTGCGTTTCTTATATTCTAAGTTTTTCAGTGCAACTCACTCATATACTTTGTACTACACTGTGCTTTTCTTATATTCTAAGTTTTTCAGTGCAACTCACTCATATAATATGTACTACACTGTGCGTTTCTTATATTCTACGTTTTTCAGTGCAACTCACTCATATACTATGTACTACACTATGGGTTTCTTATATTCTAAGTTTTTGAGTGCAACTCACTCATATACTATGTACTACACTGTGCGTTTCTTATATTCTAAGTTTTTCAGTGCAACTCACTCATATACTATGTACTACACTGTGCGTTTCTTATATTCTAAGTTTTTCAGTGCAACTCACTCATATACTATGTACTACACTGTGCGTTTCTTATATTCTAAGTTTTTCAGTGCAACTCACTCATATACTATGTACTACACTGTGCGTTTCTTATATTCTAAGTTTTTCAGTGCAACTCACTCATATACTATGTACTACACTGTGCGTTTCTTATATTCTAAGTTTTTCAGTGCAACTCACTCATATACTATGTACTACACTGTGCGTTTCTTATATTCTAAGTTTTTCAGTGCAACTCACTCATATACTTTGTACTACACTGTGCTTTTCTTATATTCTAAGTTTTTCAGTGCAACTCACTCATATAATATGTACTACACTGTGCGTTTCTTATATTCTACGTTTTTCAGTGCAACTCACTCATATACTATGTACTACACTATGGGTTTCTTATATTCTAAGTTTTTGAGTGCAACTCACTCATATACTATGTACTACACTGTGCGTTTCTTATATTCTAAGTTTTTCAGTGCAACTCACTCATATACTATGTACTACAATGTGCGTTTCTTATATTCTAAGTTTTTCAGTGCAACTCACTGATATACTATATACTACACTGTGCGTTTCTTAAATTCTAAGTTTTTCAGTGCAACTCACTCATATAATATGTACTACACTGTGCGTTTCTTATATTCTAAGTTTTTCAGTGCAACTCACTCATATACTATGTACTACACTGTGCATTTCGTGTAATGCGGGTTTTTCAGTAAATTCTAAGTTTTTCAGTGCAACTCACTCATATACTATGTACTACACTGTGCGTTTCTTATATTCTAAGTTTTTCAGTGCAACTCACTCATATACTATGTACTACACTGTGTGTTTCTTATATTCTAAGTTTTTCAGTGCAACTCACTCATATACTATGTACTACACTGTGCGTTTCTTATATTCTAAGTTTTTCAGTGCAACTCACTCATATACTATGTACTACACTGTGCGTTTCTTATATTCTAAGTTTTTCAGTGCAACTCACTCATATACTATGTACTACACTGTGCGTTTCTTATATTCTAAGTTTTTCAGTGCAACTCACTCATATACTATGTTCTACACTGTGCGTTTCTTATATTCTAAGTTTTTCAGTGCAACTCACTCATATACTATGTACTACACTGTGCCTTTCTTATATTCTAAGTTTTTCAGTGAAACTCACTCATATACTATGTACTACACTGTGCGTTTCTTATATTCTAAGTTTTTCAGTGCAACTCTCTCATATACTATGTATTACACTGTGCGTTTCTTATATTCTAAGTTTTTCAGTGCAACTCACTCATATACTTTGTACTACACTGTGCGTTTCTTATATTCTAAGTTTTTCAGTGCAACTCACTCATATACTATGTACTACACTGTGCGTTTCTTATATTCTAAGTTTTTCAGTGCAACTCACTCATATACTATGTACTACACTGTGCGTTTCTTATATTCTAAGTTTTTCAGTGCAACTCACTCATATACTATGTACTACACTGTGCGTTTCTTATATTCTAAGTTTTTCAGTGCAACTCTCTCATATACTATGTATTACACTGTGCGTTTCTTATATTCTAAGTTTTTCAGTGCAACTCACTCATATACTTTGTACTACACTGTGCTTTTCTTATATTCTAAGTTTTTCAGTGCAACTCACTCATATACTTTGTACTACACTGTGCTTTTCTTATATTCTAAGTTTTTCAGTGCAACTCACTCATATAATATGTACTACACTGTGCGTTTCTTATATTCTAAGTTTTTCAGTGCAACTCACTCATATACTATGTACTACACTGTGCATTTCGTGTAATGCGGGTTTTTCAGTAAATTCTAAGTTTTTCAGTGCAACTCACTCATATACTATGTACTACACTGTGCGTTTCTTATATTCTAAGTTTTTCAGTGCAACTCACTCATATACTATGTACTACACTGTGCGTTTCTTATATTCTAAGTTTTTCAGTGCAACTCACTCATATACTATGTACTACACTGTGCGTTTCTTATATTCTAAGTTTTTCAGTGCAACTCACTCATATACTATGTACTACACTGTGCGTTTCGTGTAATGCGGGTTTTTCAGTAAATTCTAAGTTTTTCAGTGCAACTCACTCATATACTATGTACTACACTGTGCGTTTCTTATATTCTAAGTTTTTCAGTGCAACTCACTCATATACTATGTACTACACTGTGCGTTTCTTATATTCTAAGTTTTTCAGTGCAACTCACTCATATACTATGTACTACACTGTGCGTTTCTTATATTCTAAGTTTTTCAGTGCAACTCACTCATATACTATGTACTACACTGTGCGTTTCGTGTAATGCGGGTTTTTCAGTAAATTCTAAGTTTTTCAGTGCAACTCACTCATATACTATGTACTACACTGTGCGTTTCTTATATTCTAAGTTTTTCAGTGCAACTCACTCATATACTTTGTACTACACTGTGCTTTTCTTATATTCTAAGTTTTTCAGTGCAACTCACTCATATAATATGTACTACACTGTGCGTTTCTTATATTCTACGTTTTTCAGTGCAACTCACTCATATACTATGTACTACACTATGGGTTTCTTATATTCTAAGTTTTTGAGTGCAACTCACTCATATACTATGTACTACACTGTGCGTTTCTTATATTCTAAGTTTTTCAGTGCAACTCACTCATATACTATGTACTACACTGTGCGTTTCTTATATTCTAAGTTTTTCAGTGCAACTCACTCATATACTATGTACTACACTGTGCGTTTCTTATATTCTAAGTTTTTCAGTGCAACTCACTCATATACTATGTACTACACTGTGCGTTTCTTATATTCTAAGTTTTTCAGTGCAACTCACTCATATACTATGTACTACACTGTGCGTTTCTTATATTCTAAGTTTTTCAGTGCAACTCACTCATATACTATGTACTACACTGTGCGTTTCTTATATTCTAAGTTTTTCAGTGCAACTCACTCATATACTTTGTACTACACTGTGCTTTTCTTATATTCTAAGTTTTTCAGTGCAACTCACTCATATAATATGTACTACACTGTGCGTTTCTTATATTCTACGTTTTTCAGTGCAACTCACTCATATACTATGTACTACACTATGGGTTTCTTATATTCTAAGTTTTTGAGTGCAACTCACTCATATACTATGTACTACACTGTGCGTTTCTTATATTCTAAGTTTTTCAGTGCAACTCACTCATATACTATGTACTACAATGTGCGTTTCTTATATTCTAAGTTTTTCAGTGCAACTCACTGATATACTATATACTACACTGTGCGTTTCTTAAATTCTAAGTTTTTCAGTGCAACTCACTCATATAATATGTACTACACTGTGCGTTTCTTATATTCTAAGTTTTTCAGTGCAACTCACTCATATACTATGTACTACACTGTGCATTTCGTGTAATGCGGGTTTTTCAGTAAATTCTAAGTTTTTCAGTGCAACTCACTCATATACTATGTACTACACTGTGCGTTTCTTATATTCTAAGTTTTTCAGTGCAACTCACTCATATACTATGTACTACACTGTGTGTTTCTTATATTCTAAGTTTTTCAGTGCAACTCACTCATATACTATGTACTACACTGTGCGTTTCTTATATTCTAAGTTTTTCAGTGCAACTCACTCATATACTATGTACTACACTGTGCGTTTCTTATATTCTAAGTTTTTCAGTGCAACTCACTCATATACTATGTACTACACTGTGCGTTTCTTATATTCTAAGTTTTTCAGTGCAACTCACTCATATACTATGTTCTACACTGTGCGTTTCTTATATTCTAAGTTTTTCAGTGCAACTCACTCATATACTATGTACTACACTGTGCCTTTCTTATATTCTAAGTTTTTCAGTGAAACTCACTCATATACTATGTACTACACTGTGCGTTTCTTATATTCTAAGTTTTTCAGTGCAACTCTCTCATATACTATGTATTACACTGTGCGTTTCTTATATTCTAAGTTTTTCAGTGCAACTCACTCATATACTTTGTACTACACTGTGCTTTTCTTATATTCTAAGTTTTTCAGTGCAACTCACTCATATACTATGTACTACACTGTGTGTTTCTTATATTCTAAGTTTTTCAGTGCAACTCACTCATATACTATGTACTACACTGTGCGTTTCTTATATTCTAAGTTTTTCAGTGCAACTCACTCATATACTATGTACTACACTGTGCGTTTCTTATATTCTAAGTTTTTCAGTGCAACTCACTCATATACTATGTACTACACTGTGCGTTTCTTATATTCTAAGTTTTTCAGTGCAACTCACTCATATACTATGTACTACACTGTGCGTTTCTTATATTCTAAGTTTTTCAGTGCAACTCACTCATATACTATGTACTACACTGTGCGTTTCGTGTAATGCGGGTTTTTCAGTAAATTCTAAGTTTTTCAGTGCAACTCACTCATATACTATGTACTACACTGTGCGTTTCTTATATTCTAAGTTTTTCAGTGCAACTCACTCATATACTTTGTACTACACTGTGCTTTTCTTATATTCTAAGTTTTTCAGTGCAACTCACTCATATAATATGTACTACACTGTGCGTTTCTTATATTCTACGTTTTTCAGTGCAACTCACTCATATACTATGTACTACACTATGGGTTTCTTATATTCTAAGTTTTTGAGTGCAACTCACTCATATACTATGTACTACACTGTGCGTTTCTTATATTCTAAGTTTTTCAGTGCAACTCACTCATATACTATGTACTACACTGTGCGTTTCTTATATTCTAAGTTTTTCAGTGCAACTCACTCATATACTATGTACTACACTGTGCGTTTCTTATATTCTAAGTTTTTCAGTGCAACTCACTCATATACTATGTACTACACTGTGCGTTTCTTATATTCTAAGTTTTTCAGTGCAACTCACTCATATACTATGTACTACACTGTGCGTTTCTTATATTCTAAGTTTTTCAGTGCAACTCACTCATATACTATGTACTACACTGTGCGTTTCTTATATTCTAAGTTTTTCAGTGCAACTCACTCATATACTATGTACTACACTGTGCGTTTCTTATATTCTAAGTTTTTCAGTGCAACTCACTCATATACTATGTACTACACTGTGCGTTTCTTATATTCTAAGTTTTTCAGTGCAACTCTCTCATATACTATGTATTACACTGTGCGTTTCTTATATTCTAAGTTTTTCAGTGCAACTCACTCATATACTTTGTACTACACTCTGCTTTTCTTATATTCTAAGTTTTTCAGTGCAACTCACTCATATACTTTGTACTACACTGTGCTTTTCTTATATTCTAAGTTTTTCAGTGCAACTCACTCATATAATATGTACTACACTGTGCGTTTCTTATATTCTACGTTTTTCAGTGCAACTCACTCATATACTATGTACTACACTATGGGTTTCTTATATTCTAAGTTTTTGAGTGCAACTCACTCATATACTATGTACTACACTGTGCGTTTCTTATATTCTAAGTTTTTCAGTGCAACTCACTCATATACTATGTACTACAATGTGCGTTTCTTATATTCTAAGTTTTTCAGTGCAACTCACTGATATACTATATACTACACTGTGCGTTTCTTAAATTCTAAGTTTTTCAGTGCAACTCACTCATATAATATGTACTACACTGTGCGTTTCTTATATTCTAAGTTTTTCAGTGCAACTCACTCATATACTATGTACTACACTGTGCATTTCGTGTAATGCGGGTTTTTCAGTAAATTCTAAGTTTTTCAGTGCAACTCACTCATATACTATGTACTACACTGTGCGTTTCTTATATTCTAAGTTTTTCAGTGCAACTCACTCATATACTATGTACTACACTGTGTGTTTCTTATATTCTAAGTTTTTCAGTGCAACTCACTCATATACTATGTACTACACTGTGCGTTTCTTATATTCTAAGTTTTTCAGTGCAACTCACTCATATACTATGTACTACACTGTGCGTTTCTTATATTCTAAGTTTTTCAGTGCAACTCACTCATATACTATGTACTACACTGTGCGTTTCTTATATTCTAAGTTTTTCAGTGCAACTCACTCATATACTATGTTCTACACTGTGCGTTTCTTATATTCTAAGTTTTTCAGTGCAACTCACTCATATACTATGTACTACACTGTGCCTTTCTTATATTCTAAGTTTTTCAGTGAAACTCACTCATATACTATGTACTACACTGTGCGTTTCTTATATTCTAAGTTTTTCAGTGCAACTCTCTCATATACTATGTATTACACTGTGTGTTTCTTACATTCTAAGTTTTTCAGTGCAACTCACTCATATACTTTGTACTACACTGTGCTTTTCTTATATTCTAAGTTTTTCAGTGCAACTCACTCATATACTATGTACTACACTGTGTGTTTCTTATATTCTAAGTTTTTCAGTGCAACTCACTCATATACTATGTACTACACTGTGCGTTTCTTATATTCTAAGTTTTTCAGTGCAACTCACTCATATACTATGTACTACACTGTGCGTTTCTTATATTCTAAGTTTTTCAGTGCAACTCACTCATATACTATGTACTACACTGTGCGTTTCTTATATTCTAAGTTTTTCAGTGCAACTCACTCATATACTATGTACTACACTGTGCGTTTCTTATATTCTAAGTTTTTCAGTGCAACTCACTCATATACTATGTACTACACTGTGCGTTTCGTGTAATGCGGGTTTTTCAGTAAATTCTAAGTTTTTCAGTGCAACTCACTCATATACTATGTACTACACTGTGCGTTTCTTATATTCTAAGTTTTTCAGTGCAACTCACTCATATACTATGTAATACACTGTGCAATTCGTGTAATGCGGGTTTTTCAGTAAATTCTAAGTTTTTCAGTGCAACTCACTCATATACTATGTACTACACTGTGCGTTTCTTATATTCTAAGTTTTTGAGTGCAACTCACTCATAGACTATGTACTACACTGTGCGTTTCTTATATTCTAAGTTTTTCAGTGCAACTCACTCATATACTATGTACTACACTGTGCGTTTCTTATATTCTAAGTTTTTCAGTGCAACTCACTCATATACTAATTACTACACTGTGTGTTTCTTATATTCTAAGTTTTTCAGTGCAACTCACTCATATACTATGTACTACACTGTGCGTTTCTTATATTCTAAGTTTTTCAGTGCAACTCACTCATATACTATGTACTACACTGTGCGTTTCTTATATTCTAAGTTTTTCAGTGCAACTCACTCATATACTATGTACTACACTGTGCGTTTCTTATATTCTAAGTTTTTCAGTGCAACTCACTCATATACTATGTACTACACTGTGCGTTTCTTATATTCTAAGTTTTTCAGTGCAACTCACTCATATACTATGTACTACACTGTGCGTTTCTTATATTCTAAGTTTTTCAGTGCAACTCACTCATATACTATGTACTACACTGTGCGTTTCTTATATTCTAAGTTTTTCAGTGCAACTCTCTCATATACTATGTATTACACTGTGCGTTTCTTATATTCTAAGTTTTTCAGTGCAACTCACTCATATACTTTGTACTACACTGTGCTTTTCTTATATTCTAAGTTTTTCAGTGCAACTCACTCATATACTTTGTACTACACTGTGCTTTTCTTATATTCTAAGTTTTTCAGTGCAACTCACTCATATAATATGTACTACACTGTGCGTTTCTTATATTCTAAGTTTTTCAGTGCAACTCACTCATATACTATGTACTACACTATGGGTTTCTTATATTCTAAGTTTTTGAGTGCAACTCACTCATATACTATGTACTACACTGTGCGTTTCTTATATTCTAAGTTTTTCAGTGCAACTCACTCATATACTATGTACTACAATGTGCGTTTCTTATATTCTAAGTTTTTCAGTGCAACTCACTGATATACTATATACTACACTGTGCGTTTCTTAAATTCTAAGTTTTTCAGTGCAACTCACTCATATAATATGTACTACACTGTGCGTTTCTTATATTCTAAGTTTTTCAGTGCAACTCACTCATATACTATGTACTACACTGTGCATTTCGTGTAATGCGGGTTTTTCAGTAAATTCTAAGTTTTTCAGTGCAACTCACTCATATACTATGTACTACACTGTGCGTTTCTTATTTTCTAAGTTTTTCAGTGCAACTCACTCATATACTATGTACTACACTGTGTGTTTCTTATATTCTAAGTTTTTCAGTGCAACTCACTCATATACTATGTACTACACTGTGCGTTTCTTATATTCTAAGTTTTTCAGTGCAACTCACTCATATACTATGTACTACACTGTGCGTTTCTTATATTCTAAGTTTTTCAGTGCAACTCACTCATATACTATGTACTACACTGTGCGTTTCTTATATTCTAAGTTTTTCAGTGCAACTCACTCATATACTATGTTCTACACTGTGCGTTTCTTATATTCTAAGTTTTTCAGTGCAACTCACTCATATACTATGTACTACACTGTGCCTTTCTTATATTCTAAGTTTTTCAGTGAAACTCACTCATATACTATGTTCTACACTGTGCGTTTCTCATATTCTAAGTTTTTCAGTGCAACTCTCTCATATACTATGTATTACACTGTGCGTTTCTTATATTCTAAGTTTTTCAGTGCAACTCACTCATATACTTTGTACTACACTGTGCTTTTCTTATATTCTAAGTTTTTCAGTGCAACTCACTCATATACTTTGTACTACACTGTGCTTTTCTTATATTCTAAGTTTTTCAGTGCAACTCACTCATATAATATGTACTACACTGTGCGTTTCTTATATTCTAAGTTTTTCAGTGCAACTCACTCATATACTATGTACTACACTGTGCGTTTCTTATATTCTAAGTTTTTCAGTGCAACTCACTCATATACTATGTACTACACTGTGCGTTTCTTATATTCTAAGTTTTTCAGTGCAACTCACTCATATACTATGTACTACACTGTGCGTTTCTTATATTCTAAGTTTTTCAGTGCAACTCACTCATATACTATGTACTACACTGTGCGTTTCTTATATTCTAAGTTTTTCAGTGCAACTCACTCATATACTATGTACTACACTGTGCGTTTCTTATATTCTAAGTTTTTCAGTGCAACTCACTCATATACTATGTACTACACTGTGCGTTTCTTATATTCTAAGTTTTTCAGTGCAACTCACTCATATACTATGTACTACACTGTGCGTTTCTTATATTCTAAGTTTTTCAGTGCAACTCTCTCATATACTATGTATTACACTGTGCGTTTCTTATATTCTAAGTTTTTCAGTGCAACTCACTCATATACTTTGTACTACACTGTGCTTTTCTTATATTCTAAGTTTTTCAGTGCAACTCACTCATATACTTTGTACTACACTGTGCTTTTCTTATATTCTAAGTTTTTCAGTGCAACTCACTCATATAATATGTACTACACTGTGCGTTTCTTATATTCTAAGTTTTTCAGTGCAACTCACTCATATACTATGTACTACACTATGGGTTTCTTATATTCTAAGTTTTTGAGTGCAACTCACTCATATACTATGTACTACACTGTGCGTTTCTTATATTCTAAGTTTTTCAGTGCAACTCACTCATATACTATGTACTACAATGTGCGTTTCTTATATTCTAAGTTTTTCAGTGCAACTCACTGATATACTATATACTACACTGTGCGTTTCTTAAATTCTAAGTTTTTCAGTGCAACTCACTCATATAATATGTACTACACTGTGCGTTTCTTATATTCTAAGTTTTTCAGTGCAACTCACTCATATACTATGTACTACACTGTGCATTTCGTGTAATGCGGGTTTTTCAGTAAATTCTAAGTTTTTCAGTGCAACTCACTCATATACTATGTACTACACTGTGCGTTTCTTATTTTCTAAGTTTTTCAGTGCAACTCACTCATATACTATGTACTACACTGTGTGTTTCTTATATTCTAAGTTTTTCAGTGCAACTCACTCATATACTATGTACTACACTGTGCGTTTCTTATATTCTAAGTTTTTCAGTGCAACTCACTCATATACTATGTACTACACTGTGCGTTTCTTATATTCTAAGTTTTTCAGTGCAACTCACTCATATACTATGTACTACACTGTGCGTTTCTTATATTCTAAGTTTTTCAGTGCAACTCACTCATATACTATGTTCTACACTGTGCGTTTCTTATATTCTAAGTTTTTCAGTGCAACTCACTCATATACTATGTACTACACTGTGCCTTTCTTATATTCTAAGTTTTTCAGTGAAACTCACTCATATACTATGTTCTACACTGTGCGTTTCTCATATTCTAAGTTTTTCAGTGCAACTCTCTCATATACTATGTATTACACTGTGCGTTTCTTATATTCTAAGTTTTTCAGTGCAACTCACTCATATACTTTGTACTACACTGTGCTTTTCTTATATTCTAAGTTTTTCAGTGCAACTCACTCATATACTTTGTACTACACTGTGCTTTTCTTATATTCTAAGTTTTTCAGTGCAACTCACTCATATAATATGTACTACACTGTGCGTTTCTTATATTCTAAGTTTTTCAGTGCAACTCACTCATATACTATGTACTACACTGTGCGTTTCTTATATTCTAAGTTTTTCAGTGCAACTCACTCATATACTATGTACTACACTGTGCGTTTCTTATATTCTAAGTTTTTCAGTGCAACTCACTCATATACTATGTACTACACTGTGCGTTTCTTATATTCTAAGTTTTTCAGTGCAACTCACTCATATACTATGTACTACACTGTGCGTTTCTTATATTCTAAGTTTTTCAGTGCAACTCACTCATATACTATGTACTACACTGTGCGTTTCTTATATTCTAAGTTTTTCAGTGCAACTCACTCATATACTATGTACTACACTGTGCGTTTCTTATATTCTAAGTTTTTCAGTGCAACTCACTCATATACTATGTACTACACTGTGCGTTTCTTATATTCTAAGTTTTTCAGTGCAACTCTCTCATATACTATGTATTACACTGTGCGTTTCTTATATTCTAAGTTTTTCAGTGCAACTCACTCATATACTTTGTACTACACTGTGCTTTTCTTATATTCTAAGTTTTTCAGTGCAACTCACTCATATACTTTGTACTACACTGTGCTTTTCTTATATTCTAAGTTTTTCAGTGCAACTCACTCATATAATATGTACTACACTGTGCGTTTCTTATATTCTAAGTTTTTCAGTGCAACTCACTCATATACTATGTACTACACTGTGTGTTTCTTATATTCTAAGTTTTTCAGTGCAACTCACTCATATACTATGTACTACACTGTGCGTTTCTTATATTCTAAGTTTTTCAGTGCAACTCACTCATATACTATGTACTACACTGTGCGTTTCTTATATTCTAAGTTTTTCAGTGCAACTCACTCATATACTATGTACTACACTGTGCGTTTCTTATATTCTAAGTTTTTCAGTGCAACTCACTCATATACTATGTTCTACACTGTGCGTTTCTTATATTCTAAGTTTTTCAGTGCAACTCACTCATATACTATGTACTACACTGTGCCTTTCTTATATTCTAAGTTTTTCAGTGAAACTCACTCATATACTATGTACTACACTGTGCGTTTCTTATATTCTAAGTTTTTCAGTGCAACTCTCTCATATACTATGTATTACACTGTGCGTTTCTTATATTCTAAGTTTTTCAGTGCAACTCACTCATATACTTTGTACTACACTGTGCTTTTCTTATATTCTAAGTTTTTCAGTGCAACTCACTCATATACTATGTACTACACTGTGTGTTTCTTATATTCTAAGTTTTTCAGTGCAACTCACTCATATACTATGTACTACACTGTGCGTTTCTTATATTCTAAGTTTTTCAGTGCAACTCACTCATATACTATGTACTACACTGTGCGTTTCTTATATTCTAAGTTTTTCAGTGCAACTCACTCATATACTATGTACTACACTGTGCGTTTCTTATATTCTAAGTTTTTCAGTGCAACTCACTCATATACTATGTACTACACTGTGCGTTTCTTATATTCTAAGTTTTTCAGTGCAACTCACTCATATACTTTGTACTACACTGTGCTTTTCTTATATTCTAAGTTTTTCAGTGCAACTCACTCATATAATATGTACTACACTGTGCGTTTCTTATATTCTACGTTTTTCAGTGCAACTCACTCATATACTATGTACTACACTATGGGTTTCTTATATTCTAAGTTTTTGAGTGCAACTCACTCATATACTATGTACTACACTGTGCATTTCTTATATTCTAAGTTTTTCAGTGCAACTCACTCATATACTATGTACTACACTGTGCGTTTCTTATATTCTAAGTTTTTCAGTGCAACTCACTCATATACTATGTACTACACTGTGCGTTTCTTATATTCTAAGTTTTTCAGTGCAACTCACTCATATACTATGTACTACACTGTGCGTTTCTTATATTCTAAGTTTTTCAGTGCAACTCACTCATATACTATGTACTACACTGTGCGTTTCTTATATTCTAAGTTTTTCAGTGCAACTCACTCATATACTATGTACTACACTGTGCGTTTCTTATATTCTAAGTTTTTCAGTGCAACTCACTCATATACTATGTACTACACTGTGCGTTTCTTATATTCTAAGTTTTTCAGTGCAACTCACTCATATACTATGTACTACACTGTGCGTTTCTTATATTCTAAGTTTTTCAGTGCAACTCTCTCATATACTATGTATTACACTGTGCGTTTCTTATATTCTAAGTTTTTCAGTGCAACTCACTCATATACTTTGTACTACACTGTGCTTTTCTTATATTCTAAGTTTTTCAGTGCAACTCACTCATATACTTTGTACTACACTGTGCTTTTCTTATATTCTAAGTTTTTCAGTGCAACTCACTCATATAATATGTACTACACTGTGCGTTTCTTATATTCTACGTTTTTCAGTGCAACTCACTCATATACTATGTACTACACTATGGGTTTCTTATATTCTAAGTTTTTGAGTGCAACTCACTCATATACTATGTACTACACTGTGCGTTTCTTATATTCTAAGTTTTTCAGTGCAACTCACTCATATACTATGTACTACAATGTGCGTTTCTTATATTCTAAGTTTTTCAGTGCAACTCACTGATATACTATATACTACACTGTGCGTTTCTTAAATTCTAAGTTTTTCAGTGCAACTCACTCATATAATATGTACTACACTGTGCGTTTCTTATATTCTAAGTTTTTCAGTGCAACTCACTCATATACTATGTACTACACTGTGCATTTCGTGTAATGCGGGTTTTTCAGTAAATTCTAAGTTTTTCAGTGCAACTCACTCATATACTATGTACTACACTGTGCGTTTCTTATATTCTAAGTTTTTCAGTGCAACTCACTCATATACTATGTACTACACTGTGTGTTTCTTATATTCTAAGTTTTTCAGTGCAACTCACTCATATACTATGTACTACACTGTGCGTTTCTTATATTCTAAGTTTTTCAGTGCAACTCACTCATATACTATGTACTACACTGTGCGTTTCTTATATTCTAAGTTTTTCAGTGCAACTCACTCATATACTATGTACTACACTGTGCGTTTCTTATATTCTAAGTTTTTCAGTGCAACTCACTCATATACTATGTTCTACACTGTGCGTTTCTTATATTCTAAGTTTTTCAGTGCAACTCACTCATATACTATGTACTACACTGTGCCTTTCTTATATTCTAAGTTTTTCAGTGAAACTCACTCATATACTATGTACTACACTGTGCGTTTCTTATATTCTAAGTTTTTCAGTGCAACTCTCTCATATACTATGTATTACACTGTGCGTTTCTTATATTCTAAGTTTTTCAGTGCAACTCACTCATATACTTTGTACTACACTGTGCTTTTCTTATATTCTAAGTTTTTCAGTGCAACTCACTCATATACTATGTACTACACTGTGTGTTTCTTATATTCTAAGTTTTTCAGTGCAACTCACTCATATACTATGTACTACACTGTGCGTTTCTTATATTCTAAGTTTTTCAGTGCAACTCACTCATATACTATGTACTACACTGTGCGTTTCTTATATTCTAAGTTTTTCAGTGCAACTCACTCATATACTATGTACTACACTGTGCGTTTCTTATATTCTAAGTTTTTCAGTGCAACTCACTCATATACTATGTACTACACTGTGCGTTTCTTATATTCTAAGTTTTTCAGTGCAACTCACTCATATACTATGTACTACACTGTGCGTTTCGTGTAATGCGGGTTTTTCAGTAAATTCTAAGTTTTTCAGTGCAACTCACTCATATACTATGTACTACACTGTGCGTTTCTTATATTCTAAGTTTTTCAGTGCAACTCACTCATATACTTTGTACTACACTGTGCTTTTCTTATATTCTAAGTTTTTCAGTGCAACTCACTCATATAATATGTACTACACTGTGCGTTTCTTATATTCTACGTTTTTCAGTGCAACTCACTCATATACTATGTACTACACTATGGGTTTCTTATATTCTAAGTTTTTGAGTGCAACTCACTCATATACTATGTACTACACTGTGCGTTTCTTATATTCTAAGTTTTTCAGTGCAACTCACTCATATACTATGTACTACACTGTGCGTTTCTTATATTCTAAGTTTTTCAGTGCAACTCACTCATATACTATGTACTACACTGTGCGTTTCTTATATTCTAAGTTTTTCAGTGCAACTCACTCATATACTATGTACTACACTGTGCGTTTCTTATATTCTAAGTTTTTCAGTGCAACTCACTCATATACTATGTACTACACTGTGCGTTTCTTATATTCTAAGTTTTTCAGTGCAACTCACTCATATACTATGTACTACACTGTGCGTTTCTTATATTCTAAGTTTTTCAGTGCAACTCACTCATATACTATGTACTACACTGTGCGTTTCTTATATTCTAAGTTTTTCAGTGCAACTCACTCATATACTATGTACTACACTGTGCGTTTCTTATATTCTAAGTTTTTCAGTGCAACTCTCTCATATACTATGTATTACACTGTGCGTTTCTTATATTCTAAGTTTTTCAGTGCAACTCACTCATATACTTTGTACTACACTGTGCTTTTCTTATATTCTAAGTTTTTCAGTGCAACTCACTCATATACTTTGTACTACACTGTGCTTTTCTTATATTCTAAGTTTTTCAGTGCAACTCACTCATATAATATGTACTACACTGTGCGTTTCTTATATTCTACGTTTTTCAGTGCAACTCACTCATATACTATGTACTACACTATGGGTTTCTTATATTCTAAGTTTTTGAGTGCAACTCACTCATATACTATGTACTACACTGTGCGTTTCTTATATTCTAAGTTTTTCAGTGCAACTCACTCATATACTATGTACTACAATGTGCGTTTCTTATATTCTAAGTTTTTCAGTGCAACTCACTGATATACTATATACTACACTGTGCGTTTCTTAAATTCTAAGTTTTTCAGTGCAACTCACTCATATAATATGTACTACACTGTGCGTTTCTTATATTCTAAGTTTTTCAGTGCAACTCACTCATATACTATGTACTACACTGTGCATTTCGTGTAATGCGGGTTTTTCAGTAAATTCTAAGTTTTTCAGTGCAACTCACTCATATACTATGTACTACACTGTGCGTTTCTTATATTCTAAGTTTTTCAGTGCAACTCACTCATATACTATGTACTACACTGTGTGTTTCTTATATTCTAAGTTTTTCAGTGCAACTCACTCATATACTATGTACTACACTGTGCGTTTCTTATATTCTAAGTTTTTCAGTGCAACTCACTCATATACTATGTACTACACTGTGCGTTTCTTATATTCTAAGTTTTTCAGTGCAACTCACTCATATACTATGTACTACACTGTGCGTTTCTTATATTCTAAGTTTTTCAGTGCAACTCACTCATATACTATGTTCTACACTGTGCGTTTCTTATATTCTAAGTTTTTCAGTGCAACTCACTCATATACTATGTACTACACTGTGCCTTTCTTATATTCTAAGTTTTTCAGTGAAACTCACTCATATACTATGTACTACACTGTGCGTTTCTTATATTCTAAGTTTTTCAGTGCAACTCTCTCATATACTATGTATTACACTGTGCGTTTCTTATATTCTAAGTTTTTCAGTGCAACTCACTCATATACTTTGTACTACACTGTGCTTTTCTTATATTCTAAGTTTTTCAGTGCAACTCACTCATATACTATGTACTACACTGTGTGTTTCTTATATTCTAAGTTTTTCAGTGCAACTCACTCATATACTATGTACTACACTGTGCGTTTCTTATATTCTAAGTTTTTCAGTGCAACTCACTCATATACTATGTACTACACTGTGCGTTTCTTATATTCTAAGTTTTTCAGTGCAACTCACTCATATACTATGTACTACACTGTGCGTTTCTTATATTCTAAGTTTTTCAGTGCAACTCACTCATATACTATGTACTACACTGTGCGTTTCGTGTAATGCGGGTTTTTCAGTAAATTCTAAGTTTTTCAGTGCAACTCACTCATATACTATGTACTACACTGTGCGTTTCTTATATTCTAAGTTTTTCAGTGCAACTCACTCATATACTATGTAATACACTGTGCAATTCGTGTAATGCGGGTTTTTCAGTAAATTCTAAGTTTTTCAGTGCAACTCACTCATATATTATGTACTACACTGTGCGTTTCTTATATTCTAAGTTTTTGAGTGCAACTCACTCATAGACTATGTACTACACTGTGCGTTTCTTATATTCTAAGTTTTTCAGTGCAACTCACTCATATACTATGTACTACACTGTGCGTTTCTTATATTCTAAGTTTTTCAGTGCAACTCACTCATATACTAATTACTACACTGTGTGTTTCTTATATTCTAAGTTTTTCAGTGCAACTCACTCATATACTATGTACTACACTGTGCGTTTCTTATATTCTAAGTTTTTCAGTGCAACTCACTCATATACTATGTACTACACTGTGCGTTTCTTATATTCTAAGTTTTTCAGTGCAACTCACTCATATACTATGTACTACACTGTGCGTTTCTTATATTCTAAGTTTTTCAGTGCAACTCACTCATATACTATGTACTACACTGTGCGTTTCTTATATTCTAAGTTTTTCAGTGCAACTCACTCATATACTATGTACTACACTGTGCGTTTCTTATATTCTAAGTTTTTCAGTGCAACTCACTCATATACTATGTACTACACTGTGCGTTTCTTATATTCTAAGTTTTTCAGTGCAACTCTCTCATATACTATGTATTACACTGTGCGTTTCTTATATTCTAAGTTTTTCAGTGCAACTCACTCATATACTTTGTACTACACTGTGCTTTTCTTATATTCTAAGTTTTTCAGTGCAACTCACTCATATACTTTGTACTACACTGTGCTTTTCTTATATTCTAAGTTTTTCAGTGCAACTCACTCATATAATATGTACTACACTGTGCGTTTCTTATATTCTAAGTTTTTGAGTGCAACTCACTCATAGACTATGTACTACACTGTGCGTTTCTTATATTCTAAGTTTTTCAGTGCAACTCACTCATATATTATGTACTACACTGTGCGTTTCTTATATTCTAAGTTTTTGAGTGCAACTCACTCATAGACTATGTACTACACTGTGCGTTTCTTATATTCTAAGTTTTTCAGTGCAACTCACTCATATACTATGTACTACACTGTGCGTTTCTTATATTCTAAGTTTTTCAGTGCAACTCACTCATATACTAATTACTACACTGTGTGTTTCTTATATTCTAAGTTTTTCAGTGCAACTCACTCATATACTATGTACTACACTGTGCGTTTCTTATATTCTAAGTTTTTCAGTGCAACTCACTCATATACTATGTACTACACTGTGCGTTTCTTATATTCTAAGTTTTTCAGTGCAACTCACTCATATACTATGTACTACACTGTGCGTTTCTTATATTCTAAGTTTTTCAGTGCAACTCACTCATATACTATGTACTACACTGTGCGTTTCTTATATTCTAAGTTTTTCAGTGCAACTCACTCATATACTATGTACTACACTGTGCGTTTCTTATATTCTAAGTTTTTCAGTGCAACTCACTCATATACTATGTACTACACTGTGCGTTTCTTATATTCTAAGTTTTTCAGTGCAACTCTCTCATATACTATGTATTACACTGTGCGTTTCTTATATTCTAAGTTTTTCAGTGCAACTCACTCATATACTTTGTACTACACTGTGCTTTTCTTATATTCTAAGTTTTTCAGTGCAACTCACTCATATACTTTGTACTACACTGTGCTTTTCTTATATTCTAAGTTTTTCAGTGCAACTCACTCATATAATATGTACTACACTGTGCGTTTCTTATATTCTAAGTTTTTCAGTGCAACTCACTCATATACTATGTACTACACTATGGGTTTCTTATATTCTAAGTTTTTGAGTGCAACTCACTCATATACTATGTACTACACTGTGCGTTTCTTATATTCTAAGTTTTTCAGTGCAACTCACTCATATACTATGTACTACAATGTGCGTTTCTTATATTCTAAGTTTTTCAGTGCAACTCACTGATATACTATATACTACACTGTGCGTTTCTTAAATTCTAAGTTTTTCAGTGCAACTCACTCATATAATATGTACTACACTGTGCGTTTCTTATATTCTAAGTTTTTCAGTGCAACTCACTCATATACTATGTACTACACTGTGCATTTCGTGTAATGCGGGTTTTTCAGTAAATTCTAAGTTTTTCAGTGCAACTCACTCATATACTATGTACTACACTGTGCGTTTCTTATTTTCTAAGTTTTTCAGTGCAACTCACTCATATACTATGTACTACACTGTGTGTTTCTTATATTCTAAGTTTTTCAGTGCAACTCACTCATATACTATGTACTACACTGTGCGTTTCTTATATTCTAAGTTTTTCAGTGCAACTCACTCATATACTATGTACTACACTGTGCGTTTCTTATATTCTAAGTTTTTCAGTGCAACTCACTCATATACTATGTACTACACTGTGCGTTTCTTATATTCTAAGTTTTTCAGTGCAACTCACTCATATACTATGTTCTACACTGTGCGTTTCTTATATTCTAAGTTTTTCAGTGCAACTCACTCATATACTATGTACTACACTGTGCCTTTCTTATATTCTAAGTTTTTCAGTGAAACTCACTCATATACTATGTTCTACACTGTGCGTTTCTTATATTCTAAGTTTTTCAGTGCAACTCTCTCATATACTATGTATTACACTGTGCGTTTCTTATATTCTAAGTTTTTCAGTGCAACTCACTCATATACTTTGTACTACACTGTGCTTTTCTTATATTCTAAGTTTTTCAGTGCAACTCACTCATATACTTTGTACTACACTGTGCTTTTCTTATATTCTAAGTTTTTCAGTGCAACTCACTCATATAATATGTACTACACTGTGCGTTTCTTATATTCTAAGTTTTTCAGTGCAACTCACTCATATACTATGTACTACACTGTGCAATTCGTGTAATGCGGGTTTTTCAGTAAATTCTAAGTTTTTCAGTGCAACTCACTCATATACTATGTACTACACTGTGCGTTTCTTATATTCTAAGTTTTTGAGTGCAACTCACTCATATACTATGTACTACACTGTGCGTTTCTTATATTCTAAGTTTTTCAGTGCAACTCACTCATATACTATGTACTACACTGTGCGTTTCTTATATTCTAAGTTTTTCAGTGCAACTCACTCATATACTATGTACTACACTGTGTGTTTCTTATATTCTAAGTTTTTCAGTGCAACTCACTCATATACTATGTACTACACTGTGCGTTTCTTATATTCTAAGTTTTTCAGTGCAACTCACTCATATACTATGTACTACACTGTGCGTTTCTTATATTCTAAGTTTTTCAGTGCAACTCACTCATATACTATGTACTACACTGTGCGTTTCTTATATTCTAAGTTTTTCAGTGCAACTCACTCATATACTATGTAATACACTGTGCAATTCGTGTAATGCGGGTTTTTCAGTAAATTCTAAGTTTTTCAGTGCAACTCACTCATATACTATGTACTACACTGTGCGTTTCTTATATTCTAAGTTTTTGAGTGCAACTCACTCATAGACTATGTACTACACTGTGCGTTTCTTATATTCTAAGTTTTTCAGTGCAACTCACTCATATACTATGTACTACACTGTGCGTTTCTTATATTCTAAGTTTTTCAGTGCAACTCACTCATATACTAATTACTACACTGTGTGTTTCTTATATTCTAAGTTTTTCAGTGCAACTCACTCATATACTATGTACTACACTGTGCGTTTCTTATATTCTAAGTTTTTCAGTGCAACTCACTCATATACTATGTACTACACTGTGCGTTTCTTATATTCTAAGTTTTTCAGTGCAACTCACTCATATACTATGTACTACACTGTGCGTTTCTTATATTCTAAGTTTTTCAGTGCAACTCACTCATATACTATGTACTACACTGTGCGTTTCTTATATTCTAAGTTTTTCAGTGCAACTCACTCATATACTATGTACTACACTGTGCGTTTCTTATATTCTAAGTTTTTCAGTGCAACTCACTCATATACTATGTACTACACTGTGCGTTTCTTATATTCTAAGTTTTTCAGTGCAACTCTCTCATATACTATGTATTACACTGTGCGTTTCTTATATTCTAAGTTTTTCAGTGCAACTCACTCATATACTTTGTACTACACTGTGCTTTTCTTATATTCTAAGTTTTTCAGTGCAACTCACTCATATACTTTGTACTACACTGTGCTTTTCTTATATTCTAAGTTTTTCAGTGCAACTCACTCATATAATATGTACTACACTGTGCGTTTCTTATATTCTAAGTTTTTCAGTGCAACTCACTCATATACTATGTACTACACTATGGGTTTCTTATATTCTAAGTTTTTGAGTGCAACTCACTCATATACTATGTACTACACTGTGCGTTTCTTATATTCTAAGTTTTTCAGTGCAACTCACTCATATACTATGTACTACAATGTGCGTTTCTTATATTCTAAGTTTTTCAGTGCAACTCACTGATATACTATATACTACACTGTGCGTTTCTTAAATTCTAAGTTTTTCAGTGCAACTCACTCATATAATATGTACTACACTGTGCGTTTCTTATATTCTAAGTTTTTCAGTGCAACTCACTCATATACTATGTACTACACTGTGCATTTCGTGTAATGCGGGTTTTTCAGTAAATTCTAAGTTTTTCAGTGCAACTCACTCATATACTATGTACTACACTGTGCGTTTCTTATTTTCTAAGTTTTTCAGTGCAACTCACTCATATACTATGTACTACACTGTGTGTTTCTTATATTCTAAGTTTTTCAGTGCAACTCACTCATATACTATGTACTACACTGTGCGTTTCTTATATTCTAAGTTTTTCAGTGCAACTCACTCATATACTATGTACTACACTGTGCGTTTCTTATATTCTAAGTTTTTCAGTGCAACTCACTCATATACTATGTACTACACTGTGCGTTTCTTATATTCTAAGTTTTTCAGTGCAACTCACTCATATACTATGTTCTACACTGTGCGTTTCTTATATTCTAAGTTTTTCAGTGCAACTCACTCATATACTATGTACTACACTGTGCCTTTCTTATATTCTAAGTTTTTCAGTGAAACTCACTCATATACTATGTTCTACACTGTGCGTTTCTTATATTCTAAGTTTTTCAGTGCAACTCTCTCATATACTATGTATTACACTGTGCGTTTCTTATATTCTAAGTTTTTCAGTGCAACTCACTCATATACTTTGTACTACACTGTGCTTTTCTTATATTCTAAGTTTTTCAGTGCAACTCACTCATATACTTTGTACTACACTGTGCTTTTCTTATATTCTAAGTTTTTCAGTGCAACTCACTCATATAATATGTACTACACTGTGCGTTTCTTATATTCTAAGTTTTTCAGTGCAACTCACTCATATACTATGTACTACACTGTGCAATTCGTGTAATGCGGGTTTTTCAGTAAATTCTAAGTTTTTCAGTGCAACTCACTCATATACTATGTACTACACTGTGCGTTTCTTATATTCTAAGTTTTTGAGTGCAACTCACTCATATACTATGTACTACACTGTGCGTTTCTTATATTCTAAGTTTTTCAGTGCAACTCACTCATATACTATGTACTACACTGTGCGTTTCTTATATTCTAAGTTTTTCAGTGCAACTCACTCATATACTATGTACTACACTGTGTGTTTCTTATATTCTAAGTTTTTCAGTGCAACTCACTCATATACTATGTACTACACTGTGCGTTTCTTATATTCTAAGTTTTTCAGTGCAACTCACTCATATACTATGTACTACACTGTGCGTTTCTTATATTCTAAGTTTTTCAGTGCAACTCACTCATATACTATGTACTACACTGTGCGTTTCTTATATTCTAAGTTTTTCAGTGCAACTCACTCATATACTATGTACTACACTGTGCGTTTCTTATATTCTAAGTTTTTCAGTGCAACTCACTCATATACTATGTACTACACTGTGCGTTTCTTATATTCTAAGTTTTTCAGTGCAACTCACTCATATACTATGTACTACACTGTGCGTTTCTTATATTCTAAGTTTTTCAGTGCAACTCTCTCATATACTATGTATTACACTGTGCGTTTCTTATATTCTAAGTTTTTCAGTGCAACTCACTCATATACTTTGTACTACACTGTGCTTTTCTTATATTCTAAGTTTTTCAGTGCAACTCACTCATATACTTTGTACTACACTGTGCTTTTCTTATATTCTAAGTTTTTCAGTGCAACTCACTCATATAATATGTACTACACTGTGCGTTTCTTATATTCTAAGTTTTTCAGTGCAACTCACTCATATACTATGTACTACACTATGGGTTTCTTATATTCTAAGTTTTTGAGTGCAACTCACTCATATACTATGTACTACACTGTGCGTTTCTTATATTCTAAGTTTTTCAGTGCAACTCACTCATATACTATGTACTACAATGTGCGTTTCTTATATTCTAAGTTTTTCAGTGCAACTCACTGATATACTATATACTACACTGTGCGTTTCTTAAATTCTAAGTTTTTCAGTGCAACTCACTCATATACTATGTACTACACTGTGCGTTTCTTATATTCTAAGTTTTTCAGTGCAACTCACTCATATACTATGTACTACACTGTGCATTTCGTGTAATGCGGGTTTTTCAGTAAATTCTAAGTTTTTCAGTGCAACTCACTCATATACTATGTACTACACTGTGCGTTTCTTATATTCTAAGTTTTTCAGTGCAACTCACTCATATACTATGTACTACACTGTGTGTTTCTTATATTCTAAGTTTTTCAGTGCAACTCACTCATATACTATGTACTACACTGTGCGTTTCTTATATTCTAAGTTTTTCAGTGCAACTCACTCATATACTATGTACTACACTGTGCGTTTCTTATATTCTAAGTTTTTCAGTGCAACTCACTCATATACTATGTTCTACACTGTGCGTTTCTTATATTCTAAGTTTTTCAGTGCAACTCACTCATATACTATGTACTACACTGTGCCTTTCTTATATTCTAAGTTTTTCAGTGAAACTCACTCATATACTATGTACTACACTGTGCGTTTCTTATATTCTAAGTTTTTCAGTGCAACTCTCTCATATACTATGTATTACACTGTGCGTTTCTTATATTCTAAGTTTTTCAGTGCAACTCACTCATATAATATGTACTACACTGTGCGTTTCTTATATTCTAAGTTTTTCAGTGCAACTCACTCATATACTATGTACTACACTGTGCATTTCGTGTAATGCGGGTTTTTCAGTAAATTCTAAGTTTTTCAGTGCAACTCACTCATATACTATGTACTACACTGTGCGTTTCTTATATTCTAAGTTTTTCAGTGCAACTCACTCATATACTATGTACTACACTGTGCGTTTCTTATATTCTAAGTTTTTCAGTGCAACTCACTCATATACTATGTACTACACTGTGCGTTTCTTATATTCTAAGTTTTTCAGTGCAACTCACTCATATACTATGTACTACACTGTGCGTTTCGTGTAATGCGGGTTTTTCAGTAAATTCTAAGTTTTTCAGTGCAACTCACTCATATACTATGTACTACACTGTGCGTTTCTTATATTCTAAGTTTTTCAGTGCAACTCACTCATATACTTTGTACTACACTGTGCTTTTCTTATATTCTAAGTTTTTCAGTGCAACTCACTCATATAATATGTACTACACTGTGCGTTTCTTATATTCTACGTTTTTCAGTGCAACTCACTCATATACTATGTACTACACTATGGGTTTCTTATATTCTAAGTTTTTGAGTGCAACTCACTCATATACTATGTACTACACTGTGCGTTTCTTATATTCTAAGTTTTTCAGTGCAACTCACTCATATACTATGTACTACAATGTGCGTTTCTTATATTCTAAGTTTTTCAGTGCAACTCACTGATATACTATATACTACACTGTGCGTTTCTTAAATTCTAAGTTTTTCAGTGCAACTCACTCATATAATATGTACTACACTGTGCGTTTCTTATATTCTAAGTTTTTCAGTGCAACTCACTCATATACTATGTACTACACTGTGCATTTCGTGTAATGCGGGTTTTTCAGTAAATTCTAAGTTTTTCAGTGCAACTCACTCATATACTATGTACTACACTGTGCGTTTCTTATATTCTAAGTTTTTCAGTGCAACTCACTCATATACTATGTACTACACTGTGCGTTTCGTGTAATGCGGGTTTTTCAGTAAATTCTAAGTTTTTCAGTGCAACTCACTCATATACTATGTACTACACTGTGCGTTTCTTATATTCTAAGTTTTTCAGTGCAACTCACTCATATACTCTGTAATACACTGTGCAATTCGTGTAATGCGGGTTTTTCAGTAAATTCTAAGTTTTTCAGTGCAACTCACTCATATACTATGTACTACACTGTGCGTTTCTTATATTCTAAGTTTTTGAGTGCAACTCACTCATAGACTATGTACTACACTGTGCGTTTCTTATATTCTAAGTTTTTCAGTGCAACTCACTCATATACTATGTACTACACTGTGCGTTTCTTATATTCTAAGTTTTTCAGTGCAACTCACTCATATACTATGTACTACACTGTGTGTTTCTTATATTCTAAGTTTTTAAGTGCAACTCACTCATATACTATGTACTACACTGTGCGTTTCTTATATTCTAAGTTTTTCAGTGCAACTCACTCATATACTATGTACTACACTGTGCGTTTCTTATATTCTAAGTTTTTCAGTGCAACTCACTCATATACTATGTACTACACTGTGCGTTTCTTATATTCTAAGTTTTTCAGTGCAACTCACTCATATACTATGTACTACACTGTGCGTTTCTTATATTCTAAGTTTTTCAGTGCAACTCACTCATATACTATGTACTACACTGTGCGTTTCTTATATTCTAAGTTTTTCAGTGCAACTCACTCATATACTATGTACTACACTGTGCGTTTCTTATATTCTAAGTTTTTCAGTGCAACTCTCTCATATACTATGTATTACACTGTGCGTTTCTTATATTCTAAGTTTTTCAGTGCAACTCACTCATATACTTTGTACTACACTGTGCTTTTCTTATATTCTAAGTTTTTCAGTGCAACTCACTCATATACTTTGTACTACACTGTGCTTTTCTTATATTCTAAGTTTTTCAGTGCAACTCACTCATATAATATGTACTACACTGTGCGTTTCTTATATTCTAAGTTTTTCAGTGCAACTCACTCATATACTATGTACTACACTATGGGTTTCTTATATTCTAAGTTTTTGAGTGCAACTCACTCATATACTATGTACTACACTGTGCGTTTCTTATATTCTAAGTTTTTCAGTGCAACTCACTCATATACTATGTACTACAATGTGTGTTTCTTATATTCTAAGTTTTTCAGTGCAACTCACTGATATACTATATACTACACTGTGCGTTTCTTAAATTCTAAGTTTTTCAGTGCAACTCATTCATATAATATGTACTACACTGTGCGTTTCTTATATTCTAAGTTTTTCAGTGCAACTCACTCATATACTATGTACTACACTGTGCATTTCGTGTAATGCGGGTTTTTCAGTAAATTCTAAGTTTTTAAGTGCAACTCACTCATATACTATGTACTACACTGTGCGTTTCTTATTTTCTAAGTTTTTCAGTGCAACTCACTCATATACTATGTACTACACTGTGTGTTTCTTATATTCTAAGTTTTTCAGTGCAACTCACTCATATACTATGTACTACACTGTGCGTTTCTTATATTCTAAGTTTTTCAGTGCAACTCACTCATATACTATGTACTACACTGTGCGTTTCTTATATTCTAAGTTTTTCAGTGCAACTCACTCATATACTATGTACTACACTGTGCGTTTCTTATATTCTAAGTTTTTCAGTGCAACTCACTCATATACTATGTTCTACACTGTGCGTTTCTTATATTCTAAGTTTTTCAGTGCAACTCTCTCATATATTATGTATTACACTGTGCGTTTCTTATATTCTAAGTTTTTCAGTGCAACTCACTCATATACTATGTACTACACTGTGCGTTTCTTATATTCTAAGTTTTTCAGTGCAACTCACTCATATACTTTGTACTACACTGTGCTTTTCTTATATTCTAAGTTTTTCAGTGCAACTCACTCATATAATATGTACTACACTGTGCGTTTCTTATATTCTACGTTTTTCAGTGCAACTCACTCATATACTATGTACTACACTATGGGTTTCTTATATTCTAAGTTTTTGAGTGCAACTCACTCATATACTATGTACTACACTGTGCGTTTCTTATATTCTAAGTTTTTCAGTGCAACTCACTCATATACTATGTACTACACTGTGCGTTTCTTATATTCTAAGTTTTTCAGTGCAACTCACTCATATACTATGTACTACACTGTGCGTTTCTTATATTCTAAGTTTTTCAGTGCAACTCACTCATATACTATGTACTACACTGTGCGTTTCTTATATTCTAAGTTTTTCAGTGCAACTCACTCATATACTATGTACTACACTGCGTTTCTTATATTCTAAGTTTTTCAGTGCAACTCACTCATATACTATGTACTACACTGTGCGTTTCTTATATTCTAAGTTTTTCAGTGCAACTCACTCATATACTATGTACTACACTGTGCGTTTCTTATATTCTAAGTTTTTCAGTGCAACTCACTCATATACTATGTACTACACTGTGCGTTTCTTATATTCTAAGTTTTTCAGTGCAACTCTCTCATATACTATGTATTACACTGTGCGTTTCTTATATTCTAAGTTTTTCAGTGCAACTCACTCATATACTTTGTACTACACTGTGCTTTTCTTATATTCTAAGTTTTTCAGTGCAACTCACTCATATACTTTGTACTACACTGTGCTTTTCTTATATTCTAAGTTTTTCAGTGCAACTCACTCATATAATATGTACTACACTGTGCGTTTCTTATATTCTACGTTTTTCAGTGCAACTCACTCATATACTATGTACTACACTATGGGTTTCTTATATTCTAAGTTTTTGAGTGCAACTCACTCATATACTATGTACTACACTGTGCGTTTCTTATATTCTAAGTTTTTCAGTGCAACTCACTCATATACTATGTACTACAATGTGCGTTTCTTATATTCTAAGTTTTTCAGTGCAACTCACTGATATACTATATACTACACTGTGCGTTTCTTAAATTCTAAGTTTTTCAGTGCAACTCACTCATATAATATGTACTACACTGTGCGTTTCTTATATTCTAAGTTTTTCAGTGCAACTCACTCATATACTATGTACTACACTGTGCATTTCGTGTAATGCGGGTTTTTCAGTAAATTCTAAGTTTTTCAGTGCAACTCACTCATATACTATGTACTACACTGTGCGTTTCTTATATTCTAAGTTTTTCAGTGCAACTCACTCATATACTATGTACTACACTGTGTGTTTCTTATATTCTAAGTTTTTCAGTGCAACTCACTCATATACTATGTACTACACTGTGCGTTTCTTATATTCTAAGTTTTTCAGTGCAACTCACTCATATACTATGTACTACACTGTGCGTTTCTTATATTCTAAGTTTTTCAGTGCAACTCACTCATATACTATGTACTACACTGTGCGTTTCTTATATTCTAAGTTTTTCAGTGCAACTCACTCATATACTATGTTCTACACTGTGCGTTTCTTATATTCTAAGTTTTTCAGTGCAACTCACTCATATACTATGTACTACACTGTGCCTTTCTTATATTCTAAGTTTTTCAGTGAAACTCACTCATATACTATGTACTACACTGTGCGTTTCTTATATTCTAAGTTTTTCAGTGCAACTCTCTCATATACTATGTATTACACTGTGCGTTTCTTATATTCTAAGTTTTTCAGTGCAACTCACTCATATACTTTGTACTACACTGTGCTTTTCTTATATTCTAAGTTTTTCAGTGCAACTCACTCATATACTATGTACTACACTGTGTGTTTCTTATATTCTAAGTTTTTCAGTGCAACTCACTCATATACTATGTACTACACTGTGCGTTTCTTATATTCTAAGTTTTTCAGTGCAACTCACTCATATACTATGTACTACACTGTGCGTTTCTTATATTCTAAGTTTTTCAGTGCAACTCACTCATATACTATGTACTACACTGTGCGTTTCTTATATTCTAAGTTTTTCAGTGCAACTCACTCATATACTATGTACTACACTGTGCGTTTCTTATATTCTAAGTTTTTCAGTGCAACTCACTCATATACTATGTACTACACTGTGCGTTTCGTGTAATGCGGGTTTTTCAGTAAATTCTAAGTTTTTCAGTGCAACTCACTCATATACTATGTACTACACTGTGCGTTTCTTATATTCTAAGTTTTTCAGTGCAACTCACTCATATACTATGTAATACACTGTGCAATTCGTGTAATGCGGGTTTTTCAGTAAATTCTAAGTTTTTCAGTGCAACTCACTCATATACTATGTACTACACTGTGCGTTTCTTATATTCTAAGTTTTTGAGTGCAACTCACTCATAGACTATGTACTACACTGTGCGTTTCTTATATTCTAAGTTTTTCAGTGCAACTCACTCATATACTATGTACTACACTGTGCGTTTCTTATATTCTAAGTTTTTCAGTGCAACTCACTCATATACTATGTACTACACTGTGTGTTTCTTATATTCTAAGTTTTTCAGTGCAACTCACTCATATACTATGTACTACACTGTGCGTTTCTTATATTCTAAGTTTTTCAGTGCAACTCACTCATATACTATGTACTACACTGTGCGTTTCTTATATTCTAAGTTTTTCAGTGCAACTCACTCATATACTATGTACTACACTGTGCGTTTCTTATATTCTAAGTTTTTCAGTGCAACTCACTCATATACTATGTACTACACTGTGCGTTTCTTATATTCTAAGTTTTTCAGTGCAACTCACTCATATACTATGTACTACACTGTGCGTTTCTTATATTCTAAGTTTTTCAGTGCAACTCACTCATATACTATGTACTACACTGTGCGTTTCTTATATTCTAAGTTTTTCAGTGCAACTCTCTCATATACTATGTATTACACTGTGCGTTTCTTATATTCTAAGTTTTTCAGTGCAACTCACTCATATACTTTGTACTACACTGTGCTTTTCTTATATTCTAAGTTTTTCAGTGCAACTCACTCATATACTTTGTACTACACTGTGCTTTTCTTATATTCTAAGTTTTTCAGTGCAACTCACTCATATAATATGTACTACACTGTGCGTTTCTTATATTCTAAGTTTTTCAGTGCAACTCACTCATATACTATGTACTACACTATGGGTTTCTTATATTCTAAGTTTTTGAGTGCAACTCACTCATATACTATGTACTACACTGTGCGTTTCTTATATTCTAAGTTTTTCAGTGCAACTCACTCATATACTATGTACTACAATGTGCGTTTCTTATATTCTAAGTTTTTCAGTGCAACTCACTGATATACTATATACTACACTGTGCGTTTCTTAAATTCTAAGTTTTTCAGTGCAACTCACTCATATAATATGTACTACACTGTGCGTTTCTTATATTCTAAGTTTTTCAGTGCAACTCACTCATATACTATGTACTACACTGTGCATTTCGTGTAATGCGGGTTTTTCAGTAAATTCTAAGTTTTTCAGTGCAACTCACTCATATACTATGTACTACACTGTGCGTTTCTTATTTTCTAAGTTTTTCAGTGCAACTCACTCATATACTATGTACTACACTGTGTGTTTCTTATATTCTAAGTTTTTCAGTGCAACTCACTCATATACTATGTACTACACTGTGCGTTTCTTATATTCTAAGTTTTTCAGTGCAACTCACTCATATACTATGTACTACACTGTGCGTTTCTTATATTCTAAGTTTTTCAGTGCAACTCACTCATATACTATGTACTACACTGTGCGTTTCTTATATTCTAAGTTTTTCAGTGCAACTCACTCATATACTATGTTCTACACTGTGCGTTTCTTATATTCTAAGTTTTTCAGTGCAACTCACTCATATACTATGTACTACACTGTGCCTTTCTTATATTCTAAGTTTTTCAGTGAAACTCACTCATATACTATGTACTACACTGTGCGTTTCTTATATTCTAAGTTTTTCAGTGCAACTCTCTCATATACTATGTATTACACTGTGCGTTTCTTATATTCTAAGTTTTTCAGTGCAACTCACTCATATACTTTGTACTACACTGTGCTTTTCTTATATTCTAAGTTTTTCAGTGCAACTCACTCATATACTTTGTACTACACTGTGCTTTTCTTATATTCTAAGTTTTTCAGTGCAACTCACTCATATAATATGTACTACACTGTGCGTTTCTTATATTCTAAGTTTTTCAGTGCAACTCACTCATATACTATGTACTACACTGTGCAATTCGTGTAATGCGGGTTTTTCAGTAAATTCTAAGTTTTTCAGTGCAACTCACTCATATACTATGTACTACACTGTGCGTTTCTTATATTCTAAGTTTTTGAGTGCAACTCACTCATATACTATGTACTACACTGTTCGTTTCTTATATTCTAAGTTTTTCAGTGCAACTCACTCATATACTATGTACTACACTGTGCGTTTCTTATATTCTAAGTTTTTCAGTGCAACTCACTCATATACTATGTACTACACTGTGTGTTTCTTATATTCTAAGTTTTTCAGTGCAACTCACTCATATACTATGTACTACACTGTGCGTTTCTTATATTCTAAGTTTTTCAGTGCAACTCACTCATATACTATGTACTACACTGTGCGTTTCTTATATTCTAAGTTTTTCAGTGCAACTCACTCATATACTATGTACTACACTGTGCGTTTCTTATATTCTAAGTTTTTCAGTGCAACTCACTCATATACTATGTACTACACTGTGCGTTTCTTATATTCTAAGTTTTTCAGTGCAACTCACTCATATACTATGTACTACACTGTGCGTTTCTTATATTCTAAGTTTTTCAGTGCAACTCACTCATATACTATGTACTACACTGTGCGTTTCTTATATTCTAAGTTTTTCAGTGCAACTCTCTCATATACTATGTATTACACTGTGCGTTTCTTATATTCTAAGTTTTTCAGTGCAACTCACTCATATACTTTGTACTACACTGTGCTTTTCTTATATTCTAAGTTTTTCAGTGCAACTCACTCATATACTTTGTACTACACTGTGCTTTTCTTATATTCTAAGTTTTTCAGTGCAACTCACTCATATAATATGTACTACACTGTGCGTTTCTTATATTCTAAGTTTTTCAGTGCAACTCACTCATATACTATGTACTACACTATGGGTTTCTTATATTCTAAGTTTTTGAGTGCAACTCACTCATATACTATGTACTACACTGTGCGTTTCTTATATTCTAAGTTTTTCAGTGCAACTCACTCATATACTATGTACTACAATGTGCGTTTCTTATATTCTAAGTTTTTCAGTGCAACTCACTGATATACTATATACTACACTGTGCGTTTCTTAAATTCTAAGATTTTCAGTGCAACTCACTCATATACTATGTACTACACTGTGCGTTTCTTATATTCTAAGTTTTTCAGTGCAACTCACTCATATACTATGTACTACACTGTGCATTTCGTGTAATGCGGGTTTTTCAGTAAATTCTAAGTTTTTCAGTGCAACTCACTCATATACTATGTACTACACTGTGCGTTTCTTATATTCTAAGTTTTTCAGTGCAACTCACTCATATACTATGTACTACACTGTGTGTTTCTTATATTCTAAGTTTTTCAGTGCAACTCACTCATATACTATGTACTACACTGTGCGTTTCTTATATTCTAAGTTTTTCAGTGCAACTCACTCATATACTATGTACTACACTGTGCGTTTCTTATATTCTAAGTTTTTCAGTGCAACTCACTCATATACTATGTACTACACTGTGCGTTTCTTATATTCTAAGTTTTTCAGTGCAACTCACTCATATACTATGTTCTACACTGTGCGTTTCTTATATTCTAAGTTTTTCAGTGCAACTCACTCATATACTATGTACTACACTGTGCCTTTCTTATATTCTAAGTTTTTCAGTGAAACTCACTCATATACTATGTACTACACTGTGCGTTTCTTATATTCTAAGTTTTTCAGTGCAACTCTCTCATATACTATGTATTACACTGTGCGTTTCTTATATTCTAAGTTTTTCAGTGCAACTCACTCATATAATATGTACTACACTGTGCGTTTCTTATATTCTAAGTTTTTCAGTGCAACTCACTCATATACTATGTACTACACTGTGCATTTCGTGTAATGCGGGTTTTTCAGTAAATTCTAAGTTTTTCAGTGCAACTCACTCATATACTATGTACTACACTGTGCGTTTCTTATATTCTAAGTTTTTCAGTGCAACTCACTCATATACTATGTACTACACTGTGCGTTTCTTATATTCTAAGTTTTTCAGTGCAACTCACTCATATACTATGTACTACACTGTGCGTTTCTTATATTCTAAGTTTTTCAGTGCAACTCACTCATATACTATGTACTACACTGTGCGTTTCGTGTAATGCGGGTTTTTCAGTAAATTCTAAGTTTTTCAGTGCAACTCACTCATATACTATGTACTACACTGTGCGTTTCTTATATTCTAAGTTTTTCAGTGCAACTCACTCATATACTTTGTACTACACTGTGCTTTTCTTATATTCTAAGTTTTTCAGTGCAACTCACTCATATAATATGTACTACACTGTGCGTTTCTTATATTCTACGTTTTTCAGTGCAACTCACTCATATACTATGTACTACACTATGGGTTTCTTATATTCTAAGTTTTTGAGTGCAACTCACTCATATACTATGTACTACACTGTGCGTTTCTTATATTCTAAGTTTTTCAGTGCAACTCACTCATATACTATGTACTACAATGTGCGTTTCTTATATTCTAAGTTTTTCAGTGCAACTCACTGATATACTATATACTACACTGTGCGTTTCTTAAATTCTAAGTTTTTCAGTGCAACTCACTCATATACTATGTACTACACTGTGCGTTTCTTATATTCTAAGTTTTTCAGTGCAACTCACTCATATACTATGTTCTACACTGTGCGTTTCTTATATTCTAAGTTTTTCAGTGCAACTCACTCATATACTATGTACTACACTGTGCGTTTCTTATATTCTAAGTTTTTCAGTGCAACTCTCTCATATACTATGTATTACACTGTGCGTTTCTTATATTCTAAGTTTTTCAGTGCAACTCACTCATATAATATGTACTACACTGTGCGTTTCTTATATTCTAAGTTTTTCAGTGCAACTCACTCATATACTATGTACTACACTGTGCATTTCGTGTAATGCGGGTTTTTCAGTAAATTCTAAGTTTTTCAGTGCAACTCACTCATATACTATGTACTACACTGTGCGTTTCTTATATTCTAAGTTTTTCAGTGCAACTCACTCATATACTATGTACTACACTGTGCGTTTCTTATATTCTAAGTTTTTCAGTGCAACTCACTCATATACTATGTACTACACTGTGCGTTTCTTATATTCTAAGTTTTTCAGTGCAACTCACTCATATACTATGTACTACACTGTGCGTTTCGTGTAATGCGGGTTTTTCAGTAAATTCTAAGTTTTTCAGTGCAACTCACTCATATACTATGTACTACACTGTGCGTTTCTTATATTCTAAGTTTTTCAGTGCAACTCACTCATATACTTTGTACTACACTGTGCTTTTCTTATATTCTAAGTTTTTCAGTGCAACTCACTCATATAATATGTACTACACTGTGCGTTTCTTATATTCTACGTTTTTCAGTGCAACTCACTCATATACTATGTACTACACTATGGGTTTCTTATATTCTAAGTTTTTGAGTGCAACTCACTCATATACTATGTACTACACTGTGCGTTTCTTATATTCTAAGTTTTTCAGTGCAACTCACTCATATACTATGTACTACAATGTGCGTTTCTTATATTCTAAGTTTTTCAGTGCAACTCACTGATATACTATATACTACACTGTGCGTTTCTTAAATTCTAAGTTTTTCAGTGCAACTCACTCATATAATATGTACTACACTGTGCGTTTCTTATATTCTAAGTTTTTCAGTGCAACTCACTCATATACTATGTACTACACTGTGCGTTTCTTATATTCTAAGTTTTTCAGTGCAACTCACTCATATACTATGTACTACACTGTGCGTTTCTTATATTCTAAGTTTTTCAGTGCAACTCACTCATATACTATGTTCTACACTGTGCGTTTCTTATATTCTAAGTTTTTCAGTGCAACTCACTCATATACTATGTACTACACTGTGCCTTTCTTATATTCTAAGTTTTTCAGTGAAACTCACTCATATACTATGTACTACACTGTGCGTTTCTTATATTCTAAGTTTTTCAGTGCAACTCTCTCATATACTATGTATTACACTGTGCGTTTCTTATATTCTAAGTTTTTCAGTGCAACTCACTCATATAATATGTACTACACTGTGCGTTTCTTATATTCTAAGTTTTTCAGTGCAACTCACTCATATACTATGTACTACACTGTGCATTTCGTGTAATGCGGGTTTTTCAGTAAATTCTAAGTTTTTCAGTGCAACTCACTCATATACTATGTACTACACTGTGCGTTTCTTATATTCTAAGTTTTTCAGTGCAACTCACTCATATACTATGTACTACACTGTGCGTTTCTTATATTCTAAGTTTTTCAGTGCAACTCACTCATATACTATGTACTACACTGTGCGTTTCTTATATTCTAAGTTTTTCAGTGCAACTCACTCATATACTATGTACTACACTGTGCGTTTCGTGTAATGCGGGTTTTTCAGTAAATTCTAAGTTTTTCAGTGCAACTCACTCATATACTATGTACTACACTGTGCGTTTCTTATATTCTAAGTTTTTCAGTGCAACTCACTCATATACTTTGTACTACACTGTGCTTTTCTTATATTCTAAGTTTTTCAGTGCAACTCACTCATATAATATGTACTACACTGTGCGTTTCTTATATTCTACGTTTTTCAGTGCAACTCACTCATATACTATGTACTACACTATGGGTTTCTTATATTCTAAGTTTTTGAGTGCAACTCACTCATATACTATGTACTACACTGTGCGTTTCTTATATTCTAAGTTTTTCAGTGCAACTCACTCATATACTATGTACTACAATGTGCGTTTCTTATATTCTAAGTTTTTCAGTGCAACTCACTGATATACTATATACTACACTGTGCGTTTCTTAAATTCTAAGTTTTTCAGTGCAACTCACTCATATACTATGTACTACACTGTGCGTTTCTTATATTCTAAGTTTTTCAGTGCAACTCACTCATATACTATGTTCTACACTGTGCGTTTCTTATATTCTAAGTTTTTCAGTGCAACTCACTCATATACTATGTACTACACTGTGCGTTTCTTATATTCTAAGTTTTTCAGTGCAACTCTCTCATATACTATGTATTACACTGTGCGTTTCTTATATTCTAAGTTTTTCAGTGCAACTCACTCATATAATATGTACTACACTGTGCGTTTCTTATATTCTAAGTTTTTCAGTGCAACTCACTCATATACTATGTACTACACTGTGCATTTCGTGTAATGCGGGTTTTTCAGTAAATTCTAAGTTTTTCAGTGCAACTCACTCATATACTATGTACTACACTGTGCGTTTCTTATATTCTAAGTTTTTCAGTGCAACTCACTCATATACTATGTACTACACTGTGCGTTTCTTATATTCTAAGTTTTTCAGTGCAACTCACTCATATACTATGTACTACACTGTGCGTTTCTTATATTCTAAGTTTTTCAGTGCAACTCACTCATATACTATGTACTACACTGTGCGTTTCGTGTAATGCGGGTTTTTCAGTAAATTCTAAGTTTTTCAGTGCAACTCACTCATATACTATGTACTACACTGTGCGTTTCTTATATTCTAAGTTTTTCAGTGCAACTCACTCATATACTTTGTACTACACTGTGCTTTTCTTATATTCTAAGTTTTTCAGTGCAACTCACTCATATAATATGTACTACACTGTGCGTTTCTTATATTCTACGTTTTTCAGTGCAACTCACTCATATACTATGTACTACACTATGGGTTTCTTATATTCTAAGTTTTTGAGTGCAACTCACTCATATACTATGTACTACACTGTGCGTTTCTTATATTCTAAGTTTTTCAGTGCAACTCACTCATATACTATGTACTACAATGTGCGTTTCTTATATTCTAAGTTTTTCAGTGCAACTCACTGATATACTATATACTACACTGTGCGTTTCTTAAATTCTAAGTTTTTCAGTGCAACTCACTCATATAATATGTACTACACTGTGCGTTTCTTATATTCTAAGTTTTTCAGTGCAACTCACTCATATACTATGTACTACACTGTGCATTTCGTGTAATGCGGGTTTTTCAGTAAATTCTAAGTTTTTCAGTGCAACTCACTCATATACTATGTACTACACTGTGCGTTTCTTATATTCTAAGTTTTTCAGTGCAACTCACTCATATACTATGTACTACACTGTGCGTTTCGTGTAATGCGGGTTTTTCAGTAAATTCTAAGTTTTTCAGTGCAACTCACTCATATACTATGTACTACACTGTGCGTTTCTTATATTCTAAGTTTTTCAGTGCAACTCACTCATATACTCTGTAATACACTGTGCAATTCGTGTAATGCGGGTTTTTCAGTAAATTCTAAGTTTTTCAGTGCAACTCACTCATATACTATGTACTACACTGTGCGTTTCTTATATTCTAAGTTTTTGAGTGCAACTCACTCATAGACTATGTACTACACTGTGCGTTTCTTATATTCTAAGTTTTTCAGTGCAACTCACTCATATACTATGTACTACACTGTGCTTTTCTTATATTCTAAGTTTTTCAGTGCAACTCACTCATATACTATGTACTACACTGTGTGTTTCTTATATTCTAAGTTTTTCAGTGCAACTCACTCATATACTATGTACTACACTGTGCGTTTCTTATATATTAAGTTTTTCAGTGCAACTCACTCATATACTATGTACTACACTGTGCGTTTCTTATATTCTAAGTTTTTCAGTGCAACTCACTCATATACTATGTACTACACTGTGCGTTTCTTATATTCTAAGTTTTTCAGTGCAACTCACTCATATACTATGTTCTACACTGTGCGTTTCTTATATTCTAAGTTTTTCAGTGCAACTCACTCATATACTATGTACTACACTGTGCCTTTCTTATATTCTAAGTTTTTCAGTGAAACTCACTCATATACTATGTACTACACTGTGCGTTTCTTATATTCTAAGTTTTTCAGTGCAACTCTCTCATATACTATGTATTACACTGTGCGTTTCTTATATTCTAAGTTTTTCAGTGCAACTCACTCATATAATATGTACTACACTGTGCGTTTCTTATATTCTAAGTTTTTCAGTGCAACTCACTCATATACTATGTACTACACTGTGCATTTCGTGTAATGCGGGTTTTTCAGTAAATTCTAAGTTTTTCAGTGCAACTCACTCATATACTATGTACTACACTGTGCGTTTCTTATATTCTAAGTTTTTCAGTGCAACTCACTCATATACTATGTACTACACTGTGCGTTTCTTATATTCTAAGTTTTTCAGTGCAACTCACTCATATACTATGTACTACACTGTGCGTTTCTTATATTCTAAGTTTTTCAGTGCAACTCACTCATATACTATGTACTACACTGTGCGTTTCGTGTAATGCGGGTTTTTCAGTAAATTCTAAGTTTTTCAGTGCAACTCACTCATATACTATGTACTACACTGTGCGTTTCTTATATTCTAAGTTTTTCAGTGCAACTCACTCATATACTTTGTACTACACTGTGCTTTTCTTATATTCTAAGTTTTTCAGTGCAACTCACTCATATAATATGTACTACACTGTGCGTTTCTTATATTCTACGTTTTTCAGTGCAACTCACTCATATACTATGTACTACACTATGGGTTTCTTATATTCTAAGTTTTTGAGTGCAACTCACTCATATACTATGTACTACACTGTGCGTTTCTTATATTCTAAGTTTTTCAGTGCAACTCACTCATATACTATGTACTACAATGTGCGTTTCTTATATTCTAAGTTTTTCAGTGCAACTCACTGATATACTATATACTACACTGTGCGTTTCTTAAATTCTAAGTTTTTCAGTGCAACTCACTCATATACTATGTACTACACTGTGCGTTTCTTATATTCTAAGTTTTTCAGTGCAACTCACTCATATACTATGTTCTACACTGTGCGTTTCTTATATTCTAAGTTTTTCAGTGCAACTCACTCATATACTATGTACTACACTGTGCGTTTCTTATATTCTAAGTTTTTCAGTGCAACTCTCTCATATACTATGTATTACACTGTGCGTTTCTTATATTCTAAGTTTTTCAGTGCAACTCACTCATATAATATGTACTACACTGTGCGTTTCTTATATTCTAAGTTTTTCAGTGCAACTCACTCATATACTATGTACTACACTGTGCATTTCGTGTAATGCGGGTTTTTCAGTAAATTCTAAGTTTTTCAGTGCAACTCACTCATATACTATGTACTACACTGTGCGTTTCTTATATTCTAAGTTTTTCAGTGCAACTCACTCATATACTATGTACTACACTGTGCGTTTCTTATATTCTAAGTTTTTCAGTGCAACTCACTCATATACTATGTACTACACTGTGCGTTTCTTATATTCTAAGTTTTTCAGTGCAACTCACTCATATACTATGTACTACACTGTGCGTTTCGTGTAATGCGGGTTTTTCAGTAAATTCTAAGTTTTTCAGTGCAACTCACTGATATACTATATACTACACTGTGCGTTTCTTAAATTCTAAGTTTTTCAGTGCAACTCACTCATATAATATGTACTACACTGTGCGTTTCTTATATTCTAAGTTTTTCAGTGCAACTCACTCATATACTATGTACTACACTGTGCATTTCGTGTAATGCGGGTTTTTCAGTAAATTCTAAGTTTTTCAGTGCAACTCACTCATATACTATGTACTACACTGTGCGTTTCTTATATTCTAAGTTTTTCAGTGCAACTCACTCATATACTATGTACTACACTGTGCGTTTCGTGTAATGCGGGTTTTTCAGTAAATTCTAAGTTTTTCAGTGCAACTCACTCATATACTATGTACTACACTGTGCGTTTCTTATATTCTAAGTTTTTCAGTGCAACTCACTCATATACTCTGTAATACACTGTGCAATTCGTGTAATGCGGGTTTTTCAGTAAATTCTAAGTTTTTCAGTGCAACTCACTCATATACTATGTACTACACTGTGCGTTTCTTATATTCTAAGTTTTTGAGTGCAACTCACTCATAGACTATGTACTACACTGTGCGTTTCTTATATTCTAAGTTTTTCAGTGCAACTCACTCATATACTATGTACTACACTGTGCTTTTCTTATATTCTAAGTTTTTCAGTGCAACTCACTCATATACTATGTACTACACTGTGTGTTTCTTATATTCTAAGTTTTTCAGTGCAACTCACTCATATACTATGTACTACACTGTGCGTTTCTTATATATTAAGTTTTTCAGTGCAACTCACTCATATACTATGTACTACACTGTGCGTTTCTTATATTCTAAGTTTTTCAGTGCAACTCACTCATATACTATGTACTACACTGTGCGTTTCTTATATTCTAAGTTTTTCAGTGCAACTCACTCATATACTATGTACTACACTGTGCGTTTCTTATATTCTAAGTTTTTCAGTGCAACTCACTCATATACTATGTACTACACTGTGCGTTTCTTATATTCTAAGTTTTTCAGTGCAACTCACTCATATACTATGTACTACACTGTGCGTTTCTTATATTCTAAGTTTTTCAGTGCAACTCTCTCATATACTATGTATTACACTGTGCGTTTCTTATATTCTAAGTTTTTCAGTGCAACTCACTCATATACTTTGTACTACACTGTGCTTTTCTTATATTCTAAGTTTTTCAGTGCAACTCACTCATATACTTTGTACTACACTGTGCTTTTCTTATATTCTAAGTTTTTCAGTGCAACTCACTCATATAATATGTACTACACTGTGCGTTTCTTATATTCTAAGTTTTTCAGTGCAACTCACTCATATACTATGTACTACACTATGGGTTTCTTATATTCTAAGTTTTTGAGTGCAACTCACTCATATACTATGTACTACACTGTGCGTTTCTTATATTCTAAGTTTTTCAGTGCAACTCACTCATATACTATGTACTACAATGTGCGTTTCTTATATTCTAAGTTTTTCAGTGCAACTCACTGATATACTATATACTACACTGTGCGTTTCTTAAATTCTAAGTTTTTCAGTGCAACTCACTCATATAATATGTACTACACTGTGCGTTTCTTATATTCTAAGTTTTTCAGTGCAACTCACTCATATACTATGTACTACACTGTGCATTTCGTGTAATGCGGGTTTTTCAGTAAATTCTAAGTTTTTCAGTGCAACTCACTCATATACTATGTACTACACTGTGCGTTTCTTATTTTCTAAGTTTTTCAGTGCAACTCACTCATATACTATGTACTACACTGTGTGTTTCTTATATTCTAAGTTTTTCAGTGCAACTCACTCATATACTATGTACTACACTGTGCGTTTCTTATATTCTAAGTTTTTCAGTGCAACTCACTCATATAATATGTACTACACTGTGCGTTTCTTATATTCTAAGTTTTTCAGTGCAACTCACTCATATACTATGTACTACACTGTGCATTTCGTGTAATGCGGGTTTTTCAGTAAATTCTAAGTTTTTCAGTGCAACTCACTCATATACTATGTACTACACTGTGCGTTTCTTATATTCTAAGTTTTTCAGTGCAACTCACTCATATACTATGTACTACACTGTGCGTTTCGTGTAATGCGGGTTTTTCAGTAAATTCTAAGTTTTTCAGTGCAACTCACTCATATACTATGTACTACACTGTGCGTTTCTTATATTCTAAGTTTTTCAGTGCAACTCACTCATATACTCTGTAATACACTGTGCAATTCGTGTAATGCGGGTTTTTCAGTAAATTCTAAGTTTTTCAGTGCAACTCACTCATATACTATGTACTACACTGTGCGTTTCTTATATTCTAAGTTTTTGAGTGCAACTCACTCATAGACTATGTACTACACTGTGCGTTTCTTATATTCTAAGTTTTTCAGTGCAACTCACTCATATACTATGTACTACACTGTGCTTTTCTTATATTCTAAGTTTTTCAGTGCAACTCACTCATATACTATGTACTACACTGTGTGTTTCTTATATTCTAAGTTTTTCAGTGCAACTCACTCATATACTATGTACTACACTGTGCGTTTCTTATATTCTAAGTTTTTCAGTGCAACTCACTCATATACTATGTACTACACTGTGCGTTTCTTATATTCTAAGTTTTTCAGTGCAACTCACTCATATACTATGTACTACACTGTGCGTTTCTTATATTCTAAGTTTTTCAGTGCAACTCACTCATATACTATGTACTACACTGTGCGTTTCTTATATTCTAAGTTTTTCAGTGCAACTCACTCATATACTATGTACTACACTGTGCGTTTCTTATATTCTAAGTTTTTCAGTGCAACTCACTCATATACTATGTACTACACTGTGCGTTTCTTATATTCTAAGTTTTTCAGTGCAACTCTCTCATATACTATGTATTACACTGTGCGTTTCTTATATTCTAAGTTTTTCAGTGCAACTCACTCATATACTTTGTACTACACTGTGCTTTTCTTATATTCTAAGTTTTTCAGTGCAACTCACTCATATACTTTGTACTACACTGTGCTTTTCTTATATTCTAAGTTTTTCAGTGCAACTCACTCATATAATATGTACTACACTGTGCGTTTCTTATATTCTAAGTTTTTCAGTGCAACTCACTCATATACTATGTACTACACTATGGGTTTCTTATATTCTAAGTTTTTGAGTGCAACTCACTCATATACTATGTACTACACTGTGCGTTTCTTATATTCTAAGTTTTTCAGTGCAACTCACTCATATACTATGTACTACAATGTGCGTTTCTTATATTCTAAGTTTTTCAGTGCAACTCACTGATATACTATATACTACACTGTGCGTTTCTTAAATTCTAAGTTTTTCAGTGCAACTCACTCATATAATATGTACTACACTGTGCGTTTCTTATATTCTAAGTTTTTCAGTGCAACTCACTCATATACTATGTACTACACTGTGCATTTCGTGTAATGCGGGTTTTTCAGTAAATTCTAAGTTTTTCAGTGCAACTCACTCATATACTATGTACTACACTGTGCGTTTCTTATTTTCTAAGTTTTTCAGTGCAACTCACTCATATACTATGTACTACACTGTGTGTTTCTTATATTCTAAGTTTTTCAGTGCAACTCACTCATATACTATGTACTACACTGTGCGTTTCTTATATTCTAAGTTTTTCAGTGCAACTCACTCATATACTATGTACTACACTGTGCGTTTCTTATATTCTAAGTTTTTCAGTGCAACTCACTCATATACTATGTACTACACTGTGCGTTTCTTATATTCTAAGTTTTTCAGTGCAACTCACTCATATACTATGTTCTACACTGTGCGTTTCTTATATTCTAAGTTTTTCAGTGCAACTCACTCATATACTATGTACTACACTGTGCCTTTCTTATATTCTAAGTTTTTCAGTGAAACTCACTCATATACTATGTACTACACTGTGCGTTTCTTATATTCTAAGTTTTTCAGTGCAACTCTCTCATATACTATGTATTACACTGTGCGTTTCTTATATTCTAAGTTTTTCAGTGCAACTCACTCATATACTTTGTACTACACTGTGCTTTTCTTATATTCTAAGTTTTTCAGTGCAACTCACTCATATACTTTGTACTACACTGTGCTTTTCTTATATTCTAAGTTTTTCAGTGCAACTCACTTATATAATATGTACTACACTGTGCGTTTCTTATATTCTAAGTTTTTCAGTGCAACTCACTCATATACTATGTACTACACTGTGCATTTCGTGTAATGCGGGTTTTTCAGTAAATTCTAAGTTTTTCAGTGCAACTCACTCATATACTATGTACTACACTGTGCGTTTCTTATATTCTAAGTTTTTCAGTGCAACTCACTCATATACTATGTACTACACTGTGCGTTTCTTATATTCTAAGTTTTTCAGTGCAACTCACTCATATACTATGTACTACACTGTGCGTTTCTTATATTCTAAGTTTTTCAGTGCAACTCACTCATATACTATGTACTACACTGTGCGTTTCGTGTAATGCGGGTTTTTCAGTAAATTCTAAGTTTTTCAGTGCAACTCACTCATATACTATGTACTACACTGTGCGTTTCTTATATTCTAAGTTTTTCAGTGCAACTCACTCATATACTATGTACTACACTGTGCGTTTCGTGTAATGCGGGTTTTTCAGTAAATTCTAAGTTTTTCAGTGAAACTCACTCATATACTATGTACTACACTGTGCGTTTCTTATATTCTAAGTTTTTGAGTGCAACTCACTCATATACTATGTACTACACTGTGCGTTTCTTATATTCTAAGTTTTTCAGTGCAACTCACTCATATACTATGTACTACACTGTGCGTTTCTTATATTCTAAGTTTTTCAGTGCAACTCACTAATATACTATGTACTACACTGTGCGTTTCTTATATTCTAAGTTTTTCAGTGCAACTCACTCATATACTATGTACTACACTGTGCGTTTCTTATATTCTAAGTTTTTCAGTGCAACTCACTCATATACTATGTACTACACTGTGCATTTCGTGTAATGCGGGTTTTTCAGTAAATTCTAAGTATTTCAGTGCAGCTCACTCATATACTATGTACTACACTCTGCGTTTCTTATATTCTAAGTTTTTCAGTGCAACTCACTCATATACTATGTACTACACTGTGTGTTTCTTATATTCTAAGTTTTTCAGTGCAACTCACTCATATACTATGTACTACACTGTGCGTTTCTTATATTCTAAGTTTTTCAGTGCAACTCACTCATATACTATGTACTACACTGTGCGTTTCTTATATTCTAAGTTTTTCAGTGCAACTCACTCATATACTATGTACTACACTGTGCGTTTCTTATATTCTAAGTTTTTCAGTGCAACTCACTCATATACTATGTTCTACACTGTGCGTTTCTTATATTCTAAGTTTTTCAGTGCAACTCACTCATATACTATGTACTACACTGTGCGTTTCTTATATTCTAAGTTTTTCAGTGCAACTCACTCATATACTATGTATTACACTGTGCGTTTCTTATATTCTAAGTTTTTCAGTGCAACTCTCTCATATACTATGTATTACACTGTGCGTTTCTTATATTCTAAGTTTTTCAGTGCAACTCACTCATATACTTTGTACTACACTGTGCTTTTCTTATATTCTAAGTTTTTCAGTGCAACTCACTCATATACTTTGTACTACACTGTGCGTTTCTTATATTCTAAGTTTTTCAGTGCAACTCACTCATATAATATGTACTACACTGTGCGTTTCTTATATTCTAAGTTTTTCAGTGCAACTCACTCATATACTATGTACTACACTGTGCATTTCGTGTAATGCGGGTTTTTCAGTAAATTCTAAGTTTTTCAGTGCAACTCACTCATATACTATGTACTACACTGTGCGTTTCTTATTTTCTAAGTTTTTCAGTGCAACTCACTCATATACTATGTACTACACTGTGTGTTTCTTATATTCTAAGTTTTTCAGTGCAACTCACTCATATACTATGTACTACACTGTGCGTTTCTTATATTCTAAGTTTTTCAGTGCAACTCACTCATATACTATGTACTACACTGTGCGTTTCTTATATTCTAAGTTTTTCAGTGCAACTCACTCATATACTATGTACTACACTGTGCGTTTCTTATATTCTAAGTTTTTCAGTGCAACTCACTCATATACTATGTTCTACACTGTGCGTTTCTTATATTCTAAGTTTTTCAGTGCAACTCACTCATATACTATGTACTACACTGTGCCTTTCTTATATTCTAAGTTTTTCAGTGAAACTCACTCATATACTATGTACTACACTGTGCGTTTCTTATATTCTAAGTTTTTCAGTGCAACTCTCTCATATACTATGTATTACACTGTGCGTTTCTTATATTCTAAGTTTTTCAGTGCAACTCACTCATATACTTTGTACTACACTGTGCTTTTCTTATATTCTAAGTTTTTCAGTGCAACTCACTCATATACTTTGTACTACACTGTGCTTTTCTTATATTCTAAGTTTTTCAGTGCAACTCACTCATATAATATGTACTACACTGTGCGTTTCTTATATTCTAAGTTTTTCAGTGCAACTCACTCATATACTATGTACTACACTGTGCATTTCGTGTAATGCGGGTTTTTCAGTAAATTCTAAGTTTTTCAGTGCAACTCACTCATATACTATGTACTACACTGTGCGTTTCTTATATTCTAAGTTTTTCAGTGCAACTCACTCATATACTATGTACTACACTGTGCGTTTCTTATATTCTAAGTTTTTCAGTGCAACTCACTCATATACTATGTACTACACTGTGCGTTTCTTATATTCTAAGTTTTTCAGTGCAACTCACTCATATACTATGTACTACACTGTGCGTTTCGTGTAATGCGGGTTTTTCAGTAAATTCTAAGTTTTTCAGTGCAACTCACTCATATACTATGTACTACACTGTGCGTTTCTTATATTCTAAGTTTTTCAGTGCAACTCACTCATATACTATGTACTACACTGTGCGTTTCGTGTAATGCGGGTTTTTCAGTAAATTCTAAGTTTTTCAGTGCAACTCACTCATATACTATGTACTACACTGTGCGTTTCTTATATTCTAAGTTTTTGAGTGCAACTCACTCATATACTATGTACTACACTGTGCGTTTCTTATATTCTAAGTTTTTCAGTGCAACTCACTCATATACTATGTACTACACTGTGCGTTTCTTATATTCTAAGTTTTTCAGTGCAACTCACTAATATACTATGTACTACACTGTGCGTTTCTTATATTCTAAGTTTTTCAGTGCAACTCACTCATATACTATGTACTACACTGTGCGTTTCTTATATTCTAAGTTTTTCAGTGCAACTCACTCATATACTATGTACTACACTGTGCATTTCGTGTAATGCGGGTTTTTCAGTAAATTCTAAGTATTTCAGTGCAGCTCACTCATATACTATGTACTACACTCTGCGTTTCTTATATTCTAAGTTTTTCAGTGCAACTCACTCATATACTATGTACTACACTGTGTGTTTCTTATATTCTAAGTTTTTCAGTGCAACTCACTCATATACTATGTACTACACTGTGCGTTTCTTATATTCTAAGTTTTTCAGTGCAACTCACTCATATACTATGTACTACACTGTGCGTTTCTTATATTCTAAGTTTTTCAGTGCAACTCACTCATATACTATGTACTACACTGTGCGTTTCTTATATTCTAAGTTTTTCAGTGCAACTCACTCATATACTATGTTCTACACTGTGCGTTTCTTATATTCTAAGTTTTTCAGTGCAACTCACTCATATACTATGTACTACACTGTGCGTTTCTTATATTCTAAGTTTTTCAGTGCAACTCACTCATATACTATGTATTACACTGTGCGTTTCTTATATTCTAAGTTTTTCAGTGCAACTCTCTCATATACTATGTATTACACTGTGCGTTTCTTATATTCTAAGTTTTTCAGTGCAACTCACTCATATACTTTGTACTACACTGTGCTTTTCTTATATTCTAAGTTTTTCAGTGCAACTCACTAATATACTTTGTACTACACTGTGCGTTTCTTATATTCTAAGTTTTTCAGTGCAACTCACTCATATAATATGTACTACACTGTGCGTTTCTTATATTCTAAGTTTTTCAGTGCAACTCACTCATATACTATGTACTACACTGTGCATTTCGTGTAATGCGGGTTTTTCAGTAAATTCTAAGTTTTTCAGTGCAACTCACTCATATACTATGTACTACACTGTGCGTTTCTTATATTCTAAGTTTTTCAGTGCAACTCACTCATATACTATGTACTACACTGTGCGTTTCTTATATTCTAAGTTTTTCAGTGCAACTCACTCATATACTATGTACTACACTGTGCGTTTCTTATATTCTAAGTTTTTCAGTGCAACTCACTCATATACTATGTACTACACTGTGCGTTTCGTGTAATGCGGGTTTTTCAGTAAATTCTAAGTTTTTCAGTGCAACTCAATCATATACTATGTACTACACTGTGCGTTTCTTATATTCTAAGTTTTTCAGTGCAACTCACTCATATACTATGTACTACACTGTGCAATTCGTGTAATGCGGGTTTTTCAGTAAATTATAAGTTTTTCAGTGCAACTCACTCATATACTATGTACTACACTGTGCGTTTCTTATATTCTAAGTTTTTGAGTGCAACTCACTCATATACTATGTACTACACTGTGCGTTTCTTATATTCTAAGTTTTTCAGTGCAACTCACTCATATACTATGTACTACACTGTGCGTTTCTTATATTCTAAGTTTTTCAGTGCAACTCACTCATATACTATGTACTACACTGTGCGTTTCTTATATTCTAAGTTTTTCAGTGCAACTCACTCATATACTATGTACTACACTGTGCGTTTCTTATATTCTAAGTTTTTCAGTGCAACTCACTCATATACTATGTACTACACTGTGCGTTTCTTATATTCTAAGTTTTTCAGTGCAACTCACTCATATACTATGTACTACACTGTGCGTTTCTTATATTCTAAGTTTTTCAGTGCAACTCACTCATATACTATGTACTACACTGTGCGTTTCTTATATTCTAAGTTTTTCAGTGCAACTCACTCATATACTATGTACTACACTGTGCGTTTCTTATATTCTAAGTTTTTCAGTGCAACTCACTCATATACTATGTACTACACTGTGCGTTTCTTATATTCTAAGTTTTTCAGTGCAACTCTCTCATATACTATGTATTACACTGTGCGTTTCTTATATTCTAAGTTTTTCAGTGCAACTCACTCATATACTTTGTACTACACTGTGCTTTTCTTATATTCTAAGTTTTTCAGTGCAACTCACTCATATACTTTGTACTACACTGTGCTTTTCTTATATTCTAAGTTTTTCAGTGCAACTCACTCATATAATATGTACTACACTGTGCGTTTCTTATATTCTACGTTTTTCAGTGCAACTCACTCATATACTATGTACTACACTATGGGTTTCTTATATTCTAAGTTTTTGAGTGCAACTCACTCATATACTATGTACTACACTGTGCGTTTCTTATATTCTAAGTTTTTCAGTGCAACTCACTCATATACTATGTACTACAATGTGCGTTTCTTATATTCTAAGTTTTTCAGTGCAACTCACTGATATACTATATACTACACTGTGCGTTTCTTAAATTCTAAGTTTTTCAGTGCAACTCACTCATATAATATGTACTACACTGTGCGTTTCTTATATTCTAAGTTTTTCAGTGCAACTCACTCATATACTATGTACTACACTGTGCATTTCGTGTAATGCGGGTTTTTCAGTAAATTCTAAGTTTTTCAGTGCAACTCACTCATATACTATGTACTACACTGTGCGTTTCTTATATTCTAAGTTTTTCAGTGCAACTCACTCATATACTATGTACTACACTGTGTGTTTCTTATATTCTAAGTTTTTCAGTGCAACTCACTCATATACTATGTACTACACTGTGCGTTTCTTATATTCTAAGTTTTTCAGTGCAACTCACTCATATACTATGTACTACACTGTGCGTTTCTTATATTCTAAGTTTTTCAGTGCAACTCACTCATATACTATGTACTACACTGTGCGTTTCTTATATTCTAAGTTTTTCAGTGCAACTCTCTCATATACTATGTATTACACTGTGCGTTTCTTATATTCTAAGTTTTTCAGTGCAACTCACTCATATACTTTGTACTACACTGTGCTTTTCTTATATTCTAAGTTTTTCAGTGCAACTCACTCATATACTTTGTACTACACTGTGCTTTTCTTATATTCTAAGTTTTTCAGTGCAACTCACTCATATAATATGTACTACACTGTGCGTTTCTTATATTCTAAGTTTTTCAGTGCAACTCACTCATATACTATGTACTACACTATGGGTTTCTTATATTCTAAGTTTTTGAGTGCAACTCACTCATATACTATGTACTACACTGTGCGTTTCTTATATTCTAAGTTTTTCAGTGCAACTCACTCATATACTATGTACTACAATGTGCGTTTCTTATATTCTAAGTTTTTCAGTGCAACTCACTGATATACTATATACTACACTGTGCGTTTCTTAAATTCTAAGTTTTTCAGTGCAACTCACTCATATAATATGTACTACATTGTGCGTTTCTTATATTCTAAGTTTTTCAGTGCAACTCACTCATATACTATGTACTACACTGTGCATTTCGTGTAATGCGGGTTTTTCAGTAAATTCTAAGTTTTTCAGTGCAACTCACTCATATACTATGTACTACACTGTGCGTTTCTTATATTCTAAGTTTTTCAGTGCAACTCACTCATATACTATGTACTACACTGTGTGTTTCTTATATTCTAAGTTTTTCAGTGCAACTCACTCATATACTATGTACTACACTGTGCGTTTCTTATATTCTAAGTTTTTCAGTGCAACTCACTCATATACTATGTACTACACTGTGCGTTTCTTATATTCTAAGTTTTTCAGTGCAACTCACTCATATACTATGTACTACACTGTGCGTTTCTTATATTCTAAGTTTTTCAGTGCAACTCACTCATAACTATGTTCTACACTGTGCGTTTCTTATATTCTAAGTTTTTCAGTGCAACTCACTCATATACTATGTACTACACTGTGCGTTTCTTATATTCTAAGTTTTTCAGTGAAACTCACTCATATACTATGTACTACACTGTGCGTTTCTTATATTCTAAGTTTTTCAGTGCAACTCTCTCATATACTATGTATTACACTGTGCGTTTCTTATATTCTAAGTTTTTCAGTGCAACTCACTCATATACTTTGTACTACACTGTGCTTTTCTTATATTCTAAGTTTTTCAGTGCAACTCACTCATATACTTTGTACTACACTGTGCTTTTCTTATATTCTAAGTTTTTCAGTGCAACTCACTCATATAATATGTACTACACTGTGCGTTTCTTATATTCTAAGTTTTTCAGTGCAACTCACTCATATACTATGTACTACACTGTGCATTTCGTGTAATGCGGGTTTTTCAGTAAATTCTAAGTTTTTCAGTGCAGCTCACTCATATACTATGTACTACACTGTGCGTTTCTTATATTCTAAGTTTTTCAGTGCAACTCACTCATATACTATGTACTACACTGTGTGTTTCTTATATTCTAAGTTTTTCAGTGCAACTCACTCATATACTATGTACTACACTGTGCGTTTCTTATATTCTAAGTTTTTCAGTGCAACTCACTCATATACTATGTACTACACTGTGCGTTTCTTATATTCTAATTTTTTCAGTGCAACTCACTCATATACTATGTACTACACTGTGCGTTTCGTGTAATGCGGGTTTTTCAGTAAATTCTAAGTTTTTCAGTGCAACTCACTCATATACTATGTACTACACTGTGCGTTTCTTATATTCTAAGTTTTTCAGTGCAACTCACTCATATACTATGTACTACACTGTGCAATTCGTGTAATGCGGGTTTTTCAGTAAATTCTAAGTTTTTCAGTGCAACTCACTCATATACTATGTACTACACTGTGCGTTTCTTATATTCTAAGTTTTTGAGTGCAACTCACTCATATACTATGTACTACACTGTGCGTTTCTTATATTCTAAGTTTTTCAGTGCAACTCACTCATATACTATGTACTACACTGTGCGTTTCTTAAATTCTAAGTTTTTCAGTGCAACTCACTAATATACTATGTACTACACTGTGCGTTTCTTATATTCTAAGTTTTTCAGTGCAACTCACTCATATACTATGTACTACACTGTGCGTTTCTTATATTCTAAGTTTTTCAGTGCAACTCACTCATATACTATGTACTACACTGTGCATTTCGTGTAATGCGGGTTTTTCAGTAAATTCTAAGTTTTTCAGTGCAACTCACTCATATACTATGTACTACACTGTGCGTTTCTTATATTCTAAGTTTTTCAGTGCAACTCACTCATATACTATGTACTACACTGTGCGTTTCTTATATTCTAAGTTTTTCAGTGCAACTCACTCATATATTATGTACTACACTGTGCGTTTCTTATATTCTAAGTTTTTCAGTGCAACTCACTCATATACTATGTACTACACTGTGCATTTCGTGTAATGCGGGTTTTTCAGTAAATTCTAAGTTTTTCAGTGCAACTCACTCATATACTATGTACTACACTGTGCGTTTCTTATATTCTAAGTTTTTCAGTGCAACTCACTCATATACTATGTACTACACTGTGCATTTCTTATATTCTAAGTTTTTCAGTGCAACTCACTCATATACTATGTACTACACTGTGCGTTTCTTAAATTCTAAGTTTTTCAGTGCAACTCACTCAGATACTATGTACTACACTGTGCGTTTCTTATATTCTAAGTTTTTCATTGCAACTCACTCATATACTATGTACAACACTGTGCGTTTCTTATATTCTTAGTTTTTCAGTGCAACTCACTCATATACTATGTACTACACTGTGCATTTCGTGTAATGCGGGTTTTTCAGTAAATTCTAAGTTTTTCAGTGCAACTCACTCATATACTATGTACCACACTATGGGTTTCTTATATTCTAAGTTTTTGAGTGCAACTCACTCATATACTATGTACTACACTGTGCGTTTCTTATATTCTAAGTTTTTCAGTGCAACTCACTCATATACTATGTACTACACTGTGCGTTTCTTATATTCTAAGTTTTTCAGTGCAACTCACTCATATACTATGTACTACAATGTGCGTTTCTTATATTCTAAGTTTTTCAGTGCAACTCACTCATATACTATATACTACACTGTGCGTTTCTTAAATTCTAAGTTTTTCAGTGCAACTCACTCATATAATATGTACTACACTGTGCGTTTCTTATATTCTAAGTTTTTCAGTGCAACTCACTCATATACTATGTACTACACTGTGCATTTCGAGTAATGCGGGTTTTTCAGTAAATTCTAAGTTTTTCAGTGCAACTCACTCATATACTATGTACTACACTGTGCGTTTCTTATATTCTAAGTTTTTCAGTGCAACTCACTCATATACTATGTACTACACTGTGTGTTTCTTATATTCTAAGTTTTTCAGTGCAACTCACTCATATACTATGTACTACACTGTGCGTTTCTTATATTCTAAGTTTTTCAGTGCAACTCACTCATATACTATGTACTACACTGTGCGTTTCTTATATTCTAAGTTTTTCAGTGCAACTCACTCATATACTATGTACTACACTGTGCGTTTCTTATATTCTAAGTTTTTCAGTGCAACTCACTCATATACTATGTACTACACTACGCGTTTCTTATATTCTAAGTTTTTCAGTGCAACTCTCTCATATACTATGTATTACACTGTGCGTTTCTTATATTCTAAGTTTTTCAGTGCAACTCACTCATATACTTTGTACTACACTGTGCTTTTCTTATATTCTAAGTTTTTCAGTGCAACTCACTCATATACTTTGTACTACACTGTGCTTTTCTTATATTCTAAGTTTTTCAGTGCAACTCACTCATATAATATGTACTACACTGTGCGTTTCTTATATTCTAAGTTTTTCAGTGCAACTCACTCATATACTATGTACTACACTGTGCATTTCGTGTAATGCGGGTTTTTCAGTAAATTCTAAGTTTTTCAGTGCAACTCACTCATATACTATGTACTACACTGTGCGTTTCTTATATTCTAAGTTTTTCAGTGCAACTCACTCATATACTATGTACTACACTGTGTGTTTCTTATATTCTAAGTTTTTCAGTGCAACTCACTCATATACTATGTACTACACTGTGCGTTTCTTATATTCTAAGTTTTTGAGTGCAACTCACTCATATACTATGTACTACACTGTGCGTTTCTTATATTCTAAGTTTTTCAGTGCAACTCACTCATATACTATGTACTACACTGTGCGTTTCTTATATTCTAAGTTTTTCAGTGCAACTCACTCATATACTATGTACTACACTGTGCGTTTCTTATATTCTAAGTTTTTCAGTGCAACTCACTCATATACTATGTACTACACTGTGCGTTTCTTAAATTCTAAGTTTTTCAGTGCAACTCACTCATATACTATGTACTACACTGTGCGTTTCTTAAATTCTAAGTTTTTCAGTGCAACTCACTCATATACTATGTACTACACTGTGCGTTTCTTATATTCTAAGTTTTTCAGTTTAACTCACTCATATACTATGTACAACACTGTGCGTTTCTTATATTCTAAGTTTTTCAGTGCAACTCACTCATATACTATGTACTACACTGTGCATTTCGTGTAATGCGGGTTTTTCAGTAAATTCTAAGTTTTTCAGTGCAACTCATTCATATACTATGTACTACACTGTGCGTTTCTTATATTCTAAGTTTTTCAGTGCAACTCACTCATATTCTATGTACTACACTGTGCGTTTCTTATATTCTAAGTTTTTCAGTGCAATCACTCATATACTATGTACTACAATGTGCGTTTCTTATATTCTAAGTTTTTCAGTGCAACTCACTCATATATTATGTACTACACTGTGCGTTTCTTATATTCTAAGTTTTTCAGTGCAACTCACTCATATACTATGTACTACAATGTGCGTTTCTTATATTCTAAGTTTTTCAGTGCAACTCACTCATATACTATGTACTACACTGTGCGTTTCTTAAATTCTAAGTTTTTCAGTGCAACTCACTCATATACTATGTACTACACTGTGCGTCTTAAATTCTAAGTTTTTCAGTGCAACTCACTCATATCCTATGTACTACACTGTGCGTTTCTTATATTCTAAGTTTTTCAGTGCAACTCACTCATATACTATGTACAACACTGTGCGTTTCTTATATTCTAAGTTTTTCAGTGCAACTCACTCATATACTATGTACTACACTGTGCATTTCGTGTAATGCGGGTTTTTCAGTAAATTCTAAGTTTTTCAGTGCAACTCACTCATATACTATGTACTACACTGTGCGTTTCTTATATTCTAAGTTTTTCAGTGCAACTCACTCATATACTATGTACTACACTGTGCGTTTCTTATATTCTAAGTTTTTCATGCAACTCACTCATATACTATGTACTACACTGTGCGTTTCTTATATTCTAAGTTTTTCAGTGCAACTCACTCATATACTATGTACTACACTGTGCGTTTCTTAAATTCTAAGTTTTTCAGTGCAACTCACTCATATACTATGTACTACACTGTGCGTTTCTTATATTCTAAGTTTTTCAGTGCAACTCACTCATATACTATGTACTACACTGTGCATTTCGTGTAATGCGGGTTTTTCAGTAAATTCTAAGTTTTTCAGTGCAACTCACTCATATACTATGTACTACACTGTGCGTTTCTTATATTCTAAGTTTTTCAGTGCAACTCACTCATATACTATGTACAACACTGTGCGTTTCTTATATTCTAAGTTTTTCAGTGCAACTCACTCATATACTATGTACTACACTGTGCATTTCGTGTAATGCGGGTTTTTCAGTAAATTCTAAGTTTTTCAGTGCAACTCACTCATATACTATGTACTACACTGTGCGTTTCTTATATTCTAAGTTTTTCAGTGCAACTCACTCATATACTATGTACTACACTGTGCGTTTCTTATATTCTAAGTTTTTCATGCAACTCACTCATATACTATGTACTACACTGTGCGTTTCTTATATTCTAAGTTTTTCAGTGCAACTCACTCATATACTATGTACTACACTGTGCGTTTCTTAAATTCTAAGTTTTTCAGTGCAACTCACTCATATACTATGTACTACACTGTGCGTTTCTTATATTCTAAGTTTTTCAGTGCAACTCACTCATATACTATGTACTACACTGTGCATTTCGTGTAATGCGGGTTTTTCAGTAAATTCTAAGTTTTTCAGTGCAACTCACTCATATACTATGTACTACACTGTGCGTTTCTTATATTCTAAGTTTTTCAGTGCAACTCACTCATATACTATGTACAACACTGTGCGTTTCTTATATTCTAAGTTTTTCAGTGCAACTCACTCATATACTATGTACTACACTGTGCATTTCGTGTAATGCGGGTTTTTCAGTAAATTCTAAGTTTTTCAGTGCAACTCACTCATATACTATGTACTACACTGTGCGTTTCTTAAATTCTAAGTTTTTCAGTGCAACTTACTCATATACTATGTACTACACTGTGCGTTTCTTATATTCTAAGTTTTTCAGTGCAACTCACTCATATTCTATGTACTACACTGTGCGTTTCTTATATTCTAAGTTTTTCAGTGCAACTCACTCATATACTATGTACTACAATGTGCGTTTCTTATATTCTAAGTTTTTCAGTGCAACTCACTCATATACTATGTACTACACTGTGCGTTTCTTAAATTCTAAGTTTTTCAGTGCAACTCACTCATATACTATGTACTACACTGTGCGTTTCTTAAATTCTAAGTTTTTCAGTGCAACTCACTCATATACTATGTACTACACTGTGCGTTTCTTATATTCTAAGTTTTTCAGTGCAACTCACTCATATACTATGTACAACACTGTGCGTTTCTTATATTCTAAGTTTTTCAGTGCAACTCACTCATATACTATGTACTAAACTGTGCATTTCGTGTAATGCGGGTTTTTCAGTAAATTCTAAGTTTTTCAGTGCAACTCACTCATATACTATGTACTACAATGTGTGTTTCTTATATTCTAAGTTTTTCAGTGCAACTCACTCTTATACTATGTACTACACTGTGCGTTTCTTAAATTCTAAGTTTTTCAGTGCAACTCACTCATATACTATGAACTACACTGTGCATTTCGTGTAATGCGGGTTTTTCAGTAAATTCTAAGTTTTTCAGTGCAACTCACTCATATACTATGTACTACAATGTGTGTTTCTTATATTCTAAGTTTTTCAGTGCAACTCACTCTTATACTATGTACTACACTGTGCGTTTCTTAAATTCTAAGTTTTTCAGTGCAACTCACTCATATACTATGAACTACACTGTGCGTTTCTTATATTCTAAGTTTTTCAGTGCAACTCACTCATATACTATGTACTACACTGTGCGATTCTTATATTCTAAGTTTTTCAGTGCAACTCACTGATATACTATGTACTACACTGTGCATTTCGTGTAATGCGGGTTTTTCAGTAAATTCTAAGTTTTTCAGTGCAACTCACTCATATACTATGTACTACACTGTGCGTTTCTTATATTCTAAGTTTTTCAGTTTAACTCACTCATATACTATGTACAACACTGTGCGTTTCTTATATTCTAAGTTTTTCAGTGCAACTCACTCATATACTATGTACTACACTGTGCATTTCGTGTAATGCGGGTTTTTCAGTAAATTCTAAGTTTTTCAGTGCAACTCATTCATATACTATGTACTACACTGTGCGTTTGTTATATTCTAAGTTTTTCAGTGCAACTCACTCATATTCTATGTACTACACTGTGCGTTTCTTATATTCTAAGTTTTTCAGTGCAACTCACTCATATACTATGTACTACAATGTGCGTTTCTTATATTCTAAGTTTTTCAGTGCAACTCACTCATATATTATGTACTACACTGTGCGTTTCTTATATTCTAAGTTTTTCAGTGCAACTCACTCATATACTATGTACTACAATGTGCGTTTCTTATATTCTAAGTTTTTCAGTGCAACTCACTCATATACTATGTACTACACTGTGCGTTTCTTAAATTCTAAGTTTTTCAGTGCAACTCACTCATATACTATGTACTACACTGTGCGTCTTAAATTCTAAGTTTTTCAGTGCAACTCACTCATATCCTATGTACTACACTGTGCGTTTCTTATATTCTAAGTTTTTCAGTGCAACTCACTCATATACTATGTACAACACTGTGCGTTTCTTATATTCTAAGTTTTTCAGTGCAACTCACTCATATACTATGTACTACACTGTGCATTTCGTGTAATGCGGGTTTTTCAGTAAATTCTAAGTTTTTCAGTGCAACTCACTCATATACTATGTACTACACTGTGCGTTTCTTATATTCTAAGTTTTTCAGTGCAACTCACTCATATACTATGTACTACACTGTGCGTTTCTTATATTCTAAGTTTTTCATGCAACTCACTCATATACTATGTACTACACTGTGCGTTTCTTATATTCTAAGTTTTTCAGTGCAACTCACTCATATACTATGTACTACACTGTGCGTTACTTAAATTCTAAGTTTTTCAGTGCAACTCACTCATATACTATGTACTACACTGTGCGTTTCTTAAATTCTAAGTTTTTCAGTGCAACTCACTCATATACTATGTACTACACTGTGCGTTTCTTATATTCTAAGTTTTTCAGTGCAACTCACTCATATACTATGTACTACACTGTGCATTTCGTGTAATGCGGGTTTTTCAGTAAATTCTAAGTTTTTCAGTGCAACTCACTCATATACTATGTACTACACTGTGCGTTTCTTATATTCTAAGTTTTTCAGTGCAACTCACTCATATACTATGTACAACACTGTGCGTTTCTTATATTCTAAGTTTTTCAGTGCAACTCACTCATATACTATGTACTACACTGTGCATTTCGTGTAATGCGGGTTTTTCAGTAAATTCTAAGTTTTTCAGTGCAACTCACTCATATACTATGTACTACACTGTGCGTTTCTTATATTCTAAGTTTTTCAGTGCAACTCACTCATATACTATGTACTACACTGTGCGTTTCTTATATTCTAAGTTTTTCATGCAACTCACTCATATACTATGTACTACAATGTGCGTTTCTTATATTCTAAGTTTTTCAGTGCAACTCACTCATATACTATGTACTACACTGTGCGTTTCTTAAATTCTAAGTTTTTCAGTGCAACTCACTCATATACTATGTACTACACTGTGCGTTTCTTAAATTCTAAGTTTTTCAGTGCAACTCACTCATATACTATGTACTACACTGTGCGTTTCTTATATTCTAAGTTTTTCAGTGCAACTCACTCATATTCTATGTACTACACTGTGCGTTTCTTATATTCTAAGTTTTTCAGTGCAACTCACTCATATACTATGTACTACAATGTGCGTTTCTTATATTCTAAGTTTTTCAGTGCAACTCACTCATATACTATGTACTACACTGTGCGTTTCTTAAATTCTAAGTTTTTCAGTGCAACTCACTCATATACTATGTACTACACTGTGCGTTTCTTAAATTCTAAGTTTTTCAGTGCAACTCACTCATATACTATGTACTACACTGTGCGTTTCTTATATTCTAAGTTTTTCAGTGCAACTCACTCATATACTATGTACAACACTGTGCGTTTCTTATATTCTAAGTTTTTCAGTGCAACTCACTCATATACTATGTACTACACTGTGCATTTCGTGTAATGCGGGTTTTTCAGTAAATTCTAAGTTTTTCAGTGCAACTCACTCATATACTATGTACTACAATGTGTGTTTCTTATATTCTAAGTTTTTCAGTGCAACTCACTCTTATACTATGTACTACACTGTGCGTTTCTTAAATTCTAAGTTTTTCAGTGCAACTCACTCATATACTATGAACTACACTGTGCGTTTCTTATATTCTAAGTTTTTCAGTGCAACTCACTCATATACTATGTACTACACTGTGCGATTCTTATATTCTAAGTTTTTCAGTGCAACTCACTGATATACTATGTACTACACTGTGCATTTCGTGTAATGCGGGTTTTTCAGTAAATTCTAAGTTTTTCAGTGCAACTCACTCATATACTATGTACTACACTGTGCGTTTCTTATATTCTAAGTTTTTCAGTGCAACTCACTCATATACTATGTACTACACTGTGCGTTTCTTATATTCTAAGTTTTTCAGTGCAACTCACTCATATACTATGTACAATGTGCGTTTCTTTTATTCTAAGTTTTTCAGTGCAACTCACTCATATACTATGTACTACACTGTGCGTTTCTTATATTCTAAGTTTTTCACTGCAACTCACTCATATACTATGTACTACACTGTGCGTTTCTTATATTCTAAGTTTTTCAGTGCAACTCACTCATATACTATGTACTACACTGTGCATTTCGTGTAATGCGGGTTTTTCAGTAAATTCTAAGTTTTTCAGTGCAACTCACTCATATACTATGTACTACACTGTGCGTTTCTTATATTCTAAGTTTTTCAGTGCAACTCACTCATATACTATGTACTACACTGTGCGTTTCTTATATTCTAAGTTTTTCAGTGCAACTCACTCATATACTATGTACTACAATGTGCGTTTCTTATATTCTAAGTTTTTCAGTGCAACTCACTCATATACTATGTACTACACTGTGCGTTTCTTAAATTCTAAGTTGTTCAGTGCAACTCACTCATATACTATGTACTACACTGTGTGTTTCTTAAATCTAAGTTTTTCAGTGCAACTCACTCATATACTATGTACTACACTGTGCGTTTCTTATATTCTAAGTTTTTCAGTGCAACTCACTCATATACTATGTACAACACTGTGCGTTTCTTATATTCTAAGTTTTTCAGTGCAACTCACTCATATACTATGTACTACACTGTGCATTTCGTGTAATGCGGGTTTTTCAGTAAATTCTAAGTTTTTCAGTGCAACTCACTCATATACTATGTACTACACTGTGCGTTTCTTATATTCTAAGTTTTTCAGTGCAACTCACTCATATTCTATGTACTACACTGTGCGTTTCTTATATTCTAAGTTTTTCAGTGCAACTCACTCATATACTATGTACTACAATGTGCGTTTCTTATATTCTAAGTTTTTCAGTGCAACTCACTCATATACTATGTACTACACTGTGCGTTTCTTATATTCTAAGTTTTTCAGTGCAACTCACTCATATACTATGTACTACACTGTGCGTTACTTAAATTCTAAGTTTTTCAGTGCAACTCACTCATATACTATGTACTACACTGTGCGTTTCTTAAATTCTAAGTTTTTCAGTGCAACTCACTCATATACTATGTACTACACTGTGCGTTTCTTATATTCTAAGTTTTTCAGTGCAACTCACTCATATACTATGTACTACACTGTGCATTTCGTGTAATGCGGGTTTTTCAGTAAATTCTAAGTTTTTCAGTGCAACTCACTCATATACTATGTACTACACTGTGCGTTTCTTATATTCTAAGTTTTTCAGTGCAACTCACTCATATACTATGTACAACACTGTGCGTTTCTTATATTCTAAGTTTTTCAGTGCAACTCACTCATATACTATGTACTACACTGTGCATTTCGTGTAATGCGGGTTTTTCAGTAAATTCTAAGTTTTTCAGTGCAACTCACTCATATACTATGTACTACACTGTGCGTTTCTTATATTCTAAGTTTTTCAGTGCAACTCACTCATATACTATGTACTACACTGTGCGTTTCTTATATTCTAAGTTTTTCATGCAACTCACTCATATACTATGTACTACAATGTGCGTTTCTTATATTCTAAGTTTTTCAGTGCAACTCACTCATATACTATGTACTACACTGTGCGTTTCTTAAATTCTAAGTTTTTCAGTGCAACTCACTCATATACTATGTACTACACTGTGCGTTTCTTAAATTCTAAGTTTTTCAGTGCAACTCACTCATATACTATGTACTACACTGTGCGTTTCTTATATTCTAAGTTTTTCAGTGCAACTCACTCATATTCTATGTACTACACTGTGCGTTTCTTATATTCTAAGTTTTTCAGTGCAACTCACTCATATACTATGTACTACAATGTGCGTTTCTTATATTCTAAGTTTTTCAGTGCAACTCACTCATATACTATGTACTACACTGTGCGTTTCTTAAATTCTAAGTTTTTCAGTGCAACTCACTCATATACTATGTACTACACTGTGCGTTTCTTAAATTCTAAGTTTTTCAGTGCAACTCACTCATATACTATGTACTACACTGTGCGTTTCTTATATTCTAAGTTTTTCAGTGCAACTCACTCATATACTATGTACAACACTGTGCGTTTCTTATATTCTAAGTTTTTCAGTGCAACTCACTCATATACTATGTACTACACTGTGCATTTCGTGTAATGCGGGTTTTTCAGTAAATTCTAAGTTTTTCAGTGCAACTCACTCATATACTATGTACTACAATGTGTGTTTCTTATATTCTAAGTTTTTCAGTGCAACTCACTCTTATACTATGTACTACACTGTGCGTTTCTTAAATTCTAAGTTTTTCAGTGCAACTCACTCATATACTATGAACTACACTGTGCGTTTCTTATATTCTAAGTTTTTCAGTGCAACTCACTCATATACTATGTACTACACTGTGCGATTCTTATATTCTAAGTTTTTCAGTGCAACTCACTGATATACTATGTACTACACTGTGCATTTCGTGTAATGCGGGTTTTTCAGTAAATTCTAAGTTTTTCAGTGCAACTCACTCATATACTATGTACTACACTGTGCGTTTCTTATATTCTAAGTTTTTCAGTGCAACTCACTCATATACTATGTACTACACTGTGCGTTTCTTATATTCTAAGTTTTTCAGTGCAACTCACTCATATACTATGTACAATGTGCGTTTCTTTTATTCTAAGTTTTTCAGTGCAACTCACTCATATACTATGTACTACACTGTGCGTTTCTTATATTCTAAGTTTTTCACTGCAACTCACTCATATACTATGTACTACACTGTGCGTTTCTTATATTCTAAGTTTTTCAGTGCAACTCACTCATATACTATGTACTACACTGTGCATTTCGTGTAATGCGGGTTTTTCAGTAAATTCTAAGTTTTTCAGTGCAACTCACTCATATACTATGTACTACACTGTGCGTTTCTTATATTCTAAGTTTTTCAGTGCAACTCACTCATATACTATGTACTACACTGTGCGTTTCTTATATTCTAAGTTTTTCAGTGCAACTCACTCATATACTATGTACTACAATGTGCGTTTCTTATATTCTAAGTTTTTCAGTGCAACTCACTCATATACTATGTACTACACTGTGCGTTTCTTAAATTCTAAGTTGTTCAGTGCAACTCACTCATATACTATGTACTACACTGTGTGTTTCTTAAATCTAAGTTTTTCAGTGCAACTCACTCATATACTATGTACTACACTGTGCGTTTCTTATATTCTAAGTTTTTCAGTGCAACTCACTCATATACTATGTACAACACTGTGCGTTTCTTATATTCTAAGTTTTTCAGTGCAACTCACTCATATACTATGTACTACACTGTGCATTTCGTGTAATGCGGGTTTTTCAGTAAATTCTAAGTTTTTCAGTGCAACTCACTCATATACTATGTACTACACTGTGCGTTTCTTATATTCTAAGTTTTTCAGTGCAACTCACTCATATTCTATGTACTACACTGTGCGTTTCTTATATTCTAAGTTTTTCAGTGCAACTCACTCATATACTATGTACTACAATGTGCGTTTCTTATATTCTAAGTTTTTCAGTGCAACTCACTCATATACTATGTACTACACTGTGCGTTTCTTATATTCTAAGTTTTTCAGTGCAACTCACTCATATACTATGTACTACAATGTGCGTTTCTTATATTCTAAGTTTTTCAGTGCAACTCACTCATATACTATGTACTACACTGTGCGTTTCTTAAATTCTAAGTTTTTCAGTGCAACTCACTCATATACTATGTACTACACTGTGCTTTTCTTAAATTCTAAGTTTTTCAGTGCAACTCACTCATATACTATGTACTACACTGTGCGTTTCTTATATTCTAAGTTTTTCAGTGCAACTCACTCATATACTATGTACAACACTGTGCATTTCTTATATTCTAAGTTTTTCAGTGCAACTCACTCATATACTATGTACTACACTGTGCATTTCGTGTAATGCGGGTTTTTCAGTAAATTCTAAGTTTTTCAGTGCAACTCACTCATATACTATGTACTACACTGTGCGTCTCTTATATTCTAAGTTTTTCAGTGCAACTCACTCATATTCTATGTACTACACTGTGCGTTTCATATATTCTAAGTTTTTCAGTGCAACTCACTCATATACTATGTACTACACTGTGCGTTTCTTATATTCTAAGTTTTTCAGTGCAACTCACTCATATACTATGTACTACACTGTGCGTTTCTTATATTCTAAATTTTTCAGTGCAACTCACTCATATACTATGTACTACACTGTGCGTTTCTTATATTCTAAGTTTTTCAGTGCAACTCACTCATATACTATGTACTACACTGTGCGTTTCTTATATTCTAAGTTTTTCAGTGCAACTCACTCATATACTATGTACTACACTGTGCGTTTCTTATATTCTAAGTTTTTCAGTGCAACTCACTCACATACTATGTACTACACTGTGCGTTTCTTATATTCTAAGTTTTTCAGTGCAACTCACTCATATACTATGTACAATGTGCGTTTCTTTTATTCTAAGTTTTTCAGTGCAACTCACTCATATACTATGTACTACACTGTGCGTTTCTTATATTCTAAGTTTTTCACTGCAACTCACTCATATACTATGTACTACACTGTGCGTTTCTTATATTCTAAGTTTTTCAGTGCAACTCACTCATATACTATGTACTACACTGTGCATTTCGTGTAATGCGGGTTTTTCAGTAAATTCTAAGTTTTTCAGTGCAACTCACTCATATACTATGTACTACACTGTGCGTTTCTTATATTCTAAGTTTTTCAGTGCAACTCACTCATATACTATGTACTACACTGTGCGTTTCTTATATTCTAAGTTTTTCAGTGCAACTCACTCATATACTATGTACTACACTGTGCGTTTCTTATATTCTAAGTTTTTCAGTGCAACTCACTCATATACTATGTACTACACTGTGCGTTTCTTATATTCTAAGTTTTTCACTGCAACTCACTCATATACTATGTACTACACTGTGCGTTTCTTATATTCTAAGTTTTTCAGTGCAACTCACTCATATACTATGTACTACACTGTGCATTTCGTGTAATGCGGGTTTTTCAGTAAATTCTAAGTTTTTCAGTGCAACTCACTCATATACTATGTACTACACTGTGCGTTTCTTATATTCTAAGTTTTTCAGTGCAACTCACTCATATACTATGTACTACACTGTGCGTTTCTTATATTCTAAGTTTTTCAGTGCAACTCACTCATATACTATGTACTACAATGTGCGTTTCTTATATTCTAAGTTTTTCAGTGCAACTCACTCATATACTATGTACTACACTGTGCGTTTCTTAAATTCTAAGTTTTTCAGTGCAACTCACTCATATACTATGTACTACACTGTGTGTTTCTTAAATCTAAGTTTTTCAGTGCAACTCACTCATATACTATGTACTACACTGTGCGTTTCTTATATTCTAAGTTTTTCAGTGCAACTCACTCATATACTATGTACAACACTGTGCGTTTCTTATATTCTAAGTTTTTCAGTGCAACTCACTCATATACTATGTACTACACTGTGCATTTCGTGTAATGCGGGTTTTTCAGTAAATTCTAAGTTTTTCAGTGCAACTCACTCATATACTATGTACTACACTGTGCGTTTCTTATATTCTAAGTTTTTCAGTGCAACTCACTCATATTCTATGTACTACACTGTGCGTTTCTTATATTCTAAGTTTTTCAGTGCAACTCACTCATATACTATGTACTACAATGTGCGTTTCTTATATTCTAAGTTTTTCAGTGCAACTCACTCATATACTATGTACTACACTGTGCGTTTCTTATATTCTAAGTTTTTCAGTGCAACTCACTCATATACTATGTACTACAATGTGCGTTTCTTATATTCTAAGTTTTTCAGTGCAACTCACTCATATACTATGTACTACACTGTGCGTTTCTTAAATTCTAAGTTTTTCAGTGCAACTCACTCATATACTATGTACTACACTGTGCTTTTCTTAAATTCTAAGTTTTTCAGTGCAACTCACTCATATACTATGTACTACACTGTGCGTTTCTTATATTCTAAGTTTTTCAGTGCAACTCACTCATATACTATGTACAACACTGTGCATTTCTTATATTCTAAGTTTTTCAGTGCAACTCACTCATATACTATGTACTACACTGTGCATTTCGTGTAATGCGGGTTTTTCAGTAAATTCTAAGTTTTTCAGTGCAACTCACTCATATACTATGTACTACACTGTGCGTCTCTTATATTCTAAGTTTTTCAGTGCAACTCACTCATATTCTATGTACTACACTGTGCGTTTCATATATTCTAAGTTTTTCAGTGCAACTCACTCATATACTATGTACTACACTGTGCGTTTCTTATATTCTAAGTTTTTCAGTGCAACTCACTCATATACTATGTACTACACTGTGCGTTTCTTATATTCTAAATTTTTCAGTGCAACTCACTCATATACTATGTACTACACTGTGCGTTTCTTATATTCTAAGTTTTTCAGTGCAACTCACTCATATACTATGTACTACACTGTGCGTTTCTTATATTCTAAGTTTTTCAGTGCAACTCACTCATATACTATGTACTACACTGTGCGTTTCTTATATTCTAAATTTTTCAGTGCAACTCACTCATATACTATGTACTACACTGTGCGTTTCTTATATTCTAAGTTTTTCAGTGCAACTCACTCATATACTATGTACTACACTGTGCGTTTCTTATATTCTAAGTTTTTCAGTGCAACTCACTCATATACTATGTACTACACTGTGCGTTTCTTATATTCTAAGTTTTTCAGTGCAACTCACTCATATACTATGTACTACACTGTGCGTTTCTTATATTCTAAGTTTTTCAGTGCAACTCACTCATATACTATGTACAATGTGCGTTTCTTTTATTCTAAGTTTTTCAGTGCAACTCACTCATATACTATGTACTACACTGTGCGTTTCTTATATTCTAAGTTTTTCACTGCAACTCACTCATATACTATGTACTACACTGTGCGTTTCTTATATTCTAAGTTTTTCAGTGCAACTCACTCATATACTATGTACTACACTGTGCATTTCGTGTAATGCGGGTTTTTCAGTAAATTCTAAGTTTTTCAGTGCAACTCACTCATATACTATGTACTACACTGTGCGTTTCTTATATTCTAAGTTTTTCAGTGCAACTCACTCATATACTATGTACTACACTGTGCGTTTCTTATATTCTAAGTTTTTCAGTGCAACTCACTCATATACTATGTACTACACTGGGCATTTCGTGTAATGCGGGTTTTTCAGTAAATTCTAAGTTTTTCAGTGCAACTCACTCATATACTATGTACTACACTGTGCGTTTCTTATATTCTAAGTTTTTCAGTGCAACTCACTCATATACTATGTACTACACTGTGCGTTTCTTAAATTGTAAGTTTTTCAGTGCAACTCACTCATATACTATGTACTACACTGTGCGTTTCTTAAATTCTAAGTTTTTCAGTGCAACTCACTCATATACTATGTACTACACTGTGCGTTTCTTATATTCTAAGTTTTTCAGTGCAACTCACTCATATACTATGTACTACACTGTGCGTTTCTTATATTCTAAGTTTTTCAGTGCAACTCACTCATATACTATGTACTACACTGTGCGTTTCTTATATTCTAAGTTTTTCAGTGCAACTCACTCATATACTATGTACTACACTGTGCGTTTCTTATATTCTAAGTTTTTCAGTGCAACTCACTCATATACTATGTACTACAATGTGCGTTTCTTATATTCTAAGTTTTTCAGTGCAACTCACTCATATACTATGTACTACACTGTGCGTTTCTTAAAATCTAAGTTTTTCACTGCAACTCACTCATATACTATGTACTACACTGTGCGTTTCTTAAATCTAAGTTTTTCAGTGCAACTCACTCATATACTATGTACTAAAATGTGCGTTTCTTATATTCTAAGTTTTTCAGTGCAACTCACTCATATACTATGTACTACAATGTGCGTTTCTTATATTCTAAGTTTTTCAGAGCAACTCACTCATATACTATGTACTACACTGTGCATTTCGTGTAATGCAGGTTTTTCAGTAAATTCTAAGTTTTTCAGTGCAACTCACTCATATACTATGTACTACACTGTGCGTTTCTTATATTCTAAGTTTTTCAGTGCAACTCACTCATATACTATGTACTACACTGTGCGTTTCTTATATTCTAAGTTTTTCAGTGCAACTCACTCATATACTATGTACTACAATGTGCGTTTCTTATATTCTAAGTTTTTCAGTGCAACTCACTCATATACTATGTACTACACTGTGCGTTTCTTAAATTCTAAGTTTTTCAGTGCAACTCACTCATATACTATGTACTACACTGTGCGTTTCTTAAATTCTAAGTTTTTCAGTGCAACTCACTCATATACTATGTACTACACTGTGCGTTTCTTATATTCTAAGTTTTTCAGTGCAACTCACTCATATACTATGTACAACACTGTGCGTTTCTTATATTCTAAGTTTTTCAGTGCAACTCACTCATATACTATGTACTACACTGTGCATTTCGTGTAATGCGGGTTTTTCAGTAAATTCTAAGTTTTTCAGTGCAACTCACTCATATACTATGTACTACACTGTGCGTTTCTTATATTCTAAGTTTTTGAGTGCAACTCACTCATATACTATGTACTACACTGTGCGTTTCTTATATTCTAAGTTTTTCAGTGCAACTCACTCATATACTATGTACTACACTGTGCGTTTCTTATATTCTAAGTTTTTCAGTGCAACTCACTCATATACTATGTACTACACTGTGCGTTTCTTATATTCTAAGTTTTTCAGTGCAACTCACTCATATACTATATACTACACTGTGCGTTTCTTATATTCTAAGTTTTTCAGTGCAACTCACTCATATACTATATACTACACTGTGCGTTTCTTAAATTCTAAGTTTTTCAGTGCAACTCACTCATATACTATGTACTACACTGTGCGTTTCTTATATTCTAAGTTTTTCAGTGCAACTCACTCATATACTATGTACTACACTGTGCGTTTCTTATATTCTAAGTTTTTCAGTGCAACTCACTCATATACTATGTACTACACTGTGCGTTTCTTATATTCTAAGTTTTTCAGTGCAACTCACTCATATACTATGTACTACACTGTGTGTTTCTTATATTCTAAGTTTTTCAGTGCAACTCACTCATATACTATGTACTACACTGTGCGTTTCTTATATTCTAAGTTTTTCAGTGCAACTCACTCATATACTATGTACTACACTGTGCATTTCGTGTAATGCGGGTTTTTCAGTAAATTCTAAGTTTTTCAGTGCAACTCACTCATATACTATGTACTACACTGTGGGTTTCTTATATTCTAAGTTTTTCAGTGCAACTCACTCATATTCTATGTACTACACTGTGCGTTTCTTATATTCTAAGTTTTTCAGTGCAACTCACTCATATACTATGTACTACAATGTGCGTTTCTTATATTCTAAGTTTTTCAGTGCAACTCACTCATATACTATGTACTACACTGTGCGTTTCTTATATTCTAAGTTTTTCAGTGCAATTCACTCATATACTATGTACTACAATGTGCGTTTCTTATATTCTAAGTTTTTCAGTGCAACTCACTCATATACTATGTACTACACTGTGCGTTTCTTAAATTCTAAGTTTTTCAGTGCAACTCACTCATATACTATGTACTACACTGTGCTTTTCTTAAATTCTAAGTTTTTCAGTGCAACTCACTCATATACTATGTACTACACTGTGCGTTTCTTATATTCTAAGTTTTTCAGTGCAACTCACTCATATACTATGTACAACACTGTGCATTTCTTATATTCTAAGTTTTTCAGTGCAACTCACTCATATACTATGTACTACACTGTGCATTTCGTGTAATGCGGGTTTTTCAGTAAATTCTAAGTTTTTCAGTGCAACTCACTCATATACTATGTACTACACTGTGCGTCTCTTATATTCTAAGTTTTTCAGTGCAACTCACTCATATTCTATGTACTACACTGTGCGTTTCATATATTCTAAGTTTTTCAGTGCAACTCACTCATATACTATGTACTACACTGTGCGTTTCTTATATTCTAAGTTTTTCAGTGCAACTCACTCATATACTATGTACTACACTGTGCGTTTCTTATATTCTAAATTTTTCAGTGCAACTCACTCATATACTATGTACTACACTGTGCGTTTCTTATATTCTAAGTTTTTCAGTGCAACTCACTCATATACTATGTACTACACTGTGCGTTTCTTATATTCTAAGTTTTTCAGTGCAACTCACTCATATACTATGTACTACACTGTGCGTTTCTTATATTCTAAATTTTTCAGTGCAACTCACTCATATACTATGTACTACACTGTGCGTTTCTTATATTCTAAGTTTTTCAGTGCAACTCACTCATATACTATGTACTACACTGTGCGTTTCTTATATTCTAAGTTTTTCAGTGCAACTCACTCATATACTATGTACTACACTGTGCGTTTCTTATATTCTAAGTTTTTCAGTGCAACTCACTCATATACTATGTACTACACTGTGCGTTTCTTATATTCTAAGTTTTTCAGTGCAACTCACTCATATACTATGTACAATGTGCGTTTCTTTTATTCTAAGTTTTTCAGTGCAACTCACTCATATACTATGTACTACACTGTGCGTTTCTTATATTCTAAGTTTTTCACTGCAACTCACTCATATACTATGTACTACACTGTGCGTTTCTTATATTCTAAGTTTTTCAGTGCAACTCACTCATATACTATGTACTACACTGTGCATTTCGTGTAATGCGGGTTTTTCAGTAAATTCTAAGTTTTTCAGTGCAACTCACTCATATACTATGTACTACACTGTGCGTTTCTTATATTCTAAGTTTTTCAGTGCAACTCACTCATATACTATGTACTACACTGTGCGTTTCTTATATTCTAAGTTTTTCAGTGCAACTCACTCATATACTATGTACTACACTGGGCATTTCGTGTAATGCGGGTTTTTCAGTAAATTCTAAGTTTTTCAGTGCAACTCACTCATATACTATGTACTACACTGTGCGTTTCTTATATTCTAAGTTTTTCAGTGCAACTCACTCATATACTATGTACTACACTGTGCGTTTCTTAAATTCTAAGTTTTTCAGTGCAACTCACTCATATACTATGTACTACACTGTGCGTTTCTTAAATTCTAAGTTTTTCAGTGCAACTCACTCATATACTATGTACTACACTGTGCGTTTCTTATATTCTAAGTTTTTCAGTGCAACTCACTCATATACTATGTACTACACTGTGCGTTTCTTATATTCTAAGTTTTTCAGTGCAACTCACTCATATACTATGTACTACACTGTGCATTTCGTGTAATGCGGGTTTTTCAGTAAATTCTAAGTTTTTCAGTGCAACTCACTCATATACTATGTACTACACTGTGCGTTTCTTATATTCTAAGTTTTTCAGTGCAACTCACTCATATACTATGTACTACACTGTGCGTTTCTTATATTCTAAGTTTTTCAGTGCAACTCACTCATATACTATGTACTACAATGTGCGTTTCTTATATTCTAAGTTTTTCAGTGCAACTCACTCATATACTATGTACTACACTGTGCGTTTCTTAAAATCTAAGTTTTTCACTGCAACTCACTCATATACTATGTACTACACTGTGCGTTTCTTAAATCTAAGTTTTTCAGTGCAACTCACTCATATACTATGTACTAAAATGTGCGTTTCTTATATTCTAAGTTTTTCAGTGCAACTCACTCATATACTATGTACTACAATGTGCGTTTCTTATATTCTAAGTTTTTCAGAGCAACTCACTCATATACTATGTACTACACTGTGCATTTCGTGTAATGCAGGTTTTTCAGTAAATTCTAAGTTTTTCAGTGCAACTCACTCATATACTATGTACTACACTGTGCGTTTCTTATATTCTAAGTTTTTCAGTGCAACTCACTCATATTCTATGTACTACACTGTGCGTTTCTTATATTCTAAGTTTTTCAGTGCAACTCACTCATATACTATGTACTACAATGTGCGTTTCTTATATTCTAAGTTTTTCAGTGCAACTCACTCATATACTATGTACTACACTGTGCGTTTCTTATATTCTAAGTTTTTCAGTGCAACTCACTCATATACTATGTACTACAATGTGCGTTTCTTATATTCTAAGTTTTTCAGTGCAACTCACTCATATACTATGTACTACACTGTGCGTTTCTTAAATTCTAAGTTTTTCAGTGCAACTCACTCATATACTATGTACTACACTGTGCGTTTCTTAAATTCTAAGTTTTTCAGTGCAACTCACTCATATACTATGTACTACACTGTGCGTTTCTTATATTCTAAGTTTTTCAGTGCAACTCACTCATATACTATGTACAACACTGTGCGTTTCTTATATTCTAAGTTTTTCAGTGCAACTCACTCATATACTATGTACTACACTGTGCATTTCGTGTAATGCGGGTTTTTCAGTAAATTCTAAGTTTTTCAGTGCAACTCACTCATATACTATGTACTACACTGTGCGTTTCTTATATTCTAAGTTTTTGAGTGCAACTCACTCATATACTATGTACTACACTGTGCGTTTCTTATATTCTAAGTTTTTCAGTGCAACTCACTCATATACTATGTACTACACTGTGCGTTTCTTATATTCTAAGTTTTTCAGTGCAACTCACTCATATACTATGTACTACACTGTGCGTTTCTTATATTCTAAGTTTTTCAGTGCAACTCACTCATATACTATATACTACACTGTGCGTTTCTTATATTCTAAGTTTTTCAGTGCAACTCACTCATATACTATATACTACACTGTGCGTTTCTTAAATTCTAAGTTTTTCAGTGCAACTCACTCATATACTATGTACTACACTGTGCGTTTCTTATATTCTAAGTTTTTCAGTGCAACTCACTCATATACTATGTACTACACTGTGCGTTTCTTATATTCTAAGTTTTTCAGTGCAACTCACTCATATACTATGTACTACACTGTGCGTTTCTTATATTCTAAGTTTTTCAGTGCAACTCACTCATATACTATGTACTACACTGTGTGTTTCTTATATTCTAAGTTTTTCAGTGCAACTCACTCATATACTATGTACTACACTGTGCGTTTCTTATATTCTAAGTTTTTCAGTGCAACTCACTCATATACTATGTACTACACTGTGCATTTCGTGTAATGCGGGTTTTTCAGTAAATTCTAAGTTTTTCAGTGCAACTCACTCATATACTATGTACTACACTGTGCGTTTCTTATATTCTAAGTTTTTCAGTGCAACTCACTCATATACTATGTACAATGTGCGTTTCTTTTATTCTAAGTTTTTCAGTGCAACTCACTCATATACTATGTACTACACTGTGCGTTTCTTATATTCTAAGTTTTTCACTGCAACTCACTCATATACTATGTACTACACTGTGCGTTTCTTATATTCTAAGTTTTTCAGTGCAACTCACTCATATACTATGTACTACACTGTGCATTTCGTGTAATGCGGGTTTTTCAGTAAATTCTAAGTTTTTCAGTGCAACTCACTCATATACTATGTACTACACTGTGCGTTTCTTATATTCTAAGTTTTTCAGTGCAACTCACTCATATACTATGTACTACACTGTGCGTTTCTTATATTCTAAGTTTTTCAGTGCAACTCACTCATATACTATGTACTACACTGGGCATTTCGTGTAATGCGGGTTTTTCAGTAAATTCTAAGTTTTTCAGTGCAACTCACTCATATACTATGTACTACACTGTGCGTTTCTTATATTCTAAGTTTTTCAGTGCAACTCACTCATATACTATGTACTACACTGTGCGTTTCTTAAATTCTAAGTTTTTCAGTGCAACTCACTCATATACTATGTACTACACTGTGCGTTTCTTATATTCTAAGTTTTTCAGTGCAACTCACTCATATACTATGTACTACACTGTGCGTTTCTTATATTCTAAGTTTTTCAGTGCAACTCACTCATATACTATGTACTACACTGTGCATTTCGTGTAATGCGGGTTTTTCAGTAAATTCTAAGTTTTTCAGTGCAACTCACTCATATACTATGTACTACACTGTGCGTTACTTATATTCTAAGTTTTTCAGTGCAACTCACTCATATACTATGTACTACACTGTGCGTTTCTTATATTCTAAGTTTTTCAGTGCAACTCACTCATATACTATGTACTACAATGTGCGTTTCTTATATTCTAAGTTTTTCAGTGCAACTCACTCATATACTATGTACTACACTGTGCGTTTCTTAAATTCTAAGTTTTTCACTGCAACTCACTCATATACTATGTACTACACTGTGCGTTTCTTAAATCTAAGTTTTTCAGTGCAACTCACTCATATAGTATGTACTACACTGTGCGTTTCTTATATTCTAAGTTTTTCAGTGCAACTCACTCATATACTATGTACAACACTGTGCGTTTCTTATATTCTAAGTTTTTCAGTGCAACTCACTCATATACTATGTACTACACTGTGCATTTCGTGTAATGCAGGTTTTTCAGTAAATTCTAAGTTTTTCAGTGCAACTCACTCATATACTATGTACTACACTGTGCGTTTCTTATATTCTAAGTTTTTCAGTGCAACTCACTCATATTCTATGTACTACACTGTGCGTTTCTTATATTCTAAGTTTTTCAGTGCAACTCACTCATATACTATGTACTACAATGTGCGTTTCTTATATTCTAAGTTTTTCAGTGCAACTCACTCATATACTATGTACTACACTGTGCGTTTCTTATATTCTAAGTTTTTCAGTGCAACTCACTCATATACTATGTACTACAATGTGCGTTTCTTATATTCTAAGTTTTTCAGTGCAACTCATTCATATACTATGTACTACACTGTGCGTTTCTTAAATTCTAAGTTTTTCAGTGCAACTCACTCATATACTATGTACTACACTGTGCGTTTCTTAAATTCTAAGTTTTTCAGTGCAACTCACTCATATACTATGTACTACACTGTGCGTTTCTTATATTCTAAGTTTTTCAGTGCAACTCACTCATATACTATGTACAACACTGTGCGTTTCTTATATTCTAAGTTTTTCAGTGCAACTCACTCATATACTATGTACTACACTGTGCATTTCGTGTAATGCGGGTTTTTAAGTAAATTCTAAGTTTTTCAGTGCAACTCACTCATATACTATGTACTACACTGTGCGTTTCTTATATTCTAAGTTTTTGAGTGCAACTCACTCATATACTATGTACTACACTGTGCGTTTCTTATATTCTAAGTTTTTCAGTGCAACTCACTCATATACTATGTACTACACTGTGCGTTTCTTATATTCTAAGTTTTTCAGTGCAACTCACTCATATACTATGTACTACACTGTGCGTTTCTTATATTCTAAGTTTTTCAGTGCAACTCACTCATATACTATGTACTACACTGTGCGTTTCTTATATTCTAAGTTTTTCAGTGCAACTCACTCTTATACTATGTACTACACTGTGCGTTTCTTATATTCTAAGTTTTTCAGTGCAACTCACTCATATACTATGTACTACACTGTGCGTTTCTTATATTCTAAGTTTTTCAGTGCAACTCACTCATATACTATGTACTACACTGTGCGTTTCTTATATTCTAAGTTTTTCAGTGCAACTCACTCATATACTATGTACTACACTGTGCGTTTCTTATATTCTAAGTTTTTCAGTGCAACTCACTCATATACTATGTACTACACTGTGTGTTTCTTATATTCTAAGTTTTTCAGTGCAACTCACTCATATACTATGTACTACACTGTGCGTTTCTTATATTCTAAGTTTTTCAGTGCAACTCACTCATATACTATGTACTACACTGTGCATTTCGTGTAATGCGGGTTTTTCAGTAAATTCTAAGTTTTTCAGTGCAACTCACTCATATACTATGTACTACACTGTGCGTTTCTTATATTCTAAGTTTTTCAGTGCAACTCACTCATATTCTATGTACTACACTGTGTGTTTCATATATTCTAAGTTTTTCAGTGCAACTCACTCATATACTATGTACTACACTGTGCGTTTCTTATATTCTAAGTTTTTCAGTGCAACTCACTCATATACTATGTACTACACTGTGCGTTTCTTATATTCTAAGTTTTTCAGTGCAACTCACTCATATACTATGTACTACACTGTGCGTTTCTTATATTCTAAGTTTTTCAGTGCAACTCACTCATATACTATGTACTACACTGTGCGTTTCTTATATTCTAAGTTTTTCAGTGCAACTCACTCATATACTATGTACTACACTGTGCGTTTCTTATATTCTAAGTTTTTCAGTGCAACTCACTCATATACTATGTACTACACTGTGCGTTTCTTATATTCTAAGTTTTTCAGTGCAACTCACTCATATACTATGTACTACACTGTGCATTTCGTGTAATGCGGGTTTTTCAGTAAATTCTAAGTTTTTCAGTGCAACTCACTCATATACTATGTACTACACTGTGCGTTTCTTATATTCTAAGTTTTTCAGTGCAACTCACTCATATACTATGTACTACACTGTGCGTTTCTTAAATTCTATGTTTTTCAGTGCAACTCACTCATATACTATGTACTACACTGTGCGTTTCTTATATTCTAAGTTTTTCAGTTTAACTCACTCATATACAATGTACAACACTGTGCGTTTCTTATATTCTAAGTTTTTCAGTGCAACTCACTCATATACTATGTACTACACTGTGCATTTCGTGTAATGCGGGTTTTTCAGTAAATTCTAAGTTTTTCAGTGCAACTCACTCATATACTATATACTACACTGTGCGTTTCTTATATTCTAAGTTTTTCAGTGCAACTCACTCATATTCTATGTACTACACTGTGCGTTTCTTATATTCTAAGTTTTTCAGTGCAACTCACTCATATACTATGTACTACAATGTGCGTTTCTTATATTCTAAGTTTTTCAGTGCAACTCACTCATATACTATGTACTACACTGTGCGTTTCTTATATTCTAAGTTTTTCAGTGCAACTCACTCATATACTATGTACTACAATGTGCGTTTCTTATATTCTAAGTTTTTCAGTGCAACTCACTCATATACTATGTACTACACTGTGCGTTTCTTAAATTCTAAGTTTTTCAGTGCAACTCACTCATATACTATGTACTACACTCTGCGTTTCTTAAATTCTAAGTTTTTCAGTGCAACTCACTCATATACTATGTACTACACTGTGCGTTTCTTATATTCTAAGTTTTTCAGTGCAACTCACTCATATACTATGTACAACACTGTGCGTTTCTTATATTCTAAGTTTTTCAGTGCAACTCACTCATATACTATGTACTACACTGTGCATTTCGTGTAATGCGGGTTTTTCAGTAAATTCTAAGTTTTTCAGTGCAACTCACTCATATACTATGTACTACACTGTGCGTTTCTTATATTCTAAGTTTTTCAGTGCAACTCACTCATATACTATGTACTACACTGTGCGTTTCTTATATTCTAAGTTTTTCACTGCAACTCACTCATATACTATGTACTACACTGTGCGTTTTTTATATTCTAAGTTTTTCAGTGCAACTCACTCATATACTATGTACTACACTGTGCATTTCGTGTAATGCGGGTTTTTCAGTAAATTCTAAGTTTTTCAGTGCAACTCACTCATATACTATGTACTACACTGTGCGTTTCTTATATTCTAAGTTTTTCAGTGCAACTCACTCATATACTATGTACTACACTGTGCATTTCTTATATTCTAAGTTTTTCAGTGCAACTCACTCATATACTATGTACTACAATGTGCGTTTCTTATATTCTAAGTTTTTCAGTGCAACTCACTCATATACTATGTACTACACTGTGCGTTTCTTAAATTCTAAGTTTTTCAGTGCAACTCACTCATATACTATGTACTACACTGTGCGTTTCTTAAATCTAAGTTTTTCAGTGCAACTCACTCATATACTATGTACTACACTGTGCGTTTCTTATATTCTAAGTTTTTCAGTGCAACTCACTCATATACTATGTACAACACTGTGCGTTTCTTATATTCTAAGTTTTTCAGTGCAACTCACTCATATACTATGTACTACACTGTGCATTTCGTGTATGCAGGTTTTTCAGTAAATTCTAAGTTTTTCAGTGCAACTCACTCATATACTATGTACTACACTGTGCGTTTCTTATATTCTAAGTTTTTCAGTGCAACTCACTCATATTCTATGTACTACACTGTGCGTTTCTTATATTCTAAGTTTTTCAGTGCAACTCACTCATATACTATGTACTACAATGTGCGTTTCTTATATTCTAAGTTTTTCAGTGCAACTCACTCATATACTATGTACTACACTGTGCGTTTCTTATATTCTAAGTTTTTCAGTGCAACTCACTCATATACTATGTACTACAATGTGCGTTTCTTATATTCTAAGTTTTTCAGTGCAACTCACTCATATACTATGTACTACACTGTGCGTTTCTTAAATTCTAAGTTTTTCAGTGCAACTCACTCATATACTATGTACTACACTGTGCGTTTCTTAAATTCTAAGTTTTTCAGTGCAACTCACTCATATACTATGTACTACACTGTGCGTTTCTTATATTCTAAGTTTTTCAGTGCAACTCACTCATATACTATGTACAACACTGTGCGTTTCTTATATTCTAAGTTTTTCAGTGCAACTCACTCATATACTATGTACTACACTGTGCATTTCGTGTAATGCGGGTTTTTCAGTAAATTCTAAGTTTTTCAGTGCAACTCACTCATATACTATGTACTACACTGTGCGTTTCTTAAATTCTAAGTTTTTCAGTGCAACTCACTCATATACTATGTACTACACTGTGCGTTTCTTAAATCTAAGTTTTTCAGTGCAACTCACTCATATACTATGTACTACACTGTGCGTTTCTTATATTCTAAGTTTTTCAGTGCAACTCACTCATATACTATGTACAACACTGTGCTTTTCTTATATTCTAAGTTTTTCAGTGCAACTCACTCATATACTATGTACTACACTGTGCATTTCGTGTAATGCAGGTTTTTCAGTAAATTCTAAGTTTTTCAGTGCAACTCACTCATATACTATGTACTACACTGTGCGTTTCTTATATTCTAAGTTTTTCAGTGCAACTCACTCATATACTATGTACTACACTGTGCGTTTCTTATATTCTAAGTTTTTCAGTGCAACTCACTCATATACTATGTACTACAATGTGCGTTTCTTATATTCTAAGTTTTTCAGTGCAACTCACTCATATACTATGTACTACACTGTGCGTTTCTTAAATTCTAAGTTTTTCAGTGCAACTCACTCATATACTATGTACTACACTGTGCGTTTCTTAAATTCTAAGTTTTTCAGTGCAACTCACTCATATACTATGTACTACACTGTGCGTTTCTTATATTCTAAGTTTTTCAGTGCAACTCACTCATATACTATGTACAACACTGTGCGTTTCTTATATTCTAAGTTTTTCAGTGCAACTCACTCATATACTATGTACTACACTGTGCATTTCGTGTAATGCGGGTTTTTCAGTAAATTCTAAGTTTTTCAGTGCAACTCACTCATATACTATGTACTACACTGTGCGTTTCTTAAATTCTAAGTTTTTCAGTGCAACTCACTCATATACTATGTACTACACTGTGCGTTTCTTATATTCTAAGTTTTTGAGTGCAACTCACTCATATACTATGTACTACACTGTGCGTTTCTTATATTCTAAGTTTTTCAGTGCAACTCATTCATATACTATGTACTACACTGTGCGTTTCTTATATTCTAAGTTTTTCAGTGCAACTCACTCATATACTATGTACTACACTGTGCGTTTCTTATATTCTAAGTTTTTCAGTGCAACTCACTCATATACTATGTACTACACTGTGCGTTTCTTATATTCTAAGTTTTTCAGTGCAACTCACTCTTATACTATGTACTACACTGTGCGTTTCTTATATTCTAAGTTTTTCAGTGCAACTCACTCATATACTATGTACTACACTGTGCGTTTCTTATATTCTAAGTTTTTCAGTGCAACTCACTCATATACTATGTACTACACTGTGCGTTTCTTATATTCTAAGTTTTTCAGTGCAACTCACTCATATACTATGTACTACACTGTGCGTTTCTTATATTCTAAGTTTTTCAGTGCAACTCACTCATATACTATGTACTACACTGTGTGTTTCTTATATTCTAAGTTTTTCAGTGCAACTCACTCATATACTATGTACTACACTGTGCGTTTCTTATATTCTAAGTTTTTCAGTGCAACTCACTCATATACTATGTACTACACTGTGCATTTCGTGTAATGCGGGTTTTTCAGTAAATTCTAAGTTTTTCAGTGCAACTCACTCATATACTATGTACTACACTGTGCGTTTCTTATATTCTAAGTTTTTCAGTGCAACTCACTCATATTCTATGTACTACACTGTGTGTTTCATATATTCTAAGTTTTTCAGTGCAACTCACTCATATACTATGTACTACACTGTGCGTTTCTTATATTCTAAGTTTTTCAGTGCAACTCACTCATATACTATGTACTACACTGTGCGTTTCTTATATTCTAAGTTTTTCAGTGCAACTCACTCATAAACTATGTACTACACTGTGCGTTTCTTATATTCTAAGTTTTTGAGTGCAACTCACTCATATACTATGTACTACACTGTGCGTTTCTTATATTCTAAGTTTTTCAGTGCAACTCACTCATATACTATGTACTACACTGTGCGTTTCTTATATTCTAAGTTTTTCAGTGCAACTCACTCATATACTATGTACTACACTGTGCGTTACTTATATTCTAAGTTTTTCAGTGCAACTCACTCATATACTATGTACTACACTGTGCATTTCGTGTAATGCGGGTTTTTCAGTAAATTCTAAGTTTTTCAGTGCAACTCACTCATATACTATGTACTACACTGTGCGTTTCTTATATTCTAAGTTTTTCAGTGCAACTCACTCATATACTATGTACTACACTGTGCATTTCGTGTAATGCGGGTTTTTCAGTAAATTCTAAGTTTTTCAGTGCAACTCACTCATATACTATGTACTACACTGTGCGTTTCTTATATTCTAAGTTTTTCAGTGCAACTCACTCATATTCTATGTACTACACTGTGCGTTTCTTATATTCTAAGTTTTTCAGTGCAACTCACTCATATACTATGTACTACAATGTGCGTTTTTTATATTCTAAGTTTTTCAGTGCAACTCACTCATATACTATGTACTACACTGTGCGTTTCTTATATTCTAAGTTTTTCAGTGCAACTCACTCATATACTATGTACTACAATGTGCGTTTCTTATATTCTAAGTTTTTCAGTGCAACTCACTCATATACTATGTACTACACTGTGCGTTTCTTAAATTCTAAGTTTTTCAGTGCAACTCACTCATATACTATGTACTACACTGTGCGTTTCTTAAATTCTAAGTTTTTCAGTGCAACTCACTCATATACTATGTACTACACTGTGCGTTTCTTATATTCTAAGTTTTTCAGTGCAACTCACTCATATACTATGTACAACACTGTGCGTTTCTTATATTCTAAGTTTTTCAGTGCAACTCACTCATATACTATGTACTACACTGTGCATTTCGTGTAATGTGGGTTTTTCAGTAAATTCTAAGTTTTTCAGTGCAACTCACTCATATACTATGTACTACACTGTGCGTTTCTTATATTCTAAGTTTTTCAGTGCAACTCACTCATATACTATGTACTACACTGTGCGTTTCTTATATTCTAAGTTTTTCATGCAACTCACTCATATACTATGTACTACAATGTGCGTTTCTTATATTCTAAGTTTTTCAGTGCAACTCACTCATATACTATGTACTACACTGTGCGTTTCTTAAATTCTAAGTTTTTCAGTGCAACTCACTCATATACTATGTACTACACTGTGCGTTTCTTAAATTCTAAGTTTTTCAGTGCAACTCACTCATATACTATGTACTACACTGTGCGTTTCTTATATTCTAAGTTTTTCAGTGCAACTCACTCATATACTATGTACTACACTGTGCGATTCTTATATTCTAAGTTTTTCAGTGCAACTCACTCATATACTATGTACTACACTGTGCATTTCGTGTAATGCGGGTTTTTCAGTAAATTCTAAGTTTTTCAGTGCAACTCACTCATATACTATGTACTACACTGTGCGTTTCTTATATTCTAAGTTTTTCAGTGCAACTCACTCATATACTATGTACTACACTATGCGTTTCTTATATTCTAAGTTTTTCAGTGCAACTCACTCATATACTATGTACAATGTGCGTTTCTTATATTCTAAGTTTTTCAGTGCAACTCACTCATATACTATGTACTACACTGTGCGTTTCTTATATTCTAAGTTTTTCACTGCAACTCACTCATATACTATGTACTACACTGTGCGTTTTTTATATTCTAAGTTTTTCAGTGCAACTCACTCATATACTATGTACTACACTGTGCATTTCGTGTAATGCGGGTTTTTCAGTAAATTCTAAGTTTTTCAGTGCAACTCACTCATATACTATGTACTACACTGTGCGTTTCTTATATTCTAAGTTTTTCAGTGCAACTCACTCATATACTATGTACTACACTGTGCATTTCTTATATTCTAAGTTTTTCAGTGCAACTCACTCATATACTATGTACTACAATGTGCGTTTCTTATATTCTAAGTTTTTCAGTGCAACTCACTCATATACTATGTACTACACTGTGCGTTTCTTAAATTCTAAGTTTTTCAGTGCAACTCACTCATATACTATGTACTACACTGTGCGTTTCTTAAATCTAAGTTTTTCAGTGCAACTCACTCATATACTATGTACTACACTATGCGTTTCTTATATTCTAAGTTTTTCAGTGCAACTCACTCATATACTATGTACAATGTGCGTTTCTTATATTCTAAGTTTTTCAGTGCAACTCACTCATATACTATGTACTACACTGTGCGTTTCTTATATTCTAAGTTTTTCACTGCAACTCACTCATATACTATGTACTACACTGTGCGTTTTTTATATTCTAAGTTTTTCAGTGCAACTCACTCATATACTATGTACTACACTGTGCATTTCGTGTAATGCGGGTTTTTCAGTAAATTCTAAGTTTTTCAGTGCAACTCACTCATATACTATGTACTACACTGTGCGTTTCTTATATTCTAAGTTTTTCAGTGCAACTCACTCATATACTATGTACTACACTGTGCATTTCTTATATTCTAAGTTTTTCAGTGCAACTCACTCATATACTATGTACTACAATGTGCGTTTCTTATATTCTAAGTTTTTCAGTGCAACTCACTCATATACTATGTACTACACTGTGCGTTTCTTAAATTCTAAGTTTTTCAGTGCAACTCACTCATATACTATGTACTACACTGTGCGTTTCTTAAATCTAAGTTTTTCAGTGCAACTCACTCATATACTATGTACTACACTGTGCGTTTCTTATATTCTAAGTTTTTCAGTGCAACTCACTCATATACTATGTACAACACTGTGCGTTTCTTATATTCTAAGTTTTTCAGTGCAACTCACTCATATACTATGTACTACACTGTGCATTTCGTGTAATGCGGGTTTTTCAGTAAATTCTAAGTTTTTCAGTGCAACTCACTCATATACTATGTACTACACTGTGCGTTTCTTATATTCTAAGTTTTTCAGTGCAACTCACTCATATACTATGTACTACAATGTGCGTTTCTTATATTCTAAGTTTTTCAGTGCAACTCACTCATATACTATGTACTACACTGTGCGTTTCTTATATTCTAAGTTTTTCAGTGCAACTCACTCATATACTATGTACTACAATGTGAGTTTCTTATATTCTAAGTTTTTCAGTGCAACTCACTCATATACTATGTACTACACTGTGCGTTTCTTAAATTCTAAGTTTTTCAGTGCAACTCACTCATATACTATGTACTACACTGTGCGTTTCTTAAATTCTAAGTTTTTAAGTGCAACTCACTCATATACTATGTACTACACTGTGCGTTTCTTATATTCTAAGTTTTTCAGTGCAACTCACTCATATACTATGTACAACACTGTGTGTTTCTTATATTCTAAGTTTTTCAGTGCAACTCACTCATATACTATGTACTACACTGTGCATTTCGAGTAATGCGGGTTTTTCAGTAAATTCTAAGTTTTTCAGTGCAACTCACTCATATACTATGTACTACACTGTGCGTTTCATATATTCTAAGTTTTTCAGTGCAACTCACTCATATACTATGTACTACACTGTGCGTTTCTTATATTCTAAGTTTTTCAGTGCAACTCACTCATATACTATGTACTACACTGTGCGTTTCTTATATTCTAAGTTTTTCAGTGCAACTCACTCATATACTATGTACTACACTGTGCGTTTCTTATATTCTAAGTTTTTGAGTGCAACTCACTCATATACTATGTACTACACTGTGCGTTTCTTATATTCTAAGTTTTTCAGTGCAACTCACTCATATACTATGTACTACACTGTGCGTTTCTTATATTCTAAGTTTTTCAGTGCAACTCACTCATATACTATGTACTACACTGTGCGTTTCTTATATTCTAAGTTTTTCAGTGCAACTCACTCATATACTATGTACTACACTGTGCGTTTCTTATATTCTAAGTTTTTCAGTGCAACTCACTCATATACTATGTACTACACTGTGCGTTTCTTATATTCTAAGTTTTTCAGTGCAACTCACTCATATACTATGTTCTACACTGTGCGTTTCTTATATTCTAAGTTTTTCAGTGCAACTCACTCATATACTATGTACTACACTGTGCGTTTCTTATATTCTAAGTTTTTCAGTGCAACTCACTCATATACTATGTACAACCCTGTGCGTTTCTTATATTCTAAGTTTTTCAGTGCAACTCACTCATATACTATGTACTACACTGTGCATTTCGTGTAATGCGGGTTTTTCAGTAAATTCTAAGTTTTTCAGTGCAACTCACTCATATACTATGTACTACACTGTGCGTTTCTTATATTCTAAGTTTTTGAGTGCAACTCACTCATATACTATGTACTACACTGTGCGTTTCTTATATTCTAAGTTTTTCAGTGCAACTCACTCATATACTATGTACTACACTGTGCGTTTCTTATATTCTAAGTTTTTCAGTGCAACTCACTCATATACTATGTACTACACTGTGCGTTTCTTATATTCTAAGTTTTTCAGTGCAACTCACTCATATACTATGTACTACACTGTGCGTTTCTTATATTCTAAGTTTTTCAGTGCAACTCACTCATATACTATGTTCTACACTGTGCGTTTCTTATATTCTAAGTTTTTCAGTGCAACTCACTCATATACTATGTACTACACTGTGCGTTTCTTATATTCTAAGTTTTTCAGTGCAACTCACTCATATACTATGTACAACCCTGTGCGTTTCTTATATTCTAAGTTTTTCAGTGCAACTCACTCATATACTATGTACTACACTGTGCATTTCGTGTAATGCGGGTTTTTCAGTAAATTCTAAGTTTTTCAGTGCAACTCACTCATATACTATGTACTACACTGTGCGTTTCTTATATTCTAAGTTTTTGAGTGCAACTCACTCATATACTATGTACTACACTGTGCGTTTCTTATATTCTAAGTTTTTCAGTGCAACTCACTCATATACTATGTACTACACTGTGCGTTTCTTATATTCTATGTTTTTCAGTGCAACTCACTCATATACTATGTACTACACTGTGCGTTTCTTATATTCTAAGTTTTTCAGTGCAACTCACTCATATACTATGTACTACACTGTGCGTTTCTTATATTCTAAGTTTTTCAGTGCAACTCACTCATATACTATGTACTACAATGTGCGTTTCTTATATTCTAAGTTTTTCAGTGCAACTCACTCATATACTATGTACTACACTGTGCGTTTCTTAAATTCTAAGTTTTTCAGTGCAACTCACTCATATACTATGTACTACACTGTGCGTTTCTTAAATTCTAAGTTTTTAAGTGCAACTCACTCATATACTATGTACTACACTGTGCGTTTCTTATATTCTAAGTTTTTCAGTGCAACTCACTCATATACTATGTACAACACTGTGCGTTTCTTATATTCTAAGTTTTTCAGTGCAACTCACTCATATACTATGTACTACACTGTGCATTTCGAGTAATGCGGGTTTTTCAGTAAATTCTAAGTTTTTCAGTGCAACTCACTCATATACTATGTACTACACTGTGCGTTTCATATATTCTAAGTTTTTCAGTGCAACTCACTCATATACTATGTACTACACTGTGCGTTTCTTATATTCTAAGTTTTTCAGTGCAACTCACTCATATACTATGTACTACACTGTGCGTTTCTTATATTCTAAGTTTTTCAGTGCAACTCACTCATATACTATGTACTACACTGTGCGTTTCTTATATTCTAAGTTTTTGAGTGCAACTCACTCATATACTATGTACTACACTGTGCGTTTCTTATATTCTAAGTTTTTCAGTGCAACTCACTCATATACTATGTACTACACTGTGCGTTTCTTATATTCTAAGTTTTTCAGTGCAACTCACTCATATACTATGTACTACACTGTGCGTTTCTTATATTCTAAGTTTTTCAGTGCAACTCACTCATATACTATGTACTACACTGTGCGTTTCTTATATTCTAAGTTTTTCAGTGCAACTCACTCATATACTATGTACTACACTGTGCGTTTCTTATATTCTAAGTTTTTCAGTGCAACTCACTCATATACTATGTTCTACACTGTGCGTTTCTTATATTCTAAGTTTTTCAGTGCAACTCACTCATATACTATGTACTACACTGTGCGTTTCTTATATTCTAAGTTTTTCAGTGCAACTCACTCATATACTATGTACAACCCTGTGCGTTTCTTATATTCTAAGTTTTTCAGTGCAACTCACTCATATACTATGTACTACACTGTGCATTTCGTGTAATGCGGGTTTTTCAGTAAATTCTAAGTTTTTCAGTGCAACTCACTCATATACTATGTACTACACTGTGCGTTTCTTATATTCTAAGTTTTTGAGTGCAACTCACTCATATACTATGTACTACACTGTGCGTTTCTTATATTCTAAGTTTTTCAGTGCAACTCACTCATATACTATGTACTACACTGTGCGTTTCTTATATTCTAAGTTTTTCAGTGCAACTCACTCATATACTATGTACTACACTGTGCGTTTCTTATATTCTAAGTTTTTCAGTGCAACTCACTCATATACTATGTACTACACTGTGCGTTTCTTATATTCTAAGTTTTTCAGTGCAACTCACTCATATACTATGTTCTACACTGTGCGTTTCTTATATTCTAAGTTTTTCAGTGCAACTCACTCATATACTATGTACTACACTGTGCGTTTCTTATATTCTAAGTTTTTCAGTGCAACTCACTCATATACTATGTACAACCCTGTGCGTTTCTTATATTCTAAGTTTTTCAGTGCAACTCACTCATATACTATGTACTACACTGTGCATTTCGTGTAATGCGGGTTTTTCAGTAAATTCTAAGTTTTTCAGTGCAACTCACTCATATACTATGTACTACACTGTGCGTTTCTTATATTCTAAGTTTTTGAGTGCAACTCACTCATATACTATGTACTACACTGTGCGTTTCTTATATTCTAAGTTTTTCAGTGCAACTCACTCATATACTATGTACTACACTGTGCGTTTCTTATATTCTATGTTTTTCAGTGCAACTCACTCATATACTATGTACTACACTGTGCGTTTCTTATATTCTAAGTTTTTCAGTGCAACTCACTCATATACTATGTACTACACTGTGCGTTTCTTATATTCTAAGTTTTTCAGTGCAACTCACTCATATACTATGTACTACAATGTGCGTTTCTTATATTCTAAGTTTTTCAGTGCAACTCACTCATATACTATGTACTACACTGTGCGTTTCTTAAATTCTAAGTTTTTCAGTGCAACTCACTCATATACTATGTACTACACTGTGCGTTTCTTAAATTCTAAGTTTTTAAGTGCAACTCACTCATATACTATGTACTACACTGTGCGTTTCTTATATTCTAAGTTTTTCAGTGCAACTCACTCATATACTATGTACAACACTGTGCGTTTCTTATATTCTAAGTTTTTCAGTGCAACTCACTCATATACTATGTACTACACTGTGCATTTCGTGTAATGCGGGTTTTTCAGTAAATTCTAAGTTTTTCAGTGCAACTCACTCATATACTATGTACTACACTGTGCGTTTCTTATATTCTAAGTTTTTCAGTGCAACTCACTCATATACTATGTACAACACTGTGCGTTTCTTATATTCTAAGTTTTTCAGTGCAACTCACTCATATACTATGTACTACACTGTGCATTTCGTGTAATGCGGGTTTTTCAGTAAATTCTAAGTTTTTCAGTGCAACTCACTCATATACTATGTACTACACTGTGCGTTTCTTATATTCTAAGTTTTTCAGTGCAACTCACTCATATACTATGTACTACAATGTGCGTTTCTTATATTCTAAGTTTTTCAGTGCAACTCACTCATATACTATGTACTACACTGTGCGTTTCTTATATTCTAAGTTTTTCAGTGCAACTCACTCATATACTATGTACTACAATGTGAGTTTCTTATATTCTAAGTTTTTCAGTGCAACTCACTCATATACTATGTACTACACTGTGCATTTCTTAAATTCTAAGTTTTTCAGTGCAACTCACTCATATACTATGTACTACACTGTGCGTTTCTTAAATTCTAAGTTTTTAAGTGCAACTCACTCATATACTATGTACTACACTGTGCGTTTCTTATATTCTAAGTTTTTCAGTGCAACTCACTCATATACTATGTACAACACTGTGCGTTTCTTATATTCTAAGTTTTTCAGTGCAACTCACTCATATACTATGTACTACACTGTGCATTTCGTGTAATGCGGGTTTTTCAGTAAATTCTAAGTTTTTCAGTGCAACTCACTCATATACTATGTACTACACTGTGCGTTTCTTATATTCTAAGTTTTTCAGTGCAACTCACTCATATTCTATGTACTACACTGTGCGTTTCATATATTCTAAGTTTTTCAGTGCAACTCACTCATATACTATGTACTACACTGTGCGTTTCTTATATTCTAAGTTTTTCAGTGCAACTCACTCATATACTATGTACTACACTGTGCGTTTCTTATATTCTAAGTTTTTCAGTGCAACTCACTCATATACTATGTACTACACTGTGCGTTTCTTATATTCTAAGTTTTTGAGTGCAACTCACTCATATACTATGTACTACACTGTGCGTTTCTTATATTCTAAGTTTTTCAGTGCAACTCACTCATATACTATGTACTACACTGTGCGTTTCTTATATTCTAAGTTTTTCAGTGCAACTCACTCATATACTATGTACTACACTGTGCGTTTCTTATATTCTAAGTTTTTCAGTGCAACTCACTCATATACTATGTACTACACTGTGCGTTTCTTATATTCTAAGTTTTTCAGTGCAACTCACTCATATACTATGTACTACACTGTGCGTTTCTTAAATTCTAAGTTTTTCAGTGCAACTCACTCATATACTATGTACTACACTGTGCGTTTCTTATATTCTAAGTTTTTCAGTGCAACTCACTCATATACTATGTACAACACTGTGCGTTTCTTATATTCTAAGTTTTTCAGTGCAACTCACTCATATACTATGTACTACACTGTGCATTTCGTGTAATGCGGGTTTTTCAGTAAATTCTAAGTTTTTCAGTGCAACTCACTCATATACTATGTACTACACTGTGCGTTTCTTATATTCTAAGTTTTTGAGTGCAACTCACTCATATACTATGTACTACACTGTGCGTTTCTTATATTCTAAGTTTTTCAGTGCAACTCACTCATATACTATGTACTACACTGTGCGTTTCTTATATTCTAAGTTTTTCAGTGCAACTCACTCATATACTATGTACTACACTGTGCGTTTCTTATATTCTAAGTTTTTCAGTGCAACTCACTCATATACTATGTACTACACTGTGCGTTTCTTATATTCTAAGTTTTTCAGTGCAACTCACTCATATACTATGTACTACAATGTGAGTTTCTTATATTCTAAGTTTTTCAGTGCAACTCACTCATATACTATGTACTACACTGTGCGTTTCTTAAATTCTAAGTTTTTCAGTGCAACTCACTCATATACTATGTACTACACTGTGCGTTTCTTAAATTCTAAGTTTTTAAGTGCAACTCACTCATATACTATGTACTACACTGTGCGTTTCTTATATTCTAAGTTTTTCAGTGCAACTCACTCATATACTATGTACAACACTGTGCGTTTCTTATATTCTAAGTTTTTCAGTGCAACTCACTCATATACTATGTACTACACTGTGCATTTCGTGTAATGCGGGTTTTTCAGTAAATTCTAAGTTTTTCAGTGCAACTCAATCATATACTATGTACTACACTGTGCGTTTCTTATATTCTAAGTTTTTCAGTGCAACTCACTCATATTCTATGTACTACACTGTGCGTTTCATATATTCTACGTTTTTCAGTGCAAATCACTCATATACTATGTACTACACTGTGCGTTTCTTATATTCTAAGTTTTTCAGTGCAACTCACTCATATACTATGTACTACACTGTGCGTTTCTTATATTCTAAGTTTTTCAGTGCAACTCACTCATATACTATGTACTACACTGTGCGTTTCTTATATTCTAAGTTTTTCAGTGCAACTCACTCATATACTATGTACTACAATGTGCGTTTCTTATATTCTAAGTTTTTCAGTGCAACTCACTCATATACTATGTACTACACTGTGCGTTTCTTATATTCTAAGTTTTTCAGTGCAACTCACTCATATACTATGTACTACACTGTGCGTTTCTTATATTCTAAGTTTTTCAGTGCAACTCACTCATATACTATGTACTACACTGTGCGTTTCTTATATTCTAAGTTTTTCAGTGCAACTCACTCATATACTATGTACTACACTGTGCGTTTCTAATATTCTAAGTTTTTCAGTGCAACTCACTCATATACTATGTACTACACTGTGAGTTTCTTAAATTCTAAGTTTTTCAGTGCAACTCACTCATATACTATGTACTACACTGTGCGTTTCTTATATTCTAAGTTTTTCAGTGCAACTCACTCATATACTATGTACAACACTGTGCGTTTCTTATATTCTAAGTTTTTCAGTGCAACTCACTCATATACTATGTACTACACTGTGCATTTCGTGTAATGCGGGTTTTTCAGTAAATTCTAAGTTTTTCAGTGCAACTCACTCATATACTATGTACTACACTGTGCGTTTCTTATATTCTAAGTTTTTGAGTGCAACTCACTCATATACTATGTACTACACTGTGCGTTTCTTATATTCTAAGTTTTTCAGTGCAACTCACTCATATACTATGTACTACACTGTGCGTTTCTTATATTCTAAGTTTTTCAGTGCAACTCACTCATATACTATGTACTACACTGTGCGTTTCTTATATTCTAAGTTTTTCAGTGCAACTCACTCATATACTATGTACTACACTGTGCGTTTCTTATATTCTAAGTTTTTCAGTGCAACTCACTCTTATATTATGTACTACACTGTGCGTTTCTTATATTCTAAGTTTTTCAGTGCAACTCACTCATATACTATGTACTACACTGTGCGTTTCTTATATTCTAAGTTTTTCAGTGCAACTCACTCATATACTATGTACTACACTGTGCGTTTCTTATATTCTAAGTTTTTCAGTGCAACTCACTCATATACTATGTACTACACTGTGCGTTTCTTATATTCTAAGTTTTTCAGTGCAACTCACTCATATACTATGTACTACACTGTGTGTTTCTTATATTCTAAGTTTTTCAGTGCAACTCACTCATATACTATGTACTACACTGTGCGTTTCTTATATTCTAAGTTTTTCAGTGCAACTCACTCATATACTATGTACTACACTGTGCGTATCTTAAATTCTAAGTTTTTCAGTGCAACTCACTCATATACTATGTACAACACTGTGCGTTTCTTATATTCTAAGTTTTTCAGTGCAACTCACTCATATACTATGTACTACACTGTGCATTTCGTGTAATGCGGGTTTTTCAGTAAATTCTAAGTTTTTCAGTGCAACTCACTCATATACTATGTACTACACTGTGCGTTTCTTATATTCTAAGTTTTTGAGTGCAACTCACTCATATACTATGTACTACACTGTGCGTTTCTTATATTCTAAGTTTTTCAGTGCAACTCACTCATATACTATGTACTACACTGTGCGTTTCTTATATTCTAAGTTTTTCAGTGCAACTCACTCATATACTATGTACTACACTGTGCGTTTCTTATATTCTAAGTTTTTCAGTGCAACTCACTCATATACTATGTACTACACTGTGCGTTTCTTATATTCTAAGTTTTTCAGTGCAACTCACTCATATACTATGTACTACAATGTGAGTTTCTTATATTCTAAGTTTTTCAGTGCAACTCACTCATATACTATGTACTACACTGTGCGTTTCTTAAATTCTAAGTTTTTCAGTGCAACTCACTCATATACTATGTACTACACTGTGCGTTTCTTAAATTCTAAGTTTTTAAGTGCAACTCACTCATATACTATGTACTACACTGTGCGTTTCTTATATTCTAAGTTTTTCAGTGCAACTCACTCATATACTATGTACAACACTGTGCGTTTCTTATATTCTAAGTTTTTCAGTGCAACTCACTCATATACTATGTACTACACTGTGCATTTCGTGTAATGCGGGTTTTTCAGTAAATTCTAAGTTTTTCAGTGCAACTCACTCATATACTATGTACTACACTGTGCGTTTCTTATATTCTAAGTTTTTCAGTGCAACTCACTCATATTCTATGTACTACACTGTGCGTTTCATATATTCTAAGTTTTTCAGTGCAACTCACTCATATACTATGTACTACACTGTGCGTTTCTTATATTCTAAGTTTTTCAGTGCAACTCACTCATATACTATGTACTACACTGTGCGTTTCTTATATTCTAAGTTTTTCAGTGCAACTCACTCATATACTATGTACTACACTGTGCGTTTCTTATATTCTAAGTTTTTGAGTGCAACTCACTCATATACTATGTACTACACTGTGCGTTTCTTATATTCTAAGTTTTTCAGTGCAACTCACTCATATACTATGTACTACACTGTGCGTTTCTTATATTCTAAGTTTTTCAGTGCAACTCACTCATATACTATGTACTACACTGTGCGTTTCTTATATTCTAAGTTTTTCAGTGCAACTCACTCATATACTATGTACTACACTGTGCGTTTCTTATATTCTAAGTTTTTCAGTGCAACTCACTCATATACTATGTACTACACTGTGCGTTTCTTATATTCTAAGTTTTTCAGTGCAACTCACTCATATACTATGTACTACACTGTGCGTTTCTTAAATTCTAAGTTTTTCAGTGCAACTCACTCATATACTATGTACTACACTGTGCGTTTCTTATATTCTAAGTTTTTCAGTGCAACTCACTCATATACTATGTACAACACTGTGCGTTTCTTATATTCTAAGTTTTTCAGTGCAACTCACTCATATACTATGTACTACACTGTGCATTTCGTGTAATGCGGGTTTTTCAGTAAATTCTAAGTTTTTCAGTGCAACTCACTCATATACTATGTACTACACTGTGCGTTTCTTATATTCTAAGTTATTGAGTGCAACTCACTCATATACTATGTACTACACTGTGCGTTTCTTATATTCTAAGTTTTTCAGTGCAACTCACTCATATACTATGTACTACACTGTGCGTTTCTTATATTCTAAGTTTTTCAGTGCAACTCACTCATATACTATGTACTACACTGTGCGTTTCTTATATTCTAAGTTTTTCAGTGCAACTCACTCATATACTATGTACTACACTGTGCGTTTCTTATATTCTAAGTTTTTCAGTGCAACTCACTCTTATACTATGTACTACACTGTGCGTTTCTTATATTCTAAGTTTTTCAGTGCAACTCACTCATATACTATGTACTACACTGTGCGTTTCTTATATTCTAAGTTTTTCAGTGCAACTCACTCATATACTATGTACTACACTGTGCGTTTCTTATATTCTAAGTTTTTCAGTGCAACTCACTCATATACTATGTACTACACTGTGCGTTTCTTATATTCTAAGTTTTTCAGTGCAACTCACTCATATACTATGTACTACACTGTGTGTTTCTTATATTCTAAGTTTTTCAGTGCAACTCACTCATATACTATGTACTACACTGTGCGTTTCTTATATTCTAAGTTTTTCAGTGCAACTCACTCATATACTAAGTACTACACTGTGCATTTCGTATAATGCGGGTTTTTCAGTAAATTCTAAGTTTTTCAGTGCAACTCACTCATATACTATGTACTACACTGTGCGTTTCTTATATTCTAAGTTTTTCAGTGCAACTCACTCATATTCTATGTACTACACTGTGTGTTTCATATATTCTAAGTTTTTCAGTGCAACTCACTCATATACTATGTACTACACTGTGCGTTTCTTATATTCTAAGTTTTTCAGTGCAACTCACTCATATACTATGTACTACACTGTGCGTTTCTTATATTCTAAGTTTTTCAGTGCAACTCACTCATATACTATGTACTACACTGTGCGTTTCTTATATTCTAAGTTTTTGAGTGCAACTCACTCATATACTATGTACTACACTGTGCGTTTCTTATATTCTAAGTTTTTCAGTGCAACTCACTCATATACTATGTACTACACTGTGCGTTTCTTATATTCTAAGTTTTTCAGTGCAACTCACTCATATACTATGTACTACACTGTGCGTTTCTTATATTCTAAGTTTTTCAGTGCAACTCACTCATATACTATGTACTACACTGTGCATTTCGTGTAATGCGGGTTTTTCAGTAAATTCTAAGTTTTTCAGTGCAACTCACTCATATACTATGTACTACACTGTGCTTTTCTTATATTCTAAGTTTTTCAGTGCAACTCACTCATATACTATGTACTACACTGTGCGTTTCTTAAATTCTATGTTTTTCAGTGCAACTCACTCATATACTATGTACTACACTGTGCGTTTCTTATATTCTAAGTTTTTCAGTTTAACTCACTCATATACTATGTACAACACTGTGCGTTTCTTATATTCTAAGTTTTTCAGTGCAACTCACTCATATACTATGTACTACACTGTGCATTTCGTGTAATGCGGGTTTTTCAGTAAATTCTAAGTTTTTCAGTGCAACTCACTCATATACTATGTACTACACTGTGCGTTTCTTATATTCTAAGTTTTTCAGTGCAACTCACTCATATTCTATGTACTACACTGTGCGTTTCTTATATTCTAAGTTTTTCAGTGCAACTCACTCATATACTATGTACTACAATGTGCCTTTCTTATATTCTAAGTTTTTCAGTGCAACTCACTCATATACTATGTACTACACTGTGCGTTTCTTATATTCTAAGTTTTTCAGTGCAACTCACTCATATACTATGTACTACAATGTGCGTTTCTTATATTCTAAGTTTTTCAGTGCAACTCACTCATATACTATGTACTACACTGTGCGTTTCTTAAATTCTAAGTTTTTCAGTGCAACTCACTCATATACTATGTACTTCACTGTGCGTTTCTTAAATTCTAAGTTTTTCAGTGCAACTCACTCATATACTATGTACTACACTGTGCGTTTCTTATATTCTAAGTTTTTCAGTGCAACTCACTCATATACTATGTACTACACTGTGCGATTCTTATATTCTAAGTTTTTCAGTGCAACTCACTCATATACTATGTACTACACTGTGCATTTCGTGTAATGCGGGTTTTTCAGTAAATTCTAAGTTTTTCAGTGCAACTCACTCATATACTATGTACTACACTATGCGTTTCTTATATTCTAAGTTTTTCAGTGCAACTCACTCATATACTATGTACAATGTGCGTTTCTTATATTCTAAGTTTTTCAGTGCAACTCACTCATATACTATGTACTACACTGTGCGTTTCTTATATTCTAAGTTTTTCACTGCAACTCACTCATATACTATGTACTACACTGTGCGTTTTTTATATTCTAAGTTTTTCAGTGCAACTCACTCATATACTATGTACTACACTGTGCATTTCGTGTAATGCGGGTTTTTCAGTAAATTCTAAGTTTTTCAGTGCAACTCACTCATATACTATGTACTACACTGTGCATTTCGTGTAATGCGGGTTTTTCAGTAAATTCTAAGTTTTTCAGTGCAACTCACTCATATACTATGTACTACACTGTGCGTTTCTTATATTCTAAGTTTTTCAGTGCAACTCACTCATATACTATGTACTACACTGTGCGTTTCTTATATTCTAAGTTTTTCAGTGCAACTCACTCATATACTATGTACTACACTGTGCGTTTCTTATATTCTAAGTTTTTCAGTGCAACTCACTCATATACTATGTACTACACTGTGCGTTTCTTATATTCTAAGTTTTTGAGTGCAACTCACTCATATACTATGTACTACACTGTGCGTTTCTTATATTCTAAGTTTTTCAGTGCAACTCACTCATATACTATGTACTACACTGTGCGTTTCTTATATTCTAAGTTTTTCAGTGCAACTCACTCATATACTATGTACTACACTGTGCGTTTCTTATATTCTAAGTTTTTCAGTGCAACTCACTCATATACTATGTACTACACTGTGCATTTCGTGTAATGCGGGTTTTTCAGTAAATTCTAAGTTTTTCAGTGCAACTCACTCATATACTATGTACTACACTGTGCTTTTCTTATATTCTAAGTTTTTCAGTGCAACTCACTCATATACTATGTACTACACTGTGCGTTTCTTAAATTCTATGTTTTTCAGTGCAACTCACTCATATACTATGTACTACACTGTGCGTTTCTTATATTCTAAGTTTTTCAGTTTAACTCACTCATATACTATGTACAACACTGTGCGTTTCTTATATTCTAAGTTTTTCAGTGCAACTCACTCATATACTATGTACTACACTGTGCATTTCGTGTAATGCGGGTTTTTCAGTAAATTCTAAGTTTTTCAGTGCAACTCACTCATATACTATGTACTACACTGTGCGTTTCTTATATTCTAAGTTTTTCAGTGCAACTCACTCATATTCTATGTACTACACTGTGCGTTTCTTATATTCTAAGTTTTTCAGTGCAACTCACTCATATACTATGTACTACAATGTGCCTTTCTTATATTCTAAGTTTTTCAGTGCAACTCACTCATATACTATGTACTACACTGTGCGTTTCTTATATTCTAAGTTTTTCAGTGCAACTCACTCATATACTATGTACTACAATGTGCGTTTCTTATATTCTAAGTTTTTCAGTGCAACTCACTCATATACTATGTACTACACTGTGCGTTTCTTAAATTCTAAGTTTTTCAGTGCAACTCACTCATATACTATGTACTTCACTGTGCGTTTCTTAAATTCTAAGTTTTTCAGTGCAACTCACTCATATACTATGTACTACACTGTGCGTTTCTTATATTCTAAGTTTTTCAGTGCAACTCACTCATATACTATGTACTACACTGTGCGATTCTTATATTCTAAGTTTTTCAGTGCAACTCACTCATATACTATGTACTACACTGTGCATTTCGTGTAATGCGGGTTTTTCAGTAAATTCTAAGTTTTTCAGTGCAACTCACTCATATACTATGTACTACACTGTGCGTTTCTTATATTCTAAGTTTTTCAGTGCAACTCACTCATATACTATGTACTACACTATGCGTTTCTTATATTCTAAGTTTTTCAGTGCAACTCACTCATATACTATGTACAATGTGCGTTTCTTATATTCTAAGTTTTTCAGTGCAACTCACTCATATACTATGTACTACACTGTGCGTTTCTTATATTCTAAGTTTTTCACTGCAACTCACTCATATACTATGTACTACACTGTGCGTTTTTTATATTCTAAGTTTTTCAGTGCAACTCACTCATATACTATGTACTACACTGTGCATTTCGTGTAATGCGGGTTTTTCAGTAAATTCTAAGTTTTTCAGTGCAACTCACTCATATAATATGTACTACACTGTGCATTTCGTGTAATGCGGGTTTTTCAGTAAATTCTAAGTTTTTCAGTGCAACTCACTCATATACTATGTACTACACTGTGCGTTTCTTATATTCTAAGTTTTTCAGTGCAACTCACTCATATACTATGTACTACAATGTGCGTTTCTTATATTCTAAGTTTTTCAGTGCAACTCACTCATATACTATGTACTACACTGTGCGTTTCTTATATTCTAAGTTTTTCAGTGCAACTCACTCATATACTATGTACTACAATGTGCGTTTCTTATATTCTAAGTTTTTCAGTGCAACTCACTCATATACTATGTACTACACTGTGCGTTTCTTAAATTCTAAGTTTTTCAGTGCAACTCACTCATATACTATGTACTACACTGTGCGTTTCTTAAATTCTAAGTTTTTCAGTGCAACTCACTCATATACTATGTACTACACTGTGCGTTTCTTATATTCTAAGTTTTTCAGTGCAACTCACTCATATACTATGTACAACACTGTGCGTTTCTTATATTCTAAGTTTTTCAGTGCAACTCACTCATATACTATGTACTACACTGTGCATTTCGTGTAATGCGGGTTTTTCAGTAAATTCTAAGTTTTTCAGTGCAACTCACTCATATACTATGTACTACACTGTGCGTTTCTTATATTCTAAGTTTTTCAGTGCAACTCACTCATATACTATGTACTACACTGTGCGTTTCTTAAATTCTAAGTTTTTCATGCAACTCACTCATATACTATGTACTACAATGTGCGTTTCTTATATTCTAAGTTTTTCAGTGCAACTCACTCATATACTATGTACTACACTGTGCGTTTCTTAAATTCTAAGTTTTTCAGTGCAACTCACTCATATACTATGTACTACATGTGCGTTTCTTAAATTCTAAGTTTTTCAGTGCAACTCACTCATATACTATGTACTACACTGTGCGTTTCTTATATTCTAAGTTTTTCAGTGCAACTCACTCATATACTATGTACTACACTGTGCGATTCTTATATTCTAAGTTTTTCAGTGCAACTCACTCATATACTATGTACTACACTGTGCATTTCGTGTAATGCGGGTTTTTCAGTAAATTCTAAGTTTTTCAGTGCAACTCACTCATATACTATGTACTACACTGTGCGTTTCTTATATTCTAAGTTTTTCAGTGCAACTCACTCATATACTATGTACTACACTATGCGTTTCTTATATTCTAAGTTTTTCAGTGCAACTCACTCATATACTATGTACAATGTGCGTTTCTTATATTCTAAGTTTTTCAGTGCAACTCACTCATATACTATGTACTACACTGTGCGTTTCTTATATTCTAAGTTTTTCACTGCAACTCACTCATATACTATGTACTACACTGTGCGTTTTTTATATTCTAAGTTTTTCAGTGCAACTCACTCATATACTATGTACTACACTGTGCATTTCGTGTAATGCGGGTTTTTCAGTAAATTCTAAGTTTTTCAGTGCAACTCACTCATATACTATGTACTACACTGTGCGTTTCTTATATTCTAAGTTTTTCAGTGCAACTCACTCATATACTATGTACTACACTGTGCATTTCTTATATTCTAAGTTTTTCAGTGCAACTCACTCATATACTATGTACTACACTGTGCGTTTCTTAAATCTAAGTTTTTCAGTGCAACTCACTCATATACTATGTACTACACTGTGCGTTTCTTATATTCTAAGTTTTTCAGTGCAACTCACTCATATACTATGTACAACACTGTGCGTTTCTTATATTCTAAGTTTTTCAGTGCAACTCACTCATATACTATGTACTACACTGTGCATTTCGTGTAATGCGGGTTTTTCAGTAAATTCTAAGTTTTTCAGTGCAACTCACTCATATACTATGTACTACACTGTGCGTTTCTTATATTCTAAGTTTTTCAGTGCAACTCACTCATATACTATGTACTACAATGTGCGTTTCTTATATTCTAAGTTTTTCACTGCAACTCACTCATATACTATGTACTACACTGTGCGTTTCTTATATTCTAAGTTTTTCAGTGCAACTCACTCATATACTATGTACTACAATGTGAGTTTCTTATATTCTAAGTTTTTCAGTGCAACTCACTCATATACTATGTACTACACTGTGCGTTTCTTAAATTCTAAGTTTTTCAGTGCAACTCACTCATATACTATGTACTACACTGTGCGTTTCTTAAATTCTAAGTTTTTAAGTGCAACTCACTCATATACTATGTACTACACTGTGCGTTTCTTATATTCTAAGTTTTTCAGTGCAACTCACTCATATACTATGTACAACACTGTGCGTTTCTTATATTTTAAGTTTTTCAGTGCAACTCACTCATATACTATGTACTACACTGTGCATTTCGTGTAATGCGGGTTTTTCAGTAAATTCTAAGTTTTTCAGTGCAACTCACTCATATACTATGTACTACACTGTGCGTTTCTTATATTCTAAGTTTTTCAGTGCAACTCACTCATATTCTATGTACTACACTGTGCGTTTCATATATTCTAAGTTTTTCAGTGCAACTCACTCATATACTATGTACTACACTGTGCGTTTCTTATATTCTAAGTTTTTCAGTGCAACTCACTCATATACTATGTACTACACTGTGCGTTTCTTATATTCTAAGTTTTTCAGTGCAACTCACTCATATACTATGTACTACACTGTGCGTTTCTTATATTCTAAGTTTTTGAGTGCAACTCACTCATATACTATGTACTACACTGTGCGTTTCTTATATTCTAAGTTTTTCCGTGCAACTCACTCATATACTATGTACTACACTGTGCGTTTCTTATATTCTAAGTTTTTCAGTGCAACTCACTCATATACTATGTACTACACTGTGCGTTTCTTATATTCTAAGTTTTTCAGTGCAACTCACTCATATACTATGTACTACACTGTGCGTTTCTTATATTCTAAGTTTTTCAGTGCAACTCACTCATATACTATGTACTACACTGTGCGTTTCTTATATTCTAAGTTTTTCAGTGCAACTCACTCATATACTATGTACTACACTGTGCGTTTCTTATATTCTAAGTTTTTCAGTGCAACTCACTCATATACTATGTACTACACTGTGCGTTTCTTATATTCTAAGTTTTTGAGTGCAACTCACTCATATACTATGTACTACTCTGTGCGTTTCTTATATTCTAAGTTTTTCAGTGCAACTCACTCATATACTATGTACTACACTGTGCATTTCGTGTAATGCGGGTTTTTCAGTAAATTCTAAGTTTTTCAGTGCAACTCACTCATATACTATGTACTACACTGTGCGTTTCTTATATTCTAAGTTTTTGAGTGCAACTCACTCATATACTATGTACTACACTGTGCGTTTCTTATATTCTAAGTTTTTCAGTGCAACTCACTCATATACTATGTACTACACTGTGCGTTTCTTATATTCTAAGTTTTTCAGTGCAACTCACTCATATACTATGTACTACACTGTGCGTTTCTTATATTCTAAGTTTTTCAGAGCAACTCACTCATATACTATGTACTACACTGTGCGTTTCTTATATTCTAAGTTTTTCAGTGCAACTCACTCATATACTATGTACTACACTGTGCGTTTCTTATATTCTAAGTTTTTCAGTGCAACTCACTCATATACTATGTACTACACTGTGCGTTTCTTATATTCTAAGTTTTTCAGTGCAACTCACTCATATACTATGTACTACACTGTGCGTTTCTTATATTCTAAGTTTTTGAGTGCAACTCACTCATATACTATGTACTACACTGTGCGTTTCTTATATTCTAAGTTTTTCAGTGCAACTCACTCATATACTATGTACTACACTGTGCGTTTCTTATATTCTAAGTTTTTCAGTGCAACTCACTCATATACTATGTACTACACTGTGCGTTTCTTATATTCTAAGTTTTTGAGTGCAACTCACTCATATACTATGTACTACACTGTGCGTTTCTTATATTCTAAGTTTTTCAGTGCAACTCACTCATATACTATGTACTACACTGTGCATTTCGTGTAATGCGGGTTTTTCAGTAAATTCTAAGTTTTTCAGTGCAACTCACTCATATACTATGTACTACACTGTGCGTTTCTTATATTCTAAGTTTTTGAGTGCAACTCACTCATATACTATGTACTACACTGTGCGTTTCTTATATTCTAAGTTTTTCAGTGCAACTCACTCATATACTATGTACTACACTGTGCGTTTCTTATATTCTAAGTTTTTCAGTGCAACTCACTCATATACTATGTACTACACTGTGCGTTTCTTATATTCTAAGTTTTTCAGAGCAACTCACTCATATACTATGTACTACACTGTGCGTTTCTTATATTCTAAGTTTTTCAGTGCAACTCACTCATATACTATGTACTACACTGTGCGTTTCTTATATTCTAAGTTTTTCAGTGCAACTCACTCATATACTATGTACTACACTGTGCGTTTCTTATATTCTAAGTTTTTCAGTGCAACTCACTCATATACTATGTACTACACTGTGCGTTTCTTATATTCTAAGTTTTTCAGTGCAACTCACTCATATACTATGTACTACACTGTGCGTTTCTTATATTCTAAGTTTTTCAGTGCAACTCACTCATATACTATGTACTACACTGTGCGTTTCTTATATTCTAAGTTTTTGAGTGCAACTCACTCATATACTATGTACTACACTGTGCGTTTCTTATATTCTAAGTTTTTCAGTGCAACTCACTCATATAGTATGTACTACACTGTGCATTTCGTGTAATGCGGGTTTTTCAGTAAATTCTAAGTTTTTCAGTGCAACTCACTCATATACTATGTACTACACTGTGCGTTTCTTATATTCTAAGTTTTTCAGTGCAACTCACTCATATACTATGTACTACACTGTGCGTTTCTTATATTCTAAGTTTTTCAGTGCAACTCACTCATATACTATGTACTACACTGGGCATTTCGTGTAATGCGGGTTTTTCAGTAAATTCTAAGTTTTTCAGTGCAACTCACTCATATACTATGTACTACACTGTGCGTTTCTTATATTCTAAGTTTTTCAGTGCAACTCACTCATATACTATGTACTACACTGTGCGTTTCTTAAATTCTAAGTTTTTCAGTGCAACTCACTCATATACTATGTACTACACTGTGCGTTTCTTATATTCTAAGTTTTTCAGTGCAACTCACTCATATACTATGTACTACACTGTGCGTTTCTTATATTCTAAGTTTTTCAGTGCAACTCACTCATATACTATGTACTACAATGTGCGTTTCTTATATTCTAAGTTTTTCAGTGCAACTCACTCATATAATATGTACTACACTGTGCGTTTCTTAAATTCTAAGTTTTTCAGTGCAACTCACTCATATACTATGTACTACACTGTGCGTTTCTTAAAACTAAGTTTTTCAGTGCAAATCACTCATATACTATGTACTACACTGTGCGTTTCTTATATTCTAAGTTTTTCAGTGCAACTCACTCATATACTATGTACAACACTGTGCGTTTCTTATTTCTAAGTTTTTCAGTGCAACTCACTCATATACTATGTACTACACTGTGCATTTCGTGTAATGCGGGTTTTTCAGTAAATTCTAAGTTTTTCAGTGCAACTCACTCATATACTATGTACTACACTGTGCGTTTCTTATATTCTAAGTTTTTCAGTGCAACTCACTCATATACTATGTACTACACTGTGCGTTTCTTATATTCTAAGTTTTTCAGTGCAACTCACTCATATACTATGTACTACACTGTGCGTTTCTTATATTCTAAGTTTTTCAGTGCAACTCACTCATATACTATGTACTACACTGTGCGTTTCTTATATTCTAAGTTTTTCAGTGCAACTCACTCATATACTATGTACTACACTGTGCGTTTCTTATATTCTAAGTTTTTCAGTGCAACTCACTCATATACTATGTACTACACTGTGCGTTTCTTATATTCTAAGTTTTTCAGTGCAACTCACTCATATACTATTTACTACACTGTGCATTTCGTGTAATGCGGGTTTTTCAGTAAATTCTAAGTTTTTCAGTGCAACTCACTCATGTACTATGTACTACACTGTGCGTTTCTTATATTCTAAGTTTTTGAGTGCAACTCACTCATATACTATGTACTACACTGTGCGTTTCTTATATTCTAAGTTTTTCAGTGCAACTCACTCATATACTATGTACTACACTGTGCGTTTCTTATATTCTAAGTTTTTCAGTGCAACTCACTCATATACTATGTACTACACTGTGCGTTTCTTATATTCTAAGTTTTTCAGTGCAACTCACTCATATATTATGTACTACACTGTGCGTTTCTTATATTCTAAGTTTTTCAGTGCAACTCACTCATATACTATGTACTACACTGTGCGTTTCTTATATTCTAAGTTTTTCAGTGCAACTCACTCATATACTATGTACTACACTGTGCGTTTCTTATATTCTAAGTTTTTCAGTGCAACTCACTCATATACTATTTACTACACTGTGCATTTCGTGTAATGCGGGTTTTTCAGTAAATTCTAAGTTTTTCAGTGCAACTCACTCATGTACTATGTACTACACTGTGCGTTTCTTATATTCTAAGTTTTTGAGTGCAACTCACTCATATACTATGTACTACACTGTGCGTTTCTTATATTCTAAGTTTTTCAGTGCAACTCACTCATATACTATGTACTACACTGTGCGTTTCTTATATTCTAAGTTTTTCAGTGCAACTCACTCATATACTATGTACTACACTGTGCGTTTCTTATATTCTAAGTTTTTCAGTGCAACTCACTCATATATTATGTACTACACTGTGCGTTTCTTATATTCTAAGTTTTTCAGTGCAACTCACTCATATACTATGTACTACACTGTGCGTTTCTTATATTCTAAGTTTTTCAGTGCAACTCACTCATATACTATGTACTACACTGTGCGTTTCTTATATTCTAAGTTTTTCAGTGCAACTCACTCATATACTATGTACTACACTGTGCATTTCGTGTAATGCGGGTTTTTCAGTAAATTCTAAGTTTTTCAGTGCAACTCACTCATATACTATGTACTACACTGTGCGTTTCTTATATTCTAAGTTTTTCAGTGCAACTCACTCATATACTATGTACTACACTGTGCGTTTCTTATATTCTAAGTTTTTCAGTGCAACTCACTCATATACTATGTACTACAATGTGCGTTTCTTATATTCTAAGTTTTTCAGTGCAACTCACTCATATACTATATACTACACTGTGCGTTTTTTAAATTCTAAGTTTTTCAGTGCAACTCACTCATATACTATGTACTACACTGTGCGTTTCTTAAATTCTAAGTTTTTCAGTGCAACTCACTCATATACTATGTACTACACTGTGCGTTTCTTATATTCTAAGTTTTTCATTGCAACTCACTCATATACTATGTACAACACTGTGCGTTTCTTATATTCTAAGTTTTTCAGTGCAACTCACTCATATACTATGTACTACACTGTGCATTTCGTGTAATACGGGTTTTTCAGTAAATTCTAAGTTTTTCAGTGCAACTCACTCATATACTATGTACTACACTGTGCGTTTCTTATATTCTAAGTTTTTCAGTGCAACTCACTCATATACTATGTACTACACTGTGCGTTTCTTATATTCTAAGTTTTTCAGTGCAACTCACTCATATACTATGTACTACACTGTGCGTTTCTTATATTCTAAGTTTTTCAGTGCAACTCACTCATATACTATGTACTACACTGTGCGTTTCTTAAATTCTAAGTTTTTCAGTGCAACTCACTCATATACTATGTACTACAATGTGCGTTTCTTATATTCTAAGTTTTTCAGTGCAACTCACTCATATACTATGTACTACACTGTGCGTTTCTTATATTCTAAGTTTTTCAGTGCAACACTCTCATATACTATGTATTACACTGTGCGTTTCTTATATTATAAGTTTTTCAGTGCAACTCACTCATATACTTTGTACTACACTGTGCGTTTCTTATATTCTAAGTTTTTCAGTGCAACTCACTCATATACTTTGTACTACACTGTGCTTTTCTTATATTCTAAGTTTTTCAGTGCAACTCACTCATATAATATGTACTACACTGTGCGATTCTTATATTCTAAGTTTTACAGTGCAACTCACTCATATACTATGTACTACACTGTGCATTTCGTGTAATGCGGGTTTTTCAGTAAATTCTAAGTTTTTCAGTGCAACTCACTCATATACTATGTACTACACTGTGCGTTTCTTATATTCTAAGTTTTTCAGTGCAACACACTCATATACTATGTACTACACTGTGCGTTTCTTATATTCTAAGTTTTTCAGTGCAACTCACTCATATACTATGTACTACACTGTGCGTTTCTTATATTCTAAGTTTTTCAGTGCAACTCACTCATATACTATGTACTACACTGTGCGTTTCTTATATTCTAAGTTTTTCAGTGCAACTCACTCATATACTATGTACTACACTGTGTGTTTCTTATATTCTAAGTTTTTCAGTGCAACTCACTCATATACTATGTACTACACTGTGCGTTTCTTATATTCTAAGTTTTTCAGTGCAACTCACTCATATACTATGTACTACACTGTGCATTTCTTATATTCTAAGTTTTTCAGTGCAACTCACTCATATACTATGTACTACACTGTGCATTTCGTGTAATGCGTGTTTTTCAGTAAATTCTAAGTTTTTCAGTGCAACTCACTTATATACTATGTACTACACTGTGCGTTTCTTATATTCTAAGTTTTTCAGTGCAACTCACTCATATACTATGTACTACACTGTGCGTTTCTTATATTCTAAGTTTTTCAGTGCAACTCACTCATATACTATGTACTACACTGTGCGTTTCTTATATTCTAAGTTTTTCAGTGCAACTCACTCATATACTATGTACTACACTGTGCGTTTCTTATATTCTAAGTTTTTCAGTGCAACTCACTCATATACTATGTACTACACTGTGCGTTTCTTATATTCTAAGTTTTTCAGTGCAACTCACTCATATACTATGTACTACACTGTGCGTTTCTTATATTCTAAGTTTTTCAGTGCAACTCACTCATATACTATGTACTACACTGTGCGTTTCTTATATTCTAAGTTTTTCAGTGCAACTCACTCATATAATATGTATTACACTGTGCGTTTCTTATATTCTAAGTTTTTCAGTGCAACTCACTCATATACTTTGTACTACACTGTGCTTTTCTTATATTCTAAGTTTTTCAGTGCAACTCACTCATATACTATGTACTACACTGTGCATTTCGTGTAATGCGGGTTTTTTAGTAAATTCTAAGTTTTTCAGTGCAACTCACTCATATACTATGTACTACACTGTGCGTTTCTTATATTCTAAGTTTTTCAGTGCAACTCACTCATATTCTATGTACTACACTGTGCGTTTCTTATATTCTAAGTTTTTCAGTGCAACTCTCTCATATACTATGTACTACAATGTGCGTTTCTTATATTCTAAGTTTTTCAGTGCAACTCACTCATATACTATGTACTACACTGTGCGTTTCTTATATTCTAAGTTTTTCAGTGCAACTCACTCATATACTATGTACTACAATGTGCGTTTCTTATATTCTAAGTTTTTCAGTGCAACTCACTCATATACTATGTACTACACTGTGCGTTTCTTAAATTCTAAGTTTTTCAGTGCAACTCACTCATATACTATGTACTACACTGTGCGTTTCTTAAATTCTAAGTTTTTCAGTGCAACTCACTCATATACTATGTACTACACTGTGCGTTTCTTATATTCTAAGTTTTTCAGTGCAACTCACTCATATACTATGTACAACACTATGCGTTTCTTATATTCTAAGTTTTTCAGTGCAACTCACTCATATACTATGTACTACACTGTGCATTTCGTGTAATGCGGGTTTTTCAGTAAATTCTAAGTTTTTCAGTGCAACTCACTCATATACTATGTACTACACTATGCGTTTCTTATATTCTAAGTTTTTCAGTGCAACTCACTCATATTCTATGTACTACACTGTGCGTTTCATATATTCTAAGTTTTTCAGTGCAACTCACTCATATACTATGTACTACACTGTGCGTTTCTTATATTCTAAGTTTTTCAGTGCAACTCACTCATATACTATGTACTACACTGTGCGTTTCTTATATTCTAAGTTTTTCAGTGCAACTCACTCATATACTATGTACTACACTGTGCGTTTCTTATATTCTAAGTTTTTCAGTGCAACTCACTCATATACTATGTACTACACTATGCGTTTCTTATATTCTAAGTTTTTCAGTGCAACTCACTCATATACTATGTACTACACTGTGCGTTTCTTACATTCTAAGTTTTTCAGTGCAACTCACTCATATACTATGTACTACACTGTGCGTTTCTTATATTCTAAGTTTTTCAGTGCAACTCACTCATATACTATGTACTACACTGTGCGTTTCTTATATTCTAAGTTTTTCAGTGCACCTCACTCATATACTATGTACTACACTGTGCGTTTCTTATATTCTAAGTTTTTCAGTGCACCTCACTCATATACTATGTACTACACTGTGCGTTTCTTATATTCTAAGTTTTTCAGTGCAACTCACTCATATATTATGTACTACACTGTGCATTTCGTGTAATGCGGGTTTTTCAGTAAATTCTAAGTTTTTCAGTGCAACTCACTCATATACTATGTACTACACTGTGCGTTTCTTATATTCTAAGTTTTTGAGTGCAACTCACTCATATACTATGTACTACACTGTGCGTTTCTTATATTCTAAGTTTTTCAGTGCAACTCACTCATATACTATGTACTACACTGTGCGTTTCTTATATTCTAAGTTTTTCAGTGCAACTCACTCATATACTATGTACTACACTGTGCGTTTCTTATATTCTAAGTTTTTCAGTGCAACTCACTCATATACTATGTACTACACTGTGCGTTTCTTATATTCTAAGTTTTTCAGTGCAAATCACTCATATACTATGTACTACACTGTGCGTTTCTTATATTCTAAGTTTTTCAGTGCAACTCACTCATATACTATGTACTACACTGTGCGTTTCTTATATTCTAAGTTTTTCAGTGCAACTCACTCATATACTATGTACTACACTGTGCGTTTCTTATATTCTAAGTTTTTCAGTGCAACTCACTCATATACTATGTACTACACTGTGCGTTTCTTATATTCTAAGTTTTTCAGTGCAACTCACTCATATACTATGTACTACAATGTGCGTTTCTTATATTCTAAGTTTTTCAGTGCAACTCACTCATATACTATATACTACACTGTGCGTTTCTTAAATTCTAAGTTTTTCAGTGCAACTCACTCATATACTATGTACTACAATGTGCGTTTCTTAAATTCTAAGTTTTTCAGTGCAACTCACTCATATACTATGTATTACACTGTGCGTTTCTTATATTCTAAGTTTTTCATTGCAACTCACTCATATACTATGTACAACACTGTGCGTTTCTTATATTCTAAGTTTTTCAGTGCAACTCACTCATATACTGTGTACTACACTGTGCATTTCGTGTAATGCGGGTTTTTCAGTAAATTCTAAGTTTTTCAGTGCAACTCACTCATATACTATGTACTACACTGTGCGTTTCTTATATTCTAAGTTTTTCAGTGCAACTCACTCATATACTATGTACTACACTGTGCGTTTCTTAAATTCTAAGTTTTTCAGTGCAACTCACTCATATACTATGTACTACACTGTGCGTTTCTTATATTCTAAGTTTTTCAGTGCAACTCACTCATATACTATGTACAACACTGTGCGTTTCTTATATTCTAAGTTTTTCAGTGCAACTCACTCATATACTATGTACTACACTGTGCATTTCGTGTAATGCGGGTTTTTCAGTAAATTCTAAGTTTTTCAGTGCAACTCACTCATATACTATGTACTACACTATGCGTTTCTTATATTCTAAGTTTTTCAGTGCAACTCACTCATATTCTATGTACTACACTGTGCGTTTCATATATTCTAAGTTTTTCAGTGCAACTCACTCATATACTATGTACTACACTGTGCGTTTCTTATATTCTAAGTTTTTCAGTGCAACTCACTCATATACTATGTACTACACTGTGCGTTTCTTATATTCTAAGTTTTTCAGTGCAACTCACTCATATACTATGTACTACACTGTGCGTTTCTTATATTCTAAGTTTTTCAGTGCAACTCACTCATATACTATGTACTACACTGTGCGTTTCTTATATTCTAAGTTTTTCAGTGCAAATCACTCATATACTATGTACTACACTGTGCGTTTCTTATATTCTAAGTTTTTCAGTGCAACTCACTCATATACTATGTACTACACTGTGCGTTTCTTATATTCTAAGTTTTTCAGTGCAACTCACTCATATACTATGTACTACACTGTGCGTTTCTTATATTCGAAGTTTTTCAGTGCAACTCACTCATATACTATGTACTACACTGTGCGTTTCTTATATTCTAAGTTTTTCAGTGCAACTCACTCATATACTATGTACTACAATGTGCGTTTCTTATATTCTAAGTTTTTCAGTGCAACTCACTCATATACTATATACTACACTGTGCGTTTCTTAAATTCTAAGTTTTTCAGTGCAACTCACTCATATACTATGTACTACAATGTGCGTTTCTTAAATTCTAAGTTTTTCAGTGCAACTCACTCATATACTATGTATTACACTGTGCGTTTCTTATATTCTAAGTTTTTCATTGCAACTCACTCATATACTATGTACAACACTGTGCGTTTCTTATATTCTAAGTTTTTCAGTGCAACTCACTCATATACTGTGTACTACACTGTGCATTTCGTGTAATGCGGGTTTTTCAGTAAATTCTAAGTTTTTCAGTGCAACTCACTCATATACTATGTACTACACTGTGCGTTTCTTATATTCTAAGTTTTTCAGTGCAACTCACTCATATACTATGTACTACAATGTGCGTTTCTTATATTCTAAGTTTTTCAGTGCAACTCACTCATATACTATGTACTACACTGTGCATTTCGTGTAATGCGGGTTTTTCAGTAAATTCTAAGTTGTTCAGTGCAACTCACTCATATACTATGTACTACACTGTGCGTTTCTTATATTCTAAGTTTTTCAGTGCAACACACTCATATACTATGTACTAACCTGTGCGTTTCTTATATTCTAAGTTTTTCAGTGCAACTCACTCATATACTATGTACTACACTGTGCGTTTCTTATATTCTAAGTTTTTCAGTGCAAATCACTCATATACTATGTACTACACTGTGCGTTTCTTATATTCTAAGTTTTTCAGTGCAACTCACTCATATACTATGTACTACACTGTGCGTTTCTTATATTCTAAGTTTTTCAGTGCAACTCACTCATATACTATGTACTACACTGTGCGTTTCTTATATTCGAAGTTTTTCAGTGCAACTCACTCATATACTATGTACTACACTGTGCGTTTCTTATATTCTAAGTTTTTCAGTGCAACTCACTCATATACTATGTACTACAATGTGCGTTTCTTATATTCTAAGTTTTTCAGTGCAACTCACTCATATACTATATACTACACTGTGCGTTTCTTAAATTCTAAGTTTTTCAGTGCAACTCACTCATATACTATGTACTACAATGTGCGTTTCTTAAATTCTAAGTTTTTCAGTGCAACTCACTCATATACTATGTATTACACTGTGCGTTTCTTATATTCTAAGTTTTTCATTGCAACTCACTCATATACTATGTACAACACTGTGCGTTTCTTATATTCTAAGTTTTTCAGTGCAACTCACTCATATACTGTGTACTACACTGTGCATTTCGTGTAATGCGGGTTTTTCAGTAAATTCTAAGTTTTTCAGTGCAACTCACTCATATACTATGTACTACACTGTGCGTTTCTTATATTCTAAGTTTTTCAGTGCAACTCACTCATATACTATGTACTACAATGTGCGTTTCTTATATTCTAAGTTTTTCAGTGCAACTCACTCATATACTATGTACTACACTGTGCATTTCGTGTAATGCGGGTTTTTCAGTAAATTCTAAGTTGTTCAGTGCAACTCACTCATATACTATGTACTACACTGTGCGTTTCTTATATTCTAAGTTTTTCAGTGCAACACACTCATATACTATGTACTAACCTGTGCGTTTCTTATATTCTAAGTTTTTCAGTGCAACTCACTCATATACTATGTACTACACTGTGCGTTTCTTATATTCTAAGTTTTTCAGTGCAACTCACTCATATACTATGTACTACACTGTGCGTTTCTTATATTCTAAGTTTTTCAGTGCAACTCACTCATATACTATGTACTACACTGTGTTTTTCTTATATTCTAAGTTTTTCAGTGCAACTCACTCATATACTATGTACTACACTGTGCGTTTCTTATATTCTAAGTTTTTCAGTGCAACTCACTCATATACTATGTACTACACTGTGCATTTCGTGTAATGCGGGTTTTTCAGTAAATTCTAAGTTTTTCAGTGCAACTTACTCATATACTATGTATTACACTGTGCGTTTCTTATATTCTAAGTTTTTCAGTGCAACTCACTCATATACTATGTACTACACTGTGCGTTTCTTATATTCTAAGTTTTTCAGTGCAACTCACTCATATACTATGTACTACACTGTGCGTTTCTTATATTCTAAGTTTTTCAGTGCAACTCACTCATATACTATGTACTACACTGTGCGTTTTTTATATTCTAAGTTTTTCAGTGCAACTCACTCATATACTATGTACTACACTCTGCGTTTCTTATATTCTAAGTTTTTCAGTGCAACTCACTCATATACTATGTACTACACTCTGCGTTTCTTATATTCTAAGTTTTTCAGTGCAACTCACTCATATACTATGTACTACACTGTGCGTTTCTTATATTCTAAGTTTTTCAGTGCAACTCACTCGTATACTATGTACTACACTGTGCATTTCGTGTAATGCGGGTTTTTCAGTAAATTCTAAGTTTTTCAGTGCAACTCACTCATATACTATGTACTACACTGTGCGTTTCTTATATTCTAAGTTTTTCAGTGCAACTCACTCATATACTATGTACTACAATGTGCGTTTCTTATATTCTAAGTTTTTCAGTGCAACTCACTCATATAGTATGTACTACACTGTGCATTTCGTGTAATGCGGGTTTTTCAGTAAATTCTAAGTTGTTCAGTGCAACTCACTCATATACTATGTACTACACTGTGCGTTTCTTATATTCTAAGTTTTTCAGTGCAACACACTCATATACTATGTACTAACCTGTGCGTTTCTTATATTCTAAGTTTTTCAGTGCAACTCACTCATATACTATGTACTACACTGTGCGTTTCTTATATTCTAAGTTTTTCAGTGCAACTCACTCATATACTATGTACTACACTGTGCGTTTCTTATATTCTAAGTTTTTCAGTGCAACTCACTCATATACTATGTACTACACTGTGCATTTCGTGTAATGCGGGTTTTTCAGTAAATTCTAAGTTTTTCAGTGCAACTTACTCATATACTATGTATTACACTGTGCGTTTCTTATATTCTAAGTTTTTCAGTGCAACTCACTCATATACTATGTACTACACTGTGCGTTTCTTAAATTCTAAGTTTTTCAGTGCAACTCACTCATATACTATGTACTACACTGTGCGTTTCTTATATTCTAAGTTTTTCAGTGCACCTCACTCATATACTATGTACTACACTGTGCGTTTCTTATATTCTAAGTTTTTCAGTGCAACTCACTCATATACTATGTACTACACTATGCATTTCGTGTAATGCGGGTTTTTCAGTAAATTCTAAGTTTTTCAGTGCAACTCACTCATATACTATGTACTACACTGTGCGTTTCTTATATTGTAAGTTTTTCAGTGCAACTCACTCATATACTATGTACTACACTGTGCGTTTCTTATATTCTAAGTTTTTCAGTGCAACTCACTCATATACTATGTACTACACTGTGCGTTTCTTATATTCTAAGTTTTTCAGTGCAACTCACTCATATACTATGTACTACACTGTGCGTTTCTTATATTCTAAGTTTTTCAGTGCAACTCACTCATATACTATGTACTACACTGTGCGTTTCTTATATTCTAAGTTTTTCAGTGCAACTCACTCATATACTATGTACTACACTGTGCGTTTCTTATATTCTAAGTTTTTCAGTGCAACTCACTCATATACTATGTACTACACTGTGCGTTTCTTATATTCTAAGTTTTTCAGTGCAACTCACTCATATACTATGTACTACACTGTGCGTTTCTTATATTCTAAGTTTTTCAGTGCAACTCACTCATATACTATGTACTACACTGTGCATTTCGTGTAATGCGGGTTTTTCAGTAAATTCTAAGTTTTTCAGTGCAACTTACTCATATACTATGTATTACACTGTGCGTTTCTTATATTCTAAGTTTTTCAGTGCAACTCACTCATATACTATGTACTACACTGTGCGTTTCTTAAATTCTTAGTTTTTCAGTGCAAGTCACTCATATACTATGTACTACACTGTGCGTTTCTTATATTCTAAGTTTTTCAGTGCACCTCACTCATATACTATGTACTACACTGTGCGTTTCTTATATTCTAAGTTTTTCAGTGCAACTCACTCATATACTATGTACTACACTATGCATTTCGTGTAATGCGGGTTTTTCAGTAAATTCTAAGTTTTTCAGTGCAACTCACTCATATACTATGTACTACACTGTGCGTTTCTTATATTGTAAGTTTTTCAGTGCAACTCACTCATATACTATGTACTACACTGTGCGTTTCTTATATTCTAAGTTTTTCAGTGCAACTCACTCATATACTATGTACTACACTGTGCGTTTCTTATATTCTAAGTTTTTCAGTGCAACTCACTCATATACTATGTACTACACTGTGCGTTTCTTATATTCTAAGTTTTTCAGTGCAACTCACTCATATACTATGTACTACACTGTGCGTTTCTTATATTCTAAGTTTTTCAGTGCAACTCACTCATATACTATGTACTACACTGTGCGTTTCTTATATTCTAAGTTTTTCAGTGCAACTCACTCATATACTATGTACTACACTGTGCGTTTCTTATATTCTAAGTTTTTCAGTGCAACTCACTCATATACTATGTACTACACTGTGCGTTTCTTATATTCTAAGTTTTTCAGTGCAACTCACTCATATACTATGTACTACACTGTGCGTTTTTTATATTCTAAGTTTTTCAGTGCAACTCACTCATATACTATGTACTACACTGTGCGTTTCTTATATTCTAAGTTTTTCAGTGCAACTCACTCATATACTATGTACTACACTGTGCGTTTCTTATATTCTAAGTTTTTCAGTGCAACTCACTCATATACTATGTACTACACTGTGCGTTTCTTATATTCTAAGTTTTTCAGTGCAACTCACTCATATACTATGTACTACACTGTGCGTTTCTTATATTCTAAGTTTTTCAGTGCAACTCACTCGTATACTATGTACTACACTGTGCATTTCGTGTAATGCGGGTTTTTCAGTAAATTCTAAGTTTTTCAGTGCAACTCACTCATATACTATGTACTACAATGTGCGTTTCTTATATTCTAAGTTTTTCAGTGCAACTCACTCATATAGTATGTACTACACTGTGCATTTCGTGTAATGCGGGTTTTTCAGTAAATTCTAAGTTGTTCAGTGCAACTCACTCATATACTATGTACTACACTGTGCGTTTCTTATATTCTAAGTTTTTCAGTGCAACACACTCATATACTATGTACTAACCTGTGCGTTTCTTATATTCTAAGTTTTTCAGTGCAACTCACTCATATACTATGTACTACACTGTGCGTTTCTTATATTCTAAGTTTTTCAGTGCAACTCACTCATATACTATGTACTACACTGTGCGTTTCTTATACTCTAAGTTTTTCAGTGCAACTCACTCATATACTATGTACTACACTGTGCGTTTCTTATATTCTAAGTTTTTCAGTGCAACTCACTCATATACTATGTACTACACTGTGCGTTTCTTATATTCTAAGTTTTTCAGTGCAACTCACTCATATACTATGTACTACACTGTGCGTTTCTTATATTCTAAGTTTTTCAGTGCAACTCACTCATATACTATGTACTACACTGTGCATTTCGTGTAATGCGGGTTTTTCAGTAAATTCTAAGTTTTTCAGTGCAACTTACTCATATACTATGTATTACACTGTGCGTTTCTTATATTCTAAGTTTTTCAGTGCAACTCACTCATATACTATGTACTACACTGTGCGTTTCTTAAATTCTAAGTTTTTCAGTGCAACTCACTCATATACTATGTACTACACTGTGCGTTTCTTATATTCTAAGTTTTTCAGTGCACCTCACTCATATACTATGTACTACACTGTGCGTTTCTTATATTCTAAGTTTTTCAGTGCAACTCACTCATATACTATGTACTACACTATGCATTTCGTGTAATGCGGGTTTTTCAGTAAATTCTAAATTTTTCAGTGCAACTCACTCATATACTATGTACTACACTGTGCGTTTCTTATATTGTAAGTTTTTCAGTGCAACTCACTCATATACTATGTACTACACTGTGCGTTTCTTATATTCTAAGTTTTTCAGTGCAACTCACTCATATACTATGTACTACACTGTGCGTTTCTTATATTCTAAGTTTTTCAGTGCAACTCACTCATATACTATGTACTACACTGTGCGTTTCTTATATTCTAAGTTTTTCAGTGCAACTCACTCATATACTATGTACTACACTGTGCGTTTCTTATATTCTAAGTTTTTCAGTGCAACTCACTCATATACTATGTACTACACTGTGCGTTTCTTATATTCTAAGTTTTTCAGTGCAACTCACTCATATACTATGTACTACACTGTGCGTTTCTTATATTCTAAGTTTTTCAGTGCAACTCACTCATATACTATGTACTACACTGTGCGTTTCTTATATTCTAAGTTTTTCAGTGCAACTCACTCATATACTATGTATTACACTGTGCGTTTCTTATATTCTAAGTTTTTCAGTGCAACTCACTCATATACTTTGTACTACACTGTGCTTTTCTTATATTCTAAGTTTTTCAGTGCAACTCACTCATATACTATGTACTACACTGTGCGTTTCTTATATTCTAAGTTTTTCAGTGCAACTCACTCATATAATATGTACTACACTGTGCAATTCGTGTAATGCGGGTTTTTCAGTAAATTCTAAGTTTTTCAGTGCAACTCACTCATATACTATGTACTACACTGTGCGTTTCTTATATTCTAAGTTTTTCAGTGCAACTCACTCATATACTATGAACTACACTGTGCGTTTCTTATATTCTAAGTTTTTCATGCAACTCACTCATATACTATGTACTACAATGTGCGTTTCTTATATTCTAAGTTTTTCAGTGCAACTCACTCATATACTATGTACTACACTGTGCGTTTCTTAAATTCTAAGTTTTTCAGTGCAACTCACTCATATACTATGTACTACACTGTGCGTTTCTTATATTCTAAGTTTTTCAGTGCAACTCACTCATATACTATGTACTACACTGTGCGTTTCTTATATTCTAAGTTTTTCAGTGCAACTCACTCATATACTATGTACTACACTGTGCGTTCCTTATATTCTAAGTTTTTCAGTGCAACTCACTCATATACTATGTACTACACTGTGCATTTCGTGTAATGCGGGTTTTTCAGTAAATTCTAAGTTTTTCAGTGCAACTCACTCATATACTATGTACTACACTGTGCGTTTCTTATATTCTAAGTTTTTCAGTGCAACTCACTCATATACTATGTACTACACTGTGCGTTTCTTATATTCTAAGTTTTTCAGTACAACTCACTCATATACTATGTACTACACTGTGCGTTTCTTATATTCTAAGTTTTTCAGTGCAACTCACTCATATACAATGTACAATGTGCGTTTCTTATATTCTAAGTTTTTCAGTGCAACTCACTCATATACTATGTACTACACTGTGCGTTTCTTATATTCTAAGTTTTTCAGTGCAACTCACTCATATACTATGTACTACACTGTGCGTTTCTTATATTCTAAGTTTTTCAGTGCAACTCACTCATATACAATGTACAATGTGCGTTTCTTATATTCTAAGTTTTTCAGTGCAACTCACTCATATACTATGTACTACACTGTGCGTTTCTTATATTCTAAGTTTTTCAGTGCAACTCACTCATATACTATGTACTACACTGTGCGTTTCTTATATTCTAAGTTTTTCAGTGCAACTCACTCATATACTATGTACTACACTGTGCATTTCGTGTAATGCGGGTTTTTCAGTAAATTCTAAGTTTTTCAGTGCAACTCACTCATATACTATATACTACACTGTGCGTTTCTTATATTCTAAGTTTTTCAGTGCAACTCACTCATATACTATGTACTACACTGTGCGTTTCTTATATTCTAAGTTTTTCAGTGCAACTCACTCATATACTATGTACTACAATGTGCGTTTCTTATATTCTAAGTTTTTCAGTGCAACTCACTCATATACTATGTACTACACTGTGCGTTTCTTAAATTCTAAGTTTTTCAGTGTAACTCACTCATATACTATGTACTACACTGTGCGTTTCTTAAATTCTAAGTTTTTCAGTGCAACTCACTCATATACTATGTACTACACTGTGTGTTTCTTGTATTCTAAGTTTTTCAGTGCAACTCACTCATATACTATGTACAACACTGTGCGTTTCTTATATTCTAAGTTTTTCAGTGCAACTCACTCATATACTATGTACTACACTGTGCATTTCGTGTAATGCAGGTTTTTCAGTAAATTCTAAGTTTTTCAGTGCAACTCACTCATATACTATGTACTACACTGTGCGTTTCTTCTATTCTAAGTTCTTCAGTGCAACTCACTCATATACTATGTACTACACTGTGCGTTTCTTATATTCTAAGTTTTTCAGTGCAACTCACTCATATACTATGTACTACACTGTGCGTTTCTTATATTCTAAGTTTTTCAGTGCAACTCACTCATATACTATGTACTACACTGTGCGTTTCTTATATTCTAAGTTTTTCAGTGCAACTCACTCATATACTATGTACTACACTGTGTGTTTCTTATATTCTAAGTTTTTCAGTGCAACTCACTCATATACTATGTACTACACTGTGCGTTTCTTATATTCTAAGTTTTTCAGTGCAACTCACTCATATACTATGTACTACACTGTGCGTTTCTTATATTCTAAGTTTTTCAGTGCAACTCACTCATATACTATGTACTACACTGTGCATTTCGTGTAATGCGGGTTTTTCAGTAAATTCTAAGTTTTTCTCTTCAACTCACTCATATACTATGTACTACACTGTGCGTTTCTTATATTCTAAGTTTTTCAGTGCAACTCACTCATATACTATGTACTACACTGTGCGTTTCTTAAATTCTAAGTTTTTCAGTGCAACTCACTCATATACTATGTACTACACTGTGCGTTTCTTATATTCTAAGTTTTTCAGTGCAACTCACTCATATACTATGTACTACACTGTGCGTTTCTTATATTCTAAGTTTTTAAGTGCAACTCACTCATATACTATGTACTACACTGTGCATTTCGTGTAATGCGGGTTTTTCAGTAAATTCTAAGTTTTTCAGTGCAACTCACTCATATACTATGTACTACACTGTGCGTTTCTTATATTCTAAGTTTTTCAGTGCAACTCACTCATATACTATGTACTACACTGTGCGTTTCTTATATTCTAAGTTTTTCAGTGCAACTCACTCATATACTATGTACTACACTGTGCGTTTCTTATATTCTAAGTTTTTCGGTGCAACTCACTCATATACTATGTACTACACTGTGCGTTTCTTATATTCTAAGTTTTTCAGTGCAACTCACTCATATACTATGTACTACACTGTGCGTTTCTTATATTCTAAGTTTTTCAGTGCAACTCACTCATATACTATGTACTACACTGTGCGTTTCTTATATTCTAAGTTTTTCAGTGCAACTCACTCATATACTATGTACTACACTCTGCGTTTCTTAAATTCTAAGTTTTTCAGTGCAACTCACTCATATACTATGTACTACAATGTGCGTTTCTTATATTCTAAGTTTTTCAGTGCAACTCACTCATATACTATGTACTACACTGTGCGTTTCTTATATTCTAAGTTTTTCAGTGCAACTCACTCATATACTATGTACTACACTGTGCATTTCGTGTAATGCGGGTTTTTCAGTAAATTCTAAGTTTTTCAGTGCAACTCACTCATATACTATGTACTACACTGTGCGTTTCTTATATTCTAAGTTTTTCAGTGCAACTCACTCATATAATATGTACTACACTGTGCAATTCGTGTAATGCGGGTTTTTCAGTAAATTCTAAGTTTTTCAGTGCAACTCACTCATATACTATGTACTACACTGTGCGTTTCTTATATTCTAAGTTTTTCAGTGCAACTCACTCATATACTATGAACTACACTGTGCGTTTCTTATATTCTAAGTTTTTCATGCAACTCACTCATATACTATGTACTACAATGTGCGTTTCTTATATTCTAAGTTTTTCAGTGCAACTCACTCATATACTATGTACTACACTGTGCGTTTCTTAAATTCTAAGTTTTTCAGTGCAACTCACTCATATACTATGTACTACACTGTGCGTTTCTTATATTCTAAGTTTTTCAGTGCAACTCACTCATATACTATGTACTACACTGTGCGTTTCTTATATTCTAAGTTTTTCAGTGCAACTCACTCATATACTATGTACTACACTGTGCGTTTCTTATATTCTAAGTTTTTCAGTGCAACTCACTCATATACTATGTACTACACTGTGCATTTCGTGTAATGCGGGTTTTTCAGTAAATTCTAAGTTTTTCAGTGCAACTCACTCATATACTATGTACTACACTGTGCGTTTCTTATATTCTAAGTTTTTCAGTGCAACTCACTCATATACTATGTACTACACTGTGCGTTTCTTATATTCTAAGTTTTTCAGTGCAACTCACTCATATACTATGTACTACACTGTGCATTTCGTGAAATGCGGGTTTTTCAGTAAATTCTAAGTTTTTCAGTGCAACTCACTCATATACTATATACTACACTGTGCGTTTCTTATATTCTAAGTTTTTCAGTGCAACTCACTCATATACTATGTACTACACTGTGCGTTTCTTATATTCTAAGTTTTTCAGTGCAACTCACTCATATACTATGTACTACAATGTGCGTTTCTTATATTCTAAGTTTTTCAGTGCAACTCACTCATATACTATGTACTACACTGTGCGTTTCTTAAATTCTAAGTTTTTCAGTGTAACTCACTCATATACTATGTACTACACTGTGCGTTTCTTAAATTCTAAGTTTTTCAGTGCAACTCACTCATATACTATGTACTACACTGTGTGTTTCTTGTATTCTAAGTTTTTCAGTGCAACTCACTCATATACTATGTACAACACTGTGCGTTTCTTATATTCTAAGTTTTTCAGTGCAACTCACTCATATACTATGTACTACACTGTGCATTTCGTGTAATGCAGGTTTTTCAGTAAATTCTAAGTTTTTCAGTGCAACTCACTCATATACTATGTACTACACTGTGCGTTTCTTCTATTCTAAGTTCTTCAGTGCAACTCACTCATATACTATGTACTACACTGTGCGTTTCTTATATTCTAAGTTTTTCAGTGCAACTCACTCATATACTATGTACTACACTGTGCGTTTCTTATATTCTAAGTTTTTCAGTGCAACTCACTCATATACTATGTACTACACTGTGCGTTTCTTATATTCTAAGTTTTTCAGTGCAACTCACTCATATACTATGTACTACACTGTGTGTTTCTTATATTCTAAGTTTTTCAGTGCAACTCACTCATATACTATGTACTACACTGTGCGTTTCTTATATTCTAAGTTTTTCAGTGCAACTCACTCATATACTATGTACTACACTGTGCGTTTCTTATATTCTAAGTTTTTCAGTGCAACTCACTCATATACTATGTACTACACTGTGCATTTCGTGTAATGCGGGTTTTTCAGTAAATTCTAAGTTTTTCAGTTCAACTCACTCATATACTATGTACTACACTGTGCGTTTCTTATATTCTAAGTTTTTCAGTGCAACTCACTCATATACTATGTACTACACTGTGCGTTTCTTAAATTCTAAGTTTTTCAGTGCAACTCACTCATATACTATGTACTACACTGTGCGTTTCTTATATTCTAAGTTTTTCAGTGCAACTCACTCATATACTATGTACTACACTGTGCGTTTCTTATATTCTAAGTTTTTAAGTGCAACTCACTCATATACTATGTACTACACTGTGCATTTCGTGTAATGCGGGTTTTTCAGTAAATTCTAAGTTTTTCAGTGCAACTCACTCATATACTATGTACTACACTGTGCGTTTCTTATATTCTAAATTTTTCAGTGCAACTCACTCATATACTATGTACTACACTGTGCGTTTCTTATATTCTAAGTTTTTCAGTGCAACTCACTCATATACTATGTACTACACTGTGCGTTTCTTATATTCTAAGTTTTTCGGTGCAACTCACTCATATACTATGTACTACACTGTGCGTTTCTTATATTCTAAGTTTTTCGGTGCAACTCACTCATATACTATGTACTACACTGTGCGTTTCTTATATTCTAAGTTTTTCAGTGCAACTCACTCATATACTATGTACTACACTGTGCGTTTCTTATATTCTAAGTTTTTCAGTGCAACTCACTCATATACTATGTACTACACTGTGCGTTTCTTATATTCTAAGTTTTTCAGTGCAACTCACTCATATACTATGTACTACACTCTGCGTTTCTTAAATTCTAAGTTTTTCAGTGCAACTCACTCATATACTATGTACTACAATGTGCGTTTCTTATATTCTAAGTTTTTCAGTGCAACTCACTCATATACTATGTACTACACTGTGCGTTTCTTATATTCTAAGTTTTTCAGTGCAACTCACTCATATACTATGTACTACACTGTGCATTTCGTGTAATGCGGGTTTTTCAGTAAATTCTAAGTTTTTCAGTGCAACTCACTCATATACTATGTACTACACTGTGCGTTTCTTATATTCTAAGTTTTTGAGTGCAACTCACTCATATACTATGTACTACACTGTGCGTTTCTTATATTCTAAGTTTTTCAGTGCAACTCACTCATATACTATGTACTACACTGTGCGTTTCTTATATTCTAAGTTTTTCAGTGCAACTCACTCATATTCTATGTACTACACTGTGCATTTCGTGTAATGCGGGTTTTTCAGTATATTCTAAGTTTTTCAGTGCAACTCACTCATATACTATGTACTACACTGTGCGTTTCTTATATTCTAAGTTTTTCAGTGCAACTCACTCATATACTATGTACTACACTGTGCGTTTCTTATATTCTAAGTTTTTCAGTGCAACTCACTCATATACTATGTATTACACTGTGCGTTTCTTATATTCTAAGTTTTTCAGTGCAACTCACTCATATACTTTGTACTACACTGTGCTTTTCTTATATTCTAAGTTTTTCAGTGCAACTCACTCATATACTATGTACTACACTGTGCGTTTCTTATATTCTAAGTTTTTCAGTGCAACTCACTCATATAATATGTACTACACTGTGCAATTCGTGTAATGCGGGTTTTTCAGTAAATTCTAAGTTTTTCAGTGCAACTCACTCATATACTATGTACTACACTGTGCGTTTCTTATATTCTAAGTTTTTCAGTGCAACTCACTCATATACTATGAACTACACTGTGCGTTTCTTATATTCTAAGTTTTTCATGCAACTCACTCATATACTATGTACTACAATGTGCGTTTCTTATATTCTAAGTTTTTCAGTGCAACTCACTCATATACTATGTACTACACTGTGCGTTTCTTAAATTCTAAGTTTTTCAGTGCAACTCACTCATATACTATGTACTACACTGTGCGTTTCTTATATTCTAAGTTTTTCAGTGCAACTCACTCATATACTATGTACTACACTGTGCGTTTCTTATATTCTAAGTTTTTCAGTGCAACTCACTCATATACTATGTACTACACTGTGCGTTTCTTATATTCTAAGTTTTTCAGTGCAACTCACTCATATACTATGTACTACACTGTGCATTTCGTGTAATGCGGGTTTTTCAGTAAATTCTAAGTTTTTCAGTGCAACTCACTCATATACTATGTACTACACTGTGCGTTTCTTATATTCTAAGTTTTTCAGTGCAACTCACTCATATACTATGTACTACACTGTGCGTTTCTTATATTCTAAGTTTTTCAGTACAACTCACTCATATACTATGTACTACACTGTGCGTTTCTTATATTCTAAGTTTTTCAGTGCAACTCACTCATATACAATGTACAATGTGCGTTTCTTATATTCTAAGTTTTTCAGTGCAACTCACTCATATACTATGTACTACACTGTGCGTTTCTTATATTCTAAGTTTTTCAGTGCAACTCACTCATATACTATGTACTACACTGTGCGTTTCTTATATTCTAAGTTTTTCAGTGCAACTCACTCATATACAATGTACAATGTGCGTTTCTTATATTCTAAGTTTTTCAGTACAACTCACTCATATACTATGTACTACACTGTGCGTTTCTTATATTCTAAGTTTTTCAGTGCAACTCACTCATATACTATGTACTACACTGTGCGTTTCTTATATTCTAAGTTTTTCAGTGCAACTCACTCATATACTATGTACTACACTGTGCATTTCGTGTAATGCGGGTTTTTCAGTAAATTCTAAGTTTTTCAGTGCAACTCACTCATATACTATATACTACACTGTGCGTTTCTTATATTCTAAGTTTTTCAGTGCAACTCACTCATATACTATGTACTACACTGTGCGTTTCTTATATTCTAAGTTTTTCAGTGCAACTCACTCATATACTATGTACTACAATGTGCGTTTCTTATATTCTAAGTTTTTCAGTGCAACTCACTCATATACTATGTACTACACTGTGCGTTTCTTAAATTCTAAGTTTTTCAGTGTAACTCACTCATATACTATGTACTACACTGTGCGTTTCTTAAATTCTAAGTTTTTCAGTGCAACTCACTCATATACTATGTACTACACTGTGTGTTTCTTGTATTCTAAGTTTTTCAGTGCAACTCACTCATATACTATGTACAACACTGTGCGTTTCTTATATTCTAAGTTTTTCAGTGCAACTCACTCATATACTATGTACTACACTGTGCATTTCGTGTAATGCAGGTTTTTCAGTAAATTCTAAGTTTTTCAGTGCAACTCACTCATATACTATGTACTACACTGTGCGTTTCTTCTATTCTAAGTTCTTCAGTGCAACTCACTCATATACTATGTACTACACTGTGCGTTTCTTATATTCTAAGTTTTTCAGTGCAACTCACTCATATACTATGTACTACACTGTGCGTTTCTTATATTCTAAGTTTTTCAGTGCAACTCACTCATATACTATGTACTACACTGTGCGTTTCTTATATTCTAAGTTTTTCAGTGCAACTCACTCATATACTATGTACTACACTGTGTGTTTCTTATATTCTAAGTTTTTCAGTGCAACTCACTCATATACTATGTACTACACTGTGCGTTTCTTATATTCTAAGTTTTTCAGTGCAACTCACTCATATACTATGTACTACACTGTGCATTTCGTGTAATGCGTGTTTTTCAGTAAATTCTAAGTTTTTCAGTGCAACTCACTCATATACTATGTACTACACTGTGCGTTTCTTATATTCTAAGTTTTTCAGTGCAACTCACTCATATACTATGTACTACACTGTGCGTTTCTTAAATTCTAAGTTTTTCAGTGCAACTCACTCATATACTATGTACTACACTGTGCGTTTCTTATATTCTAAGTTTTTCAGTGCAACTCACTCATATACTATGTACTACACTGTGCGTTTCTTATATTCTAAGTTTTTCAGTGCAACTCACTCATATACTATGTACTACACTGTGCATTTCGTGTAATGCGGGTTTTTCAGTAAATTCTAAGTTTTTCAGTGCAACTCACTCATATACTATGTACTACACTGTGCGTTTCTTATATTCTAAGTTTTTCAGTGCAACTCACTCATATACTATGTACTACACTGTGCGTTTCTTATATTCTAAGATTTTCAGTGCAACTCACTCATATACTATGTACTACACTGTGCGTTTCTTATATTCTAAGTTTTTCAGTGCAACTCACTCATATACTATGTACTACACTGTGCGTTTCTTATATTCTAAGTTTTTCAGTGCAACTCACTCATATACTATGTACTACACTGTGCGTTTCTTATATTCTAAGTTTTTCAGAGCAACTCACTCATATACTATGTACTACACTGTGCGTTTCTTATATTCTAAGTTTTTCAGTGCAACTCACTCATATACTATGTACTACACTGTGCATTTCGTGTAATGCGGGTTTTTCAGTAAATTCTAAGTTTTTCAGTGCAACTCACTCATATACTATGTACTACACTGTGCGTTTCTTATATTCTAAGTTTTTCAGTGCAACTCACTCATATACTATGTACTACACTGTGCGTTTCTTATATTCTAAGTTTTTCAGTGCAACTCACTCATATACTATGTACTACACTGTTCATTTCTTATATTCTAAGTTTTTCAGTGCAACTCACTCATATACTATGTACTACACTGTGCGTTTCTTATATTCTAAGTTTTTCAGTGCAACTCACTCATATACTATGTACTACACTGTGCATTTCGTGTAATGCGTGTTTTTCAGTAAATTCTAAGTTTTTCAGTGCAACTCACTCATATACTATGTACTACACTGTGCGTTTCTTATATTCTAAGTTTTTCAGTGCAACTCACTCATATACTATGTACTACACTGTGCGTTTCTTAAATTCTAAGTTTTTCAGTGCAACTCACTCATATACTATGTACTACACTGTGCGTTTCTTATATTCTAAGTTTTTCAGTGCAACTCACTCATATACTATGTACTACACTGTGCGTTTCTTATATTCTAAGTTTTTCAGTGCAACTCACTCATATACTATGTACTACACTGTGCATTTCGTGTAATGCGGGTTTTTCAGTAAATTCTAAGTTTTTCAGTGCAACTCACTCATATACTATGTACTACACTGTGCGTTTCTTATATTCTAAGTTTTTCAGTGCAACTCACTCATATACTATGTACTACACTGTGCGTTTCTTATATTCTAAGTTTTTCAGTGCAACTCACTCATATACTATGTACTACACTGTGCGTTTCTTATATTCTAAGTTTTTCAGTGCAACTCACTCATATACTATGTACTACACTGTGCGTTTCTTATATTCTAAGATTTTCAGTGCAACTCACTCATATACTATGTACTACACTGTGCGTTTCTTAAATTCTAAGTTTTTCAGAGCAACTCACTCATATACTATGTACTACACTGTGCGTTTCTTATATTCTAAGTTTTTCAGTGCAACTCACTCATATACTATGTACTACACTGTGCATTTCGTGTAATGCGGGTTTTTCAGTAAATTCTAAGTTTTTCAGTGCAACTCACTCATATACTATGTACTACACTGTGCGTTTCTTATATTCTAAGTTTTTCAGTGCAACTCACTCATATACTATGTACTACACTGTGCGTTTCTTATATTCTAAGTTTTTCAGTGCAACTCACTCATATACTATGTACTACACTGTGCATTTCTTATATTCTAAGTTTTTCAGTGCAACTCACTCATATACTATGTACTACACTGTGCGTTTCTTATATTCTAAGTTTTTCAGTGCAACTCACTCATATACTATGTACTACACTGTGCATTTCGTGTAATGCGTGTTTTTCAGTAAATTCTAAGTTTTTCAGTGCAACTCACTCATATACTATGTACTACACTGTGCGTTTCTTATATTCTAAGTTTTTCAGTGCAACTCACTCATATACTATGTACTACACTGTGCGTTTCTTAAATTCTAAGTTTTTCAGTGCAACTCACTCATATACTATGTACTACACTGTGCGTTTCTTATATTCTAAGTTTTTCAGTGCAACTCACTCATATACTATGTACTACACTGTGCGTTTCTTATATTCTAAGTTTTTCAGTGCAACTCACTCATATACTATGTACTACACTGTGCGTTTCTTATATTCTAAGTTTTTCAGTGCAACTCACTCATATACTATGTACTACACTGTGCGTTTCTTATATTCTAAGTTTTTCAGTGCAACTCACTCATATACTATGTACTACACTGTGCGTTTCTTATATTCTAAGTTTTTCAGTGCAACTCACTCATATACTATGTACTACACTGTGCGTTTCTTATATTCTAAGTTTTTCAGTGCAACTCACTCATATACTATGTACTACACTGTGCGTTTCTTAAATTCTAAGTTTTTCAGTGCAACTCACTCATATACTATGTACTACAATGTGCGTTTCTTATATTCTAAGTTTTTCAGTGCAACTCACTCATATACTATGTACTACACTGTGCGTTTCTTATATTCTAAGTTTTTCAGTGCAACTCACTCATATGCTATGTACTACACTGTGCGTTTCTTATATTCTAAGTTTTTCAGTGCAACTCACTCATATACTATGTACTACACTGTGCGTTTCTTATATTCTAAGTTTTTCTGTGCAACTCACTCATATACTATGTACTACACTGTGCGTTTCTTATATTCTAAGTTTTTCAGTGCAACACACTCATATACTATGTACTACACTGTGCGTTTCTTATATTCTAAGTTTTTCAGTGCAACTCACTCATATACTATGTACTACACTGTGCATTTCGTGTAATGCGGGTTTTTCAGTAAATTCTAAGTTTTTCAGTGCAACTCACTCATATACTATGTACTACACTGTGCGTTTCTTATATTCTAAGTTTTTCAGTGCAACTCACTCATATACTATGTACTACACTGTGCGTTTCTTAAATTCTAAGTTTTTCAGTGCAACTCACTCATATACTATGTACTACACTGTGCGTTTCTTATATTCTAAGTTTTTCAGTGCAACTCACTCATATACTATGTACTACACTGTGCGTTTCTTATATTCTAAGTTTTTCAGTGCAACTCACTCATATACTATGTACTACACTGTGCATTTCGTGTAATGCGGGTTTTTCAGTAAATTCTAAGTTTTTCAGTGCAACTCACTCATATACTATGTACTACACTGTGCGTTTCTTATATTCTAAGTTTTTCAGTGCAACTCACTCATATACTATGTACTACACTGTGCGTTTCTTATATTCTAAGTTTTTCAGTGCAACTCACTCATATACTATGTACTACACTGTGCGTTTCTTATATTCTAAGTTTTTCAGTGCAACTCACTCATATACTATGTACTACACTGTGCGTTTCTTATATTCTAAGATTTTCAGTGCAACTCACTCATATACTATGTACTACACTGTGCGTTTCTTATATTCTAAGTTTTTCAGTGCAACTCACTCATATACTATGTACTACACTGTGCGTTTCTTATATTCTAAGTTTTTCAGTGCAACTCACTCATATACTATGTACTACACTCTGCGTTTCTTAAATTCTAAGTTTTTCAGTGCAACTCACTCATATACTATGTACTACAATGTGCGTTTCTTATATTCTAAGTTTTTCAGTGCAACTCACTCATATACTATGTACTACACTGTGCGTTTCTTATATTCTAAGTTTTTCAGTGCAACTCACTCATATACTATGTACTACACTGTGCGTTTCTTATATTCTAAGTTTTTCAGTGCAACTCACTCATATACTATGTAATACACTGTGCGTTTCTTATATTCTAAGTTTTTCAGAGCAACTCACTCATATACTATGTACTACACTGTGCGTTTCTTATATTCTAAGTTTTTCAGTGCAACTCACTCATATACTATGTACTACACTGTGCATTTCGTGTAATGCGGGTTTTTCAGTAAATTCTAAGTTTTTCAGTGCAACTCACTCATATACTATGTACTACACTGTGCGTTTCTTATATTCTAAGTTTTTCAGTGCAACTCACTCATATACTATGTACTACACTGTGCGTTTCTTATATTCTAAGTTTTTCAGTGCAACTCACTCATATACTATGTACTACACTGTTCATTTCTTATATTCTAAGTTTTTCAGTGCAACTCACTCATATACTATGTACTACACTGTGCGTTTCTTATATTCTAAGTTTTTCAGTGCAACTCACTCATATACTATGTACTACACTGTGCATTTCGTGTAATGCGTGTTTTTCAGTAAATTCTAAGTTTTTCAGTGCAACTCACTCATATACTATGTACTACACTGTGCGTTTCTTATATTCTAAGTTTTTCAGTGCAACTCACTCATATACTATGTACTACACTGTGCATTTCGTGTAATGCGTGTTTTTCAGTAAATTCTAAGTTTTTCAGTGCAACTCACTCATATACTATGTACTACACTGTGCGTTTCTTATATTCTAAGTTTTTCATTGCAACTCACTCATATACTATGTACTACACTGTGCGTTTCTTAAATTCTAAGTTTTTCAGTGCAACTCACTCATATACTATGTACTACACTGTGCGTTTCTTATATTCTAAGTTTTTCAGTGCAACTCACTCATATACTATGTACTACACTGTGCGTTTCTTATATTCTAAGTTTTTCAGTGCAACTCACTCATATACTATGTACTACACTGTGCATTTCGTGTAATGCGGGTTTTTCAGTAAATTCTAAGTTTTTCAGTGCAACTCACTCATATAATATGTACTACACTGTGCGTTTCTTATATTCTAAGTTTTTCAGTGCAACTCACTCATATACTATGTACTACACTGTGCGTTTCTTATATTCTAAGTTTTTCAGTGCAACTCACTCATATACTATGTACTACACTGTGCGTTTCTTATATTCTAAGTTTTTCAGTGCAACTCACTCATATACTATGTACTACACTGTGCGTTTCTTATATTCTAAGTTTTTCAGTGCAACTCACTCATATACTATGTACTACACTGTGCGTTTCTTATATTCTAAGTTTTTCAGTGCAACTCACTCATATACTATGTACTACACTGTGCGTTTCTTATATTCTAAGTTTTTCAGTGCAACTCACTCATATACTATGTACTACACTGTGCGTTTCTTAAATTCTAAGTTTTTCAGTGCAACTCACTCATATACTATGTACTACAATGTGCGTTTCTTATATTCTAAGTTTTTCAGTGCAACTCACTCATATACTATGTACTACACTGTGCGTTTCTTATATTCTAAGTTTTTCAGTGCAACTCACTCATATACTATGTACTACACTGTGCGTTTCTTATATTCTAAGTTTTTCAGTGCAACTCACTCATATACTATGTACTACACTGTGCGTTTCTTATATTCTAAGTTTTTCAGTGCAACTCACTCATATACTATGTACTACACTGTGCGTTTCTTATATTCTAAGTTTTTCTGTGCAACTCACTCATATACTATGTACTACACTGTGCGTTTCTTATATTCTAAGTTTTTCAGTGCAACACACTCATATACTATGTACTACACTGTGCGTTTCTTATATTCTAAGTTTTTCAGTGCAACTCACTCATATACTATGTACTACACTGTGCATTTCGTGTAATGCGGGTTTTTCAGTAAATTCTAAGTTTTTCAGTGCAACTCACTCATATACTATGTACTACACTGTGCGTTTCTTATATTCTAAGTTTTTCAGTGCAACTCACTCATATACTATGTACTACACTGTGCGTTTCTTAAATTCTAAGTTTTTCAGTGCAACTCACTCATATACTATGTACTACACTGTGCGTTTCTTATATTCTAAGTTTTTCAGTGCAACTAACTCATATACTATGTACTACACTGTTCGTTTCTTATATTCTAAGTTTTTCAGTGCAACTCACTCATATACTATGTACTACACTGTGCATTTCGTGTAATGCGGGTTTTTCAGTAAATTCTAAGTTTTTCAGTGCAACTCACTCATATACTATGTACTACACTGTGCGTTTCTTATATTCTAAGTTTTTCAGTGCAACTCACTCATATACTATGTACTACACTGTGCGTTTCTTATATTCTAAGTTTTTCAGTGCAACTCACTCATATACTATGTACTACACTGTGCGTTTCTTATATTCTAAGTTTTTCAGTGCAACTCACTCATATACTATGTACTACACTGTGCGTTTCTTATATTCTAAGATTTTCAGTGCAACTCACTCATATACTATGTACTACACTGTGCGTTTCTTATATTCTAAGTTTTTCAGTGCAACTCACTCATATACTATGTACTACACTGTGCGTTTCTTATATTCTAAGTTTTTCAGTGCAACTCACTCATATACTATGTACTACACTCTGCGTTTCTTAAATTCTAAGTTTTTCAGTGCAACTCACTCATATACTATGTACTACAATGTGCGTTTCTTATATTCTAAGTTTTTCAGTGCAACTCACTCATATACTATGTACTACACTGTGCGTTTCTTATATTCTAAGTTTTTCAGTGCAACTCACTCATATACTATGTACTACACTGTGCGTTTCTTATATTCTAAGTTTTTCAGTGCAACTCACTCATATACTATGTAATACACTGTGCGTTTCTTATATTCTAAGTTTTTCAGAGCAACTCACTCATATACTATGTACTACACTGTGCGTTTCTTATATTCTAAGTTTTTCAGTGCAACTCACTCATATACTATGTACTACACTGTGCATTTCGTGTAATGCGGGTTTTTCAGTAAATTCTAAGTTTTTCAGTGCAACTCACTCATATACTATGTACTACACTGTGCGTTTCTTATATTCTAAGTTTTTCAGTGCAACTCACTCATATACTATGTACTACACTGTGCGTTTCTTAAATTCTAAGTTTTTCAGTGCAACTCACTCATATACTATGTACTACACTGTGCGTTTCTTATATTCTAAGTTTTTCAGTGCAACTCACTCATATACTATGTACTACACTGTGCGTTTCTTATATTCTAAGTTTTTCAGTGCAACTCACTCATATACTATGTACTACACTGTGCATTTCGTGTAATGCGGGTTTTTCAGTAAATTCTAAGTTTTTCAGTGCAACTCACTCATATAATATGTACTACACTGTGCGTTTCTTATATTCTAAGTTTTTCAGTGCAACTCACTCATATACTATGTACTACACTGTGCGTTTCTTATATTCTAAGTTTTTCAGTGCAACTCACTCATATACTATGTACTACACTGTGCGTTTCTTATATTCTAAGTTTTTCAGTGCAACTCACTCATATACTATGTACTACACTGTGCGTTTCTTATATTCTAAGTTTTTCAGTGCAACTCACTCATATACTATGTACTACACTGTGCGTTTCTTATATTCTAAGTTTTTCAGTGCAACTCACTCATATACTATGTACTACACTGTGCGTTTCTTATATTCTAAGTTTTTCAGTGCAACTCACTCATATACTATGTACTACACTGTGCGTTTCTTAAATTCTAAGTTTTTCAGTGCAACTCACTCATATACTATGTACTACAATGTGCGTTTCTTATATTCTAAGTTTTTCAGTGCAACTCACTCATATACTATGTACTACACTGTGCGTTTCTTATATTCTAAGTTTTTCAGTGCAACTCACTCATATACTATGTACTACACTGTGCGTTTCTTATATTCTAAGTTTTTCAGTGCAACTCACTCATATACTATGTACTACACTGTGCGTTTCTTATATTCTAAGTTTTTCAGTGCAACTCACTCATATACTATGTACTACACTGTGCGTTTCTTATATTCTAAGTTTTTCTGTGCAACTCACTCATATACTATGTACTACACTGTGCGTTTCTTATATTCTAAGTTTTTCAGTGCAACACACTCATATACTATGTACTACACTGTGCGTTTCTTATATTCTAAGTTTTTCAGTGCAACTCACTCATATACTATGTACTACACTGTGCATTTCGTGTAATGCGGGTTTTTCAGTAAATTCTAAGTTTTTCAGTGCAACTCACTCATATACTATGTACTACACTGTGCGTTTCTTATATTCTAAGTTTTTCAGTGCAACTCACTCATATACTATGTACTACACTGTGCGTTTCTTAAATTCTAAGTTTTTCAGTGCAACTCACTCATATACTATGTACTACACTGTGCGTTTCTTATATTCTAAGTTTTTCAGTGCAACTAACTCATATACTATGTACTACACTGTGCGTTTCTTATATTCTAAGTTTTTCAGTGCAACTCACTCATATACTATGTACTACACTGTGCATTTCGTGTAATGCGGGTTTTTCAGTAAATTCTAAGTTTTTCAGTGCAACTCACTCATATACTATGTACTACACTGTGCGTTTCTTATATTCTAAGTTTTTCAGTGCAACTCACTCATATACTATGTACTACACTGTGCGTTTCTTATATTCTAAGTTTTTCAGTGCAACTCACTCATATACTATGTACTACACTGTGCGTTTCTTATATTCTAAGTTTTTCAGTGCAACTCACTCATATACTATGTACTACACTGTGCGTTTCTTATATTCTAAGATTTTCAGTGCAACTCACTCATATACTATGTACTACACTGTGCGTTTCTTATATTCTAAGTTTTTCAGTGCAACTCACTCATATACTATGTACTACACTGTGCGTTTCTTATATTCTAAGTTTTTCAGTGCAACTCACTCATATACTATGTACTACACTCTGCGTTTCTTAAATTCTAAGTTTTTCAGTGCAACTCACTCATATACTATGTACTACAATGTGCGTTTCTTATATTCTAAGTTTTTCAGTGCAACTCACTCATATACTATGTACTACACTGTGCGTTTCTTATATTCTAAGTTTTTCAGTGCAACTCACTCATATACTATGTACTACACTGTGCGTTTCTTATATTCTAAGTTTTTCAGTGCAACTCACTCATATACTATGTAATACACTGTGCGTTTCTTATATTCTAAGTTTTTCAGAGCAACTCACTCATATACTATGTACTACACTGTGCGTTTCTTATATTCTAAGTTTTTCAGTGCAACTCACTCATATACTATGTACTACACTGTGCATTTCGTGTAATGCGGGTTTTTCAGTAAATTCTAAGTTTTTCAGTGCAACTCACTCATATACTATGTACTACACTGTGCGTTTCTTATATTCTAAGTTTTTCAGTGCAACTCACTCATATACTATGTACTACACTGTGCGTTTCTTATATTCTAAGTTTTTCAGTGCAACTCACTCATATACTATGTACTACACTGTTCATTTCTTATATTCTAAGTTTTTCAGTGCAACTCACTCATATACTATGTACTACACTGTGCGTTTCTTATATTCTAAGTTTTTCAGTGCAACTCACTCATATACTATGTACTACACTGTGCATTTCGAGTAATGCGTGTTTTTCAGTAAATTCTAAGTTTTTCAGTGCAACTCACTCATATACTATGTACTACACTGTGCGTTTCTTATATTCTAAGTTTTTCAGTGCAACTCACTCATATACTATGTACTACACTGTGCGTTTCTTAAATTCTAAGTTTTTCAGTGCAACTCTCTCATATACTATGTACTACGCTGTGCGTTTCTTATATTCTAAGTTTTTCAGTGCAACTCACTCATATACTATGTACTACACTGTGCGTTTCTTATATTCTAAGTTTTTCAGTGCAACTCACTCATATACTATGTACTACACTGTGCATTTCGTGTAATGCGGGTTTTTCAGTAAATTCTAAGTTTTTCAGTGCAACTCACTCATATACTATGTACTACACTGTGCGTTTCTTATATTCTAAGTTTTTCAGTGCAACTCACTCATATACTATGTACTACACTGTGCGTTTCTTATATTCTAAGTTTTTCAGTGCAACTCACTCATATACTATGTACTACACTGTGCGTTTCTTATATTCTAAGTTTTTCAGTGCAACTCACTCATATACTATGTACTACACTGTGCGTTTCTTATATTCTAAGTTTTTCAGTGCAACTCACTCATATACTATGTACTACACTGTGCGTTTCTTATATTCTAAGTTTTTCAGTGCAACTCACTCATATACTATGTACTACACTGTGCGTTTCTTATATTCTAAGTTTTTCAGTGCAACTCACTCATATACTATGTACTACACTGTGCGTTTCTTAAATTCTAAGTTTTTCAGTGCAACTCACTCATATACTATGTACTACAATGTGCGTTTCTTATATTCTAAGTTTTTCAGTGCAACTCACTCATATACTATGTACTACACTGTGCGTTTCTTATATTCTAAGTTTTTCAGTGCAACTCACTCATATACTATGTACTACACTGTGCGTTTCTTATATTCTAAGTTTTTCAGTGCAACTCACTCATATACTATGTACTACACTGTGCGTTTCTTATATTCTAAGTTTTTCAGTGCAACTCACTCATATACTATGTACTACACTGTGCGTTTCTTATATTCTAAGTTTTTCTGTGCAACTCACTCATATACTATGTACTACACTGTGCGTTTCTTATATTCTAAGTTTTTCAGTGCAACTCACTCATATACTATGTACTACACTGTGCGTTTCTTATATTCTAAGTTTTTCAGTGCAACTCACTCATATACTATGTACTACACTGTGCATTTCGTGTAATGCGGGTTTTTCAGTAAATTCTAAGTTTTTCAGTGCAACTCACTCATATACTATGTACTACACTGTGCGTTTCTTATATTCTAAGTTTTTCAGTGCAACTCACTCATATACTATGTACTACACTGTGCGTTTCTTATATTCTAAGTTTTTCAGTGCAACTCACTCATATACTATGTACTACACTGTGCATTTCGTGTAATGCGGGTTTTTCAGTAAATTCTAAGTTTTTCAGTGCAACTCACTCATATAGTATGTACTACACTGTGCGTTTCTTATATTCTAAGTTTTTCAGTGCAACTCACTCATATACTATGTACTACACTGTGCGTTTCTTATATTCTAAGTTTTTCAGTGCAACTCACTCATATACTATGTACTACACTGTGCGTTTCTTATATTCTAAGTTTTTCAGTGCAACTCACTCATATACTATGTACTACACTGTGCGTTTCTTATATTCTAAGTTTTTCAGTGCAACTCACTCATATACTATGTACTACACTGTGCGTTTCGTATATTCTAAGTTTTTCAGTGCAACTCACTCATATACTATGTACTACACTGTGCGTTTCTTATATTCTAAGTTTTTCAGTGCAACTCACTCATATACTATGTACTACACTGTGCGTTTCTTATATTCTAAGTTTTTCAGAGCAACTCACTCATATACTATGTACTACACTGTGCGTTTCTTATATTCTAAGTTTTTCAGTGCAACTCACTCATATACTATGTACTACACTGTGCGTTTCTTATATTCTAAGTTTTTCAGTGCAACTCACTCATATACTATGTACTACACTGTGCGTTTCTTATATTCTAAGTTTTTCTGTGCAACTCACTCATATACTATGTACTACACTGTGCGTTTCTTATATTCTAAGTTTTTCAGTGCAACTCACTCATATACTATGTACTACACTGTGCGTTTCTTATATTCTAAGTTTTTCAGTGCAACTCACTCATATACTATGTACTACACTGTGCATTTCGTGTAATGCGGGTTTTTCAGTAAATTCTAAGTTTTTCAGTGCAACTCACTCATATACTATGTACTACACTGTGCGTTTCTTATATTCTAAGTTTTTCAGTGCAACTCACTCATATACTATGTACTACACTGTGCGTTTCTTATATTCTAAGTTTTTCAGTGCAACTCACTCATATACTATGTACTACACTGTGCATTTCGTGTAATGCGGGTTTTTCAGTAAATTCTAAGTTTTTCAGTGCAACTCACTCATATAGTATGTACTACACTGTGCGTTTCTTATATTCTAAGTTTTTCAGTGCAACTCACTCATATACTATGTACTACACTGTGCGTTTCTTATATTCTAAGTTTTTCAGTGCAACTCACTCATATACTATGTACTACACTGTGCGTTTCTTATATTCTAAGTTTTTCAGTGCAACTCACTCATATACTATGTACTACACTGTGCGTTTCTTATATTCTAAGTTTTTCAGTGCAACTCACTCATATACTATGTACTACACTGTGCGTTTCTTATATTCTAAGTTTTTCAGTGCAACTCACTCATATACTATGTACTACACTGTGCGTTTCTTATATTCTAAGTTTTTCAGTGCAACTCACTCATATACTATGTACTACACTGTGCGTTTCTTATATTCTAAGTTTTTCAGAGCAACTCACTCATATACTATGTACTACACTGTGCGTTTCTTATATTCTAAGTTTTTCAGTGCAACTCACTCATATACTATGTACTACACTGTGCGTTTCTTATATTCTAAGTTTTTCAGTGCAACTCACTCATATACTATGTACTACACTGTGCGTTTCTTATATTCTAAGTTTTTCTGTGCAACTCACTCATATACTATGTACTACACTGTGCGTTTCTTATATTCTAAGTTTTTCAGTGCAACTCACTCATATACTATGTACTACACTGTGCGTTTCTTATATTCTAAGTTTTTCAGTGCAACTCACTCATATACTATGTACTACACTGTGCATTTCGTGTAATGCGGGTTTTTCAGTAAATTCTAAGTTTTTCAGTGCAACTCACTCATATACTATGTACTACACTGTGCGTTTCTTATATTCTAAGTTTTTCAGTGCAACTCACTCATATACTATGTACTACACTGTGCGTTTCTTATATTCTAAGTTTTTCAGTGCAACTCACTCATATACTATGTACTACACTGTGCGTTTCTTATATTCTAAGTTTTTCAGTGCAACTCACTCATATACTATGTACTACACTGTGCGTTTCTTATATTCTAAGTTTTTCAGTGCAACTCACTCATATACTATGTACTACACTGTGCGTTTCTTATATTCTAAGTTTTTCAGTGCAACTCACTCATATACTATGTACTACACTGTGCGTTTCTTATATTCTAAGTTTTTCAGTGCAACTCACTCATATACTATGTACTACACTGTGCGTTTCTTATATTCTAAGTTTTTCAGTGCAACTCACTCATATACTATGTACTACACTGTGCGTTTCTTATATTCTAAGTTTTTCAGTGCAACTCACTCATATACTATGTACTACACTGTGCGTTTCTTATATTCTAAGTTTTTCAGTGCAACTCACTCATATACTATGTACTACACTGTGCGTTTCTTATATTCTAAGTTTTTCAGTGCAACTCACTCATATACTATGTACTACACTGTGCGTTTCTTATATTCTAAGTTTTTCAGTGCAACTCACTCATATACTATGTACTACACTGTGCGTTTCTTATATTCTAAGTTTTTCAGTGCAACTCACTCATATACTATGTACTACACTGTGCGTTTCTTATATTCTAAGTTTTTCAGTGCAACTCACTCATATACTATGTACTACACTGTGCGTTTCTTAAATTCTAAGTTTTTCAGTGCAACTCACTCATATACTATGTACTACAATGTGCGTTTCTTATATTCTAAGTTTTTCAGTGCAACTCACTCATATACTATGTACTACACTGTGCGTTTCTTATATTCTAAGTTTTTCAGTGCAACTCACTCATATACTATGTACTACACTGTGCGTTTCTTATATTCTAAGTTTTTCAGTGCAACTCACTCATATACTATGTACTACACTGTGCGTTTCTTATATTCTAAGTTTTTCAGTGCAACTCACTCATATACTATGTACTACACTGTGCGTTTCTTATATTCTAAGTTTTTCTGTGCAACTCACTCATATACTATGTACTACACTGTGCGTTTCTTATATTCTAAGTTTTTCAGTGCAACTCACTCATATACTATGTACTACACTGTGCGTTTCTTATATTCTAAGTTTTTCAGTGCAACTCACTCATATACTATGTACTACACTGTGCATTTCGTGTAATGCGGGTTTTTCAGTAAATTCTAAGTTTTTCAGTGCAACTCACTCATATACTATGTACTACACTGTGCGTTTCTTATATTCTAAGTTTTTCAGTGCAACTCACTCATATACTATGTACTACACTGTGCGTTTCTTATATTCTAAGTTTTTCAGTGCAACTCACTCATATACTATGTACTACACTGTGCATTTCGTGTAATGCGGGTTTTTCAGTAAATTCTAAGTTTTTCAGTGCAACTCACTCATATAGTATGTACTACACTGTGCGTTTCTTATATTCTAAGTTTTTCAGTGCAACTCACTCATATACTATGTACTACACTGTGCGTTTCTTATATTCTAAGTTTTTCAGTGCAACTCACTCATATACTATGTACTACACTGTGCGTTTCTTATATTCTAAGTTTTTCAGTGCAACTCACTCATATACTATGTACTACACTGTGCGTTTCTTATATTCTAAGTTTTTCAGTGCAACTCACTCATATACTATGTACTACACTGTGCGTTTCTTATATTCTAAGTTTTTCAGTGCAACTCACTCATATACTATGTACTACACTGTGCGTTTCTTATATTCTAAGTTTTTCAGTGCAACTCACTCATATACTATGTACTACACTGTGCGTTTCTTATATTCTAAGTTTTTCAGAGCAACTCACTCATATACTATGTACTACACTGTGCGTTTCTTATATTCTAAGTTTTTCAGTGCAACTCACTCATATACTATGTACTACACTGTGCGTTTCTTATATTCTAAGTTTTTCAGTGCAACTCACTCATATACTATGTACTACACTGTGCGTTTCTTATATTCTAAGTTTTTCTGTGCAACTCACTCATATACTATGTACTACACTGTGCGTTTCTTATATTCTAAGTTTTTCAGTGCAACTCACTCATATACTATGTACTACACTGTGCGTTTCTTATATTCTAAGTTTTTCAGTGCAACTCACTCATATACTATGTACTACACTGTGCATTTCGTGTAATGCGGGTTTTTCAGTAAATTCTAAGTTTTTCAGTGCAACTCACTCATATACTATGTACTACACTGTGCGTTTCTTATATTCTAAGTTTTTCAGTGCAACTCACTCATATACTATGTACTACACTGTGCGTTTCTTATATTCTAAGTTTTTCAGTGCAACTCACTCATATACTATGTACTACACTGTGCATTTCGTGTAATGCGGGTTTTTCAGTAAATTCTAAGTTTTTCAGTGCAACTCACTCATATAGTATGTACTACACTGTGCGTTTCTTATATTCTAAGTTTTTCAGTGCAACTCACTCATATACTATGTACTACACTGTGCGTTTCTTATATTCTAAGTTTTTCAGTGCAACTCACTCATATACTATGTACTACACTGTGCGTTTCTTATATTCTAAGTTTTTCAGTGCAACTCACTCATATACTATGTACTACACTGTGCGTTTCTTATATTCTAAGTTTTTCAGTGCAACTCACTCATATACTATGTACTACACTGTGCGTTTCTTATATTCTAAGTTTTTCAGTGCAACTCACTCATATACTATGTACTACACTGTGCGTTTCTTATATTCTAAGTTTTTCAGTGCAACTCACTCATATACTATGTACTACACTGTGCGTTTCTTATATTCTAAGTTTTTCAGAGCAACTCACTCATATACTATGTACTACACTGTGCGTTTCTTATATTCTAAGTTTTTCAGTGCAACTCACTCATATACTATGTACTACACTGTGCGTTTCTTATATTCTAAGTTTTTCAGTGCAACTCACTCATATACTATGTACTACACTGTGCGTTTCTTATATTCTAAGTTTTTCTGTGCAACTCACTCATATACTATGTACTACACTGTGCGTTTCTTATATTCTAAGTTTTTCAGTGCAACTCACTCATATACTATGTACTACACTGTGCGTTTCTTATATTCTAAGTTTTTCAGTGCAACTCACTCATATACTATGTACTACACTGTGCATTTCGTGTAATGCGGGTTTTTCAGTAAATTCTAAGTTTTTCAGTGCAACTCACTCATATACTATGTACTACACTGTGCGTTTCTTATATTCTAAGTTTTTCAGTGCAACTCACTCATATACTATGTACTACACTGTGCGTTTCTTATATTCTAAGTTTTTCAGTGCAACTCACTCATATACTATGTACTACACTGTGCGTTTCTTATATTCTAAGTTTTTCAGTGCAACTCACTCATATACTATGTACTACACTGTGCGTTTCTTATATTCTAAGTTTTTCAGTGCAACTCACTCATATACTATGTACTACACTGTGCGTTTCTTATATTCTAAGTTTTTCAGTGCAACTCACTCATATACTATGTACTACACTGTGCGTTTCTTATATTCTAAGTTTTTCAGTGCAACTCACTCATATACTATGTACTACACTGTGCGTTTCTTATATTCTAAGTTTTTCAGTGCAACTCACTCATATACTATGTACTACACTGTGCGTTTCTTATATTCTAAGTTTTTCAGAGCAACTCACTCATATACTATGTACTACACTGTGCGTTTCTTATATTCTAAGTTTTTCAGTGCAACTCACTCATATACTATGTACTACACTGTGCGTTTCTTATATTCTAAGTTTTTCAGTGCAACTCACTCATATACTATGTACTGCACTGTGCGTTTCTTATATTCTAAGTTTTTCAGTGCAACTCACTCATATACTATGTACTACACTGTGCGTTTCTTATATTCTAAGTTTTTCAGTGCAACTCACTCATATACTATGTACTACACTGTGCGTTTCTTATATTCTAAGTTTTTCAGTGCAACTCACTCATATACTATGTACTACACTGTGCGTTTCTTATATTCTAAGTTTTTCTGTGCAACTCACTCATATACTATGTACTACACTGTGCGTTTCTTATATTCTAAGTTTTTCAGTGCAACTCACTCATATACTATGTACTACACTGTGCGTTTCTTATATTCTAAGTTTTTCAGTGCAACTCACTCATATACTATGTACTACACTGTGCATTTCGTGTAATGCGGGTTTTTCAGTAAATTCTAAGTTTTTCAGTGCAACTCACTCATATACTATGTACTACACTGTGCGTTTCTTATATTCTAAGTTTTTCAGTGCAACTCACTCATATACTATGTACTACACTGTGCGTTTCTTATATTCTAAGTTTTTCAGTGCAACTCACTCATATACTATGTACTACACTGTGCATTTCGTGTAATGCGGGTTTTTCAGTAAATTCTAAGTTTTTCAGTGCAACTCACTCATATAGTATGTACTACACTGTGCGTTTCTTATATTCTAAGTTTTTCAGTGCAACTCACTCATATACTATGTACTACACTGTGCGTTTCTTATATTCTAAGTTTTTCAGTGCAACTCACTCATATACTATGTACTACACTGTGCGTTTCTTATATTCTAAGTTTTTCAGTGCAACTCACTCATATACTATGTACTACACTGTGCGTTTCTTATATTCTAAGTTTTTCAGTGCAACTCACTCATATACTATGTACTACACTGTGCGTTTCTTATATTCTAAGTTTTTCAGTGCAACTCACTCATATACTATGTACTACACTGTGCGTTTCTTATATTCTAAGTTTTTCAGTGCAACTCACTCATATACTATGTACTACACTGTGCGTTTCTTATATTCTAAGTTTTTCAGAGCAACTCACTCATATACTATGTACTACACTGTGCGTTTCTTATATTCTAAGTTTTTCAGTGCAACTCACTCATATACTATGTACTACACTGTGCATTTCGTGTAATGCGGGTTTTTCAGTAAATTCTAAGTTTTTCAGTGCAACTCACTCATATACTATGTACTACACTGTGCGTTTCTTATATTCTAAGTTTTTCAGTGCAACTCACTCATATACTATGTACTACACTGTGCGTTTCTTATATTCTAAGTTTTTCTGTGCAACTCACTCATATACTATGTACTACACTGTGCGTTTCTTATATTCTAAGTTTTTCAGTGCAACTCACTCATATACTATGTACTACACTGTGCGTTTCTTATATTCTAAGTTTTTCAGTGCAACTCACTCATATACTATGTACTACACTGTGCATTTCGAGTAATGCGGGTTTTTCAGTAAATTCTAAGTTTTTCAGTGCAACTCACTCATATACTATGTACTACACTGTGCGTTTCTTATATTCTAAGTTTTTCAGTGCAACTCACTCATATACTATGTACTACACTGTGCGTTTCTTATATTCTAAGTTTTTCTGTGCAACTCACTCATATACTATGTACTACACTGTGCGTTTCTTATATTCTAAGTTTTTCAGTGCAACTCACTCATATACTATGTACTACACTGTGCGTTTCTTATATTCTAAGTTTTTCAGTGCAACTCACTCATATACTATGTACTACACTGTGCATTTCGAGTAATGCGGGTTTTTCAGTAAATTCTAAGTTTTTCAGTGCAACTCACTCATATACTATGTACTACACTGTGCGTTTCTTATATTCTAAGTTTTTCAGTGCAACTCACTCATATACTATGTACTACACTGTGCGTTTCTTATATTCTAAGTTTTTCAGTGCAACTCACTCATATACTATGTACTACACTGTACATTTCGTGTAATGCGGGTTTTTCAGTAAATTCTAAGTTTTTCAGTGCAACTCACTCATATAGTATGTACTACACTGTGCGTTTCTTATATTCTAAGTTTTTCAGTGCAACTCACTCATATAGTATGTACTACACTGTGCGTTTCTTATATTCTAAGTTTTTCAGTGCAACTCACTCATATACTATGTACTACACTGTGCGTTTCTTATATTCTAAGTTTTTCAGTGCAACTCACTCATATACTATGTACTACACTGTGCGTTTCTTATATTCTAAGTTTTTCAGTGCAACTCACTCATATACTATGTACTACACTGTGCGTTTCTTATATTCTAAGTTTTTCAGTGCAACTCACTCATATACTATGTACTACACTGTGCGTTTCTTATATTCTAAGTTTTTCAGTGCAACTCACTCATATACTATGTACTACACTGTGCGTTTCTTATATTCTAAGTTTTTCAGAGCAACTCACTCATATACTATGTACTACACTGTGCGTTTCTTATATTCTAAGTTTTTCAGTGCAACTCACTCATATACTATGTACTACACTGTGCATTTCGTGTAATGCGGGTTTTTCAGTAAATTCTAAGTTTTTCAGTGCAACTCACTCATATACTATGTACTACACTGTGCGTTTCTTATATTCTAAGTTTTTCAGTGCAACTCACTCATATACTATGTACTACACTGTGCGTTTCTTATATTCTAAGTTTTTCAGTGCAACTCACTCATATACTATGTACTACACTGTTCATTTCTTATATTCTAAGTTTTTCAGTGCAACTCACTCATATACTATGTACTACACTGTGCGTTTCTTATATTCTAAGTTTTTCAGTGCAACTCACTCATATACTATGTACTACACTGTGCATTTCGTGTAATGCGTGTTTTTCAGTAAATTCTAAGTTTTTCAGTGCAACTCACTCATATACTATGTACTACACTGTGCGTTTCTTATATTCTAAGTTTTTCAGTGCAACTCACTCATATACTATGTACTACACTGTGCGTTTCTTAAATTCTAAGTTTTTCAGTGCAACTCACTCATATACTATGTACTACACTGTGCGTTTCTTATATTCTAAGTTTTTCAGTGCAACTCACTCATATACTATGTACTACACTGTGCGTTTCTTATATTCTAAGTTTTTCAGTGCAACTCACTCATATACTATGTACTACACTGTGCATTTCGTGTAATGCGGGTTTTTCAGTAAATTCTAAGTTTTTCAGTGCAACTCACTCATATACTATGTACTACACTGTGCGTTTCTTATATTCTAAGTTTTTCAGTGCAACTCACTCATATACTATGTACTACACTGTGCGTTTCTTATATTCTAAGTTTTTCAGTGCAACTCACTCATATACTATGTACTACACTGTGCGTTTCTTATATTCTAAGTTTTTCAGTGCAACTCACTCATATACTATGTACTACACTGTGCGTTTCTTAAATTCTAAGTTTTTCAGTGCAACTCACTCATATACTATGTACTACAATGTGCGTTTCTTATATTCTAAGTTTTTCAGTGCAACTCACTCATATACTATGTACTACACTGTGCGTTTCTTATATTCTAAGTTTTTCAGTGAAACTCACTCATATACTATGTACTACACTGTGCGTTTCTTATATTCTAAGTTTTTCAGTGCAACTCACTCATATACTATGTACTACACTGTGCGTTTCTTATATTCTAAGTTTTTCAGTGCAACTCACTCATATACTATGTACTACACTGTGCGTTTCTTATATTCTAAGTTTTTCTGTGCAACTCACTCATATACTATGTACTACACTGTGCGTTTCTTATATTCTAAGTTTTTCAGTGCAACTCACTCATATACTATGTACTACACTGTGCGTTTCTTATATTCTAAGTTTTTCAGTGCAACTCACTCATATACTATGTACTACACTGTGCATTTCGTGTAATGCGGGTTTTTCAGTAAATTCTAAGTTTTTCAGTGCAACTCACTCATATACTATGTACTACACTGTGCGTTTCTTATATTCTAAGTTTTTCAGTGCAACTCACTCATATACTATGTACTACACTGTGCGTTTCTTATATTCTAAGTTTTTCAGTGCAACTCACTCATATACTATGTACTACACTGTGCATTTCGTGTAATGCGGGTTTTTCAGTAAATTCTAAGTTTTTCAGTGCAACTCACTCATATAGTATGTACTACACTGTGCGTTTCTTATATTCTAAGTTTTTCAGTGCAACTCACTCATATACTATGTACTACAGTGTGCGTTTCTTATATTCTAAGTTTTTCAGTGCAACTCACTCATATACTATGTACTACACTGTGCGTTTCTTATATTCTAAGTTTTTCAGTGCAACTCACTCATATACTATGTACTACACTGTGCGTTTCTTATATTCTAAGTTTTTCAGTGCAACTCACTCATATACTATGTACTACACTGTGCGTTTCTTATAGTCTAAGATTTTCAGTGCAACTCACTCATATACTATGTACTACACTGTGCGTTTCTTATATTCTAAGTTTTTCAGTGCAACTCACTCATATACTATGTACTACACTGTGCGTTTCTTATATTCTAAGTTTTTCAGTGCAACTCACTCATATACTATGTACTACACTCTGCGTTTCTTAAATTCTAAGTTTTTCAGTGCAACTCACTCATATACTATATACTACAATGTGCGTTTCTTATATTCTAAGTTTTTCAGTGCAACTCACTCATATACTATGTACTACACTGTGCGTTTCTTATATTCTAAGTTTTTCAGTGCAACTCACTCATATACTATGTACTACACTGTGCGTTTCTTATATTCTAAGTTTTTCAGTGCAACTCACTCATATACTATGTACTACACTGTGCGTTTCTTATATTCTAAGTTTTTCAGAGCAACTCACTCATATACTATGTACTACACTGTGCGTTTCTTATATTCTAAGTTTTTCAGTGCAACTCACTCATATACTATGTACTACACTGTGCATTTCGTGTAATGCGGGTTTTTCAGTAAATTCTAAGTTTTTCAGTGCAACTCACTCATATACTATGTACTACACTGTGCGTTTCTTATATTCTAAGTTTTTCAGTGCAACTCACTCATATACTATGTACTACACTGTGCGTTTCTTATATTCTAAGTTTTTCAGTGCAACTCACTCATATACTATGTACTACACTGTTCATTTCTTATATTCTAAGTTTTTCAGTGCAACTCACTCATATACTATGTACTACACTGTGCGTTTCTTATATTCTAAGTTTTTCAGTGCAACTCACTCATATACTATGTACTACACTGTGCATTTCGTGTAATGCGTGTTTTTCAGTAAATTCTAAGTTTTTCAGTGCAACTCACTCATATACTATGTACTACACTGTGCGTTTCTTATATTCTAAGTTTTTCAGTGCAACTCACTCATATACTATGTACTACACTGTGCGTTTCTTAAATTCTAAGTTTTTCAGTGCAACTCACTCATATACTATGTACTACACTGTGCGTTTCTTATATTCTAAGTTTTTCAGTGCAACTCACTCATATACTATGTACTACACTGTGCGTTTCTTATATTCTAAGTTTTTCAGTGCAACTCACTCATATACTATGTACTACACTGTGCATTTCGTGTAATGCGGGTTTTTCAGTAAATTCTAAGTTTTTCAGTGCAACTCACTCATATACTATGTACTACACTGTGCGTTTCTTATATTCTAAGTTTTTCAGTGCAACTCACTCATATACTATGTACTACACTGTGCGTTTCTTATATTCTAAGTTTTTCAGTGCAACTCACTCATATACTATGTACTACACTGTGCGTTTCTTATATTCTAAGTTTTTCAGTGCAACTCACTCATATACTATGTACTACACTGTGCGTTTCTTATATTCTAAGTTTTTCAGTGCAACTCAGTCATATACTATGTACTACACTGTGCGTTTCTTATATTCTAAGTTTTTCAGTGCAACTCACTCATATACTATGTACTACACTGTGCGTTTCTTATATTCTAAGTTTTTCAGTGCAACTCACTCATATACTATGTACTACACTGTGCGTTTCTTAAATTCTAAGTTTTTCAGTGCAACTCACTCATATACTATGTACTACACTGTGCGTTTCTTATATTCTAAGTTTTTCAGTGCAACTCACTCATATACTATGTACTACACTGTGCGTTTCTTATATTCTAAGTTTTTCAGTGCAACTCACTCATATACTATGTACTACACTGTGCATTTCGTGTAATGCGGGTTTTTCAGTAAATTCTAAGTTTTTCAGTGCAACTCACTCATATACTATGTACTACACTGTGCGTTTCTTATATTCTAAGTTTTTCAGTGCAACTCACTCATATACTATGTACTACACTGTGCGTTTCTTATATTCTAAGTTTTTCAGTGCAACTCACTCATATACTATGTACTACACTGTGCGTTTCTTATATTCTAAGTTTTTCAGTGCAACTCACTCATATACTATGTACTACACTGTGCGTTTCTTATATTCTAAGTTTTTCAGTGCAACTCAGTCATATACTATGTACTACACTGTGCGTTTCTTATATTCTAAGTTTTTCAGTGCAACTCACTCATATACTATGTACTACACTGTGCGTTTCTTATATTCTAAGTTTTTCAGTGCAACTCACTCATATACTATGTACTACACTGTGCGTTTCTTAAATTCTAAGTTTTTCAGTGCAACTCACTCATATACTATGTACTACAATGTGCGTTTCTTATATTCTAAGTTTTTCAGTGCAACTCACTCATATACTATGTACTACACTGTGCGTTTCTTATATTCTAAGTTTTTCAGTGCAACTCACTCATATACTATGTACTACACTGTGCGTTTCTTATATTCTAAGTTTTTCAGTGCAACTCAATCATATACTATGTACTACACTGTGCGTTTCTTATATTCTAAGTTTTTCAGTGCAACTCACTCATATACTATGTACTACACTGTGCGTTTCTTATATTCTAAGTTTTTCTGTGCAACTCACTCATATACTATGTACTACACTGTGCGTTTCTTATATTCTAAGTTTTTCAGTGCAACTCACTCATATACTATGTACTACACTGTGCATTTCGTGTAATGCGGGTTTTTCAGTAAATTCTAAGTTTTTCAGTGCAACTCACTCATATACTATGTACTACACTGTGCGTTTCTTATATTCTAAGTTTTTCAGTGCAACTCACTCATATACTATGTACTACACTGTGCGTTTCTTATATTCTAAGTTTTTCAGTGCAACTCACTCATATACTATGTACTACACTGTGCATTTCGTGTAATGCGGGTTTTTCAGTAAATTCTAAGTTTTTCAGTGCAACTCACTCATATACTATGTACTACACTGTGCGTTTCTTATATTCTAAGTTTTTCAGTGCAACTCACTCATATACTATGTACTACACTGTGCGTTTCTTATATTCTAAGTTTTTCAGTGCAACTCACTCATATACTATGTACTACACTGTGCGTTTCTTATATTCTAAGTTTTTCAGTGCAACTCACTCATATACTATGTACTACACTGTGCGTTTCTTATATTCTAAGTTTTTCAGTGCAACTCAGTCATATACTATGTACTACACTGTGCGTTTCTTATATTCTAAGTTTTTCAGTGCAACTCACTCATATACTATGTACTACACTGTGCGTTTCTTATATTCTAAGTTTTTCAGTGCAACTCACTCATATACTATGTACTACACTGTGCGTTTCTTAAATTCTAAGTTTTTCAGTGCAACTCACTCATATACTATGTACTACAATGTGCGTTTCTTATATTCTAAGTTTTTCAGTGCAACTCACTCATATACTATGTACTACACTGTGCGTTTCTTATATTCTAAGTTTTTCAGTGCAACTCACTCATATACTATGTACTACACTGTGCGTTTCTTATATTCTAAGTTTTTCAGTGCAACTCAATCATATACTATGTACTACACTGTGCGTTTCTTATATTCTAAGTTTTTCAGTGCAACTCACTCATATACTATGTACTACACTGTGCGTTTCTTATATTCTAAGTTTTTCTGTGCAACTCACTCATATACTATGTACTACACTGTGCGTTTCTTATATTCTAAGTTTTTCAGTGCAACTCACTCATATACTATGTACTACACTGTGCATTTCGTGTAATGCGGGTTTTTCAGTAAATTCTAAGTTTTTCAGTGCAACTCACTCATATACTATGTACTACACTGTGCGTTTCTTATATTCTAAGTTTTTCAGTGCAACTCACTCATATACTATGTACTACACTGTGCGTTTCTTATATTCTAAGTTTTTCAGTGCAACTCACTCATATACTATGTACTACACTGTGCATTTCGTGTAATGCGGGTTTTTCAGTAAATTCTAAGTTTTTCAGTGCAACTCACTCATATACTATGTACTACACTGTGCGTTTCTTATATTCTAAGTTTTTCAGTGCAACTCACTCATATACTATGTACTACACTGTGCATTTCGTGTAATGCGGGTTTTTCAGTAAATTCTAAGTTTTTCAGTGCAACTCAGTCATATACTATGTACTACACTGTGCGTTTCTTATATTCTAAGTTTTTCAGTGCAACTCACTCATATACTATGTACTACACTGTGCGTTTCTTATATTCTAAGTTTTTCAGTGCAACTCACTCATATACTATGTACTACACTGTGCGTTTCTTATATTCTAAGTTTTTCAGTGCAACTCACTCATATACTATGTACTACACTGTGCGTTTCTTATATTCTAAGTTTTTCTGTGCAACTCACTCATATACTATGTACTACACTGTGCGTTTCTTATATTCTAAGTTTTTCAGTGCAACTCACTCATATACTATGTACTACACTGTGCGTTTCTTATATTCTAAGTTTTTCAGTGCAACTCACTCATATACTATGTACTACACTGTGCATTTCGTGTAATGCGGGTTTTTCAGTAAATTCTAAGTTTTTCAGTGCAACTCACTCATATACTATGTACTACACTGTGCGTTTCTTATATTCTAAGTTTTTCAGTGCAACTCACTCATATACTATGTACTACACTGTGCGTTTCTTATATTCTAAGTTTTTCAGTGCAACTCACTCATATACTATGTACTACACTGTGCATTTCGTGTAATGCGGGTTTTTCAGTAAATTCTAAGTTTTTCAGTGCAACTCACTCATATAGTATGTACTACACTGTGCGTTTCTTATATTCTAAGTTTTTCAGTGCAACTCACTCATATACTATGTACTACACTGTGCGTTTCTTATATTCTAAGTTTTTCAGTGCAACTCACTCATATACTATGTACTACACTGTGCGTTTCTTATATTCTAAGTTTTTCAGTGCAACTCACTCATATACTATGTACTACACTGTGCGTTTCTTATATTCTAAGTTTTTCAGTGCAACTCACTCATATACTATGTACTACACTGTGCGTTTCTTATATTCTAAGTTTTTCAGTGCAACTCACTCATATACTATGTACTACACTGTGCGTTTCTTATATTCTAAGTTTTTCAGTGCAACTCACTCATATACTATGTACTACACTGTGCGTTTCTTATATTCTAAGTTTTTCAGAGCAACTCACTCATATACTATGTACTACACTGTGCGTTTCTTATATTCTAAGTTTTTCAGTGCAACTCACTCATATACTATGTACTACACTGTGCGTTTCTTATATTCTAAGTTTTTCAGTGCAACTCACTCATATACTATGTACTACACTGTGCGTTTCTTATATTCTAAGTTTTTCTGTGCAACTCACTCATATACTATGTACTACACTGTGCGTTTCTTATATTCTAAGTTTTTCAGTGCAACTCACTCATATACTATGTACTACACTGTGCGTTTCTTATATTCTAAGTTTTTCAGTGCAACTCACTCATATACTATGTACTACACTGTGCATTTCGTGTAATGCGGGTTTTTCAGTAAATTCTAAGTTTTTCAGTGCAACTCACTCATATACTATGTACTACACTGTGCGTTTCTTATATTCTAAGTTTTTCAGTGCAACTCACTCATATACTATGTACTACACTGTGCGTTTCTTATATTCTAAGTTTTTCAGTGCAACTCACTCATATACTATGTACTACACTGTGCATTTCGTGTAATGCGGGTTTTTCAGTAAATTCTAAGTTTTTCAGTGCAACTCACTCATATAGTATGTACTACACTGTGCGTTTCTTATATTCTAAGTTTTTCAGTGCAACTCACTCATATACTATGTACTACACTGTGCGTTTCTTATATTCTAAGTTTTTCAGTGCAACTCACTCATATACTATGTACTACACTGTGCGTTTCTTATATTCTAAGTTTTTCAGTGCAACTCACTCATATACTATGTACTACACTGTGCGTTTCTTATATTCTAAGTTTTTCAGTGCAACTCACTCATATACTATGTACTACACTGTGCGTTTCTTATATTCTAAGTTTTTCAGTGCAACTCACTCATATACTATGTACTACACTGTGCGTTTCTTATATTCTAAGTTTTTCAGTGCAACTCACTCATATACTATGTACTACACTGTGCGTTTCTTATATTCTAAGTTTTTCAGAGCAACTCACTCATATAATATGTACTACACTGTGCGTTTCTTATATTCTAAGTTTTTCAGTGCAACTCACTCATATACTATGTACTACACTGTGCGTTTCTTATATTCTAAGTTTTTCAGTGCAACTCACTCATATACTATGTACTGCACTGTGCATTTCTTATATTCTAAGTTTTTCAGTGCAACTCACTCATATACTATGTACTACACTGTGCGTTTCTTATATTCTAAGTTTTTCAGTGCAACTCACTCATATACTATGTACTACACTGTGCGTTTCTTATATTCTAAGTTTTTCAGTGCAACTCACTCATATACTATGTACTACACTGTGCGTTTCTTATATTCTAAGTTTTTCTGTGCAACTCACTCATATACTATGTACTACACTGTGCGTTTCTTATATTCTAAGTTTTTCAGTGCAACTCACTCATATACTATGTACTACACTGTGCGTTTCTTATATTCTAAGTTTTTCAGTGCAACTCACTCATATACTATGTACTACACTGTGCATTTCGTGTAATGCGGGTTTTTCAGTAAATTCTAAGTTTTTCAGTGCAACTCACTCATATACTATGTACTACACTGTGCGTTTCTTATATTCTAAGTTTTTCAGTGCAACTCACTCATATACTATGTACTACACTGTGCGTTTCTTATATTCTAAGTTTTTCAGTGCAACTCACTCATATACTATGTACTACACTGTGCATTTCGTGTAATGCGGGTTTTTCAGTAAATTCTAAGTTTTTCAGTGCAACTCACTCATATAGTATGTACTACACTGTGCGTTTCTTATATTCTAAGTTTTTCAGTGCAACTCACTCATATACTATGTACTACACTGTGCGTTTCTTATATTCTAAGTTTTTCAGAGCAACTCACTCATATACTATGTACTACACTGTGCGTTTCTTATATTCTAAGTTTTTCAGTGCAACTCACTCATATACTATGTACTACACTGTGCGTTTCTTATATTCTAAGTTTTTCAGTGCAACTCACTCATATACTATGTACTACACTGTGCGTTTCTTATATTCTAAGTTTTTCAGTGCAACTCACTCATATACTATGTACTACACTGTGCGTTTCTTATATTCTAAGTTTTTCAGTGCAACTCACTCATATACTATGTACTACACTGTGCGTTTCTTATATTCTAAGTTTTTCAGAGCAACTCACTCATATACTATGTACTACACTGTGCGTTTCTTATATTCTAAGTTTTTCAGTGCAACTCACTCATATACTATGTACTACACTGTGCATTTCGTGTAATGCGGGTTTTTCAGTAAATTCTAAGTTTTTCAGTGCAACTCACTCATATACTATGTACTACACTGTGCGTTTCTTATATTCTAAGTTTTTCAGTGCAACTCACTCATATACTATGTACTACACTCTGCGTTTCTTATATTCTAAGTTTTTCTGTGCAACTCACTCATATACTATGTACTACACTGTGCGTTTCTTATATTCTAAGTTTTTCAGTGCAACTCACTCATATACTATGTACTACACTGTGCGTTTCTTATATTCTAAGTTTTTCAGTGCAACTCACTCATATACTATGTACTACACTGTGCATTTCGAGTAATGCGGGTTTTTCAGTAAATTCTAAGTTTTTCAGTGCAACTCACTCATATACTATGTACTACACTGTGCGTTTCTTATATTCTAAGTTTTTCAGTGCAACTCACTCATATACTATGTACTACACTGTGCGTTTCTTATATTCTAAGTTTTTCTGTGCAACTCACTCATATACTATGTACTACACTGTGCGTTTCTTATATTCTAAGTTTTTCAGTGCAACTCACTCATATACTATGTACTACACTGTGCGTTTCTTATATTCTAAGTTTTTCAGTGCAACTCACTCATATACTATGTACTACACTGTGCATTTCGGTAATGCGGGTTTTTCAGTAAATTCTAAGTTTTTCAGTGCAACTCACTCATATACTATGTACTACACTGTGCGTTTCTTATATTCTAAGTTTTTCAGTGCAACTCACTCATATACTATGTACTACACTGTGCGTTTCTTATATTCTAAGTTTTTCAGTGCAACTCACTCATATACTATGTACTACACTGTGCATTTCGTGTAATGCGGGTTTTTCAGTAAATTCTAAGTTTTTCAGTGCAACTCACTCATATACTATGTACTACACTGTGCGTTTCTTATATTCTAAGTTTTTCAGTGCAACTCACTCATATACTATGTACTACACTGTGCGTTTCTTATATTCTAAGTTTTTCAGTGCAACTCACTCATATACTATGTACTACACTGTGCGTTTCTTATATTCTAAGTTTTTCAGTGCAACTCACTCATATACTATGTACTACACTGTGCGTTTCTTATATTCTAAGTTTTTCAGTGCAACTCACTCATATACTATGTACTACACTGTGCGTTTCTTATATTCTAAGTTTTTCAGTGCAACTCACTCATATACTATGTACTACACTGTGCGTTTCTTATATTCTAAGTTTTTCAGTGCAACTCACTCATATACTATGTACTACACTGTGCGTTTCTTATATTCTAAGTTTTTCAGAGCAACTCACTCATATACTATGTACTACACTGTGCGTTTCTTATATTCTAAGTTTTTCAGTGCAACTCACTCATATACTATGTACTACACTGTGCATTTCGTGTAATGCGGGTTTTTCAGTAAATTCTAAGTTTTTCAGTGCAACTCACTCATATACTATGTACTACACTGTGCGTTTCTTATATTCTAAGTTTTTCAGTGCAACTCACTCATATACTATGTACTACACTGTGCGTTTCTTATATTCTAAGTTTTTCAGTGCAACTCACTCATATACTATGTACTACACTGTTCATTTCTTATATTCTAAGTTTTTCAGTGCAACTCACTCATATACTATGTACTACACTGTGCGTTTCTTATATTCTAAGTTTTTCAGTGCAACTCACTCATATACTATGTACTACACTGTGCATTTCGTGTAATGCGTGTTTTTCAGTAAATTCTAAGTTTTTCAGTGCAACTCACTCATATACTATGTACTACACTGTGCGTTTCTTATATTCTAAGTTTTTCAGTGCAACTCACTCATATACTATGTACTACACTGTGCATTTCGTGTAATGCGGGTTTTTCAGTAAATTCTAAGTTTTTCAGTGCAACTCACTCATATACTATGTACTACACTGTGCGTTTCTTATATTCTAAGTTTTTCAGTGCAACTCACTCATATACTATGTACTACACTGTGCGTTTCTTATATTCTAAGTTTTTCAGTGCAACTCACTCATATACTATGTACTACACTGTGCGTTTCTTAAATTCTAAGTTTTTCAGTGCAACTCACTCATATACTATGTACTACAATGTGCGTTTCTTATATTCTAAGTTTTTCAGTGCAACTCACTCATATACTATGTACTACACTGTGCGTTTCTTATATTCTAAGTTTTTCAGTGAAACTCACTCATATACTATGTACTACACTGTGCGTTTCTTATATTCTAAGTTTTTCAGTGCAACTCACTCATATACTATGTACTACACTGTGCGTTTCTTATATTCTAAGTTTTTCAGTGCAACTCACTCATATACTATGTACTACACTGTGCGTTTCTTATATTCTAAGTTTTTCTGTGCAACTCACTCATATACTATGTACTACACTGTGCGTTTCTTATATTCTAAGTTTTTCAGTGCAACTCACTCATATACTATGTACTACACTGTGCGTTTCTTATAATCTAAGTTTTTCAGTGCAACTCACTCATATACTATGTACTACACTGTGCATTTCGTGTAATGCGGGTTTTTCAGTAAATTCTAAGTTTTTCAGTGCAACTCACTCATATACTATGTACTACACTGTGCGTTTCTTATATTCTAAGTTTTTCAGTGCAACTCACTCATATACTATGTACTACACTGTGCGTTTCTTATATTCTAAGTTTTTCAGTGCAACTCACTCATATACTATGTACTACACTGTGCATTTCGTGTAATGCGGGTTTTTCAGTAAATTCTAAGTTTTTCAGTGCAACTCACTCATATAGTATGTACTACACTGTGCGTTTCTTATATTCTAAGTTTTTCAGTGCAACTCACTCATATACTATGTACTACACTGTGCGTTTCTTATATTCTAAGTTTTTCAGTGCAACTCACTCATATACTATGTACTACACTGTGCGTTTCTTATATTCTAAGTTTTTCAGTGCAACTCACTCATATACTATGTACTACACTGTGCGTTTCTTATATTCTAAGTTTTTCAGTGCAACTCACTCATATACTATGTACTACACTGTGCGTTTCTTATATTCTAAGTTTTTCAGTGCAACTCACTCATATACTATGTACTACACTCTGCGTTTCTTAAATTCTAAGTTTTTCAGTGCAACTCACTCATATACTATGTACTACAATGTGCGTTTCTTATATTCTAAGTTTTTCAGTGCAACTCACTCATATACTATGTACTACACTGTGCGTTTCTTATATTCTAAGTTTTTCAGTGCAACTCACTCATATACTATGTACTACACTGTGCGTTTCTTATATTCTAAGTTTTTCAGTGCAACTCACTCATATACTATGTACTACACTGTGCGTTTCTTATATTCTAAGTTTTTCAGAGCAACTCACTCATATACTATGTACTACACTGTGCGTTTCTTATATTCTAAGTTTTTCAGTGCAACTCACTCATATACTATGTACTACACTGTGCATTTCGTGTAATGCGGGTTTTTCAGTAAATTCTAAGTTTTTCAGTGCAACTCACTCATATACTATGTACTACACTGTGCGTTTCTTATATTCTAAGTTTTTCAGTGCAACTCACTCATATACTATGTACTACACTGTGCGTTTCTTATATTCTAAGTTTTTCAGTGCAACTCACTCATATACTATGTACTACACTGTTCATTTCTTATATTCTAAGTTTTTCAGTGCAACTCACTCATATACTATGTACTACACTGTGCGTTTCTTATATTCTAAGTTTTTCAGTGCAACTCACTCATATACTATGTACTACACTGTGCATTTCGTGTAATGCGTGTTTTTCAGTAAATTCTAAGTTTTTCAGTGCAACTCACTCATATACTATGTACTACACTGTGCGTTTCTTATATTCTAAGTTTTTCAGTGCAACTCACTCATATACTATGTACTACACTGTGCGTTTCTTAAATTCTAAGTTTTTCAGTGCAACTCACTCATATACTATGTACTACACTGTGCGTTTCTTATATTCTAAGTTTTTCAGTGCAACTCACTCATATACTATGTACTACACTGTGCGTTTCTTATATTCTAAGTTTTTCAGTGCAACTCACTCATATACTATGTACTACACTGTGCATTTCGTGTAATGCGGGTTTTTCAGTAAATTCTAAGTTTTTCAGTGCAACTCACTCATATACTATGTACTACACTGTGCGTTTCTTATATTCTAAGTTTTTCAGTGCAACTCACTCATATACTATGTACTACACTGTGCGTTTCTTATATTCTAAGTTTTTCAGTGCAACTCACTCATATACTATGTACTACACTGTGCGTTTCTTATATTCTAAGTTTTTCAGTGCAACTCACTCATATACTATGTACTACACTGTGCGTTTCTTATATTCTAAGTTTTTCAGTGCAACTCAGTCATATACTATGTACTACACTGTGCGTTTCTTATATTCTAAGTTTTTCAGTGCAACTCACTCATATACTATGTACTACACTGTGCGTTTCTTATATTCTAAGTTTTTCAGTGCAACTCACTCATATACTATGTACTACACTGTGCGTTTCTTAAATTCTAAGTTTTTCAGTGCAACTCACTCATATACTATGTACTACACTGTGCGTTTCTTATATTCTAAGTTTTTCAGTGCAACTCACTCATATACTATGTACTACACTGTGCGTTTCTTATATTCTAAGTTTTTCAGTGCAACTCACTCATATACTATGTACTACACTGTGCGTTTCTTATATTCTAAGTTTTTCAGTGCAACTCACTCATATACTATGTACTACACTGTGCATTTCGTGTAATGCGGGTTTTTCAGTAAATTCTAAGTTTTTCAGTGCAACTCACTCATATACTATGTACTACACTGTGCGTTTCTTATATTCTAAGTTTTTCAGTGCAACTCACTCATATACTATGTACTACACTGTGCGTTTCTTAAATTCTAAGTTTTTCAGTGCAACTCACTCATATACTATGTACTACACTGTGCGTTTCTTATATTCTAAGTTTTTCAGTGCAACTCACTCATATACTATGTACTACACTGTGCGTTTCTTATATTCTAAGTTTTTCAGTGCAACTCACTCATATACTATGTACTACACTGTGCATTTCGTGTAATGCGGGTTTTTCAGTAAATTCTAAGTTTTTCAGTGCAACTCACTCATATACTATGTACTACACTGTGCGTTTCTTATATTCTAAGTTTTTCAGTGCAACTCACTCATATACTATGTACTACACTGTGCGTTTCTTATATTCTAAGTTTTTCAGTGCAACTCACTCATATACTATGTACTACACTGTGCGTTTCTTATATTCTAAGTTTTTCAGTGCAACTCACTCATATACTATGTACTACACTGTGCGTTTCTTATATTCTAAGTTTTTCAGTGCAACTCAGTCATATACTATGTACTACACTGTGCGTTTCTTATATTCTAAGTTTTTCAGTGCAACTCACTCATATACTATGTACTACACTGTGCGTTTCTTATATTCTAAGTTTTTCAGTGCAACTCACTCATATACTATGTACTACACTGTGCGTTTCTTAAATTCTAAGTTTTTCAGTGCAACTCACTCATATACTATGTACTACACTGTGCGTTTCTTATATTCTAAGTTTTTCAGTGCAACTCACTCATATACTATGTACTACACTGTGCGTTTCTTATATTCTAAGTTTTTCAGTGCAACTCACTCATATACTATGTACTACACTGTGCATTTCGTGTAATGCGGGTTTTTCAGTAAATTCTAAGTTTTTCAGTGCAACTCACTCATATACTATGTACTACACTGTGCGTTTCTTATATTCTAAGTTTTTCAGTGCAACTCACTCATATACTATGTACTACACTGTGCGTTTCTTATATTCTAAGTTTTTCAGTGCAACTCACTCATATACTATGTACTACACTGTGCGTTTCTTATATTCTAAGTTTTTCAGTGCAACTCACTCATATACTATGTACTACACTGTGCGTTTCTTATATTCTAAGTTTTTCAGTGCAACTCAGTCATATACTATGTACTACACTGTGCGTTTCTTATATTCTAAGTTTTTCAGTGCAACTCACTCATATACTATGTACTACACTGTGCGTTTCTTATATTCTAAGTTTTTCAGTGCAACTCACTCATATACTATGTACTACACTGTGCGTTTCTTAAATTCTAAGTTTTTCAGTGCAACTCACTCATATACTATGTACTACAATGTGCGTTTCTTATATTCTAAGTTTTTCAGTGCAACTCACTCATATACTATGTACTACACTGTGCGTTTCTTATATTCTAAGTTTTTCAGTGCAACTCACTCATATACTATGTACTACACTGTGCGTTTCTTATATTCTAAGTTTTTCAGTGCAACTCAATCATATACTATGTACTACACTGTGCGTTTCTTATATTCTAAGTTTTTCAGTGCAACTCACTCATATACTATGTACTACACTGTGCGTTTCTTATATTCTAAGTTTTTCTGTGCAACTCACTCATATACTATGTACTACACTGTGCGTTTCTTATATTCTAAGTTTTTCAGTGCAACTCACTCATATACTATGTACTACACTGTGCGTTTCTTATATTCTAAGTTTTTCAGTGCAACTCACTCATATACTATGTACTACACTGTGCATTTCGTGTAATGCGGGTTTTTCAGTAAATTCTAAGTTTTTCAGTGCAACTCACTCATATACTATGTACTACACTGTGCGTTTCTTATATTCTAAGTTTTTCAGTGCAACTCACTCATATACTATGTACTACACTGTGCGTTTCTTATATTCTAAGTTTTTCAGTGCAACTCACTCATATACTATGTACTACACTGTGCGTTTCTTATATTCTAAGTTTTTCAGTGCAACTCACTCATATACTATGTACTACACTGTGCGTTTCTTATATTCTAAGTTTTTCAGTGCAACTCAGTCATATACTATGTACTACACTGTGCGTTTCTTATATTCTAAGTTTTTCAGTGCAACTCACTCATATACTATGTACTACACTGTGCGTTTCTTATATTCTAAGTTTTTCAGTGCAACTCACTCATATACTATGTACTACACTGTGCGTTTCTTAAATTCTAAGTTTTTCAGTGCAACTCACTCATATACTATGTACTACACTGTGCGTTTCTTATATTCTAAGTTTTTCAGTGCAACTCACTCATATACTATGTACTACACTGTGCGTTTCTTATATTCTAAGTTTTTCAGTGCAACTCACTCATATACTATGTACTACACTGTGCATTTCGTGTAATGCAGGTTTTTCAGTAAATTCTAAGTTTTTCAGTGCAACTCACTCATATACTATGTACTACACTGTGCGTTTCTTATATTCTAAGTTTTTCAGTGCAACTCACTCATATACTATGTACTACACTGTGCGTTTCTTATATTCTAAGTTTTTCAGTGCAACTCACTCATATACTATGTACTACACTGTGCGTTTCTTATATTCTAAGTTTTTCAGTGCAACTCACTCATATACTATGTACTACACTGTGCGTTTCTTATATTCTAAGTTTTTCAGTGCAACTCAGTCATATACTATGTACTACACTGTGCGTTTCTTATATTCTAAGTTTTTCAGTGCAACTCACTCATATACTATGTACTACACTGTGCGTTTCTTATATTCTAAGTTTTTCAGTGCAACTCACTCATATACTATGTACTACACTGTGCGTTTCTTAAATTCTAAGTTTTTCAGTGCAACTCACTCATATACTATGTACTACAATGTGCGTTTCTTATATTCTAAGTTTTTCAGTGCAACTCACTCATATACTATGTACTACACTGTGCGTTTCTTATATTCTAAGTTTTTCAGTGCAACTCACTCATATACTATGTACTACACTGTGCGTTTCTTATATTCTAAGTTTTTCAGTGCAACTCAATCATATACTATGTACTACACTGTGCGTTTCTTATATTCTAAGTTTTTCAGTGCAACTCACTCATATACTATGTACTACACTGTGCGTTTCTTATATTCTAAGTTTTTCTGTGCAACTCACTCATATACTATGTACTACACTGTGCGTTTCTTATATTCTAAGTTTTTCAGTGCAACTCACTCATATACTATGTACTACACTGTGCGTTTCTTATATTCTAAGTTTTTCAGTGCAACTCACTCATATACTATGTACTACACTGTGCATTTCGTGTAATGCGGGTTTTTCAGTAAATTCTAAGTTTTTCAGTGCAACTCACTCATATACTATGTACTACACTGTGCGTTTCTTATATTCTAAGTTTTTCAGTGCAACTCACTCATATACTATGTACTACACTGTGCGTTTCTTATATTCTAAGTTTTTCAGTGCAACTCACTCATATACTATGTACTACACTGTGCGTTTCTTATATTCTAAGTTTTTCAGTGCAACTCACTCATATACTATGTACTACACTGTGCGTTTCTTATATTCTAAGTTTTTCAGTGCAACTCAGTCATATACTATGTACTACACTGTGCGTTTCTTATATTCTAAGTTTTTCAGTGTAACTCACTCATATACTATGTACTACACTGTGCGTTTCTTATATTCTAAGTTTTTCAGTGCAACTCACTCATATACTATGTACTACACTGTGCGTTTCTTAAATTCTAAGTTTTTCAGTGCAACTCACTCATATACTATGTACTACACTGTGCGTTTCTTATATTCTAAGTTTTTCAGTGCAACTCACTCATATACTATGTACTACACTGTGCGTTTCTTATATTCTAAGTTTTTCAGTGCAACTCACTCATATACTATGTACTACACTGTGCATTTCGTGTAATGCGGGTTTTTCAGTAAATTCTAAGTTTTTCAGTGCAACTCACTCATATACTATGTACTACACTGTGCGTTTCTTATATTCTAAGTTTTTCAGTGCAACTCACTCATATACTATGTACTACACTGTGCGTTTCTTATATTCTAAGTTTTTCAGTGCAACTCACTCATATACTATGTACTACACTGTACGTTTCTTATATTCTAAGTTTTTCAGTGCAACTCACTCATATACTATGTACTACACTGTGCGTTTCTTATATTCTAAGTTTTTCAGTGCAACTCAGTCATATACTATGTACTACACTGTGCGTTTCTTATATTCTAAGTTTTTCAGTGCAACTCACTCATATACTATGTACTACACTGTGCGTTTCTTATATTCTAAGTTTTTCAGTGCAACTCACTCATATACTATGTACTACACTGTGCGTTTCTTAAATTCTAAGTTTTTCAGTGCAACTCACTCATATACTATGTACTACAATGTGCGTTTCTTATATTCTAAGTTTTTCAGTGCAACTCACTCATATACTATGTACTACACTGTGCGTTTCTTATATTCTAAGTTTTTCAGTGCAACTCACTCATATACTATGTACTACACTGTGCGTTTCTTATATTCTAAGTTTTTCAGTGCAACTCAATCATATACTATGTACTACACTGTGCGTTTCTTATATTCTAAGTTTTTCAGTGCAACTCACTCATATACTATGTACTACACTGTGCGTTTCTTATATTCTAAGTTTTTCTGTGCAACTCACTCATATACTATGTACTACACTGTGCGTTTCTTATATTCTAAGTTTTTCAGTGCAACTCACTCATATACTATGTACTACACTGTGCGTTTCTTATATTCTAAGTTTTTCAGTGCAACTCACTCATATACTATGTACTACACTGTGCATTTCGTGTAATGCGGGTTTTTCAGTAAATTCTAAGTTTTTCAGTGCAACTCACTCATATACTATGTACTACACTGTGCGTTTCTTATATTCTAAGTTTTTCAGTGCAACTCACTCATATACTATGTACTACACTGTGCGTTTCTTATATTCTAAGTTTTTCAGTGCAACTCACTCATATACTATGTACTACACTGTGCATTTCGTGTAATGCGGGTTTTTCAGTAAATTCTAAGTTTTTCAGTGCAACTCACTCATATACTATGTACTACACTGTGCGTTTCTTATATTCTAAGTTTTTCAGTGCAACTCACTCATATACTATGTACTACACTGTGCGTTTCTTATATTCTAAGTTTTTCAGTGCAACTCACTCATATACTATGTACTACACTGTGCGTTTCTTATATTCTAAGTTTTTCAGTGCAACTCACTCATATACTATGTACTACACTGTGCGTTTCTTATATTCTAAGTTTTTCAGTGCAACTCACTCATATACTATGTACTACACTGTGCGTTTCTTATATTCTAAGTTTTTCAGTGCAACTCACTCATATACTATGTACTACACTGTGCGTTTCTTATATTCTAAGTTTTTCAGTGCAACTCACTCATATACTATGTACTACACTCTGCGTTTCTTAAATTCTAAGTTTTTCAGTGCAACTCACTCATATACTATGTACTACAATGTGCGTTTCTTATATTCTAAGTTTTTCAGTGCAACTCACTCATATACTATGTACTACACTGTGCATTTCGTGTAATGCGGGTTTTTCAGTAAATTCTAAGTTTTTCAGTGCAACTCACTCATATACTATGTACTACACTGTGCATTTCGTGTAATGCGGGTTTTTCAGTAAATTCTAAGTTTTTCAGTGCAACTCACTCATATACTATGTACTACACTGTGCGTTTCTTATATTCTAAGTTTTTCAGTGCAACACACTCATATACTATGTACTACACTGTGCGTTTCTTATATTCTAAGTTTTTCAGTGCAACTCACTCATATACTATGTACTACACTGTGCGTTTCTTATATTCTAAGTTTTTCAGTGCAACTCACTCATATACTATGTACTACACTGTGCGTTTCTTATATTCTAAGTTTTTCAGTGCAACTCACTCATATACTATGTACTACACTGTGCATTTCGTGTAATGCGGGTTTTTCAGTAAATTCTAAGTTTTTCAGTGCAACTCACTCATATACTATGTACTACACTGTGCGTTTCTTATATTCTAAGTTTTTCAGTGCAACTCACTCATATACTATGTACTACACTGTGCGTTTCTTATATTCTAAGTTTTTCAGTGCAACTCACTCATATACTATGTACTACACTGTGCGTTTCTTATATTCTAAGTTTTTCAGTGCAACTCACTCATATACTATGTACTACACTGTGCGTTTCTTATATTCTAAGTTTTTCAGTGCAACTCACTCATATACTATGTACTACACTGTGCGTTTCTTATATTCTAAGTTTTTCAGTGCAACTCACTCATATACTATGTACTACACTCTGCGTTTCTTAAATTCTAAGTTTTTCAGTGCAACTCACTCATATACTATGTACTACAATGTGCGTTTCTTATATTCTAAGTTTTTCAGTGCAACTCACTCATATACTATGTACTACACTGTGCATTTCGTGTAATGCGGGTTTTTCAGTAAATTCTAAGTTTTTCAGTGCAACTCACTCATATACTATGTACTACACTGTGCATTTCGTGTAATGCGGGTTTTTCAGTAAATTCTAAGTTTTTCAGTGCAACTCACTCATATACTATGTACTACACTGTGCGTTTCTTATATTCTAAGTTTTTCAGTGCAACACACTCATATACTATGTACTACACTGTGCGTTTCTTATATTCTAAGTTTTTCAGTGCAACTCACTCATATACTATGTACTACACTGTGCGTTTCTTATATTCTAAGTTTTTCAGTGCAACTCACTCATATACTATGTACTACACTGTGCGTTTCTTATATTCTAAGTTTTTCAGTGCAACTCACTCATATACTATGTACTACACTGTGCGTTTCTTATATTCTAAGTTTTTCTGTGCAACTCACTCATATACTATGTACTACACTGTGCGTTTCTTATATTCTAAGTTTTTCAGTGCAACTCTCTCATATACTATGTACTACACTGTGCGTTTCTTATATTCTAAGTTTTTCAGTGCAACTCACTCATATACTATGTACTACACTGTGCATTTCGTGTAATGCGGGTTTTTCAGTAAATTCTAAGTTTTTCAGTGCAACTCACTCATATACTATGTACTACACTGTGCGTTTCTTATATTCTAAGTTTTTCAGTGCAACTCACTCATATACTATGTACTACACTGTGCGTTTCTTATATTCTAAGTTTTTCAGTGCAACTCACTCATATACTATGTACTACACTGTGCGTTTCTTATATTCTAAGTTTTTCAGTGCAACTCACTCATATACTATGTACTACACTGTGCGTTTCTTATATTCTAAGTTTTTCAGTGCAACTCACTCATATACTATGTACTACACTGTGCGTTTCTTATATTCTAAGTTTTTCAGTGCAACTCACTCATATACTATGTACTACACTCTGCGTTTCTTAAATTCTAAGTTTTTCAGTGCAACTCACTCATATACTATGTATTACAATGTGCGTTTCTTATATTCTAAGTTTTTCAGTGCAACTCACTCATATACTATGTACTACACTGTGCGTTTCTTATATTCTAAGTTTTTCAGTGCAACTCACTCATATACTATGTACTACACTGTGCGTTTCTTATATTCTAAGTTTTTCAGTGCAACTCACTCATATACTATGTACTACACTGTGCATTTCGTGTAATGCGGGTTTTTCAGTAAATTCTAAGTTTTTCAGTGCAACTCACTCATATACTATGTACTACACTGTGCGTTTCTTATATTCTAAGTTTTTCAGTGCAACTCACTCATATACTATGTACTACACTGTGCGTTTCTTATATTCTAAGTTTTTCAGTGCAACTCACTCATATACTATGTACTACACTGTGCATTTCTTATATTCTAAGTTTTTCAGTGCAACTCACTCATATACTATGTACTACACTGTGCGTTTCTTATATTCTAAGTTTTTCAGTGCAACTCACTCATATACTATGTACTACACTGTGCATTTCGTGTAATGCGTGTTTTTCAGTAAATTCTAATTTTTTCTGTGCAACTCACTCATATACTATGTACTACACTGTGCGTTTCTTATATTCTAAGTTTTTCAGTGCAACTCACTCATATACTAAGTACTACACTGTGCGTTTCTTAAATTCTAAGTTTTTCAGTGCAACTCACTCATATACTATGTACTACACTGTGCGTTTCTTATATTCTAAGTTTTTCAGTGCAACTCACTCATATACTATGTACTACACTGTGCGTTTCTTATATTCTAAGTTTTTCAGTGCAACTCAATCATATACTATGTACTAAACTGTGCATTTCGTGTAATGCGGGTTTTTCAGTAAATTCTAAGTTTTTCAGTGCAACTCACTCATATACTATGTACTACACTGTGCGTTTCTTATATTCTAAGTTTTTCAGTGCAACTCACTCATATACTATGTACTACACTGTGCGTTTCTTATATTCTAAGTTTTTCAGTGCAACTCACTCATATACTATGTACTACACTGTGCGTTTCTTATATTCTAAGTTTTTCAGTGCAACTCACTCATATACTATGTACTACACTGTGCGTTTCTTAAATTCTAAGTTTTTCAGTGCAACTCACTCATATACTATGTACTACAATGTGCGTTTCTTATATTCTAAGTTTTTCAGTGCAACTCACTCATATACTATGTACTACACTGTGCGTTTCTTATATTCTAAGTTTTTCAGTCAACTCACTCATATACTATGTACTACACTGTGCGTTTCTTATATTCTAAGTTTTTCAGTGCAACTCACTCATATACTATGTACTACACTGTGCGTTTCTTATATTCTAAGTTTTTCAGTGCAACTCACTCATATACTATGTACTACACTGTGCATTTCGTGTAATGCGGGTTTTTCAGTAAATTCTAAGTTTTTCAGTGCAACTCACTCATATACTATGTACTACACTGTGCATTTCGTGTAATGCGGGTTTTTCAGTAAATTCTAAGTTTTTCAGTGCAACTCACTCATATACTATGTACTACACTGTGCGTTTCTTATATTCTAAGTTTTTCAGTGCAACACACTCATATACTATGTACTACACTGTGCGTTTCTTATATTCTAAGTTTTTCAGTGCAACTCACTCATATACTATGTACTACACTGTGCGTTTCTTATATTCTAAGTTTTTCAGTGCAACTCACTCATATACTATGTACTACACTGTGCGTTTCTTATATTCTAAGTTTTTCAGTGCAACTCACTCATATACTATGTACTACACTGTGCATTTCGTGTAATGCGGGTTTTTCAGTAAATTCTAAGTTTTTCAGTGCAACTCACTCATATACTATGTACTACACTGTGCGTTTCTTATATTCTAAGTTTTTCAGTGCAACTCACTCATATACTATGTACTACACTGTGCGTTTCTTATATTCTAAGTTTTTCAGTGCAACTCACTCATATACTATGTACTACACTGTGCGTTTCTTATATTCTAAGTTTTTCAGTGCAACTCACTCATATACTATGTACTACACTGTGCGTTTCTTATATTCTAAGTTTTTCAGTGCAACTCACTCATATACTATGTACTACACTGTGCGTTTCTTATATTCTAAGTTTTTCAGTGCAACTCACTCATATACTATGTACTACACTCTGCGTTTCTTAAATTCTAAGTTTTTCAGTGCAACTCACTCATATACTATGTACTACAATGTGCGTTTCTTATATTCTAAGTTTTTCAGTGCAACTCACTCATATACTATGTACTACACTGTGCATTTCGTGTAATGCGGGTTTTTCAGTAAATTCTAAGTTTTTCAGTGCAACTCACTCATATACTATGTACTACACTGTGCATTTCGTGTAATGCGGGTTTTTCAGTAAATTCTAAGTTTTTCAGTGCAACTCACTCATATACTATGTACTACACTGTGCGTTTCTTATATTCTAAGTTTTTCAGTGCAACACACTCATATACTATGTACTACACTGTGCGTTTCTTATATTCTAAGTTTTTCAGTGCAACTCACTCATATACTATGTACTACACTGTGCGTTTCTTATATTCTAAGTTTTTCAGTGCAACTCACTCATATACTATGTACTACACTGTGCGTTTCTTATATTCTAAGTTTTTCAGTGCAACTCACTCATATACTATGTACTACACTGTGCGTTTCTTATATTCTAAGTTTTTCTGTGCAACTCACTCATATACTATGTACTACACTGTGCGTTTCTTATATTCTAAGTTTTTCAGTGCAACTCTCTCATATACTATGTACTACACTGTGCGTTTCTTATATTCTAAGTTTTTCAGTGCAACTCACTCATATACTATGTACTACACTGTGCATTTCGTGTAATGCGGGTTTTTCAGTAAATTCTAAGTTTTTCAGTGCAACTCACTCATATACTATGTACTACACTGTGCGTTTCTTATATTCTAAGTTTTTCAGTGCAACTCACTCATATACTATGTACTACACTGTGCGTTTCTTATATTCTAAGTTTTTCAGTGCAACTCACTCATATACTATGTACTACACTGTGCGTTTCTTATATTCTAAGTTTTTCAGTGCAACTCACTCATATACTATGTACTACACTGTGCGTTTCTTATATTCTAAGTTTTTCAGTGCAACTCACTCATATACTATGTACTACACTGTGCGTTTCTTATATTCTAAGTTTTTCAGTGCAACTCACTCATATACTATGTACTACACTCTGCGTTTCTTAAATTCTAAGTTTTTCAGTGCAACTCACTCATATACTATGTACTACAATGTGCGTTTCTTATATTCTAAGTTTTTCAGTGCAACTCACTCATATACTATGTACTACACTGTGCGTTTCTTATATTCTAAGTTTTTCAGTGCAACTCACTCATATACTATGTACTACACTGTGCGTTTCTTATATTCTAAGTTTTTCAGTGCAACTCACTCATATACTATGTACTACACTGTGCATTTCGTGTAATGCGGGTTTTTCAGTAAATTCTAAGTTTTTCAGTGCAACTCACTCATATACTATGTACTACACTGTGCGTTTCTTATATTCTAAGTTTTTCAGTGCAACTCACTCATATACTATGTACTACACTGTGCGTTTCTTATATTCTAAGTTTTTCAGTGCAACTCACTCATATACTATGTACTACACTGTGCATTTCTTATATTCTAAGTTTTTCAGTGCAACTCACTCATATACTATGTACTACACTGTGCGTTTCTTATATTCTAAGTTTTTCAGTGCAACTCACTCATATACTATGTACTACACTGTGCATTTCGTGTAATGCGTGTTTTTCAGTAAATTCTAAGTTTTTCAGTGCAACTCACTCATATACTATGTACTACACTGTGCGTTTCTTATATTCTAAGTTTTTCAGTGCAACTCACTCATATACTAAGTACTACACTGTGCGTTTCTTAAATTCTAAGTTTTTCAGTGCAACTCACTCATATACTATGTACTACACTGTGCGTTTCTTATATTCTAAGTTTTTCAGTGCAACTCACTCATATACTATGTACTACACTGTGCGTTTCTTATATTCTAAGTTTTTCAGTGCAACTCAATCATATACTATGTACTAAACTGTGCATTTCGTGTAATGCGGGTTTTTCAGTAAATTCTAAGTTTTTCAGTGCAACTCACTCATATACTATGTACTACACTGTGCGTTTCTTATATTCTAAGTTTTTCAGTGCAACTCACTCATATACTATGTACTACACTGTGCGTTTCTTATATTCTAAGTTTTTCAGTGCAACTCACTCATATACTATGTACTACACTGTGCGTTTCTTATATTCTAAGTTTTTCAGTGCAACTCACTCATATACTATGTACTACACTGTGCGTTTCTTATATTCTAAGTTTTTCAGTGCAACTCACTCATATACTATGTACTACACTGTGCGTTTCTTATATTCTAAGTTTTTCAGTCAACTCACTCATATACTATGTACTACACTGTGCGTTTCTTATATTCTAAGTTTTTCAGTGCAACTCACTCATATACTATGTACTACACTGTGCGTTTCTTATATTCTAAGTTTTTCAGTCAACTCACTCATATACTATGTACTACACTGTGCGTTTCTTATATTCTAAGTTTTTCAGTGCAACTCACTCATATACTATGTACTACACTGTGCGTTTCTTATATTCTAAGTTTTTCAGTGCAACTCACTCATATACTATGTACTACATACACTGTGCGTTTCTTATATTCTAAGTTTTTCAGTGCAACTCACTCATATACTTTGTACTACACTGTGCTTTTCTTATATTCTAAGTTTTTCAGTGCAACTCACTCATATACTATGTACTACACTGTGTATTTCGTGTAATGCGGGTTTTTCAGTAAATTCTAAGTTTTTCAGTGCAACTCACTCATATACTATGTACTACACTGTGCGTTTCTTATATTCTAAGTTTTTCAGTGCAACTCACTCATATACTATGTACTACACTGTGCGTTTCTTATATTCTAAGTTTTTCAGTGCAACACACTCATATACTATGTACTACACTGTGCGTTTCTTATATTCTAAGTTTTTCAGTGCAACTCACTCATATACTATATACTACACTGTGCGTTTCTTATATTCTAAGTTTTTCAGTGCAACTCACTCATATACTTTGTACTACACTGTGCTTTTCTTATATTCTAAGTTTTTCAGTGCAACTCACTCATATACTATGTACTACACTGTGCGTTTCTTATATTCTAAGTTTTTCAGTGCAACTCACTCATATACTATGTACTACACTGTGCGTTTCTTATATTCTAAGTTTTTCAGTGCAACTCACTCATATACTATGTACTACACTGTGCGTTTCTTATATTCTAAGTTTTTCAGTGCAACTCACTCATATACTATGTACTACACTGTGCGTTTCTTATATTCTAAGTTTTTCAGTGCAACTCACTCATATACTATGTACTACAATGTGCGTTTTTTATATTCTAAGTTTTTCAGTGCAACTCACTCATATACTATGTACTACACTGTGCGTTTCTTATATTCTAAGTTTTTCAGTGCAACTCACTCATATACTATGTACTACACTGTGCGTTTCTTAAATTCTAAGTTTTTCAGTGCAACTCACTCATATACTATGTACTACAATGTGCGTTTCTTATATTCTAAGTTTTTCAGTGCAACTCACTCATATACTATGTACTACACTGTGCGTTTCTTATATTCTAAGTTTTTCAGTGCAACTCACTCATATACTATGTACTACACTGTGCGTTTCTTATATTCTAAGTTTTTCAGTGCAACTCACTCATATACTATGTACTACACTGTGCGTTTCTTATATTCTAAGTTTTTCAGTGCAACTCACTCATATACTATGTACTACACAGTGCGTTTCTTATATTCTAAGTTTTTCAGTGCAACTCACTCATATACTATGTATTACACTGTGCGTTTCTTATATTCTAAGTTTTTCAGTGCAACTCACTCATATACTTTGTACTACACTGTGCTTTTCTTATATTCTAAGTTTTTCAGTGCAACTCACTCATATACTATGTACTACACTGTGCATTTCGTGTAATGCGGGTTTTTCAGTAAATTCTAAGTTTTTCAGTGCAATTCACTCATATACTATGTACTACACTGTGCGTTTCTTATATTCTAAGTTTTTCAGTGCAACTCACTCATATTCTATGTACTACACTGTGCGTTTCTTATATTCTAAGTTTTTCAGTGCAACTCACTCATATACTATGTACTACAATGTGCGTTTCTTATATTCTAAGTTTTTCAGTGCAACTCACTCATATACTATGTACTACACTGTGCGTTTCTTATATTCTAAGTTTTTCAGTGCAACTCACTCATATACTATGTACTACAATGTGCGTTTCTTATATTCTAAGTTTTTCAGTGCAACTCACTCATATACTATGTACTACACTGTGCGTTTCTTAAATAATAAGTTTTTCAGAGCAACTCACTCATATACTATGTACTACACTGTGCGTTTCTTAAATTCTAAGTTTTTCAGTGCAACTCACTCATATACTATGTACAACACTGTGCGTTTCTTATATTCTAAGTTTTTCAGTGCAACTCACTCATATACTATGTACTACACTGTGCATTTCGTGTAATGCGGGTTTTTCAGTAAATTCTAAGTTTTTCAGTAAACTCACTCATATACTATGTACTACACTTTGCGTTTCTTATATTCTAAGTTTTCAGTGCAACTCACTCATATTCTATGTACTACACTGTGCGTTTCATATATTCTAAGTTTTTCAGTGCAACTCACTCATATACTATGTACTACACTGTGCGTTTCTTATATTCTAAGTTTTTCAGTGCAACTCACTCATATACTATGTACTACACTGTGCGTTTCTTATATTCTAAGTTTTTCAGTGCAACTCACTCATATACTATGTACTACACTGTGCGTTTCTTATATTCTAAGTTTTTCAGTGCAACTCACTCATATACTATGTACTACACTGTGCGTTTCTTATATTCTAAGTTTTTCAGTGCAACTCACTCATATACTTTGTACTACACTGTGCTTTTCTTATATTCTAAGTTTTTCAGTGCAACTCACTCATATACTATGTACTACACTGTGCGTTTCTTATATTCTAAGTTTTTCAGTGCAACTCACTCATATACTATGTACTACACTGTGCGTTTCTTATATTCTAAGTTTTTGAGTGCAACTCACTCATATACTATGTACTACACTGTGCGTTTCTTATATTCTAAGTTTTTGAGTGCAACTCACTCATATACTATGTACTACACTGTGCGTTTCTTATATTCTAAGTTTTTCAGTGCAACTCACTCATATACTATGTACTACACTGTGCGTTTCTTATATTCTAAGTTTTTCAGTGCAACTCACTCATATACTATGTACTACACTGTGCGTTTCTTATATTCTAAGTTTTTCAGTGCAACTCACTCATATACTATGTACTACACTGTGCGTTTCTTATATTCTAAGTTTTTCAGTGCAACTCACTCATATACTATGTACTACACTGTGCGTTTCTTATATTCTAAGTTTTTCAGTGCTACTCACTCATATACTATGTACTACACTGTGCGTTTCTTATATTCTAAGTTTTTCAGTGCAACTCACTCATATACTATGTACTACACTGTGCGTTTCTTATATTCTAAGTTTTTCAGTGCAACTCACTCATATACTATGTACTACACAGTGCGTTTCTTATATTCTAAGTTTTTCAGTGCAACTCACTCATATACTATGTACTACACTGTGCGTTTCTTATATTCTAAGTTTTTCAGTGCAACTCACTCATATACTTTGTACTACACTGTGCGTTTCTTATATTCTAAGTTTTTCAGTGCAACTCACTCATATACTATGTACTACACTGTGCGTTTCTTATATTCTAAGTTTTTCAGTGCAACTCACTCATATACTATGTACTACACTGTGCGTTTCTTATATTCTAAGTTTTTCAGTGCAACTCACTCATATACTTTGTACTACACTGTGCTTTTCTTATATTCTAAGTTTTTCAGTGCAACTCACTCATATACTATGTACTACACTGTGCGTTTCTTATATTCTAAGTTTTTCAGTGCAACTCACTCATATACTATGTACTACACTGTGCGTTTCTTATATTCTAAGTTTTTGAGTGCAACTCACTCATATACTATGTACTACACTGTGCGTTTCTTATATTCTAAGTTTTTGAGTGCAACTCACTCATATACTATGTACTACACTGTGCGTTTCTTATATTCTAAGTTTTTCAGTGCAACTCACTCATATACTATGTACTACACTGTGCGTTTCTTATATTCTAAGTTTTTCAGTGCAACTCACTCATATACTATGTACTACACTGTGCGTTTCTTATATTCTAAGTTTTTCAGTGCAACTCACTCATATACTATGTACTACACTGTGCGTTTCTTATATTCTAAGTTTTTCAGTGCAACTCACTCATATACTATGTACTACACTGTGCGTTTCTTATATTCTAAGTTTTTCAGTGCTACTCACTCATATACTATGTACTACACTGTGCGTTTCTTATATTCTAAGTTTTTCAGTGCAACTCACTCATATACTATGTACTACACTGTGCGTTTCTTATATTCTAAGTTTTTCAGTGCAACTCACTCATATACTATGTACTACACAGTGCGTTTCTTATATTCTAAGTTTTTCAGTGCAACTCACTCATATACTATGTACTACACTGTGCGTTTCTTATATTCTAAGTTTTTCAGTGCAACTCACTCATATACTTTGTACTACACTGTGCGTTTCTTATATTCTAAGTTTTTCAGTGCAACTCACTCATATACTATGTACTACACTGTGCATTTCGTGTAATGCGGGTTTTTCAGTAAATTCTAAGTTTTTCAATGCAATTCACTCATATACTATGTACTACACTGTGCGTTTCTTAAATAATAAGTTTTTCAGTGCAACTCACTCATATACTATGTACTACACTGTGCATTTCGTGTAATGCGGGTTTTTCAGTAAATTCTAAGTTTTTCAGTGCAACTCACTCATATACTATGTACTACACTGTGCATTTCGTGTAATGCGGGTTTTTCAGTAAATTCTAAGTTTTTCAGTGCAACTCACTCATATACTATGTACTACACTGTGCGTTTCTTATATTCTAAGTTTTTCAGTGCAACACACTCATATACTATGTACTACACTGTGCGTTTCTTATATTCTAAGTTTTTCAGTGCAACTCACTCATATACTATATACTACACTGTGCGTTTCTTATATTCTAAGTTTTTCAGTGCAACTCACTCATATACTTTGTACTACACTGTGCTTTTCTTATATTCTAAGTTTTTCAGTGCAACTCACTCATATACTATGTACTACACTGTGCGTTTCTTATATTCTAAGTTTTTCAGTGCAACTCACTCATATACTATGTACTACACTGTGCGTTTCTTATATTCTAAGTTTTTCAGTGCAACTCACTCATATACTATGTACTACACTGTGCGTTTCTTATATTCTAAGTTTTTCAGTCAACTCACTCATATACTATGTACTACACTGTGCGTTTCTTATATTCTAAGTTTTTCAGTGCAACTCACTCATATACTATGTACTACACTGTGCGTTTCTTATATTCTAAGTTTTTCAGTGCAACTCACTCATATACTATGTACTACATACACTGTGCGTTTCTTATATTCTAAGTTTTTCAGTGCAACTCACTCATATACTTTGTACTACACTGTGCTTTTCTTATATTCTAAGTTTTTCAGTGCAACTCACTCATATACTATGTACTACACTGTGTATTTCGTGTAATGCGGGTTTTTCAGTAAATTCTAAGTTTTTCAGTGCAACTCACTCATATACTATGTACTACACTGTGCGTTTCTTATATTCTAAGTTTTTCAGTGCAACTCACTCATATACTATGTACTACACTGTGCGTTTCTTATATTCTAAGTTTTTCAGTGCAACACACTCATATACTATGTACTACACTGTGCGTTTCTTATATTCTAAGTTTTTCAGTGCAACTCACTCATATACTATATACTACACTGTGCGTTTCTTATATTCTAAGTTTTTCAGTGCAACTCACTCATATACTTTGTACTACACTGTGCTTTTCTTATATTCTAAGTTTTTCAGTGCAACTCACTCATATACTATGTACTACACTGTGCGTTTCTTATATTCTAAGTTTTTCAGTGCAACTCACTCATATACTATGTACTACACTGTGCGTTTCTTATATTCTAAGTTTTTCAGTGCAACTCACTCATATACTATGTACTACACTGTGCGTTTCTTATATTCTAAGTTTTTCAGTGCAACTCACTCATATACTATGTACTACACTGTGCGTTTCTTATATTCTAAGTTTTTCAGTGCAACTCACTCATATACTATGTACTACAATGTGCGTTTTTTATATTCTAAGTTTTTCAGTGCAACTCACTCATATACTATGTACTACACTGTGCGTTTCTTATATTCTAAGTTTTTCAGTGCAACTCACTCATATACTATGTACTACACTGTGCGTTTCTTAAATTCTAAGTTTTTCAGTGCAACTCACTCATATACTATGTACTACAATGTGCGTTTCTTATATTCTAAGTTTTTCAGTGCAACTCACTCATATACTATGTACTACACTGTGCGTTTCTTATATTCTAAGTTTTTCAGTGCAACTCACTCATATACTATGTACTACACTGTGCGTTTCTTATATTCTAAGTTTTTCAGTGCAACTCACTCATATACTATGTACTACACTGTGCGTTTCTTATATTCTAAGTTTTTCAGTGCAACTCACTCATATACTATGTACTACACAGTGCGTTTCTTATATTCTAAGTTTTTCAGTGCAACTCACTCATATACTATGTATTACACTGTGCGTTTCTTATATTCTAAGTTTTTCAGTGCAACTCACTCATATACTTTGTACTACACTGTGCTTTTCTTATATTCTAAGTTTTTCAGTGCAACTCACTCATATACTATGTACTACACTGTGCATTTCGTGTAATGCGGGTTTTTCAGTAAATTCTAAGTTTTTCAGTGCAATTCACTCATATACTATGTACTACACTGTGCGTTTCTTATATTCTAAGTTTTTCAGTGCAACTCACTCATATTCTATGTACTACACTGTGCGTTTCTTATATTCTAAGTTTTTCAGTGCAACTCACTCATATACTATGTACTACAATGTGCGTTTCTTATATTCTAAGTTTTTCAGTGCAACTCACTCATATACTATGTACTACACTGTGCGTTTCTTATATTCTAAGTTTTTCAGTGCAACTCACTCATATACTATGTACTACAATGTGCGTTTCTTATATTCTAAGTTTTTCAGTGCAACTCACTCATATACTATGTACTACACTGTGCGTTTCTTAAATAATAAGTTTTTCAGAGCAACTCACTCATATACTATGTACTACACTGTGCGTTTCTTAAATTCTAAGTTTTTCAGTGCAACTCACTCATATACTATGTACAACACTGTGCGTTTCTTATATTCTAAGTTTTTCAGTGCAACTCACTCATATACTATGTACTACACTGTGCATTTCGTGTAATGCGGGTTTTTCAGTAAATTCTAAGTTTTTCAGTAAACTCACTCATATACTATGTACTACACTTTGCGTTTCTTATATTCTAAGTTTTCAGTGCAACTCACTCATATTCTATGTACTACACTGTGCGTTTCATATATTCTAAGTTTTTCAGTGCAACTCACTCATATACTATGTACTACACTGTGCGTTTCTTATATTCTAAGTTTTTCAGTGCAACTCACTCATATACTATGTACTACACTGTGCGTTTCTTATATTCTAAGTTTTTCAGTGCAACTCACTCATATACTATGTACTACACTGTGCGTTTCTTATATTCTAAGTTTTTCAGTGCAACTCACTCATATACTATGTACTACACTGTGCGTTTCTTATATTCTAAGTTTTTCAGTGCAACTCACTCATATACTTTGTACTACACTGTGCTTTTCTTATATTCTAAGTTTTTCAGTGCAACTCACTCATATACTATGTACTACACTGTGCGTTTCTTATATTCTAAGTTTTTCAGTGCAACTCACTCATATACTATGTACTACACTGTGCGTTTCTTATATTCTAAGTTTTTGAGTGCAACTCACTCATATACTATGTACTACACTGTGCGTTTCTTATATTCTAAGTTTTTGAGTGCAACTCACTCATATACTATGTACTACACTGTGCGTTTCTTATATTCTAAGTTTTTCAGTGCAACTCACTCATATACTATGTACTACACTGTGCGTTTCTTATATTCTAAGTTTTTCAGTGCAACTCACTCATATACTATGTACTACACTGTGCGTTTCTTATATTCTAAGTTTTTCAGTGCAACTCACTCATATACTATGTACTACACTGTGCGTTTCTTATATTCTAAGTTTTTCAGTGCAACTCACTCATATACTATGTACTACACTGTGCGTTTCTTATATTCTAAGTTTTTCAGTGCTACTCACTCATATACTATGTACTACACTGTGCGTTTCTTATATTCTAAGTTTTTCAGTGCAACTCACTCATATACTATGTACTACACTGTGCGTTTCTTATATTCTAAGTTTTTCAGTGCAACTCACTCATATACTATGTACTACACAGTGCGTTTCTTATATTCTAAGTTTTTCAGTGCAACTCACTCATATACTATGTACTACACTGTGCGTTTCTTATATTCTAAGTTTTTCAGTGCAACTCACTCATATACTTTGTACTACACTGTGCGTTTCTTATATTCTAAGTTTTTCAGTGCAACTCACTCATATACTATGTACTACACTGTGCGTTTCTTATATTCTAAGTTTTTCAGTGCAACTCACTCATATACTATGTACTACACTGTGCGTTTCTTATATTCTAAGTTTTTCAGTGCAACTCACTCATATACTTTGTACTACACTGTGCTTTTCTTATATTCTAAGTTTTTCAGTGCAACTCACTCATATACTATGTACTACACTGTGCGTTTCTTATATTCTAAGTTTTTCAGTGCAACTCACTCATATACTATGTACTACACTGTGCGTTTCTTATATTCTAAGTTTTTGAGTGCAACTCACTCATATACTATGTACTACACTGTGCGTTTCTTATATTCTAAGTTTTTGAGTGCAACTCACTCATATACTATGTACTACACTGTGCGTTTCTTATATTCTAAGTTTTTCAGTGCAACTCACTCATATACTATGTACTACACTGTGCGTTTCTTATATTCTAAGTTTTTCAGTGCAACTCACTCATATACTATGTACTACACTGTGCGTTTCTTATATTCTAAGTTTTTCAGTGCAACTCACTCATATACTATGTACTACACTGTGCGTTTCTTATATTCTAAGTTTTTCAGTGCAACTCACTCATATACTATGTACTACACTGTGCGTTTCTTATATTCTAAGTTTTTCAGTGCTACTCACTCATATACTATGTACTACACTGTGCGTTTCTTATATTCTAAGTTTTTCAGTGCAACTCACTCATATACTATGTACTACACTGTGCGTTTCTTATATTCTAAGTTTTTCAGTGCAACTCACTCATATACTATGTACTACACAGTGCGTTTCTTATATTCTAAGTTTTTCAGTGCAACTCACTCATATACTATGTACTACACTGTGCGTTTCTTATATTCTAAGTTTTTCAGTGCAACTCACTCATATACTTTGTACTACACTGTGCGTTTCTTATATTCTAAGTTTTTCAGTGCAACTCACTCATATACTATGTACTACACTGTGCATTTCGTGTAATGCGGGTTTTTCAGTAAATTCTAAGTTTTTCAATGCAATTCACTCATATACTATGTACTACACTGTGCGTTTCTTAAATAATAAGTTTTTCAGTGCAACTCACTCATATACTATGTACTACACTGTGCATTTCGTGTAATGCGGGTTTTTCAGTAAATTCTAAGTTTTTCAGTGCAACTCACTCATATACTATGTACTACACTGTGCATTTCGTGTAATGCGGGTTTTTCAGTAAATTCTAAGTTTTTCAGTGCAACTCACTCATATACTATGTACTACACTGTGCGTTTCTTATATTCTAAGTTTTTCAGTGCAACACACTCATATACTATGTACTACACTGTGCGTTTCTTATATTCTAAGTTTTTCAGTGCAACTCACTCATATACTATATACTACACTGTGCGTTTCTTATATTCTAAGTTTTTCAGTGCAACTCACTCATATACTTTGTACTACACTGTGCTTTTCTTATATTCTAAGTTTTTCAGTGCAACTCACTCATATACTATGTACTACACTGTGCGTTTCTTATATTCTAAGTTTTTCAGTGCAACTCACTCATATACTATGTACTACACTGTGCGTTTCTTATATTCTAAGTTTTTCAGTGCAACTCACTCATATACTATGTACTACACTGTGCGTTTCTTATATTCTAAGTTTTTCAGTGCAACTCACTCATATACTATGTACTACACTGTGCGTTTCTTATATTCTAAGTTTTTCAGTGCAACTCACTCATATACTATGTACTACACTGTGCGTTTCTTATATTCTAAGTTTTTCAGTGCAACTCACTCATATACTTTGTACTACACTGTGCTTTTCTTATATTCTAAGTTTTTCAGTGCAACTCACTCATATACTATGTACTACACTGTGCGTTTCTTATATTCTAAGTTTTTCAGTGCAACTCACTCATATACTATGTACTACACTGTGCGTTTCTTATATTCTAAGTTTTTGAGTGCAACTCACTCATATACTATGTACTACACTGTGCGTTTCTTATATTCTAAGTTTTTGAGTGCAACTCACTCATATACTATGTACTACACTGTGCGTTTCTTATATTCTAAGTTTTTCAGTGCAACTCACTCATATACTATGTACTACACTGTGCGTTTCTTATATTCTAAGTTTTTCAGTGCAACTCACTCATATACTATGTACTACACTGTGCGTTTCTTATATTCTAAGTTTTTCAGTGCAACTCACTCATATACTATGTACTACACTGTGCGTTTCTTATATTCTAAGTTTTTCAGTGCAACTCACTCATATACTATGTACTACACTGTGCGTTTCTTATATTCTAAGTTTTTCAGTGCTACTCACTCATATACTATGTACTACACTGTGCGTTTCTTATATTCTAAGTTTTTCAGTGCAACTCACTCATATACTATGTACTACACTGTGCGTTTCTTATATTCTAAGTTTTTCAGTGCAACTCACTCATATACTATGTACTACACAGTGCGTTTCTTATATTCTAAGTTTTTCAGTGCAACTCACTCATATACTATGTACTACACTGTGCGTTTCTTATATTCTAAGTTTTTCAGTGCAACTCACTCATATACTTTGTACTACACTGTGCGTTTCTTATATTCTAAGTTTTTCAGTGCAACTCACTCATATACTATGTACTACACTGTGCGTTTCTTATATTCTAAGTTTTTCAGTGCAACTCACTCATATACTATGTACTACACTGTGCGTTTCTTATATTCTAAGTTTTTCAGTGCAACTCACTCATATACTTTGTACTACACTGTGCTTTTCTTATATTCTAAGTTTTTCAGTGCAACTCACTCATATACTATGTACTACACTGTGCGTTTCTTATATTCTAAGTTTTTCAGTGCAACTCACTCATATACTATGTACTACACTGTGCGTTTCTTATATTCTAAGTTTTTGAGTGCAACTCACTCATATACTATGTACTACACTGTGCGTTTCTTATATTCTAAGTTTTTGAGTGCAACTCACTCATATACTATGTACTACACTGTGCGTTTCTTATATTCTAAGTTTTTCAGTGCAACTCACTCATATACTATGTACTACACTGTGCGTTTCTTATATTCTAAGTTTTTCAGTGCAACTCACTCATATACTATGTACTACACTGTGCGTTTCTTATATTCTAAGTTTTTCAGTGCAACTCACTCATATACTATGTACTACACTGTGCGTTTCTTATATTCTAAGTTTTTCAGTGCAACTCACTCATATACTATGTACTACACTGTGCGTTTCTTATATTCTAAGTTTTTCAGTGCTACTCACTCATATACTATGTACTACACTGTGCGTTTCTTATATTCTAAGTTTTTCAGTGCAACTCACTCATATACTATGTACTACACTGTGCGTTTCTTATATTCTAAGTTTTTCAGTGCAACTCACTCATATACTATGTACTACACAGTGCGTTTCTTATATTCTAAGTTTTTCAGTGCAACTCACTCATATACTATGTACTACACTGTGCGTTTCTTATATTCTAAGTTTTTCAGTGCAACTCACTCATATACTTTGTACTACACTGTGCGTTTCTTATATTCTAAGTTTTTCAGTGCAACTCACTCATATACTATGTACTACACTGTGCATTTCGTGTAATGCGGGTTTTTCAGTAAATTCTAAGTTTTTCAATGCAATTCACTCATATACTATGTACTACACTGTGCGTTTCTTAAATAATAAGTTTTTCAGTGCAACTCACTCATATACTATGTACTACACTGTGCATTTCGTGTAATGCGGGTTTTTCAGTAAATTCTAAGTTTTTCAGTGCAACTCACTCATATACTATGTACTACACTGTGCATTTCGTGTAATGCGGGTTTTTCAGTAAATTCTAAGTTTTTCAGTGCAACTCACTCATATACTATGTACTACACTGTGCGTTTCTTATATTCTAAGTTTTTCAGTGCAACACACTCATATACTATGTACTACACTGTGCGTTTCTTATATTCTAAGTTTTTCAGTGCAACTCACTCATATACTATATACTACACTGTGCGTTTCTTATATTCTAAGTTTTTCAGTGCAACTCACTCATATACTTTGTACTACACTGTGCTTTTCTTATATTCTAAGTTTTTCAGTGCAACTCACTCATATACTATGTACTACACTGTGCGTTTCTTATATTCTAAGTTTTTCAGTGCAACTCACTCATATACTATGTACTACACTGTGCGTTTCTTATATTCTAAGTTTTTCAGTGCAACTCACTCATATACTATGTACTACACTGTGCGTTTCTTATATTCTAAGTTTTTCAGTGCAACTCACTCATATACTATGTACTACACTGTGCGTTTCTTATATTCTAAGTTTTTCAGTGCAACTCACTCATATACTATGTACTACAATGTGCGTTTTTTATATTCTAAGTTTTTCAGTGCAACTCACTCATATACTATGTACTACACTGTGCGTTTCTTATATTCTAAGTTTTTCAGTGCAACTCACTCATATACTATGTACTACACTGTGCGTTTCTTAAATTCTAAGTTTTTCAGTGCAACTCACTCATATACTATGTACTACACTGTGCGTTTCTTATATTCTAAGTTTTTCAGTGCAACTCACTCATATACTATGTACTACACTGTGCGTTTCTTATATTCTAAGTTTTTCAGTGCAACTCACTCATATACTATGTACTACACTGTGCGTTTCTTATATTCTAAGTTTTTCAGTGCAACTCACTCATATACTATGTACTACACTGTGCGTTTCTTATATTCTAAGTTTTTCAGTGCAACTCACTCATATACTATGTACTACACAGTGCGTTTCTTATATTCTAAGTTTTTCAGTGCAACTCACTCATATACTATGTATTACACTGTGCGTTTCTTATATTCTAAGTTTTTCAGTGCAACTCACTCATATACTTTGTACTACACTGTGCTTTTCTTATATTCTAAGTTTTTCAGTGCAACTCACTCATATACTATGTACTACACTGTGCATTTCGTGTAATGCGGGTTTTTCAGTAAATTCTAAGTTTTTCAGTGCAATTCACTCATATACTATGTAGTACACTGTGCGTTTCTTATATTCTAAGTTTTTCAGTGCAACTCACTCATATTCTATGTACTACACTGTGCGTTTCTTATATTCTAAGTTTTTCAGTGCAACTCACTCATATACTATGTACTACAATGTGCGTTTCTTATATTCTAAGTTTTTCAGTGCAACTCACTCATATACTATGTACTACACTGTGCGTTTCTTATATTCTAAGTTTTTCAGTGCAACTCACTCATATACTATGTACTACAATGTGCGTTTCTTATATTCTAAGTTTTTCAGTGCAACTCACTCATATACTATGTACTACACTGTGCGTTTCTTAAATAATAAGTTTTTCAGAGCAACTCACTCATATACTATGTACTACACTGTGCGTTTCTTAAATTCTAAGTTTTTCAGTGCAACTCACTCATATACTATGTACAACACTGTGCGTTTCTTATATTCTAAGTTTTTCAGTGCAACTCACTCATATACTATGTACTACACTGTGCATTTCGTGTAATGCGGGTTTTTCAGTAAATTCTAAGTTTTTCAGTAAACTCACTCATATACTATGTACTACACTTTGCGTTTCTTATATTCTAAGTTTTCAGTGCAACTCACTCATATTCTATGTACTACACTGTGCGTTTCATATATTCTAAGTTTTTCAGTGCAACTCACTCATATACTATGTACTACACTGTGCGTTTCTTATATTCTAAGTTTTTCAGTGCAACTCACTCATATACTATGTACTACACTGTGCGTTTCTTATATTCTAAGTTTTTCAGTGCAACTCACTCATATACTATGTACTACACTGTGCGTTTCTTATATTCTAAGTTTTTCAGTGCAACTCACTCATATACTATGTACTACACTGTGCGTTTCTTATATTCTAAGTTTTTCAGTGCAACTCACTCATATACTTTGTACTACACTGTGCTTTTCTTATATTCTAAGTTTTTCAGTGCAACTCACTCATATACTATGTACTACACTGTGCGTTTCTTATATTCTAAGTTTTTCAGTGCAACTCACTCATATACTATGTACTACACTGTGCGTTTCTTATATTCTAAGTTTTTGAGTGCAACTCACTCATATACTATGTACTACACTGTGCGTTTCTTATATTCTAAGTTTTTGAGTGCAACTCACTCATATACTATGTACTACACTGTGCGTTTCTTATATTCTAAGTTTTTCAGTGCAACTCACTCATATACTATGTACTACACTGTGCGTTTCTTATATTCTAAGTTTTTCAGTGCAACTCACTCATATACTATGTACTACACTGTGCGTTTCTTATATTCTAAGTTTTTCAGTGCTACTCACTCATATACTATGTACTACACTGTGCGTTTCTTATATTCTAAGTTTTTCAGTGCAACTCACTCATATACTATGTACTACACTGTGCGTTTCTTATATTCTAAGTTTTTCAGTGCAACTCACTCATATACTATGTACTACACAGTGCGTTTCTTATATTCTAAGTTTTTCAGTGCAACTCACTCATATACTATGTACTACACTGTGCGTTTCTTATATTCTAAGTTTTTCAGTGCAACTCACTCATATACTTTGTACTACACTGTGCGTTTCTTATATTCTAAGTTTTTCAGTGCAACTCACTCATATACTATGTACTACACTGTGCGTTTCTTATATTCTAAGTTTTTCAGTGCAACTCACTCATATACTATGTACTACACTGTGCGTTTCTTATATTCTAAGTTTTTCAGTGCAACTCACTCATATACTTTGTACTACACTGTGCTTTTCTTATATTCTAAGTTTTTCAGTGCAACTCACTCATATACTATGTACTACACTGTGCGTTTCTTATATTCTAAGTTTTTCAGTGCAACTCACTCATATACTATGTACTACACTGTGCGTTTCTTATATTCTAAGTTTTTGAGTGCAACTCACTCATATACTATGTACTACACTGTGCGTTTCTTATATTCTAAGTTTTTGAGTGCAACTCACTCATATACTATGTACTACACTGTGCGTTTCTTATATTCTAAGTTTTTCAGTGCAACTCACTCATATACTATGTACTACACTGTGCGTTTCTTATATTCTAAGTTTTTCAGTGCAACTCACTCATATACTATGTACTACACTGTGCGTTTCTTATATTCTAAGTTTTTCAGTGCAACTCACTCATATACTATGTACTACACTGTGCGTTTCTTATATTCTAAGTTTTTCAGTGCAACTCACTCATATACTATGTACTACACTGTGCGTTTCTTATATTCTAAGTTTTTCAGTGCTACTCACTCATATACTATGTACTACACTGTGCGTTTCTTATATTCTAAGTTTTTCAGTGCAACTCACTCATATACTATGTACTACACTGTGCGTTTCTTATATTCTAAGTTTTTCAGTGCAACTCACTCATATACTATGTACTACACAGTGCGTTTCTTATATTCTAAGTTTTTCAGTGCAACTCACTCATATACTATGTACTACACTGTGCGTTTCTTATATTCTAAGTTTTTCAGTGCAACTCACTCATATACTTTGTACTACACTGTGCGTTTCTTATATTCTAAGTTTTTCAGTGCAACTCACTCATATACTATGTACTACACTGTGCATTTCGTGTAATGCGGGTTTTTCAGTAAATTCTAAGTTTTTCAATGCAATTCACTCATATACTATGTACTACACTGTGCGTTTCTTAAATAATAAGTTTTTCAGTGCAACTCACTCATATACTATGTACTACACTGTGCGTTTCTTAAATTCTAAGTTTTTCAGTGCAACTCACTTATATACTATGTACAACACTGTGCGTTTCTTATATTCTAAGTTTTTCAGTGCAACTCACTCATATACTATGTACTACACTGTGCATTTCGTGTAATGCGGGTTTTTCAGTAAATTCTAAGTTTTTCAGTGCAACTCACTCATATACTATGTACTACACTGTGCGTTTCTTATATTCTAAGTTTTCAGTGCAACTCACTCATATTCTATGTACTACACTGTGCGTTTCTTATATTCTAAGTTTTTCAGTGCAACTCACTCATATACTATGTACTACACTGTGCGTTTCTTATATTCAAAGTTTTTCAGTGCAACTCACTCATATACTATGTACTACACTGTGCGTTTCTTATATTCTAAGTTTTTCAGTGCAACTCACTCATATACTATGTACTACACTGTGCGTTTCTTATATTCTAAGTTTTTCAGTGCAACTCACTCATATACTATGTACTACACTGTGCGTTTCTTATATTCTAAGTTTTTCAGTGCAACTCACTCATATACTTTGTACTACACTGTGCTTTTCTTATATTCTAAGTTTTTCAGTGCAACTCACTCATATACTATGTACTACACTGTGCGTTTCTTATATTCTAAGTTTTTCAGTGCAACTCACTCATATACTATGTACTACACTGTGCGTTTCTTATATTCTAAGTTTTTGAGTGCAACTCACTCATATACTATGTACTACACTGTGCGTTTCTTATATTCTAAGTTTTTGAGTTCAACTCACTCATATACTATGTACTACACTGTGCGTTTTTTATATTCTAAGTTTTTCAGTGCAACTCACTCATATACTATGTACTACACTGTGCGTTTCTTATATTCTAAGTTTTTCAGTGCAACTCACTCATATACTATGTACTACACTGTGCGTTTCTTATATTCTAAGTTTTTCAGTGCAACTCACTCATATACTATGTACTACACTGTGCGTTTCTTATATTCTAAGTTTTTCAGTGCAACTCACTCATATACTATGTACTACATTGTGCGTTTCTTATATTCTAAGTTTTTCAGTGCAACTCACTCATATACTATGTACTACACTGTGCATTTCGTGTAATGCGGGTTTTTCAGTAAATTCTAAGTTTTTCAGTGCAACTCACTCATATACTATGTACTACACTGTGCGTTTCTTATATTCTAAGTTTTTCAGTGCAACTCACTCATATACTATGTACTACACTGTGCGTTTCTTATATTCTAAGTTTTTGAGTGCAACTCACTCATATACTATGTACTACACTGTGCGTTTCTTATATTCTAAGTTTTTGAGTGCAACTCACTCATATACTATGTACTACACTGTGCGTTTCTTATATTCTAAGTTTTTCAGTGCAACTCACTCATATACTATGTACTACACTGTGCGTTTCTTATATTCTAAGTTTTTCAGTGCAACTCACTCATATACTATGTACTACACTGTGCGTTTCTTATATTCTAAGTTTTTCAGTGCAACTCACTCATATACTATGTACTACACTGTGCGTTTCTTATATTCTAAGTTTTTCAGTGCAACTCACTCATATACTATGTACTACACTGTGCGTTTCTTATATTCTAAGTTTTTCAGTGCTACTCACTCATATACTATGTACTACACTGTGCGTTTCTTATATTCTAAGTTTTTCAGTGCAACTCACTCATATACTATGTACTACACTGTGCGTTTCTTATATTCTAAGTTTTTCAGTGCAACTCACTCATATACTATGTACTACACAGTGCGTTTCTTATATTCTAAGTTTTTCAGTGCAACTCACTCATATACTATGTACTACACTGTGCGTTTCTTATATTCTAAGTTTTTCAGTGCAACTCACTCATATACTTTGTACTACACTGTGCGTTTCTTATATTCTAAGTTTTTCAGTGCAACTCACTCATATACTATGTACTACACTGTGCATTTCGTGTAATGCGGGTTTTTCAGTAAATTCTAAGTTTTTCAATGCAATTCACTCATATACTATGTACTACACTGTGCGTTTCTTAAATAATAAGTTTTTCAGTGCAACTCACTCATATACTATGTACTACACTGTGCGTTTCTTAAATTCTAAGTTTTTCAGTGCAACTCACTTATATACTATGTACAACACTGTGCGTTTCTTATATTCTAAGTTTTTCAGTGCAACTCACTCATATACTATGTACTACACTGTGCATTTCGTGTAATGCGGGTTTTTCAGTAAATTCTAAGTTTTTCAGTGCAACTCACTCATATACTATGTACTACACTGTGCGTTTCTTATATTCTAAGTTTTCAGTGCAACTCACTCATATTCTATGTACTACACTGTGCGTTTCTTATATTCTAAGTTTTTCAGTGCAACTCACTCATATACTATGTACTACACTGTGCGTTTCTTATATTCAAAGTTTTTCAGTGCAACTCACTCATATACTATGTACTACACTGTGCGTTTCTTATATTCTAAGTTTTTCAGTGCAACTCACTCATATACTATGTACTACACTGTGCGTTTCTTATATTCTAAGTTTTTCAGTGCAACTCACTCATATACTATGTACTACACTGTGCGTTTCTTATATTCTAAGTTTTTCAGTGCAACTCACTCATATACTTTGTACTACACTGTGCTTTTCTTATATTCTAAGTTTTTCAGTGCAACTCACTCATATACTATGTACTACACTGTGCGTTTCTTATATTCTAAGTTTTTCAGTGCAACTCACTCATATACTATGTACTACACTGTGCGTTTCTTATATTCTAAGTTTTTGAGTGCAACTCACTCATATACTATGTACTACACTGTGCGTTTCTTATATTCTAAGTTTTTGAGTTCAACTCACTCATATACTATGTACTACACTGTGCGTTTTTTATATTCTAAGTTTTTCAGTGCAACTCACTCATATACTATGTACTACACTGTGCGTTTCTTATATTCTAAGTTTTTCAGTGCAACTCACTCATATACTATGTACTACACTGTGCGTTTCTTATATTCTAAGTTTTTCAGTGCAACTCACTCATATACTATGTACTACACTGTGCGTTTCTTATATTCTAAGTTTTTCAGTGCAACTCACTCATATACTTTGTACTACACTGTGCGTTTCTTATATTCTAAGTTTTTCAGTGCAACTCACTCATATACTATGTACTACACTGTGCGTTTCTTATATTCTAAGTTTTTCAGTGCAACTCACTCATATACTATGTACTACATTGTGCGTTTCTTATATTCTAAGTTTTTCAGTGCAACTCACTCATATACTATGTACTACACTGTGCATTTCGTGTAATGCGGGTTTTTCAGTAAATTCTAAGTTTTTCAGTGCAACTCACTCATATACTATGTACTACACTGTGCGTTTCTTATATTCTAAGTTTTTCAGTGCAACTCACTCATATACTATGTACTACACTGTGCGTTTCTTATATTCTAAGTTTTTCAGTGCAACTCACTCATATACTATGTACTACAATGTGCGTTTCTTATATTCTAAGTTTTTCAGTGCAACTCACTCATATACTATATACTACACTGTGCGTTTCTTAAATTCTAAGTTTTTCAGTGCAACTCACTCATATACTATGTACTACACTGTGCGTTTCTTAAATTCTAAGTTTTTCAGTGCAACTCACTCATATACTATGTACTACACTGTGCGTTTCTTATATTCTAAGTTTTTCATTGCAACTCACTCATATACTATGTACAACACTGTGCGTTTCTTATATTCTAAGTTTTTCAGTGCAACTCACTCATATACTATGTACTACACTGTGCGTTTCTTATATTCTAAGTTTTTCAGTGCAACTCTCTCATATACTATGTATTACACTCTGCGTTTCTTATATTCTAAGTTTTTCAGTGCAACTCACTCATATACTTTGTACTACACTGTGCTTTTCTTATATTCTAAGTTTTTCAGTGCAACTCACTCATATACTTTGTACTACACTGTGCTTTTCTTATATTCTAAGTTTTTCAGTGCAACTCACTCATATAATATGTACTACACTGTGCGTTTCTTATATTCTAAGTTTTTCAGTGCAACTCACTCATATACTATGTACTACACTGTGCATTTCGTGTAATGAGGGTTTTTCAGTAAATTCTAAGTTTTTCAGTGCAACTCACTCATATACTATGTACTACAATGTGCGTTTCTTATATTCTAAGTTTTTCAGTGCAACACACTCATATACTATGTACTACACTGTGCGTTTCTTATATTCTAAGTTTTTCAGTGCAACTCACTCATATACTATGTACTACACTGTGCGTTTCTTATATTCTAAGTTTTTCAGTGCAACTCACTCATATACTATGTACTACACTGTGCGTTTCTTATATTCTAAGTTTTTCAGTGCAACTCACTCATATACTATGTACTACACTGTGCGTTTCTTATATTCTAAGTTTTTCAGTGCAACTCACTCATATACTATGTACTACACTGTGCGTTTCTTATATTCTAAGTTTTTCAGTGCAACTCACTCATATACTATGTACTACACTGTGCGTTTCTTATATTCTAAGTTTTTCAGTGCAACTCACTCATATACTATGTACTACACTGTGCATTTCGTGTAATGCGGGTTTTTCAGTAAATTCTAAGTTTTTCAGTGCAACTCACTCATATACTATGTACTACACTGTGCGTTTCTTATATTCTAAGTTTTTCAGTGCAACTCACTCATATACTATGTACTACACTGTGCGTTTCTTAAATTCTAAGTTTTTCAGTGCAACTCACTCATATACTATGTACTACACTGTGCGTTTCTTATATTCTAAGTTTTTCAGTGCAACTCACTCATATACTATGTACTACACTGTGCGTTTCTTATATTCTAAGTTTTTCAGTGCAACTCACTCATATACTATGTACTACACTGTGCATTTCGTGTAATGCGGGGTTTTCAGTAAATTCTAAGTTTTTCAGTGCAACTCACTCATATACTATGTACTACACTGTGCGTTTCTTATATTCTAAGTTTTTCAGTGCAACTCACTCATATACTATGTACTACACTGTGCGTTTCTTATATTCTAAGTTTTTCAGTGCAACTCACTCATATACTATGTACTACACTGTGCGTTTCTTATATTCTAAGTTTTTCAGTGCAACTCACTCATATACTATGTACTACACTGTGCGTTTCTTATATTCTAAGTTTTTCAGTGCAACTCACTCATATACTATGTACTACACTGTGCGTTTCTTATATTCTAAGTTTTTCAGTGCAACTCACTCATATACTATGTACTACAATGTGCGTTTCTTATATTCTAAGTTTTTCAGTGCAACTCACTCATATACTATGTACTACACTGTGCGTTTCTTAAATTCTAAGTTTTTCAGTGCAACTCACTCATATACTATGTACTACAATGTGCGTTTCTTATATTCTAAGTTTTTCAGTGCAACTCACTCATATACTATGTACTACACTGTGCGTTTCTTATATTCTAAGTTTTTCAGTGCAACTCACTCATATACTATGTACTACACTTTGCGTTTCTTATATTCTAAGTTTTTCAGTGCAACTCACTCATATACTATGTACTACACTGTGCGTTTCTTATATTCTAAGTTTTTCAGTGCAACTCACTCATATACTATGTACTACACTGTGCGTTTCTTATATTCTAAGTTTTTCAGTGCAACTCACTCATATACTATGTATTACACTGTGCGTTTCTTATATTCTAAGTTTTTCAGTGCAACTCACTCATATACTTTGTACTACACTGTGCTTTTCTTATATTCTAAGTTTTTCAGTGCAACTCACTCATATACTATGTACTACACTGTGCGTTTCTTATATTCTAAGTTTTTCAGTGCAACTCACTCATATACTATGTACTACACTGTGCGTTTCTTATATTCTAAGTTTTTCAGTGCAACTAACTCATATACTATGTACTACACTGTGCGTTTCTTATATTCTAAGTTTTTCAGTGCAACTCACTCATATACTATGTACTACACTGTGCATTTCGTGTAATGCGGGTTTTTCAGTAAATTCTAAGTTTTTCAGTGCAACTCACTCATATACTATGTACTACACTGTGCGTTTCTTATATTCTAAGTTTTTCAGTGCAACTCACTCATATACTATGTACTACACTGTGCGTTTCTTATATTCTAAGTTTTTCAGTGCAACTCACTCATATACTATGTACTACAATGTGCGTTTCTTATATTCTAAGTTTTTCAGTGCAACTCACTCATATACTATATACTACACTGTGCGTTTCTTAAATTCTAAGTTTTTCAGTGCAACTCACTCATATACTATGTACTACACTGTGCGTTTCTTAAATTCTAAGTTTTTCAGTGCAACTCACTCATATACTATGTACTACACTGTGCGTTTCTTATATTCTAAGTTTTTCATTGCAACTCACTCATATACTATGTACAACACTGTGCGTTTCTTATATTCTAAGTTTTTCAGTGCAACTCATTCATATACTATGTACTACACTGTGCATTTCGTGTAATGCGGGTTTTTCAGTAAATTCTAAGTTTTTCAGTGCAACTCACTCATATACTATGTACTACACTGTGCGTTTCTTATATTCTAAGTTTTTCAGTGCAACTCACTCATATACTATGTACTACACTGTGCGTTTCTTATATTCTAAGTTTTTCAGTGCAACTCACTCATATACTATGTACTACACTGTGCGTTTCTTATATTCTAAGTTTTTCAGTGCAACTCACTCATATACTTTGTACTACACTGTTCTTTTCTTATATTCTAAGTTTTTCAGTGCAACTCACTCATATACTATGTACTACACTGTGCGTTTCTTATATTCTAAGTTTTTCAGTGCAACTCACTCATATACTATGTACTACACTGTGCGTTTCTTATATTCTAAGTTTTTGAGTGCAACTCACTCATATACTATGTACTACACTGTGCGTTTCTTATATTCTAAGTTTTTGAGTGCAACTCACTCATATACTATGTACTACACTGTGCGTTTTTTATATTCTAAGTTTTTCAGTGCAACTCACTCATATACTATGTACTACACTGTGCGTTTCTTATATTCTAAGTTTTTCAGTGCAACTCACTCATATACTATGTACTACACTGTGCGTTTCTTATATTCTAAGTTTTTCAGTGCAACTCACTCATATACTATGTACTACACTGTGCGTTTCTTATATTCTAAGTTTTTCAGTGCAACTCACTCATATACTATGTACTACACTGTGCGTTTCTTATATTCTAAGTTTTTCAGTGCAACTCACTCATATACTATGTACTACACTGTGCGTTTCTTATATTCTAAGTTTTTCAGTGCAACTCACTCATATACTATGTACTACATTGTGCGTTTCTTATATTCTAAGTTTTTCAGTGCAACTCACTCATATACTATGTACTACACTGTGCATTTCGTGTAATGCGGGTTTTTCAGTAAATTCTAAGTTTTTCAGTGCAACTCACTCATATACTATGTACTACACTGTGCGTTTCTTATATTCTAAGTTTTTCAGTGCAACTCACTCATATACTATGTACTACACTGTGCGTTTCTTATATTCTAAGTTTTTCAGTGCAACTCACTCATATACTATGTACTACAATGTGCGTTTCTTATATTCTAAGTTTTTCAGTGCAACTCACTCATATACTATATACTACACTGTGCGTTTCTTAAATTCTAAGTTTTTCAGTGCAACTCACTCATATACTATGTACTACACTGTGCGTTTTTTAAATTCTAAGTTTTTCAGTGCAACTCACTCATATACTATGTACTACACTGTGCGTTTCTTATATTCTAAGTTTTTCATTGCAACTCACTCATATACTATGTACTACACTGTGCGTTTCTTATATTCTAAGTTTGTCAGTGCAACTCTCTCATATACTATGTATTACACTGTGCGTTTCTTATATTCTAAGTTTTTCAGTGCAACTCACTCATATACTTTGTACTACACTGTGCTTTTCTTATATTCTAAGTTTTTCAGTGCAACTCACTCATATACTTTGTACTACACTGTGCTTTTCTTATATTCTAAGTTTTTCAGTGCAACTCACTCATATAATATGTACTACACTGTGCGTTTCTTATATTCTAAGTTTTTCAGTGCAACTCACTCATATACTATGTACTACACTGTGCGTTTCTTATATTCTAAGTTTTTCAGTGCAACTCACTCATATACTATGTACTACACTGTGCGTTTCTTATATTCTAAGTTTTTCAGTGCAACTCACTCATATACTATGTACTACACTGTGCGTTTCTTATATTCTAAGTTTTTCAGTGCAACTCACTCATATACTATGTACTACACTGTGCATTTCGTGTAATGCGGGTTTTTCAGTAAATTCTAAGTTTTTCAGTGCAACTCACTCATATATTATGTACTACACTGTGCGTTTCTTATATTCTAAGTTTTTCAGTGCAACTCACTCATATACTATGTACTACACTGTGCGTTTCTTAGATTCTAAGTTTTTCAGTGCAACTCACTCATATACTATGTACTACACTGTGCGTTTCTTATATTCTAAGTTTTTCAGTGCAACTCACTCATATACTATGTACTACACTGTGCATTTCGTGTAATGCGGGTTTTTCAGTAAATTCTAAGTTTTTCAGTGCAACTCACTCATATACTATGTACTACACTGTGCGTTTCTTATATTCTAAGTTTTTCAGTGCAACTCACTCATATACTATGTACTACACTGTGCGTTTCTTATATTCTAAGTTTTTCAGTGCAACTCACTCATATACTATGTACTACACTGTGCGTTTCTTATATTCTAAGTTTTTCAGTGCAACTCACTCATATACTATGTACTACACTGTGCATTTCTTATATTCTAAGTTTTTCAGTGCAACTCACTCATATACTATGTACTACACTGTGCGTTTCTTATATTCTAAGTTTTTCAGGGCAACTCACTCATATACTATGTACTACACTGTGCGTTTCTTATATTCTAAGTTTTTCAGTGCAACTCACTCATATACTATGTACTACACTGTGCGTTTCTTATATTCTAAGTTTTTCAGTGCAACTCACTCATATACTATGTACTACACTGTGCGTTTCTTATATTCTAAGTTTTTCAGTGCAACTCACTCATATACTATGTATTACACTGTGCGTTTCTTATATTCTAAGTTTTTCAGTGCAACTCACTCATATACTTTGTACTACACTGTGCTTTTCTTATATTCTAAGTTTTTCAGTGCAACTCACTCATATACTATGTACTACACTGTACGTTTCTTATATTCTAAGTTTTTCAGTGCAACTCACTCATATACTATGTACTACACTGTGCGTTTCTTATATTCTAAGTTTTTCATGCAACTCACTCATATACTATGTACTACAATGTGCGTTTCTTATATTCTAAGTTTTTCAGTGCAACTCACTCATATACTATGTACTACACTGTGCGTTTCTTAAATTCTAAGTTTTTCAGTGCAACTCACTCATATACTATGTACTACACTGTGCGTTTCTTAAATTCTAAGTTTTTCAGTGCAACTCACTCATATACTATGTACTACACTGTGCGTTTCTTATATTCTAAGTTTTTCAGTGCAACTCACTCATATACTATGTACTACACGGTGCGTTTCTTATATTCTAAGTTTTTCAGTGCAACTCACTCATATACTATGTACTACACTGTGCGTTTCTTATATTCTAAGTTTTTCAGTGCAACTCACTCATATACTATGTACTACACTGTGCGTTTTTTATATTCTAAGTTTTTCAGTGCAACTCACTCATATACTATGTACTACACTGTGCGTTTCTTATATTCTAAGTTTTTCAGTGCAACTCATATACTATGTACTACACTGTGCGTTTCTTATATTCTAAGTTTTTCAGTGCAACTCATATACTATGTACTACACTGTGCATTTCTTATATTCTAAGTTTTTCAGTGCAACTCACTCATATACTATGTACTACACTGTGCGTTTCTTATATTCTAAGTTTTTCAGTGCAACTCACTCATATACTATGTACTACACTATGTGTTTCTTATATTCTAAGTTTTTCAGTGCAACTCACTCGTATATTATGTACTACACTGTGCGTTTCTTATATTCTAAGTTTTTCAGTGCAACTCATATACTATGTACTAAACTGTGCATTTCTTATATTCTAAGTTTTTCAGTGCAACTTACTCATATACTATGTACTACACTGTGCGTTTCTTATATTCTAAGTTTTTCAGTGCAACTCATTCATATACTATGTACTACACTGTGCATTTCGTGTAATGCGGGTTTTTCAGTAAATTCTAAGTTTTTCAGTGCAACTCACTCATATACTATGTACTACACTGTGCGTTTCTTATATTCTAAGTTTTTCAGTGCAACTCACTCATATACTATGTACTACACTCTGCGTTTCTTATATTCTAAGTTTTTCAGTGCAACTCACTCATATACTATGTACTACACTGTGCGTTTCTTATATTCTAAGTTTTTCGTGCAACTCACTCATATACTATGTACTACACTGTGCGTTTCTTATATTCTAAGTTTTTCAGTGCAACTCACTCATATACTATGTACTACACTGTGCGTTTCTTATATTCTAAGTTTTTCAGTGCAACTCACTCATATACTATGTACTACACTGTGCGTTTCTTATATTCTAAGTTTTTCAGTGCAACTCACTCATATACTATGTACTACACTGTGCGTTTCTTATATTCTAAGTTTTTCAGTGCAACTCACTCATATACTATGTACTACACTGTGCGTTTCTTATATTCTAAGTTTTTCAGTGCAACTCACTCATATACTATGTACTACACTGTGCGTTTCTTATATTCTAAGTTTTTTCAGTGCAACTCACTCATATACTATGTACTACACTGTGCATTTCGTGTAATGCGGGTTTTTCAGTAAATTCTAAGTTTTTCAGTGCAACTCACTCATATATTATGTACTACACTGTGCGTTTCTTATATTCTAAGTTTTTCAGTGCAACTCACTCATATACTATGTACTACACTGTGCGTTTCTTATATTCTAAGTTTTTCAGTGCAACTCACTCATATACTATGTACTACACTGTGCGTTTCTTATATTCTAAGTTTTTCAGTGCAACTCATTCATATACTATGTACTACACTGTGCATTTCGTGTAATGCGGGTTTTTCAGTAAATTCTAAGTTTTTCAGTGCAACTCACTCATGTACTATGTACTACACTGTGCGTATCTTAAATTCTAAGTTTTTCAGTGCAACTCACTCATATACTATGTACTACACTGTGCGTTTCTTATATTCTAAGTTTTTCAGTGCAACTCACTCATATACTATGTACTACACTGTGCATTTCGTGTAATGCGGGTTTTTCAGTAAATTCTAAGTTTTTCAGTGCAACTCACTCATATACTATGTACTACACTGTGCATTTCTTATATTCTAAGTTTTTCAGTGCAACTCACTCATATACTATGTACTACACTGTGCGTTTCTTATATTCTAAGTTTTTCAGTGCAACTCACTCATATACTATGTACTACACTGTGCGTTTCTTATATTCTAAGTTTTTCAGTGCAACTCACTCATATACTATGTACTACACTGTGAGTTTCTTATATTCTAAGTTTTTCAGTGCAACTCACTCATATACAATGTACTACACTGTGCATTTCGTGTAATGCGGGTTTTTCAGTAAATTCTAATTTTTTCAGTGCAACTCACTCATATACTATGTACTACACTGTGCGTTTCTTATATTCTAAGTTTTTCAGTGCAACTCACTCATATACTATGTACTACACTGTGCGTTTCTTATATTCTAAGTTTTTCAGTGCAACTCACGCATATACTATGTACTACACTGTGCGTTTCTTATATTCTAAGTTTTTCAGTGCAACTCACTCATATACTATGTACTACACTGTGCATTTCTTATATTCTAAGTTTTTCAGTGCAACTCACTCATATACTATGTACTACACTGTGCGTTTCTTATATTCTAAGTTTTTCAGTGCAACTCACTCATATACAATGTACTACACTGTGCATTTCGTGTAATGCGGGTTTTTCAGTAAATTCTAAGTTTTTCAGTGCAACTCACTCATATACTATGTACTACACTGTGCGTTTCTTATATTCTAAGTTTTTCAGTGCAACTCACTCATATACTATGTACTACACTGTGCGTTTCTTATATTCTAAGTTTTTCAGTGCAACTCACTCATATACTATGTACTACACTGTGCGTTTCTTATATTCTAAGTTTTTCAGTGCAACTCACTCATATACTATGTACTACACTGTGCGTTTCTTATATTCTAAGTTTTTCAGTGCAACTCACTCATATACTATGTACTACACTGTGCGTTTCTTATATTATAAGTTTTTCAGTGCAACTCACTCATATACAATGTACTACACTGTGCGTTTCTTAAATTCTAAGTTTTTCAGTGCAACTCACTCATATACTATGTACTACAATGCGCGTTTCTTATATTCTAAGTTTTTCAGTGCAACTCACTCATATACTATGTACTACACTGTGCGTTTCTTATATTATAAGTTTTTCAGTGCAACTCACTCATATACTATGTACTACACTGTGCGTTTCTTATATTCTAAGTTTTTCAGTGCAACTCACTCATATACTATGTACTACACTGTGCGTTTCTTATATTCTAAGTTTTTTCAGTACAACTCACTCATATACTATGTACTACACTGTGCGTTTCTTATATTCTAAGTTTTTCAGTGCAACTCACTCATATACTATGTACTACACTGTGCTTTTCTTATATTCTAAGTTTTTCAGTGCAACTCACTCATATACTATGTACTACACTGTGCGTTTCTTATATTCTAAGTTTTTCAGTGCAACTCACTCATATACTATGTACTACACTGTGCGTTTCTTATATTCTAAGTTTTTCGTGCAACTCACTCATATACTATGTACTACACTGTGCGTTTCTTATATTCTAAGTTTTTCAGTGCAACTCACTCATATACTATGTACTACACTGTGCTTTTCTCATATTCTAAGTTTTCAGTGCAACTCACTCATATACTATGTACTACACTGTGCGTTTATTATATTCTAAGTTTTTCAGTGCAACTCACTCATATACTATGTACTACACTGTGCGTTTCTTAAATTCTAACTTTTTCAGTGCAACTCACTCATATACTATGTACTACACTATGTGTTTCTTAAATTCTAAGTTTTTCAGTGCAACTCACTCATATACTATGTACTACACTGTGCGTTTCTTATATTCTAAGTTTTTCAGTGCAACTCACTCATATACTATGTACTACACTGTGCGTTTCTTATATTCTAAGTTTTTCAGTGCAACTCACTCATATACTATGTACTACACTGTGCGTTTCTTATATTCTAAGTTTTTCAGTGCAACTCACTCATATACTATGTACTACACTGTGCGTTTCTTATATTCTAAGTTTTTCAGTGCAACTCACTCATATACTATGTACTACACTGTGCGTTTTTTATATTCTAAGTTTTTCAGTGCAACTCACTCATATACTATGTACTACACTGTGCGTTTCTTATATTCTAAGTTTTTCAGTGCAACTCATATACTATGTACTACACTGTGCGTTTCTTATATTCTAAGTTTTTCAGTGCAACTCATATACTATGTACTACACTGTGCATTTCTTATATTCTAAGTTTTTCAGTGCAACTCACTCATATACTATGTACTACACTGTGCGTTTCTTATATTCTAAGTTTTTCAGTGCAACTCACTCATATACTATGTACTACACTATGCGTTTCTTATATTCTAAGTTTTTCAGTGCAACTCACTCGTATATTATGTACTACACTGTGCGTTTCTTATATTCTAAGTTTTTCAGTGCAACTCATATACTATGTACTACACTGTGCATTTCTTATATTCTAAGTTTTTCAGTGCAACTTACTCATATACTATGTACTACACTGTGCGTTTCTTATATTCTAAGTTTTTCAGTGCAACTCATTCATATACTATGTACTACACTGTGCATTTCGTGTAATGCGGGTTTTTCAGTAAATTCTAAGTTTTTCAGTGCAACTCACTCATATACTATGTACTACACTGTGCGTTTCTTATATTCTAAGTTTTTCAGTGCAACTCACTCATATACTATGTACTACACTCTGCGTTTCTTATATTCTAAGTTTTTCAGTGCAACTCACTCATATACTATGTACTACACTGTGCGTTTCTTATATTCTAAGTTTTTCGTGCAACTCACTCATATACTATGTACTACACTGTGCGTTTCTTATATTCTAAGTTTTTCAGTGCAACTCACTCATATACTATGTACTACACTGTGCTTTTCTCATATTCTAAGTTTTCAGTGCAACTCACTCATATACTATGTACTACACTGTGCGTTTATTATATTCTAAGTTTTTCAGTGCAACTCACTCATATACTATGTACTACACTGTGCGTTTCTTAAATTCTAACTTTTTCAGTGCAACTCACTCATATACTATGTACTACACTATGTGTTTCTTAAATTCTAAGTTTTTCAGTGCAACTCACTCATATACTATGTACTACACTGTGCGTTTCTTATATTCTAAGTTTTTCAGTGCAACTCACTCATATACTATGTACTACACTGTGCGTTTCTTATATTCTAAGTTTTTCAGTGCAACTCACTCATATACTATGTACTACACTGTGCGTTTCTTATATTCTAAGTTTTTCAGTGCAACTCACTCATATACTATGTACTACACTGTGCGTTTCTTATATTCTAAGTTTTTCAGTGCAACTCACTCATATACTATGTACTACACTGTGCGTTTTTTATATTCTAAGTTTTTCAGTGCAACTCACTCATATACTATGTACTACACTGTGCGTTTCTTATATTCTAAGTTTTTCAGTGCAACTCATATACTATGTACTACACTGTGCGTTTCTTATATTCTAAGTTTTTCAGTGCAACTCATATACTATGTACTACACTGTGCATTTCTTATATTCTAAGTTTTTCAGTGCAACTCACTCATATACTATGTACTACACTGTGGGTTTCTTATATTCTAAGTTTTTCAGTGCAACTCACTCATATACAATGTACTACACTGTGCATTTCGTGTAATGCGGGTTTTTCAGTAAATTCTAAGTTTTTCAGTGCAACTCACTCATATACTATGTACTACACTGTGCGTTTCTTATATTCTAAGTTTTTCAGTGCAACTCACTCATATACTATGTACTACACTGTGCGTTTCTTATATTCTAAGTTTTTCAGTGCAACTCACTCATATACTATGTACTACACTGTGCGTTTCTTATATTCTAAGTTTTTCAGTGCAACTCACTCATATACTATGTACTACACTGTGCGTTTCTTATATTCTAAGTTTTTCAGTGCAACTCACTCATATACTATGTACTACACTGTGCGTTTCTTATATTATAAGTTTTTCAGTGCAACTCACTCATATACAATGTACTACACTGTGCGTTTCTTAAATTCTAAGTTTTTCAGTGCAACTCACTCATATACTATGTACTACAATGCGCGTTTCTTATATTCTAAGTTTTTCAGTGCAACTCACTCATATACTATGTACTACACTGTGCGTTTCTTATATTATAAGTTTTTCAGTGCAACTCACTCATATACTATGTACTACACTGTGCGTTTCTTATATTCTAAGTTTTTCAGTGCAACTCACTCATATACTATGTACTACACTGTGCGTTTCTTATATTCTAAGTTTTTCAGTACAACTCACTCATATACTATGTACTACACTGTGCGTTTCTTATATTCTAAGTTTTTCAGTGCAACTCACTCATATACTATGTACTACACTGTGCTTTTCTTATATTCTAAGTTTTTCAGTGCAACTCACTCATATACTATGTACTACACTGTGCGTTTCTTATATTCTAAGTTTTTCAGTGCAACTCACTCATATACTATGTACTACACTGTGCGTTTCTTATATTCTAAGTTTTTCGTGCAACTCACTCATATACTATGTACTACACTGTGCGTTTCTTATATTCTAAGTTTTTCAGTGCAACTCACTCATATACTATGTACTACACTGTGCTTTTCTCATATTCTAAGTTTTCAGTGCAACTCACTCATATACTATGTACTACACTGTGCGTTTATTATATTCTAAGTTTTTCAGTGCAACTCACTCATATACTATGTACTACACTGTGCGTTTCTTAAATTCTAACTTTTTCAGTGCAACTCACTCATATACTATGTACTACACTATGTGTTTCTTAAATTCTAAGTTTTTCAGTGCAACTCACTCATATACTATGTACTACACTGTGCGTTTCTTATATTCTAAGTTTTTCAGTGCAACTCACTCATATACTATGTACTACACTGTGCGTTTCTTATATTCTAAGTTTTTCAGTGCAACTCACTCATATACTATGTACTACACTGTGCGTTTCTTATATTCTAAGTTTTTCAGTGCAACTCACTCATATACTATGTACTACACTGTGCGTTTCTTATATTCTAAGTTTTTCAGTGCAACTCACTCATATACTATGTACTACACTGTGCGTTTTTTATATTCTAAGTTTTTCAGTGCAACTCACTCATATACTATGTACTACACTGTGCGTTTCTTATATTCTAAGTTTTTCAGTGCAACTCATATACTATGTACTACACTGTGCGTTTCTTATATTCTAAGTTTTTCAGTGCAACTCATATACTATGTACTACACTGTGCATTTCTTATATTCTAAGTTTTTCAGTGCAACTTACTCATATACTATGTACTACACTGTGCGTTTCTTATATTCTAAGTTTTTCAGTGCAACTCATTCATATACTATGTACTACACTGTGCATTTCGTGTAATGCGGGTTTTTCAGTAAATTCTAAGTTTTTCAGTGCAACTCACTCATATACTATGTACTACACTGTGCGTTTCTTATATTCTAAGTTTTTCAGTGCAACTCACTCATATACTATGTACTACACTCTGCGTTTCTTATATTCTAAGTTTTTCAGTGCAACTCACTCATATACTATGTACTACACTGTGCGTTTCTTATATTCTAAGTTTTTCGTGCAACTCACTCATATACTATGTACTACACTGTGCGTTTCTTATATTCTAAGTTTTTCAGTGCAACTCACTCATATACTATGTACTACACTGTGCTTTTCTCATATTCTAAGTTTTCAGTGCAACTCACTCATATACTATGTACTACACTGTGCGTTTATTATATTCTAAGTTTTTCAGTGCAACTCACTCATATACTATGTACTACACTGTGCGTTTCTTAAATTCTAACTTTTTCAGTGCAACTCACTCATATACTATGTACTACACTATGTGTTTCTTAAATTCTAAGTTTTTCAGTGCAACTCACTCATATACTATGTACTACACTGTGCGTTTCTTATATTCTAAGTTTTTCAGTGCAACTCACTCATATACTATGTACTACACTGTGCGTTTCTTATATTCTAAGTTTTTCAGTGCAACTCACTCATATACTATGTACTACACTGTGCGTTTCTTATATTCTAAGTTTTTCAGTGCAACTCACTCATATACTATGTACTACACTGTGCGTTTCTTATATTCTAAGTTTTTCAGTGCAACTCACTCATATACTATGTACTACACTGTGCGTTTTTTATATTCTAAGTTTTTCAGTGCAACTCACTCATATACTATGTACTACACTGTGCGTTTCTTATATTCTAAGTTTTTCAGTGCAACTCATATACTATGTACTACACTGTGCGTTTCTTATATTCTAAGTTTTTCAGTGCAACTCATATACTATGTACTACACTGTGCATTTCTTATATTCTAAGTTTTTCAGTGCAACTCACTCATATACTATGTACTACACTGTGGGTTTCTTATATTCTAAGTTTTTCAGTGCAACTCACTCATATACAATGTACTACACTGTGCATTTCGTGTAATGCGGGTTTTTCAGTAAATTCTAAGTTTTTCAGTGCAACTCACTCATATACTATGTACTACACTGTGCGTTTCTTATATTCTAAGTTTTTCAGTGCAACTCACTCATATACTATGTACTACACTGTGCGTTTCTTATATTCTAAGTTTTTCAGTGCAACTCACTCATATACTATGTACTACACTGTGCGTTTCTTATATTCTAAGTTTTTCAGTGCAACTCACTCATATACTATGTACTACACTGTGCGTTTCTTATATTCTAAGTTTTTCAGTGCAACTCACTCATATACTATGTACTACACTGTGCGTTTCTTATATTATAAGTTTTTCAGTGCAACTCACTCATATACAATGTACTACACTGTGCGTTTCTTAAATTCTAAGTTTTTCAGTGCAACTCACTCATATACTATGTACTACAATGCGCGTTTCTTATATTCTAAGTTTTTCAGTGCAACTCACTCATATACTATGTACTACACTGTGCGTTTCTTATATTATAAGTTTTTCAGTGCAACTCACTCATATACTATGTACTACACTGTGCGTTTCTTATATTCTAAGTTTTTCAGTGCAACTCACTCATATACTATGTACTACACTGTGCGTTTCTTATATTCTAAGTTTTTCAGTACAACTCACTCATATACTATGTACTACACTGTGCGTTTCTTATATTCTAAGTTTTTCAGTGCAACTCACTCATATACTATGTACTACACTGTGCTTTTCTTATATTCTAAGTTTTTCAGTGCAACTCACTCATATACTATGTACTACACTGTGCGTTTCTTATATTCTAAGTTTTTCAGTGCAACTCACTCATATACTATGTACTACACTGTGCGTTTCTTATATTCTAAGTTTTTCGTGCAACTCACTCATATACTATGTACTACACTGTGCGTTTCTTATATTCTAAGTTTTTCAGTGCAACTCACTCATATACTATGTACTACACTGTGCTTTTCTCATATTCTAAGTTTTCAGTGCAACTCACTCATATACTATGTACTACACTGTGCGTTTATTATATTCTAAGTTTTTCAGTGCAACTCACTCATATACTATGTACTACACTGTGCGTTTCTTAAATTCTAACTTTTTCAGTGCAACTCACTCATATACTATGTACTACACTATGTGTTTCTTAAATTCTAAGTTTTTCAGTGCAACTCACTCATATACTATGTACTACACTGTGCGTTTCTTATATTCTAAGTTTTTCAGTGCAACTCACTCATATACTATGTACTACACTGTGCGTTTCTTATATTCTAAGTTTTTCAGTGCAACTCACTCATATACTATGTACTACACTGTGCGTTTCTTATATTCTAAGTTTTTCAGTGCAACTCACTCATATACTATGTACTACACTGTGCGTTTCTTATATTCTAAGTTTTTCAGTGCAACTCACTCATATACTATGTACTACACTGTGCGTTTTTTATATTCTAAGTTTTTCAGTGCAACTCACTCATATACTATGTACTACACTGTGCGTTTCTTATATTCTAAGTTTTTCAGTGCAACTCATATACTATGTACTACACTGTGCGTTTCTTATATTCTAAGTTTTTCAGTGCAACTCATATACTATGTACTACACTGTGCATTTCTTATATTCTAAGTTTTTCAGTGCAACTCACTCATATACTATGTACTACACTGTGCGTTTCTTATATTCTAAGTTTTTCAGTGCAACTCACTCATATACTATGTACTACACTATGCGTTTCTTATATTCTAAGTTTTTCAGTGCAACTCACTCGTATATTATGTACTACACTGTGCGTTTCTTATATTCTAAGTTTTTCAGTGCAACTCATATACTATGTACTACACTGTGCATTTCTTATATTCTAAGTTTTTCAGTGCAACTTACTCATATACTATGTACTACACTGTGCGTTTCTTATATTCTAAGTTTTTCAGTGCAACTCATTCATATACTATGTACTACACTGTGCATTTCGTGTAATGCGGGTTTTTCAGTAAATTCTAAGTTTTTCAGTGCAACTCACTCATATACTATGTACTACACTGTGCGTTTCTTATATTCTAAGTTTTTCAGTGCAACTCACTCATATACTATGTACTACACTCTGCGTTTCTTATATTCTAAGTTTTTCAGTGCAACTCACTCATATACTATGTACTACACTGTGCGTTTCTTATATTCTAAGTTTTTCGTGCAACTCACTCATATACTATGTACTACACTGTGCGTTTCTTATATTCTAAGTTTTTCAGTGCAACTCACTCATATACTATGTACTACACTGTGCTTTTCTCATATTCTAAGTTTTCAGTGCAACTCACTCATATACTATGTACTACACTGTGCGTTTATTATATTCTAAGTTTTTCAGTGCAACTCACTCATATACTATGTACTACACTGTGCGTTTCTTAAATTCTAACTTTTTCAGTGCAACTCACTCATATACTATGTACTACACTATGTGTTTCTTAAATTCTAAGTTTTTCAGTGCAACTCACTCATATACTATGTACTACACTGTGCGTTTCTTATATTCTAAGTTTTTCAGTGCAACTCACTCATATACTATGTACTACACTGTGCGTTTCTTATATTCTAAGTTTTTCAGTGCAACTCACTCATATACTATGTACTACACTGTGCGTTTCTTATATTCTAAGTTTTTCAGTGCAACTCACTCATATACTATGTACTACACTGTGCGTTTCTTATATTCTAAGTTTTTCAGTGCAACTCACTCATATACTATGTACTACACTGTGCGTTTTTTATATTCTAAGTTTTTCAGTGCAACTCACTCATATACTATGTACTACACTGTGCGTTTCTTATATTCTAAGTTTTTCAGTGCAACTCATATACTATGTACTACACTGTGCGTTTCTTATATTCTAAGTTTTTCAGTGCAACTCATATACTATGTACTACACTGTGCATTTCTTATATTCTAAGTTTTTCAGTGCAACTCACTCATATACTATGTACTACACTGTGCGTTTCTTATATTCTAAGTTTTTCAGTGCAACTCACTCATATACTATGTACTACACTATGCGTTTCTTATATTCTAAGTTTTTCAGTGCAACTCACTCGTATATTATGTACTACACTGTGCGTTTCTTATATTCTAAGTTTTTCAGTGCAACTCATATACTATGTACTACACTGTGCATTTCTTATATTCTAAGTTTTTCAGTGCAACTTACTCATATACTATGTACTACACTGTGCGTTTCTTATATTCTAAGTTTTTCAGTGCAACTCATTCATATACTATGTACTACACTGTGCATTTCGTGTAATGCGGGTTTTTCAGTAAATTCTAAGTTTTTCAGTGCAACTCACTCATATACTATGTACTACACTGTGCGTTTCTTATATTCTAAGTTTTTCAGTGCAACTCACTCATATACTATGTACTACACTCTGCGTTTCTTATATTCTAAGTTTTTCAGTGCAACTCACTCATATACTATGTACTACACTGTGCGTTTCTTATATTCTAAGTTTTTCAGTGCAACTCACTCATATACTATGTACTACACTGTGCGTTTCTTATATTCTAAGTTTTTCAGTGCAACTCACTCATATACTATGTACTACACTGTGCGTTTCTTATATTCTAAGTTTTTCAGTGCAACTCACTCATATACTATGTACTACACTGTGCGTTTCTTATATTCTAAGTTTTTCAGTGCAACTCACTCATATACTATGTACTACACTGTGCGTTTCTTATATTCTAAGTTTTTCAGTGCAACTCACTCATATACTATGTACTACACTGTGCGTTTCTTATATTCTAAGTTTTTCAGTGCAACTCACTCATATACTATGTACTACACTGTGCGTTTCTTATATTCTAAGTTTTTTCAGTGCAACTCACTCATATACTATGTACTACACTGTGCATTTCGTGTAATGCGGGTTTTTCAGTAAATTCTAATTTTTTCAGTGCAACTCACTCATATACTATGTACTACACTGTGCGTTTCTTATATTCTAAGTTTTTCAGTGCAACTCACTCATGTACTATGTACTACACTGTGCGTATCTTAAATTCTAAGTTTTTCAGTGCAACTCACTCATATACTATGTACTACACTGTGCGTTTCTTATATTCTAAGTTTTTCAGTGCAACTCACTCATATACTATGTACTACACTGTGCATTTCGTGTAATGCGGGTTTTTCAGTAAATTCTAAGGTTTTCAGTGCAACTCACTCATATACTATGTACTACACTGTGCATTTCTTATATTCTAAGTTTTTCAGTGCAACTCACTCATATACTATGTACTACACTGTGCGTTTCTTATATTCTAAGTTTTTCAGTGCAACTCACTCATATACTATGTACTACACTGTGCGTTTCTTATATTCTAAGTTTTTCAGTGCAACTCACTCATATACTATGTACTACACTGTGAGTTTCTTATATTCTAAGTTTTTCAGTGCAACTCACTCATATACAATGTACTACACTGTGCATTTCGTGTAATGCGGGTTTTTCAGTAAATTCTAATTTTTTCAGTGCAACTCACTCATATACTATGTACTACACTGTGCGTTTCTTATATTCTAAGTTTTTCAGTGCAACTCACTCATATACTATGTACTACACTGTGCGTTTCTTATATTCTAAGTTTTTCAGTGCAACTCACTCATATACTATGTACTACACTGTGTGTTTCTTATATTCTAAGTTTTTCAGTGCAACTCACTCATATACTATGTACTACACTGTGCGTTTCTTATATTCTAAGTTTTTCAGTGCAACTCACTCATATACTATGTACTACACTGTGCATTTCTTATATTCTAAGTTTTTCAGTGCAACTCACTCATATACTATGTACTACACTGTGCGTTTCTTATATTCTAAGTTTTTCAGTGCAACTCACTCATATACAATGTACTACACTGTGCATTTCGTGTAATGCGGGATTTTCAGTAAATTCTAAGTTTTTCAGTGCAACTCACTCATATACTATGTACTACACTGTGCGTTTCTTATATTCTAAGTTTTTCAGTGCAACTCACTCATATACTATGTACTACACTGTGCGTTTCTTATATTCTAAGTTTTTCAGTGCAACTCACTCATATACTATGTACTACACTGTGCGTTTCTTATATTCTAAGTTTTTCAGTGCAACTCACTCATATACTATGTACTACACTGTGCGTTTCTTATATTCTAAGTTTTTCAGTGCAACTCACTCATATACTATGTACTACACTGTGCGTTTCTTATATTATAAGTTTTTCAGTGCAACTACTCATATACAATGTACTACACTGTGCGTTTCTTAAATTCTAAGTTTTTCAGTGCAACTCACTCATATACTATGTACTACAATGCGCGTTTCTTATATTCTAAGTTTTTCAGTGCAACTCACTCATATACTATGTACTACACTGTGCGTTTCTTATATTATAAGTTTTTCAGTGCAACTCACTCATATACTATGTACTACACTGTGCGTTTCTTATATTCTAAGTTTTTCAGTGCAACTCACTCATATACTATGTACTACACTGTGCGTTTCTTATATTCTAAGTTTTTCAGTACAACTCACTCATATACTATGTACTACACTGTGCGTTTCTTATATTCTAAGTTTTTCAGTGCAACTCACTCATATACTATGTACTACACTGTGCTTTTCTTATATTCTAAGTTTTTCAGTGCAACTCACTCATATACTATGTACTACACTGTGCGTTTCTTATATTCTAAGTTTTTCAGTGCAACTCACTCATATACTATGTACTACACTGTGCGTTTCTTATATTCTAAGTTTTTCATGCAACTCACTCATATACTATGTACTACACTGTGCGTTTCTTATATTCTAAGTTTTTCAGTGCAACTCACTCATATACTATGTACTACACTGTGCTTTTCTCATATTCTAAGTTTTCAGTGCAACTCACTCATATACTATGTACTACACTGTGCGTTTATTATATTCTAAGTTTTTCAGTGCAACTCACTCATATACTATGTACTACACTGTGCGTTTCTTAAATTCTAACTTTTTCAGTGCAACTCACTCATATACTATGTACTACACTATGTGTTTCTTAAATTCTAAGTTTTTCAGTGCAACTCACTCATATACTATGTACTACACTGTGCGTTTCTTATATTCTAAGTTTTTCAGTGCAACTCACTCATATACTATGTACTACACTGTGCGTTTCTTATATTCTAAGTTTTTCAGTGCAACTCACTCATATACTATGTACTACACTGTGCATTTCGTGTAATGCGGGTTATTCAGTAAATTCTAAGTTTTTCAGTGCAACTCACTCATATACTATGTACTACACTGTGCGTTTCTTATATTCTAAGTTTTTCAGTGCAACTCACTCATATACTATGTACTACACTGTGCGTTTCTTATATTCTAAGTTTTTCAGTGCAACTCACTCATATACTATGTACTACACTGTGCGTTTCTTATATTCTAAGTTTTTCAGTGCAACTCACTCATATACTATGTACTACACTGTGCGTTTCTTAAATTCTAAGTTTTTCAGTGCAACTCACTCATATACTATGTACTACAATGTGCGTTTCTTATATTCTAAGTTTATCAGTGCAACTCACTCATATACTATGTACTACACTGTGCGATTCTTATATTCTAAGTTTTTCAGTGCAACTCACTCATATACTATGTACTACACTGTGCGTTTCTTATATTCTAAGTTTTTCAGTGCAACTCACTCATATACTATGTACTACACTGTTCGTTTCTTATATTCTAAGTTTTTCAGTGCAACTCACTCATATACTATGTACTACACTGTGCGTTTCTTATATTCTAAGTTTTTCAGTGAAACTCACTCATATACTATATACTACACTGTGCGTTTCTTATATTCTAAGTTTTTCAGTGCAACTCACTCATGTACTATGTACTACAGTGTGCGTTTCTTATATTCTAAGTTTTTCAGTGCAACTCACTCATATACTATGTACTACACTGTGCGTTTCTTATATTCTAAGTTTTTCAGTGCAACTCACTCATATACTATGTACTACACTGTGCGTTTCTTATATTCTAAGTTTTTCAGTGCAACTCACTCATTTACTATGTACTACACTGTGCGTTTCTTATATTCTAAGTTTTTCAGTGCAACTCACTCATATATTATGTACTACACTGTGCGTTTCTTATATTCTAAGTTTTTCAGTGCAACTCATATACTATGTACTACACTGTGCATTTCTTATATTCTAAGTTTTTCAGTGCAACTCACTCATATACTATGTACTACACTGTGCGTTTCTTATATTCTAAGTTTTTCAGTGCAACTCATTCATATACTATGTACTACACTGTGCATTTCGTGTAATGCGGGTTTTTCAGTAAATTCTAAGTTTTTCAGTGCAACTCACTCATATACTATGTACTACACTGTGCGTTTCTTATATTCTAAGTTTTTCAGTGCAACTCACTCATATACTATGTACTACACTGTGCGTTTCTTATATTCTAAGTTTTTCAGTGCAACTCACTCATATACTATGTACTACACTGTGCGTTTCTTATATTCTAAGTTTTTCAGTGCAACTCACTCATATACTATGTACTACACTGTGCGTTTCTTATATTCTAAGTTTTTCAGTGCAACTCACTCATATACTATGTACTACACTGTGCGTTTCTTAAATTCTAAGTTTTTCAGTGCAACTCACTCATATACTATGTACTACAATGTGCGTTTCTTATATTCTAAGTTTTTCAGTGCAACTCACTCATATACTATGTACTACACTGTGCGTTTCTTATATTCTAAGTTTTTCAGTGCAACTCACTCATATACTATGTACTACACTGTGCGTTTCTTATATTCTAAGTTTTTCAGTGCAACTCACTCATATACTATGTACTACACTGTGCGTTTCTTATATTCTAAGTTTTTCAGTGCAACTCACTCATATACTATGTACTACACTGTGCATTTCTTATATTCTAAGTTTTTCAGTGCAACTCACTCATATACTATGTACTACACTGTGCGTTTCTTATATTCTAAGTTTTTCAGTGCAACTCACTCATATACAATGTACTACACTGTGCATTTCGTGTAATGCGGGTTTTTCAGTAAATTCTAAGTTTTTCAGTGCAACTCACTCATATACTATGTACTACACTGTGCGTTTCTTATATTCTAAGTTTTTCAGTGCAACTCACTCATATACTATGTACTACACTGTGCGTTTCTTATATTCTAAGTTTTTCAGTGCAACTCACTCATATACTATGTACTACACTGTGCGTTTCTTATATTCTAAGTTTTTCAGTGCAACTCACTCATATACTATGTACTACACTGTGCGTTTCTTATATTCTAAGTTTTTCAGTGCAACTCACTCATATACTATGTACTACACTGTGCGTTTCTTATATTATAAGTTTTTCAGTGCAACTCACTCATATACAATGTACTACACTGTGCGTTTCTTAAATTCTAAGTTTTTCAGTGCAACTCACTCATATACTATGTACTACAATGCGCGTTTCTTATATTCTAAGTTTTTCAGTGCAACTCACTCATATACTATGTACTACACTGTGCGTTTCTTATATTCTAAGTTTTTCAGTGCAACTCACTCATATACTATGTACTACACTGTGCGTTTCTTATATTCTAAGTTTTTCAGTGCAACTCACTCATATACTATGTACTACACTGTGCGTTTCTTATATTCTAAGTTTTTCAGTACAACTCACTCATATACTATGTACTACACTGTGCGTTTCTTATATTCTAAGTTTTTCAGTGCAACTCACTCATATACTATGTACTACACTGTGCTTTTCTTATATTCTAAGTTTTTCAGTGCAACTCACTCATATACTATGTACTACACTGTGCGTTTCTTATATTCTAAGTTTTTCAGTGCAACTCACTCATATACTATGTACTACACTGTGCGTTTCTTATATTCTAAGTTTTTCGTGCAACTCACTCATATACTATGTACTACACTGTGCGTTTCTTATATTCTAAGTTTTTCAGTGCAACTCACTCATATACTATGTACTACACTGTGCTTTTCTCATATTCTAAGTTTTCAGTGCAACTCACTCATATACTATGTACTACACTGTGCGTTTATTATATTCTAAGTTTTTCAGTGCAACTCACTCATATACTATGTACTACACTGTGCGTTTCTTAAATTCTAACTTTTTCAGTGCAACTCACTCATATACTATGTACTACACTATGTGTTTCTTAAATTCTAAGTTTTTCAGTGCAACTCACTCATATACTATGTACTACACTGTGCGTTTCTTATATTCTAAGTTTTTCAGTGCAACTCACTCATATACTATGTACTACACTGTGCGTTTCTTATATTCTAAGTTTTTCAGTGCAACTCACTCATATACTATGTACTACACTGTGCATTTCGTGTAATGCGGGTTATTCAGTAAATTCTAAGTTTTTCAGTGCAACTCACTCATATACTATGTACTACACGGTGCGTTTCTTATATTCTAAGTTTTTCAGTGCAACTCACTCATATACTATGTACTACACTGTGCGTTTCTTATATTCTAAGTTTTTCAGTGCAACTCACTCATATACTATGTACTACACTGTGCGTTTCTTATATTCTAAGTTTTTCAGTGCAACTCACTCATATACTATGTACTACACTGTGCGTTTCTTAAATTCTAAGTTTTTCAGTGCAACTCACTCATATACTATGTACTACAATGTGCGTTTCTTATATTCTAAGTTTTTCAGTGCAACTCACTCATATACTATGTACTACACTGTGCGTTTCTTATATTCTAAGTTTTTCAGTGCAACTCACTCATATACTATGTACTACACTGTGCGTTTCTTATATTCTAAGTTTTTCAGTGCAACTCACTCATATACTATGTACTACACTGTTCGTTTCTTATATTCTAAGTTTTTCAGTGCAACTCACTCATATACTATGTACTACACTGTGCGTTTCTTATATTCTAAGTTTTTCAGTGAAACTCACTCATATACTATGTACTACACTGTGCGTTTCTTATATTCTAAGTTTTTCAGTGCAACTCACTCATGTACTATGTACTACAGTGTGCGTTTCTTATATTCTAAGTTTTTCAGTGCAACTCACTCATATACTATGTACTACACTGTGCGTTTCTTATATTCTAAGTTTTTCAGTGCAACTCACTCATATACTATGTACTACACTGTGCGTTTCTTATATTCTAAGTTTTTCAGTGCAACTCACTCATTTACTATGTACTACACTGTGCGTTTCTTATATTCTAAGTTTTTCAGTGCAACTCACTCATATATTATGTACTACACTGTGCGTTTCTTATATTCTAAGTTTTTCAGTGCAACTCACTCATATACTATGTACTACAATGCGCGTTTCTTATATTCTAAGTTTTTCAGTGCAACTCACTCATATACTATGTACTACACTGTGCGTTTCTTAAATTCTAACTTTTTCAGTGCAACTCACTCATATACTATGTACTACACTGTGCGTTTCTTAAATTCTAACTTTTTCAGTGCAACTCACTCATATACTATGTACTACACTATGTGTTTCTTAAATTCTAAGTTTTTCAGTGCAACTCACTCATATACTATGTACTACACTGTGCGTTTCTTATATTCTAAGTTTTTCAGTGCAACTCACTCATATACTATGTACTACACTGTGCGTTTCTTATATTCTAAGTTTTTCAGTGCAACTCACTCATATACTATGTACTACACTGTGCATTTCGTGTAATGCGGGTTATTCAGTAAATTCTAAGTTTTTCAGTGCAACTCACTCATATACTATGTACTACACTGTGCGTTTCTTATATTCTAAGTTTTTCAGTGCAACTCACTCATATACTATGTACTACACTGTGCGTTTCTTATATTCTAAGTTTTTCAGTGCAACTCACTCATATACTATGTACTACACTGTGCGTTTCTTATATTCTAAGTTTTTCAGTGCAACTCACTCATATACTATGTACTACACTGTGCGTTTCTTAAATTCTAAGTTTTTCAGTGCAACTCACTCATATACTATGTACTACAATGTGCGTTTCTTATATTCTAAGTTTATCAGTGCAACTCACTCATATACTATGTACTACACTGTGCGTTTCTTATATTCTAAGTTTTTCAGTGCAACTCACTCATATACTATGTACTACACTGTGCGTTTCTTATATTCTAAGTTTTTCAGTGCAACTCACTCATATACTATGTACTACACTGTTCGTTTCTTATATTCTAAGTTTTTCAGTGCAACTCACTCATATACTATTTACTACACTGTGCGTTTCTTATATTCTAAGTTTTTCAGTGAAACTCACTCATATACTATGTACTACACTGTGCGTTTCTTATATTCTAAGTTTTTCAGTGCAACTCACTCATGTACTATGTACTACAGTGTGCGTTTCTTATATTCTAAGTTTTTCAGTGCAACTCACTCATATACTATGTACTACACTGTGCGTTTCTTATATTCTAAGTTTTTCAGTGCAACTCACTCATATACTATGTACTACACTGTGCGTTTCTTATATTCTAAGTTTTTCAGTGCAACTCACTCATTTACTATGTACTACACTGTGCGTTTCTTATATTCTAAGTTTTTCAGTGCAACTCACTCATATATTATGTACTACACTGTGCGTTTCTTATATTCTAAGTTTTTCAGTGCAACTCATATACTATGTACTACACTGTGCATTTCTTATATTCTAAGTTTTTCAGTGCAACTCACTCATATACTATGTACTACACTGTGCGTTTCTTATATTCTAAGTTTTTCAGTGCAACTCATTCATATACTATGTACTACACTGTGCATTTCGTGTAATGCGGGTTTTTCAGTAAATTCTAAGTTTTTCAGTGCAACTCACTCATATACTATGTACTACACTGTGCGTTTCTTATATTCTAAGTTTTTCAGTGCAACTCACTCATATACTATGTACTACACTGTGCGTTTCTTATATTCTAAGTTTTTCAGTGCAACTCACTCATATACTATGTACTACACTGTGCGTTTCTTATATTCTAAGTTTTTCAGTGCAACTCACTCATATACTATGTACTACACTGTGTGTTTCTTATATTCTAAGTTTTTCAGTGCAACTCACTCATATACTATGTACTACACTGTGCGTTTCTTAAATTCTAAGTTTTTCAGTGCAACTCACTCATATACTATGTACTACAATGTGCGTTTCTTATATTCTAAGTTTTTCAGTGCAACCCACTCATATACTATGTACTACACTGTGCGTTTCTTATATTCTAAGTTTTTCAGTGCAACTCACTCATATACTATGTACTACACTGTGCGTTTCTTATATTCTAAGTTTTTCAGTGCAACTCACTCATATACTATGTACTACACTGTGCGTTTCTTATATTCTAAGTTTTTCAGTGCAACTCACTCATATACTATGTACTACACTGTGCATTTCTTATATTCTAAGTTTTTCAGTGCAACTCACTCATATACTATGTACTACACTGTGCGTTTCTTATATTCTAAGTTTTTCAGTGCAACTCACTCATATACAATGTACTACACTGTGCATTTCGTGTAATGCGGGTTTTTCAGTAAATTCTAAGTTTTTCAGTGCAACTCACTCATATACTATGTACTACACTGTGCGTTTCTTATATTCTAAGTTTTTCAGTGCAACTCACTCATATACTATGTACTACACTGTGCGTTTCTTATATTCTAAGTTTTTCAGTGCAACTCACTCATATACTATGTACTACACTGTGCGTTTCTTATATTCTAAGTTTTTCAGTGCAACTCACTCATATACTATGTACTACACTGTGCGTTTCTTATATTCTAAGTTTTTCAGTGCAACACACTCATATACTATGTACTACACTGTGCGTTTCTTATATTATAAGTTTTTCAGTGCAACTCACTCATATACAATGTACTACACTGTGCGTTTCTTAAATTCTAAGTTTTTCAGTGCAACTCACTCATATACTATGTACTACAATGCGCGTTTCTTATATTCTAAGTTTTTCAGTGCAACTCACTCATATACTATGTACTACACTGTGCGTTTCTTATATTATAAGTTTTTCAGTGCAACTCACTCATATACTATGTACTACACTGTGCGTTTCTTATATTCTAAGTTTTTCAGTGCAACTCACTCATATACTATGTACTACACTGTGCGTTTCTTATATTCTAAGTTTTTCAGTACAACTCACTCATATACTATGTACTACACTGTGCGTTTCTTATATTCTAAGTTTTTCAGTGCAACTCACTCATATACTATGTACTACACTGTGCTTTTCTTATATTCTAAGTTTTTCAGTGCAACTCACTCATATACTATGTACTACACTGTGCGTTTCTTATATTCTAAGTTTTTCAGTGCAACTCACTCATATACTATGTACTACACTGTGCGTTTCTTATATTCTAAGTTTTTCGTGCAACTCACTCATATACTATGTACTACACTGTGCGTTTCTTATATTCTAAGTTTTTCAGTGCAACTCACTCATATACTATGTACTACACTGTGCTTTTCTCATATTCTAAGTTTTCAGTGCAACTCACTCATATACTATGTACTACACTGTGCGTTTCTTATATTCTAAGTTTTTCAGTGCAACTCACTCATATACTATGTACTACACTGTGCGTTTCTTAAATTCTAACTTTTTCAGTGCAACTCACTCATATACTATGTACTACACTATGTGTTTCTTAAATTCTAAGTTTTTCAGTGCAACTCACTCATATACTATGTACTACACTGTGCGTTTCTTATATTCTAAGTTTTTCAGTGCAACTCACTCATATACTATGTACTACACTGTGCGTTTCTTATATTCTAAGTTTTTCAGTGCAACTCACTCATATACTATGTACTACACTGTGCATTTCGTGTAATGCGGGTTATTCAGTAAATTCTAAGTTTTTCAGTGCAACTCACTCATATACTATGTACTACACTGTGCGTTTCTTATATTCTAAGTTTTTCAGTGCAACTCACTCATATACTATGTACTACACTGTGCGTTTCTTATATTCTAAGTTTTTCAGTGCAACTCACTCATATACTATGTACTACACTGTGCGTTTCTTATATTCTAAGTTTTTCAGTGCAACTCACTCATATACTATGTACTACACTGTGCGTTTCTTAAATTCTAAGTTTTTCAGTGCAACTCACTCATATACTATGTACTACAATGTGCGTTTCTTATATTCTAAGTTTTTCAGTGCAACTCACTCATATACTATGTACTACACTGTGCGTTTCTTATATTCTAAGTTTTTCAGTGCAACTCACTCATATACTATGTACTACACTGTGCGTTTCTTATATTCTAAGTTTTTCAGTGCAACTCACTCATATACTATGTACTACACTGTTCGTTTCTTATATTCTAAGTTTTTCAGTGCAACTCACTCATATACTATGTACTACACTGTGCGTTTCTTATATTCTAAGTTTTTCAGTGAAACTCACTCATATACTATGTACTACACTGTGCGTTTCTTATATTCTAAGTTTTTCAGTGCAACTCACTCATGTACTATGTACTACAGTGTGCGTTTCTTATATTCTAAGTTTTTCAGTGCAACTCACTCATATACTATGTACTACACTGTGCGTTTCTTATATTCTAAGTTTTTCAGTGCAACTCACTCATATACTATGTACTACACTGTGCGTTTCTTATATTCTAAGTTTTTCAGTGCAACTCACTCATTTACTATGTACTACACTGTGCGTTTCTTATATTCTAAGTTTTTCAGTGCAACTCACTCATATATTATGTACTACACTGTGCGTTTCTTATATTCTAAGTTTTTCAGTGCAACTCACTCATATACTATGTACTACAATGCGCGTTTCTTATATTCTAAGTTTTTCAGTGCAACTCACTCATATACTATGTACTACACTGTGCGTTTCTTATATTATAAGTTTTTCAGTGCAACTCACTCATATACTATGTACTACACTGTGCGTTTCTTATATTCTAAGTTTTTCAGTGCAACTCACTCATATACTATGTACTACACTGTGCGTTTCTTATATTCTAAGTTTTTCAGTACAACTCACTCATATACTATGTACTACACTGTGCGTTTCTTATATTCTAAGTTTTTCAGTGCAACTCACTCATATACTATGTACTACACTGTGCTTTTCTTATATTCTAAGTTTTTCAGTGCAACTCACTCATATACTATGTACTACACTGTGCGTTTCTTATATTCTAAGTTTTTCAGTGCAACTCACTCATATACTATGTACTACACTGTGCGTTTCTTATATTCTAAGTTTTTCGTGCAACTCACTCATATACTATGTACTACACTGTGCGTTTCTTATATTCTAAGTTTTTCAGTGCAACTCACTCATATACTATGTACTACACTGTGCTTTTCTCATATTCTAAGTTTTCAGTGCAACTCACTCATATACTATGTACTACACTGTGCGTTTATTATATTCTAAGTTTTTCAGTGCAACTCACTCATATACTATGTACTACACTGTGCGTTTCTTAAATTCTAACTTTTTCAGTGCAACTCACTCATATACTATGTACTACACTATGTGTTTCTTAAATTCTAAGTTTTTCAGTGCAACTCACTCATATACTATGTACTACACTGTGCGTTTCTTATATTCTAAGTTTTTCAGTGCAACTCACTCATATACTATGTACTACACTGTGCGTTTCTTATATTCTAAGTTTTTCAGTGCAACTCACTCATATACTATGTACTACACTGTGCATTTCGTGTAATGCGGGTTATTCAGTAAATTCTAAGTTTTTCAGTGCAACTCACTCATATACTATGTACTACACTGTGCGTTTCTTATATTCTAAGTTTTTCAGTGCAACTCACTCATATACTATGTACTACACTGTGCGTTTCTTATATTCTAAGTTTTTCAGTGCAACTCACTCATATACTATGTACTACACTGTGCGTTTCTTATATTCTAAGTTTTTCAGTGCAACTCACTCATATACTATGTACTACACTGTGCGTTTCTTAAATTCTAAGTTTTTCAGTGCAACTCACTCATATACTATGTACTACAATGTGCGTTTCTTATATTCTAAGTTTTTCAGTGCAACTCACTCATATACTATGTACTACACTGTGCGTTTCTTATATTCTAAGTTTTTCAGTGCAACTCACTCATATACTATGTACTACACTGTGCGTTTCTTATATTCTAAGTTTTTCAGTGCAACTCACTCATATACTATGTACTACACTGTTCGTTTCTTATATTCTAAGTTTTTCAGTGCAACTCACTCATATACTATGTACTACACTGTGCGTTTCTTATATTCTAAGTTTTTCAGTGAAACTCACTCATATACTATGTACTACACTGTGCGTTTCTTATATTCTAAGTTTTTCAGTGCAACTCACTCATGTACTATGTACTACAGTGTGCGTTTCTTATATTCTAAGTTTTTCAGTGCAACTCACTCATATACTATGTACTACACTGTGCGTTTCTTATATTCTAAGTTTTTCAGTGCAACTCACTCATATACTATGTACTACACTGTGCGTTTCTTATATTCTAAGTTTTTCAGTGCAACTCACTCATTTACTATGTACTACACTGTGCGTTTCTTATATTCTAAGTTTTTCAGTGCAACTCACTCATATATTATGTACTACACTGTGCGTTTCTTATATTCTAAGTTTTTCAGTGCAACTCATATACTATGTACTACACTGTGCATTTCTTATATTCTAAGTTTTTCAGTGCAACTCACTCATATACTATGTACTACACTGTGCGTTTCTTATATTCTAAGTTTTTCAGTGCAACTCATTCATATACTATGTACTACACTGTGCATTTCGTGTAATGCGGGTTTTTCAGTAAATTCTAAGTTTTTCAGTGCAACTCACTCATATACTATGTACTACACTGTGCGTTTCTTATATTCTAAGTTTTTCAGTGCAACTCACTCATATACTATGTACTACACTGTGCGTTTCTTATATTCTAAGTTTTTCAGTGCAACTCACTCATATACTATGTACTACACTGTGCGTTTCTTATATTCTAAGTTTTTCAGTGCAACTCACTCATATACTATGTACTACACTGTGTGTTTCTTATATTCTAAGTTTTTCAGTGCAACTCACTCATATACTATGTACTACACTGTGCGTTTCTTAAATTCTAAGTTTTTCAGTGCAACTCACTCATATACTATGTACTACAATGTGCGTTTCTTATATTCTAAGTTTTTCAGTGCAACTCACTCATATACTATGTACTACACTGTGCGTTTCTTATATTCTAAGTTTTTCAGTGCAACTCACTCATATACTATGTACTACACTGTGCGTTTCTTATATTCTAAGTTTTTCAGTGCAACTCACTCATATACTATGTACTACACTGTGCGTTTCTTATATTCTAAGTTTTTCAGTGCAACTCACTCATATACTATGTACTACACTGTGCATTTCTTATATTCTAAGTTTTTCAGTGCAACTCACTCATATACTATGTACTACACTGTGCGTTTCTTATATTCTAAGTTTTTCAGTGCAACTCACTCATATACAATGTACTACACTGTGCATTTCGTGTAATGCGGGTTTTTCAGTAAATTCTAAGTTTTTCAGTGCAACTCACTCATATACTATGTACTACACTGTGCGTTTCTTATATTCTAAGTTTTTCAGTGCAACTCACTCATATACTATGTACTACACTGTGCGTTTCTTATATTCTAAGTTTTTCAGTGCAACTCACTCATATACTATGTACTACACTGTGCGTTTCTTATATTCTAAGTTTTTCAGTGCAACTCACTCATATACTATGTACTACACTGTGTGTTTCTTATATTCTAAGTTTTTCAGTGCAACTCACTCATATACTATGTACTACACTGTGCGTTTCTTAAATTCTAAGTTTTTCAGTGCAACTCACTCATATACTATGTACTACAATGTGCGTTTCTTATATTCTAAGTTTTTCAGTGCAACTCACTCATATACTATGTACTACACTGTGCGTTTCTTATATTCTAAGTTTTTCAGTGCAACTCACTCATATACTATGTACTACACTGTGCGTTTCTTATATTCTAAGTTTTTCAGTGCAACTCACTCATATACTATGTACTACACTGTGCGTTTCTTATATTCTAAGTTTTTCAGTGCAACTCACTCATATACTATGTACTACACTGTGCATTTCTTATATTCTAAGTTTTTCAGTGCAACTCACTCATATACTATGTACTACACTGTGCGTTTCTTATATTCTAAGTTTTTCAGTGCAACTCACTCATATACAATGTACTACACTGTGCATTTCGTGTAATGCGGGTTTTTCAGTAAATTCTAAGTTTTTCAGTGCAACTCACTCATATACTATGTACTACACTGTGCGTTTCTTATATTCTAAGTTTTTCAGTGCAACTCACTCATATACTATGTACTACACTGTGCGTTTCTTATATTCTAAGTTTTTCAGTGCAACTCACTCATATACTATGTACTACACTGTGCGTTTCTTATATTCTAAGTTTTTCAGTGCAACTCACTCATATACTATGTACTACACTGTGCGTTTCTTATATTCTAAGTTTTTCAGTGCAACTCACTCATATACTATGTACTACACTGTGCGTTTCTTATATTATAAGTTTTTCAGTGCAACTCACTCATATACAATGTACTACACTGTGCGTTTCTTAAATTCTAAGTTTTTCAGTGCAACTCACTCATATACTATGTACTACAATGCGCGTTTCTTATATTCTAAGTTTTTCAGTGCAACTCACTCATATACTATGTACTACACTGTGCGTTTCTTATATTATAAGTTTTTCAGTGCAACTCACTCATATACTATGTACTACACTGTGCGTTTCTTATATTCTAAGTTTTTCAGTGCAACTCACTCATATACTATGTACTACACTGTGCGTTTCTTATATTCTAAGTTTTTCAGTACAACTCACTCATATACTATGTACTACACTGTGCGTTTCTTATATTCTAAGTTTTTCAGTGCAACTCACTCATATACTATGTACTACACTGTGCTTTTCTTATATTCTAAGTTTTTCAGTGCAACTCACTCATATACTATGTACTACACTGTGCGTTTCTTATATTCTAAGTTTTTCAGTGCAACTCACTCATATACTATGTACTACACTGTGCGTTTCTTATATTCTAAGTTTTTCGTGCAACTCACTCATATACTATGTACTACACTGTGCGTTTCTTATATTCTAAGTTTTTCAGTGCAACTCACTCATATACTATGTACTACACTGTGCTTTTCTCATATTCTAAGTTTTCAGTGCAACTCACTCATATACTATGTACTACACTGTGCGTTTATTATATTCTAAGTTTTTCAGTGCAACTCACTCATATACTATGTACTACACTGTGCGTTTCTTAAATTCTAACTTTTTCAGTGCAACTCACTCATATACTATGTACTACACTATGTGTTTCTTAAATTCTAAGTTTTTCAGTGCAACTCACTCATATACTATGTACTACACTGTGCGTTTCTTATATTCTAAGTTTTTCAGTGCAACTCACTCATATACTATGTACTACACTGTGCGTTTCTTATATTCTAAGTTTTTCAGTGCAACTCACTCATATACTATGTACTACACTGTGCATTTCGTGTAATGCGGGTTATTCAGTAAATTCTAAGTTTTTCAGTGCAACTCACTCATATACTATGTACTACACTGTGCGTTTCTTATATTCTAAGTTTTTCAGTGCAACTCACTCATATACTATGTACTACACTGTGCGTTTCTTATATTCTAAGTTTTTCAGTGCAACTCACTCATATACTATGTACTACACTGTGCGTTTCTTATATTCTAAGTTTTTCAGTGCAACTCACTCATATACTATGTACTACACTGTGCGTTTCTTAAATTCTAAGTTTTTCAGTGCAACTCACTCATATACTATGTACTACAATGTGCGTTTCTTATATTCTAAGTTTTTCAGTGCAACTCACTCATATACTATGTACTACACTGTGCGTTTCTTATATTCTAAGTTTTTCAGTGCAACTCACTCATATACTATGTACTACACTGTGCGTTTCTTATATTCTAAGTTTTTCAGTGCAACTCACTCATATACTATGTACTACACTGTTCGTTTCTTATATTCTAAGTTTTTCAGTGCAACTCACTCATATACTATGTACTACACTGTGCGTTTCTTATATTCTAAGTTTTTCAGTGAAACTCACTCATATACTATGTACTACACTGTGCGTTTCTTATATTCTAAGTTTTTCAGTGCAACTCACTCATGTACTATGTACTACAGTGTGCGTTTCTTATATTCTAAGTTTTTCAGTGCAACTCACTCATATACTATGTACTACACTGTGCGTTTCTTATATTCTAAGTTTTTCAGTGCAACTCACTCATTTACTATGTACTACACTGTGCGTTTCTTATATTCTAAGTTTTTCAGTGCAACTCACTCATATATTATGTACTACACTGTGCGTTTCTTATATTCTAAGTTTTTCAGTGCAACTCATATACTATGTACTACACTGTGCATTTCTTATATTCTAAGTTTTTCAGTGCAACTCACTCATATACTATGTACTACACTGTGCGTTTCTTATATTCTAAGTTTTTCAGTGCAACTCATTCATATACTATGTACTACACTGTGCATTTCGTGTAATGCGGGTTTTTCAGTAAATTCTAAGTTTTTCAGTGCAACTCACTCATATACTATGTACTACACTGTGCGTTTCTTATATTCTAAGTTTTTCAGTGCAACTCACTCATATACTATGTACTACACTGTGCGTTTCTTATATTCTAAGTTTTTCAGTGCAACTCACTCATATACTATGTACTACACTGTTCGTTTCTTATATTCTAAGTTTTTCAGTGCAACTCACTCATATACTATGTACTACACTGTGTGTTTCTTATATTCTAAGTTTTTCAGTGCAACTCACTCATATACTATGTACTACACTGTGCGTTTCTTAAATTCTAAGTTTTTCAGTGCAACTCACTCATATACTATGTACTACAATGTGCGTTTCTTATATTCTAAGTTTTTCAGTGCAACTCACTCATATACTATGTACTACACTGTGCGTTTCTTATATTCTAAGTTTTTCAGTGCAACTCACTCATATACTATGTACTACACTGTGCGTTTCTTATATTCTAAGTTTTTCAGTGCAACTCACTCATATACTATGTACTACACTGTGCGTTTCTTATATTCTAAGTTTTTCAGTGCAACTCACTCATATACTATGTACTACACTGTGCGTTTCTTATATTCTAAGTTTTTCAGTGAAACTCACTCATATACTATGTACTACACTGTGCGTTTCTTATATTCTAAGTTTTTCAGTGCAACTCACTCATTTACTATGTACTACACTGTGCGTTTCTTATATTCTAAGTTTTTCAGTGCAACTCACTCATATATTATGTACTACACTGTGCGTTTCTTATATTCTAAGTTTTTCAGTGCAACTCATATACTATGTACTACACTGTGCATTTCTTATATTCTAAGTATTTCAGTGCAACTCACTCATATACTATGTACTACACTGTGCGTTTCTTATATTCTAAGTTTTTCAGTGCAACTCATTCATATACTATGTACTACACTGTGCATTTCGTGTAATGCGGGTTTTTCAGTAAATTCTAAGTTTTTCAGTGCAACTCACTCATATACTATGTACTACACTGTGCGTTTCTTATATTCTAAGTTTTTCAGTGCAACTCACTCATATACTATGTACTACACTGTGCGTTTCTTATATTCTAAGTTTTTCAGTGCAACTCACTCATATACTATGTATTACACTGTGCGTTTCTTATATTCTAAGTTTTTCGTGCAACTCACTCATATACTATGTACTACACTGTGCGTTTCTTATATTCTAAGTTTTTCAGTGCAACTCACTCATATACTATGTACTACATTGTGCGTTTCTTATATTCTAAGTTTTTCAGTGCAACTCACTCATATACTATGTACTACACTGTGCGTTTCTTATATTCTAAGTTTTTCAGTGCAACTCACTCATATACTATGTACTACAGTGTGCGTTTCTTATATTCTAAGTTTTTCAGTGCAACTCACTCATATACTATGTACTACACTGTGCGTTTCTTATATTCTAAGTTTTTCAGTGCAACTCACTCATATACTATGTACTACACGGTGCGTTTCTTATATTCTAAGTTTTTCAGTGCAACTCACTCATATACTATGTACTACACTGTGCGTTTCTTATATTCTAAGTTTTTCAGTGCAACTCACTCATATACTATGTACTACACTGTGCGTTTCTTATATTCTAAGTTTTTCAGTGCAACTCACTCATATACTATGTACTACACTGTGCATTTCGTGTAATGCGGGTTTTTCAGTAAATTCTAAGTTTTTCAGTGCAACTCACTCATATACTATGTACTACACTGTGCGTTTCTTATATTCTAAGTTTTTCAGTGCAACTCACTCATATACTATGTACTACACTGTGCGTTTCTTATATTCTAAGTTTTTCAGTGCAACTCACTCATATACTATGTACTACACTGTGCGTTTCTGATATTCTAAGTTTTTCAGTGCAACTCACTCATATACTATGTACTACACTGTGCGTTTCTTATATTCTAAGTTTTTCAGTGCAACTCACTCATATACTATGTACTACACGGTGCGTTTCTTATATTCTAAGTTTTTCAGTGCAACTCACTCATATACTATGTACTACACTGTGCGTTTCTTATATTCTAAGTTTTTCAGTGCAACTCACTCATATACTATGTACTACACTGTGCGTTTCTTATATTCTAAGTTTTTCAGTGCAACTCACTCATGTACTATGTACTACAGTGTGCGTTTCTTATATTCTAAGTTTTTCAGTGCAGCTCACTCATATACTATGTACTACACTGTGCGTTTCTTATATTCTAAGTTTTTCAGTGCAACTCACTCATATACTACGTACTACACTGTGCGTTTCTTATATTCTAAGTTTTTCAGTGCAACTCACTCATATACTATGTACTACACTATGCGTTTCTTATATTCTAAGTTTTTCAGTGCAACTCACTCATATATTATGTACTACACTGTGCGTTTCTTATATTCTAAGTTTTTCAGTGCAACTCATATACTATGTACTACACTGTGCATTTCTTATATTCTAAGTTTTTCAGTGCAACTCACTCATATACTATGTACTACACTGTGCGTTTCTTATATTCTAAGTTTTTCAGTGCAACTCATTCATATACTATGTACTACACTGTGCATTTCGTGTAATGCGGGTTTTTAAGTAAATTCTAAGTTTTTCAGTGCAACTCACTCATATACTATGTACTACACTATGCGTTTCTTATATTCTAAATTTTTCAGTGCAACTCACTCATATACTATGTACTACACTGTGCGTTTCTTATATTCTAAGTTTTTCAGTGCAACTCACTCATATACTATGTACTACACTGTGCGTTTCTTATATTCTAAGTTTTTCGTGCAACTCACTCATATACTATGTACTACACTGTGCGTTTCTTATATTCTAAGTTTTTCAGTGCAACTCACTCATATACTATGTACTACACTGTGCGTTTCTTATATTCTAAGTTTTTCAGTGCAACTCACTCATATACTATGTACTACACTGTGCGTTTCTTATATTCTAAGTTTTTCAGTGCAACTCACTCATATACTATGTACTACACTGTGCGTTTCTTATATTCTAAGTTTTTCAGTGCAACTCACTCATATACTATGTACTACACTGTGCGTTTCTTATATTCTAAGTTTTTCAGTGCAACTGACTCATATACTATGTACTACACGGTGCGTTTCTTATATTCTAAGTTTTTCAGTGCAACTCACTCATATACTATGTACTACACTGTGCGTTTCTTATATTCTAAGTTTTTCAGTGCAACTCACTCATATACTATGTACTACACTGTGCGTTTCTTATATTCTAAGTTTTTCAGTGAAACTCACTCATATACTATGTACTACACTGTGCGTTTCTTATATTCTAAGTTTTTCAGCGCAACTCACTCATGTACTATGTACTACAGTGTGCGTTTCTTATATTCTAAGTTTTTCAGTGCAGCTCACTCATATACTATGTACTACACTGTGCGTTTCTTATATTCTAAGTTTTTCAGTGCAACTCACTCATATACTATGTACTACACTGTGCGTTTCTTATATTCTAAGTTTTTCAGTGCAACTCACTCATATACTATGTACTACACTGTGCGTTTCTTATATTCTAAGTTTTTCAGTGCAACTCACTCATATATTATGTACTACACTGTGCGTTTCTTATATTCTAAGTTTTTCAGTGCAACTCATATACTATGTACTACACTGTGCATTTCTTATATTCTAAGTTTTTCAGTGCAACTCACTCATATACTATGTACTACACTGTGCGTTTCTTATATTCTAAGTTTTTCAGTGCAACTCACTCATATACTATGTACTACACTGTGCGTTTCTTATATTCTAAGTTTTTCAGTGCAACTCACTCATATACTATGTACTACACTGTGCGTTTCTTATATTCTAAGTTTTTCAGTGCAACTCACTCATATACTATGTACTACACTGTGCGTTTCTTATATTCTAAGTTTTTCAGTGCAACTCACTCATATACTATGTACTACACTGTGCGTTTCTTATATTCTAAGTTTTTCAGTGCAACTGACTCATATACTATGTACTACACGGTGCGTTTCTTATATTCTAAGTTTTTCAGTGCAACTCACTCATATACTATGTACTACACTGTGCGTTTCTTATATTCTAAGTTTTTCAGTGCAACTCACTCATATACTATGTACTACACTGTGCGTTTCTTATATTCTAAGTTTTTCAGTGAAACTCACTCATGTACTATGTACTACACTGTGCGTTTCTTATATTCTAAGTTTTTCAGTGCAACTCACTCATGTACTATGTACTACAGTGTGCGTTTCTTATATTCTAAGTTTTTCAGTGCAGCTCACTCATATACTATGTACTACACTGTGCGTTTCTTATATTCTAAGTTTTTCAGTGCAACTCACTCATATACTATGTACTACACTGTGCGTTTCTTATATTCTAAGTTTTTCAGTGCAACTCACTCATATACTATGTACTACACTATGCGTTTCTTATATTCTAAGTTTTTCAGTGCAACTCACTCATATATTATGTACTACACTGTGCGTTTCTTATATTCTAAGTTTTTCAGTGCAACTCATATACTATGTACTACACTGTGCATTTCTTATATTCTAAGTTTTTCAGTGCAACTCACTCATATACTATGTACTACACTGTGCGTTTCTTATATTCTAAGTTTTTCAGTGCAACTCATTCATATACTATGTACTACACTGTGCATTTCGTGTAATGCGGGTTTTTCAGTAAATTCTAAGTTTTTCAGTGCAACTCACTCATATACTATGTACTACACTGTGCGTTTCTTATATTCTAAGTTTTTCAGTGCAACTCACTCATATACTATGTACTACACTGTGCGTTTCTTATATTCTAAGTTTTTCAGTGCAACTCACTCATATACTATGTACTACACTGTGCGTTTCTTATATTCTAAGTTTTTCGTGCAACTCATTCATATACTATGTACTACACTGTGCGTTTCTTATATTCTAAGTTTTTCAGTGCAACTCACTCATATACTATGTACTACACTGTGCGTTTCTTATATTCTAAGTTTTTCAGTGCAACTCACTCATATACTATGTACTACACTGTGCGTTTCTTATATTCTAAGTTTTTCAGTGCAACTCACTCATATACTATGTACTACACTGTGCGTTTCTTATATTCTAAGTTTTTCAGTGCAACTCACTCATATACTATGTACTACACTGTGCGTTTCTTATATTCTAAGTTTTTCAGTGCAACTGACTCATATACTATGTACTACACGGTGCGTTTCTTATATTCTAAGTTTTTCAGTGCAACTCACTCATATACTATGTACTACACTGTGCGTTTCTTATATTCTAAGTTTTTCAGTGCAACTCACTCATATACTATGTACTACACTGTGCTTTTCTTATATTCTAAGTTTTTCAGCGAAACTCACTCATATACTATGTACTACACTGTGCGTTTCTTATATTCTAAGTTTTTCAGCGCAACTCACTCATGTACTATGTACTACAGTGTGCGTTTCTTATATTCTAAGTTTTTCAGTGCAGCTCACTCATATACTATGTACTACACTGTGCGTTTCTTATATTCTAAGTTTTTCAGTGCAGCTCACTCATATACTATGTACTACACTGTGCGTTTCTTATATTCTAAGTTTTTCAGTGAAACTCACTCATATACTATGTACTACACTGTGCGTTTCTTATATTCTAAGTTTTTCAGTGCAACTCACTCATGTACTATGTACTACAGTGTGCGTTTCTTATATTCTAAGTTTTTCAGTGCAGCTCACTCATATACTATGTACTACACTGTGCGTTTCTTATATTCTAAGTTTTTCAGTGCAACTCACTCATATACTATGTACTACACTGTGCGTTTCTTATATTCTAAGTTTTTCAGTGCAACTCACTCATATACTATGTACTACACTATGCGTTTCTTATATTCTAAGTTTTTCAGTGCAACTCACTCATATATTATGTACTACACTGTGCGTTTCTTATATTCTAAGTTTTTCAGTGCAACTCATATACTATGTACTACACTGTGCATTTCTTATATTCTAAGTTTTTCAGTGCAACTCACTCATATACTATGTACTACACTGTGCGTTTCTTATATTCTAAGTTTTTCAGTGCAACTCATTCATATACTATGTACTACACTGTGCATTTCGTGTAATGCGGGTTTTTCAGTAAATTCTAAGTTTTTCAGTGCAACTCACTCATATACTATGTACTACACTGTGCGTTTCTTATATTCTAAGTTTTTCAGTGCAACTCACTCATATACTATGTACTACACTGTGCGTTTCTTATATTCTAAGTTTTTCAGTGCAACTCACTCATATACTATGTACTACACTGTGCGTTTCTTATATTCTAAGTTTTTCGTGCAACTCACTCATATACTATGTACTACACTGTGCGTTTCTTATATTCTAAGTTTTTCAGTGCAACTCACTCATATACTATGTACTACACTGTGCGTTTCTTATATTCTAAGTTTTTCAGTGCAACTCACTCATATACTATGTACTACACTGTGCGTTTCTTATATTCTAAGTTTTTCAGTGCAACTCACTCATATACTATGTACTACACTGTGCGTTTCTTATATTCTAAGTTTTTCAGTGCAACTCACTCATATACTATGTACTACACTGTGCATTTCTTATATTCTAAGTTTTTCAGTGCAACTGACTCATATACTATGTACTACACGGTGCGTTTCTTATATTCTAAGTTTTTCAGTGCAACTCACTCATATACTATGTACTACACTGTGCGTTTCTTATATTCTAAGTTTTTCAGTGAAACTCACTCATATACTATGTACTACACTGTGCGTTTCTTATATTCTAAGTTTTTCAGCGCAACTCACTCATGTACTATGTACTACAGTGTGCGTTTCTTATATTCTAAGTTTTTCAGTGCAGCTCACTCATATACTATGTACTACACTGTGCGTTTCTTATATTCTAAGTTTTTCAGTGCAACTCACTCATATACTATGTACTACACTGTGCGTTTCTTATATTCTAAGTTTTTCAGTGCAACTCACTCATATACTATGTACTACACTATGCGTTTCTTATATTCTAAGTTTTTCAGTGCAACTCACTCATATATTATGTACTACACTGTGCGTTTCTTATATTCTAAGTTTTTCAGTGCAACTCATATACTATGTACTACACTGTGCATTTCTTATATTCTAAGTTTTTCAGTGCAACTCACTCATATACTATGTACTACACTGTGCGTTTCTTATATTCTAAGTTTTTCAGTGCAACTCATTCATATACTATGTACTACACTGTGCATTTCGTGTAATGCGGGTTTTTCAGTAAATTCTAAGTTTTTCAGTGCAACTCACTCATATACTATGTACTACACTGTGCGTTTCTTATATTCTAAGTTTTTCAGTGCAACTCACTCATATACTATGTACTACACTCTGCGTTTCTTATATTCTAAGTTTTTCAGTGCAACTCACTCATATACTATGTACTACACTGTGCGTTTCTTATATTCTAAGTTTTTCGTGCAACTCACTCATATACTATGTACTACACTGTGCGTTTCTTATATTCTAAGTTTTTCAGTGCAACTCACTCATATACTATGTAATACACTGTGCGTTTCTTATATTCTAAGTTTTTCAGTGCAACTCACTCATATACTATGTACTACACTGTGCGTTTCTTATATTCTAAGTTTTTCAGTGCAACTCACTCATATACTATGTACTACACTGTGCGTTTCTTATATTCTAAGTTTTTCAGTGCAACTCACTCATATACTATGTACTACACTGTGCGTTTCTTATATTCTAAATTTTTCAGTGCAACTCACTCATATACTATGTACTACACTGTGCGTTTCTTATATTCTAAGTTTTTCAGTGCAACTCACTCATATACTATGTACTACACTGTGCATTTCGTGTAATGCGGGTTTTTCAGTAAATTCTAAGTTTTTCAGTGCAACTCACTCATATACTATGTACTACACTCTGCGTTTCTTATATTTTACTTTTTCAGTGCAACTCACTCATATACTATGTACTACACTGTGCGTTTCTTATATTCTAAGTTTTTCAGTGCAACTCACTCATATACTATGTACTACACGGTGCGTTTCTTATATTCTAAGTTTTTCAGTGCAACTCACTCATATACTATGTACTACACTGTGCGTTTCTTATATTCTAAGTTTTTCAGTGCAACTCACTCATATACTATGTACTACACTGTGCGTTTCTTAAATTCTAACTTTTTCAGTGCAACTCACTCATATACTATGTACTACACTGTGCGTTTCTTAAATTCTAAGTTTTTCAGTGCAACTCACTCATATACTATGTACTACACTGTGCGTTTCTTATATTCTAAGTTTTTCAGTGCAACTCACTCATATACTATGTACTACACTGTACATTTCGTGTAATGCGGGTTTTTCAGTAAATTCTAAGTTTTTCAGTGCAACTCACTCATATACTATGTACTACACTGTGCGTTTCTTATATTCTAAGTTTTTCAGTGCAACTCACTCATATACTATGTACTACACTGTGCGTTTCTTATATTCTAAGTTTTTCAGTGCAACTCACTCATATACTATGTACTACAGTGTGCGTTTCTTATATTCTAAGTTTTTCAGTGCAACTCACTCATATACTATGTACTACACTGTGCGTTTCTTAAATTCTAAGTTTTTCAGTGCAACTCACTCATATACTATGTACTACACTGTGCGTTTCTTATATTCTAAGTTTTTCAGTGCAACTCACTCATATACTATGTACTACACTGTGCGTTTCTTATATTCTAAGTTTTTCAGTGCAACTCACTCATATACTATGTACTACACTGTGCGTTTCTTATATTCTAAGTTTTTCAGCGCAACTCACTCATGTACTATGTACTACAGTGTGCGTTTCTTATATTCTAAGTTTTTCAGTGCAGCTCACTCATATACTATGTACTACACTGTGCGTTTCTTATATTCTAAGTTTTTCAGTGCAACTCACTCATATACTATGTACTACACTGTGCGTTTCTTATATTCTAAGTTTTTCAGTGCAACTCACTCATATACTATGTACTACACTATGCGTTTCTTATATTCTAAGTTTTTCAGTGCAACTCACTCATATATTATGTACTACACTGTGCGTTTCTTATATTCTAAGTTTTTCAGTGCAACTCATATACTATGTACTACACTGTGCATTTCTTATATTCTAAGTTTTTCAGTGCAACTCACTCATATACTATGTACTACACTGTGCGTTTCTTATATTCTAAGTTTTTCAGTGCAACTCATTCATATACTATGTACTACACTGTGCATTTCGTGTAATGCGGGTTTTTCAGTAAATTCTAAGTTTTTCAGTGCAACTCACTCATATACTATGTACTACACTGTGCGTTTCTTATATTCTAAGTTTTTCAGTGCAACTCACTCATATACTATGTACTACACTCTGCGTTTCTTATATTCTAAGTTTTTCAGTGCAACTCACTCATATACTATGTACTACACTGTGCGTTTCTTATATTCTAAGTTTTTCGTGCAACTCACTCATATACTATGTACTACACTGTGCGTTTCTTATATTCTAAGTTTTTCAGTGCAACTCACTCATATACTATGTAATACACTGTGCGTTTCTTATATTCTAAGTTTTTCAGTGCAACTCACTCATATACTATGTACTACACTGTGCGTTTCTTATATTCTAAGTTTTTCAGTGCAACTCACTCATATACTATGTACTACACTGTGCGTTTCTTATATTCTAAGTTTTTCAGTGCAACTCACTCATATACTATGTACTACACTGTGCGTTTCTTATATTCTAAATTTTTCAGTGCAACTCACTCATATACTATGTACTACACTGTGCGTTTCTTATATTCTAAGTTTTTCAGTGCAACTCACTCATATACTATGTACTACACTGTGCATTTCGTGTAATGCGGGTTTTTCAGTAAATTCTAAGTTTTTCAGTGCAACTCACTCATATACTATGTACTACACTCTGCGTTTCTTATATTTTACTTTTTCAGTGCAACTCACTCATATACTATGTACTACACTGTGCGTTTCTTATATTCTAAGTTTTTCAGTGCAACTCACTCATATACTATGTACTACACGGTGCGTTTCTTATATTCTAAGTTTTTCAGTGCAACTCACTCATATACTATGTACTACACTGTGCGTTTCTTATATTCTAAGTTTTTCAGTGCAACTCACTCATATACTATGTACTACACTGTGCGTTTCTTAAATTCTAACTTTTTCAGTGCAACTCACTCATATACTATGTACTACACTGTGCGTTTCTTAAATTCTAAGTTTTTCAGTGCAACTCACTCATATACTATGTACTACACTGTGCGTTTCTTATATTCTAAGTTTTTCAGTGCAACTCACTCATATACTATGTACTACACTGTACATTTCGTGTAATGCGGGTTTTTCAGTAAATTCTAAGTTTTTCAGTGCAACTCACTCATATACTATGTACTACACTGTGCGTTTCTTATATTCTAAGTTTTTCAGTGCAACTCACTCATATACTATGTACTACACTGTGCGTTTCTTATATTCTAAGTTTTTCAGTGCAACTCACTCATATACTATGTACTACAGTGTGCGTTTCTTATATTCTAAGTTTTTCAGTGCAACTCACTCATATACTATGTACTACACTGTGCGTTTCTTAAATTCTAAGTTTTTCAGTGCAACTCACTCATATACTATGTACTACACTGTGCGTTTCTTATATTCTAAGTTTTTCAGTGCAACTCACTCATATACTATGTACTACACTGTGCGTTTCTTATATTCTAAGTTTTTCAGTGCAACTCACTCATATACTATGTACTACACTGTGCGTTTCTTATATTCTAAGTTTTTCAGTGCAACTCACTCATATACTATGTACTACACTGTGCGTTTCTTATATTCTAAGTTTTTCAGTGCAACTCATTCATATACTATGTACTACACTGTGCGTTTCTTATATTCTAAGTTTTTCAGTGCAACTCACTCATATACTATGTAGTACACTCTGCGTTTCTTATATTCTAAGTTTTTCAGTGCAACTCACTCATATACTATGTACTACACTGTGCGTTTCTTATATTCTAAGTTTTTCAGTGCAACTCACTCATATACTATGTACTACACTGTGCATTTCTTATATTCTAAGTTTTTCAGTGCAACTGACTCATATACTATGTACTACACGGTGCGTTTCTTATATTCTAAGTTTTTCAGTGCAACTCACTCATATACTATGTACTACACTGTGCGTTTCTTATATTCTAAGTTTTTCAGTGAAACTCACTCATATACTATGTACTACACTGTGCGTTTCTTATATTCTAAGTTTTTCAGCGCAACTCACTCATGTACTATGTACTACAGTGTGCGTTTCTTATATTCTAAGTTTTTCAGTGCAGCTCACTCATATACTATGTACTACACTGTGCGTTTCTTATATTCTAAGTTTTTCAGTGCAACTCACTCATATACTATGTACTACACTGTGCGTTTCTTATATTCTAAGTTTTTCAGTGCAACTCACTCATATACTATGTACTACACTATGCGTTTCTTATATTCTAAGTTTTTCAGTGCAACTCACTCATATATTATGTACTACACTGTGCGTTTCTTATATTCTAAGTTTTTCAGTGCAACTCATATACTATGTACTACACTGTGCATTTCTTATATTCTAAGTTTTTCAGTGCAACTCACTCATATACTATGTACTACACTGTGCGTTTCTTATATTCTAAGTTTTTCAGTGCAACTCATTCATATACTATGTACTACACTGTGCATTTCGTGTAATGCGGGTTTTTCAGTAAATTCTAAGTTTTTCAGTGCAACTCACTCATATACTATGTACTACACTGTGCGTTTCTTATATTCTAAGTTTTTCAGTGCAACTCACTCATATACTATGTACTACACTCTGCGTTTCTTATATTCTAAGTTTTTCAGTGCAACTCACTCATATACTATGTACTACACTGTGCGTTTCTTATATTCTAAGTTTTTCGTGCAACTCACTCATATACTATGTACTACACTGTGCGTTTCTTATATTCTAAGTTTTTCAGTGCAACTCACTCATATACTATGTAATACACTGTGCGTTTCTTATATTCTAAGTTTTTCAGTGCAACTCACTCATATACTATGTACTACACTGTGCGTTTCTTATATTCTAAGTTTTTCAGTGCAACTCACTCATATACTATGTACTACACTGTGCGTTTCTTATATTCTAAGTTTTTCAGTGCAACTCACTCATATACTATGTACTACACTGTGCGTTTCTTATATTCTAAGTTTTTCAGTGCAACTCACTCATATACTATGTACTACACTGTGCATTTCGTGTAATGCGGGTTTTTCAGTAAATTCTAAGTTTTTCAGTGCAACTCACTCATATACTATGTACTACACTCTGTGTTTCTTATATTTTACTTTTTCAGTGCAACTCACTCATATACTATGTACTACACTGTGCGTTTCTTATATTCTAAGTTTTTCAGTGCAACTCACTCATATACTATGTACTACACGGTGCGTTTCTTATATTCTAAGTTTTTCAGTGCAACTCACTCATATACTATGTACTACACTGTGCGTTTCTTATATTCTAAGTTTTTCAGTGCAACTCACTCATATACTATGTACTACACTGTGCGTTTCTTAAATTCTAACTTTTTCAGTGCAACTCACTCATATACTATGTACTACACTGTGCGTTTCTTAAATTCTAAGTTTTTCAGTGCAACTCACTCATATACTATGTACTACACTGTGCGTTTCTTATATTCTAAGTTTTTCAGTGCAACTCACTCATATACTATGTACTACACTGTACATTTCGTGTAATGCGGGTTTTTCAGTAAATTCTAAGTTTTTCAGTGCAACTCACTCATATACTATGTACTACACTGTGCGTTTCTTATATTCTAAGTTTTTCAGTGCAACTCACTCATATACTATGTACTACACTGTGCGTTTCTTATATTCTAAGTTTTTCAGTGCAACTCACTCATATACTATGTACTACAGTGTGCGTTTCTTATATTCTAAGTTTTTCAGTGCAACTCACTCATATACTATGTACTACACTGTGCGTTTCTTAAATTCTAAGTTTTTCAGTGCAACTCACTCATATACTATGTACTACACTGTGCGTTTCTTATATTCTAAGTTTTTCAGTGCAACTCACTCATATACTATGTACTACACTGTGCGTTTCTTATATTCTAAGTTTTTCAGTGCAACTCACTCATATACTATGTACTACACTGTGCGTTTCTTATATTCTAAGTTTTTCAGTGCAACTCACTCATATACTATGTACTACACTGTGCGTTTCTTATATTCTAAGTTTTTCAGTGCAACTCATTCATATACTATGTACTACACTGTGCGTTTCTTATATTCTAAGTTTTTCAGTGCAACTCACTCATATACTATGTACTACACTCTGCGTTTCTTATATTCTAAGTTTTTCAGTGCAACTCACTCATATACTATGTACTACACTGTGCGTTTCTTATATTCTAAGTTTTTCAGTGCAACTCATTCATATACTATGTACTACACTGTGCATTTCGTGTAATGCGGGTTTTTCAGTAAATTCTAAGTTTTTCAGTGCAACTCACTCATATACTATGTACTACACTGTGCGTTTCTTATATTCTAAGTTTTTCAGTGCAACTCACTCATATACTATGTACTACACTGTGCGTTTCTTATATTCTAAGTTTTTCAGTGCAACTCACTCATATACTATGTACTACACTGTGCGTTTTTTATACTCTAAGTTTTTCAGTGCAACTCACTCATATACTTTGTACTACACTGTGCGTTTCTTATATTCTAAGTTTTTCAGTGCAACTCACTCATATACTATGTACTACACTGTGCGTTTCTTAAATTCTAAGTTTTTCAGTGCAACTCACTCATATACTATGTACTACACTGTGCGTTTCTTATATTCTAAGTTTTTCAGTGCAACTCACTCATATACTATGTACTACACTGTGCATTTCGTGTAATGCGGGTTTTTCAGTAAATTCTAAGTTTTTCAGTGCAACTCACTCATATACTATGTACTACACTGTGCGTTTCTTATATTCTAAGTTTTTCAGTGCAACTCACTCATATACTATGTACTACACTGTGCGTTTCTTATATTCTAAGTTTTTCAGTGCAACTCACTCATATACTATGTACTACACTGTGCGTTTCTTATATTCTAAGTTTTTCAGTGCAACTAACTCATATACTATGTACTACACTGTGCGTTTCTTATATTCTAAGTTTTTCAGTGCAACTCACTCATATACTATGTACTACACTGTGCATTTCGTGTAATGCGGGTTTTTCAGTAAATTCTAAGTTTTTCAGTGCAACTCACTCATATACTATGTACTACACTCTGTGTTTCTTATATTCTAAGTTTTTCAGTGCAACTCACTCATATACTATGTACTACACTGTGCGTTTCTTATATTCTAAATTTTTCAGTGCAACTCACTCATATACTATGTACTACACTGTGCGTTTCTTATATTCTAAGTTTTTCAGTGCAACTCACTCATATACTATGTACTACACTGTGCGTTTCTTAAATTCTAAGTTTTTCAGTGCAACTCACTCATATACTATGTACTACACTGTGCGTTTCTTATATTCTAAGTTTTTCAGTGCAACTCACTCATATACTATGTACTACACTGTGCATTTCGTGTAATGCGGGTTTTTCAGTAAATTCTAAGTTTTTCAGTGCAACTCACTCACATACTATGTACTACACTGTGCGTTTCTTATATTCTAAGTTTTTCAGTGCAACTCACTCATATACTATGTACTACACTGTGCGTTTCTTATATTCTAAGTTTTTCAGTGCAACTCACTCATATACTATGTACTACACTGTGCGTTTCTTATATTCTAAGTTTTTCAGTGCAACTCACTCATATACTATATACTACACTGTGCGTTTCTAAAATTCTAAGTTTTTCAGTGCAACTCACTCATATACTATGTACTACAATGTGCGTTTCTTATATTCTAAGTTTTTCAGAGCAACTCACTCATATACTATGTACTACACTGTGCGTTTCTTATATTATAAGTTTTTCAGTGCAACTCACTCATATACTATGTACTACATGTGCGTTTCTTATATTCTAAGTTTTTCAATTACAACTCACTCATATACTATGTACTACACTGTGCGTTTCTTATATTCTAAGTTTTTCAGTGCAACTCACTCATATACTATGTACTACACTGTGCGTTTCTTATATTCTAAGTTTTTCAGTGCAACTCACTCATATACTATGTACTACACTGTGCGTTTCTTATATTCTAAGTTTTTCGTGCAACTCACTCATATACTATGTACTACACTGTGCGTTTCTTATATTCTAAGTTTTTCAGTGCAACTCACTCATATACTATGTACTACACTGTGCGTTTCTTATATTCTAAGTTTTTCAGTGCAACTCACTCATATACTATGTACTACACTGTGCGTTTCTTATATTCTAAGTTTTTCAGTGCAACTCACTCATATACTATGTACTACACTGTGCGTTTCTTAAATTCTAAGTTTTTCAGTGCAACTCACTCATATACTATGTACTACACTGTGCGTTTCTTATATTCTAAGTTTTTCAGTGCAACTCACTCATATACTATGTACTACACTGTGCATTTCGTGTAATGCGGGTTTTTCAGTAAATTCTAAGTTTTTCAGTGCAACTCACTCATATACTATGTACTACACTGTGCGTTTCTTATATTCTAAGTTTTTCAGTGCAACTCATTCATATACTATGTACTACACTGTGCGTTTCTTATATTCTAAGTTTTTCAGTGCAACTCACTCATATACTATGTACTACACTCTGCGTTTCTTATATTCTAAGTTTTTCAGTGCAACTCACTCATATACTATGTACTACACTGTGCGTTTCTTATATTCTAAGTTTTTCAGTGCAACTCATTCATATACTATGTACTACACTGTGCATTTCGTGTAATGCGGGTTTTTCAGTAAATTCTAAGTTTTTCAGTGCAACTCACTCATATACTATGTACTACACTGTGCGTTTCTTATATTCTAAGTTTTTCAGTGCAACTCACTCATATACTATGTACTACACTGTGCGTTTCTTATATTCTAAGTTTTTCAGTGCAACTCACTCATATACTATGTACTACACTGTGCGTTTCTTATACTCTAAGTTTTTCAGTGCAACTCACTCATATACTTTGTACTACACTGTGCGTTTCTTATATTCTAAGTTTTTCAGTGCAACTCACTCATATACTATGTACTACACTGTGCGTTTCTTAAATTCTAAGTTTTTCAGTGCAACTCACTCATATACTATGTACTACACTGTGCGTTTCTTATATTCTAAGTTTTTCAGTGCAACTCACTCATATACTATGTACTACACTGTGCATTTCGTGTAATGCGGGTTTTTCAGTAAATTCTAAGTTTTTCAGTGCAACTCACTCATATACTATGTACTACACTGTGCGTTTCTTATATTCTAAGTTTTTCAGTGCAACTCACTCATATACTATGTACTACACTGTGCGTTTCTTATATTCTAAGTTTTTCAGTGCAACTCACTCATATACTATGTACTACACTGTGCGTTTCTGATATTCTAAGTTTTTCAGTGCAACTCACTCATATACTATGTACTACACTGTGCGTTTCTTATATTCTAAGTTTTTCAGTGCAACTCACTCATATACAATGTACTACACTGTGCATTTCCTGTAATGCGGGTTTTTCAGTAAATTCTAAGTTTTTCAGTGCAACTCACTCATATACTATGTACTACACTGTGCGTTTCTTATATTCTAAGTTTTTCAGTGCAACTCACTCATATACTATGTACTACACTGTGCGTTTCTTATATTCTAAGTTTTTCAGTGCAACTCACTCATATACTATGTACTACACTGTGCGTTTCTTATATTCTAAGTTTTTCAGTGCAACTAACTCATATACTATGTACTACACTGTGCGTTTCTTATATTCTAAGTTTTTCAGTGCAACTCACTCATATACTATGTACTACACTGTGCATTTCGTGTAATGCGGGTTTTTCAGTAAATTCTAAGTTTTTCAGTGCAACTCACTCATATACTATGTACTACACTCTGTGTTTCTTATATTCTAAGTTTTTCAGTGCAACTCACTCATATACTATGTACTACACTGTGCGTTTCTTATATTCTAAATTTTTCAGTGCAACTCACTCATATACTATGTACTACATTGTGCGTTTCTTATATTCTAAGTTTTTCAGTGCAACTCACTCATATACTATGTACTACACTGTGCGTTTCTTAAATTCTAAGTTTTTCAGTGCAACTCACTCATATACTATGTACTACACTGTGCGTTTCTTATATTCTAAGTTTTTCAGTGCAACTCACTCATATACTATGTACTACACTGTGCATTTCGTGTAATGCGGGTTTTTCAGTAAATTCTAAGTTTTTCAGTGCAACTCACTCACATACTATGTACTACACTGTGCGTTTCTTATATTCTAAGTTTTTCAGTGCAACTCACTCATATACTATGTACTACACTGTGCGTTTCTTATATTCTAAGTTTTTCAGTGCAACTCACTCATATACTATGTACTACACTGTGCGTTTCTTATATTCTAAGTTTTTCAGTGCAACTCACTCATATACTATATACTACACTGTGCGTTTCTAAAATTCTAAGTTTTTCAGTGCAACTCACTCATATACTATGTACTACAATGTGCGTTTCTTATATTCTAAGTTTTTCAGTGCAACTCACTCATATACTATGTACTACACTGTGCGTTTCTTATATTCTAAGTTTTTCAGTGCAACTCACTCATATACTATGTACTACACTGTGCGTTTCTTATATTCTAAATTTTTCAGTGCAACTCACTCATATACTATGTACTACACTGTGCGTTTCTTATATTCTAAGTTTTTCAGTGCAACTCACTCATATACTATGTACTACACTGTGCATTTCGTGTAATGCGGGTTTTTCAGTAAATTCTAAGTTTTTCAGTGCAACTCACTCATATACTATGTACTACACTCTGCGTTTCTTATATTTTACTTTTTCAGTGCAACTCACTCATATACTATGTACTACACTGTGCGTTTCTTATATTCTAAGTTTTTCAGTGCAACTCACTCATATACTATGTACTACACGGTGCGTTTCTTATATTCTAAGTTTTTCAGTGCAACTCACTCATATACTATGTACTACACTGTGCGTTTCTTATATTCTAAGTTTTTCAGTGCAACTCACTCATATACTATGTACTACACTGTGCGTTTCTTAAATTCTAACTTTTTCAGTGCAACTCACTCATATACTATGTACTACACTGTGCGTTTCTTAAATTCTAAGTTTTTCAGTGCAACTCACTCATATACTATGTACTACACTGTGCGTTTCTTATATTCTAAGTTTTTCAGTGCAACTCACTCATATACTATGTACTACACTGTACATTTCGTGTAATGCGGGTTTTTCAGTAAATTCTAAGTTTTTCAGTGCAACTCACTCATATACTATGTACTACACTGTGCGTTTCTTATATTCTAAGTTTTTCAGTGCAACTCACTCATATACTATGTACTACACTGTGCGTTTCTTATATTCTAAGTTTTTCAGTGCAACTCACTCATATACTATATACTACACTGTGCGTTTCTAAAATTCTAAGTTTTTCAGTGCAACTCACTCATATACTATGTACTACAATGTGCGTTTCTTATATTCTAAGTTTTTCAGAGCAACTCACTCATATACTATGTACTACACTGTGCGTTTCTTATATTATAAGTTTTTCAGTGCAACTCACTCATATACTATGTACTACATGTGCGTTTCTTATATTCTAAGTTTTTCAATTACAACTCACTCATATACTATGTACTACACTGTGCGTTTCTTATATTCTAAGTTTTTCAGTGCAACTCACTCATATACTATGTACTACACTGTGCGTTTCTTATATTCTAAGTTTTTCAGTGCAACTCACTCATATACTATGTACTACACTGTGCGTTTCTTATATTCTAAGTTTTTCGTGCAACTCACTCATATACTATGTACTACACTGTGCGTTTCTTATATTCTAAGTTTTTCAGTGCAACTCACTCATATACTATGTACTACACTGTGCGTTTCTTATATTCTAAGTTTTTCAGTGCAACTCACTCATATACTATGTACTACACTGTGCGTTTCTTATATTCTAAGTTTTTCAGTGCAACTCACTCATATACTATGTACTACACTGTGCGTTTCTTAAATTCTAAGTTTTTCAGTGCAACTCACTCATATACTATGTACTACACTGTGCGTTTCTTATATTCTAAGTTTTTCAGTGCAACTCACTCATATACTATGTACTACACTGTGCATTTCGTGTAATGCGGGTTTTTCAGTAAATTCTAAGTTTTTCAGTGCAACTCACTCATATACTATGTACTACACTGTGCGTTTCTTATATTCTAAGTTTTTCAGTGCAACTCATTCATATACTATGTACTACACTGTGCGTTTCTTATATTCTAAGTTTTTCAGTGCAACTCACTCATATACTATGTACTACACTCTGCGTTTCTTATATTCTAAGTTTTTCAGTGCAACTCACTCATATACTATGTACTACACTGTGCGTTTCTTATATTCTAAGTTTTTCAGTGCAACTCATTCATATACTATGTACTACACTGTGCATTTCGTGTAATGCGGGTTTTTCAGTAAATTCTAAGTTTTTCAGTGCAACTCACTCATATACTATGTACTACACTGTGCGTTTCTTATATTCTAAGTTTTTCAGTGCAACTCACTCATATACTATGTACTACACTGTGCGTTTCTTATATTCTAAGTTTTTCAGTGCAACTCACTCATATACTATGTACTACACTGTGCGTTTCTTATACTCTAAGTTTTTCAGTGCAACTCACTCATATACTTTGTACTACACTGTGCGTTTCTTATATTCTAAGTTTTTCAGTGCAACTCACTCATATACTATGTACTACACTGTGCGTTTCTTAAATTCTAAGTTTTTCAGTGCAACTCACTCATATACTATGTACTACACTGTGCGTTTCTTATATTCTAAGTTTTTCAGTGCAACTCACTCATATACTATGTACTACACTGTGCATTTCGTGTAATGCGGGTTTTTCAGTAAATTCTAAGTTTTTCAGTGCAACTCACTCATATACTATGTACTACACTGTGCGTTTCTTATATTCTAAGTTTTTCAGTGCAACTCACTCATATACTATGTACTACACTGTGCGTTTCTTATATTCTAAGTTTTTCAGTGCAACTCACTCATATACTATGTACTACACTGTGCGTTTCTGATATTCTAAGTTTTTCAGTGCAACTCACTCATATACTATGTACTACACTGTGCGTTTCTTATATTCTAAGTTTTTCAGTGCAACTCACTCATATACAATGTACTACACTGTGCATTTCCTGTAATGCGGGTTTTTCAGTAAATTCTAAGTTTTTCAGTGCAACTCACTCATATACTATGTACTACACTGTGCGTTTCTTATATTCTAAGTTTTTCAGTGCAACTCACTCATATACTATGTACTACACTGTGCGTTTCTTATATTCTAAGTTTTTCAGTGCAACTCACTCATATACTATGTACTACACTGTGCGTTTCTTATATTCTAAGTTTTTCAGTGCAACTAACTCATATACTATGTACTACACTGTGCGTTTCTTATATTCTAAGTTTTTCAGTGCAACTCACTCATATACTATGTACTACACTGTGCATTTCGTGTAATGCGGGTTTTTCAGTAAATTCTAAGTTTTTCAGTGCAACTCACTCATATACTATGTACTACACTCTGTGTTTCTTATATTCTAAGTTTTTCAGTGCAACTCACTCATATACTATGTACTACACTGTGCGTTTCTTATATTCTAAATTTTTCAGTGCAACTCACTCATATACTATGTACTACACTGTGCGTTTCTTATATTCTAAGTTTTTCAGTGCAACTCACTCATATACTATGTACTACACTGTGCGTTTCTTAAATTCTAAGTTTTTCAGTGCAACTCACTCATATACTATGTACTACACTGTGCGTTTCTTATATTCTAAGTTTTTCAGTGCAACTCACTCATATACTATGTACTACACTGTGCATTTCGTGTAATGCGGGTTTTTCAGTAAATTCTAAGTTTTTCAGTGCAACTCACTCACATACTATGTACTACACTGTGCGTTTCTTATATTCTAAGTTTTTCAGTGCAACTCACTCATATACTATGTACTACACTGTGCGTTTCTTATATTCTAAGTTTTTCAGTGCAACTCACTCATATACTATGTACTACACTGTGCGTTTCTTATATTCTAAGTTTTTCAGTGCAACTCACTCATATACTATATACTACACTGTGCGTTTCTAAAATTCTAAGTTTTTCAGTGCAACTCACTCATATACTATGTACTACAATGTGCGTTTCTTATATTCTAAGTTTTTCAGTGCAACTCACTCATATACTATGTACTACACTGTGCGTTTCTTATATTCTAAGTTTTTCAGTGCAACTCACTCATATACTATGTACTACACTGTGCGTTTCTTATATTCTAAATTTTTCAGTGCAACTCACTCATATACTATGTACTACACTGTGCGTTTCTTATATTCTAAGTTTTTCAGTGCAACTCACTCATATACTATGTACTACACTGTGCATTTCGTGTAATGCGGGTTTTTCAGTAAATTCTAAGTTTTTCAGTGCAACTCACTCATATACTATGTACTACACTCTGCGTTTCTTATATTTTACTTTTTCAGTGCAACTCACTCATATACTATGTACTACACTGTGCGTTTCTTATATTCTAAGTTTTTCAGTGCAACTCACTCATATACTATGTACTACACGGTGCGTTTCTTATATTCTAAGTTTTTCAGTGCAACTCACTCATATACTATGTACTACACTGTGCGTTTCTTATATTCTAAGTTTTTCAGTGCAACTCACTCATATACTATGTACTACACTGTGCGTTTCTTAAATTCTAACTTTTTCAGTGCAACTCACTCATATACTATGTACTACACTGTGCGTTTCTTAAATTCTAAGTTTTTCAGTGCAACTCACTCATATACTATGTACTACACTGTGCGTTTCTTATATTCTAAGTTTTTCAGTGCAACTCACTCATATACTATGTACTACACTGTACATTTCGTGTAATGCGGGTTTTTCAGTAAATTCTAAGTTTTTCAGTGCAACTCACTCATATACTATGTACTACACTGTGCGTTTCTTATATTCTAAGTTTTTCAGTGCAACTCACTCATATACTATGTACTACACTGTGCGTTTCTTATATTCTAAGTTTTTCAGTGCAACTCACTCATATACTATGTACTACAGTGTGCGTTTCTTATATTCTAAGTTTTTCAGTGCAACTCACTCATATACTATGTACTACACTGTGCGTTTCTTAAATTCTAAGTTTTTCAGTGCAACTCACTCATATACTATGTACTACACTGTGCGTTTCTTATATTCTAAGTTTTTCAGTGCAACTCACTCATATACTATGTACTACACTGTGCGTTTCTTATATTCTAAGTTTTTCAGTGCAACTCACTCATATACTATGTACTACACTGTGCGTTTCTTATATTCTAAGTTTTTCAGTGCAACTCACTCATATACTATGTACTACACTGTGCGTTTCTTATATTCTAAGTTTTTCAGTGCAACTCATTCATATACTATGTACTACACTGTGCGTTTCTTATATTCTAAGTTTTTCAGTGCAACTCACTCATATACTATGTACTACACTCTGCGTTTCTTATATTCTAAGTTTTTCAGTGCAACTCACTCATATACTATGTACTACACTGTGCGTTTCTTATATTCTAAGTTTTTCAGTGCAACTCATTCATATACTATGTACTACACTGTGCATTTCGTGTAATGCGGGTTTTTCAGTAAATTCTAAGTTTTTCAGTGCAACTCACTCATATACTATGTACTACACTGTGCGTTTCTTATATTCTAAGTTTTTCAGTGCAACTCACTCATATACTATGTACTACACTGTGCGTTTCTTATATTCTAAGTTTTTCAGTGCAACTCACTCATATACTATGTACTACACTGTGCGTTTTTTATACTCTAAGTTTTTCAGTGCAACTCACTCATATACTTTGTACTACACTGTGCGTTTCTTATATTCTAAGTTTTTCAGTGCAACTCACTCATATACTATGTACTACACTGTGCGTTTCTTAAATTCTAAGTTTTTCAGTGCAACTCACTCATATACTATGTACTACACTGTGCGTTTCTTATATTCTAAGTTTTTCAGTGCAACTCACTCATATACTATGTACTACACTGTGCGTTTCTTATATTCTAAGTTTTTCAGTGCAACTCACTCATATACTATGTACTACACTGTGCGTTTCTTATATTCTAAGTTTTTCAGTGCAACTAACTCATATACTATGTACTACACTGTGCGTTTCTTATATTCTAAGTTTTTCAGTGCAACTCACTCATATACTATGTACTACACTGTGCATTTCGTGTAATGCGGGTTTTTCAGTAAATTCTAAGTTTTTCAGTGCAACTCACTCATATACTATGTACTACACTCTGTGTTTCTTATATTCTAAGTTTTTCAGTGCAACTCACTCATATACTATGTACTACACTGTGCGTTTCTTATATTCTAAATTTTTCAGTGCAACTCACTCATATACTATGTACTACACTGTGCGTTTCTTATATTCTAAGTTTTTCAGTGCAACTCACTCATATACTATGTACTACACTGTGCGTTTCTTAAATTCTAAGTTTTTCAGTGCAACTCACTCATATACTATGTACTACACTGTGCGTTTCTTATATTCTAAGTTTTTCAGTGCAACTCACTCATATACTATGTACTACACTGTGCATTTCGTGTAATGCGGGTTTTTCAGTAAATTCTAAGTTTTTCAGTGCAACTCACTCACATACTATGTACTACACTGTGCGTTTCTTATATTCTAAGTTTTTCAGTGCAACTCACTCATATACTATGTACTACACTGTGCGTTTCTTATATTCTAAGTTTTTCAGTGCAACTCACTCATATACTATGTACTACACTGTGCGTTTCTTATATTCTAAGTTTTTCAGTGCAACTCACTCATATACTATATACTACACTGTGCGTTTCTAAAATTCTAAGTTTTTCAGTGCAACTCACTCATATACTATGTACTACAATGTGCGTTTCTTATATTCTAAGTTTTTCAGAGCAACTCACTCATATACTATGTACTACACTGTGCGTTTCTTATATTCTAAGTTTTTCAGTGCAACTCACTCATATACTATGTACTACATGTGCGTTTCTTATATTCTAAGTTTTTCAATTACAACTCACTCATATACTATGTACTACACTGTGCGTTTCTTATATTCTAAGTTTTTCAGTGCAACTCACTCATATACTATGTACTACACTGTGCGTTTCTTATATTCTAAGTTTTTCAGTGCAACTCACTCATATACTATGTACTACACTGTGCGTTTCTTATATTCTAAGTTTTTCGTGCAACTCACTCATATACTATGTACTACACTGTGCGTTTCTTATATTCTAAGTTTTTCAGTGCAACTCACTCATATACTATGTACTACACTGTGCGTTTCTTATATTCTAAGTTTTTCAGTGCAACTCACTCATATACTATGTACTACACTGTGCGTTTCTTATATTCTAAGTTTTTCAGTGCAACTCACTCATATACTATGTACTACACTGTGCGTTTCTTAAATTCTAAGTTTTTCAGTGCAACTCACTCATATACTATGTACTACACTGTGCGTTTCTTATATTCTAAGTTTTTCAGTGCAACTCACTCATATACTATGTACTACACTGTGCATTTCGTGTAATGCGGGTTTTTCAGTAAATTCTAAGTTTTTCAGTGCAACTCACTCATATACTATGTACTACACTGTGCGTTTCTTATATTCTAAGTTTTTCAGTGCAACTCATTCATATACTATGTACTACACTGTGCGTTTCTTATATTCTAAGTTTTTCAGTGCAACTCACTCATATACTATGTACTACACTCTGCGTTTCTTATATTCTAAGTTTTTCAGTGCAACTCACTCATATACTATGTACTACACTGTGCGTTTCTTATATTCTAAGTTTTTCAGTGCAACTCATTCATATACTATGTACTACACTGTGCATTTCGTGTAATGCGGGTTTTTCAGTAAATTCTAAGTTTTTCAGTGCAACTCACTCATATACTATGTACTACACTGTGCGTTTCTTATATTCTAAGTTTTTCAGTGCAACTCACTCATATACTATGTACTACACTGTGCGTTTCTTATATTCTAAGTTTTTCAGTGCAACTCACTCATATACTATGTACTACACTGTGCGTTTCTTATACTCTAAGTTTTTCAGTGCAACTCACTCATATACTTTGTACTACACTGTGCGTTTCTTATATTCTAAGTTTTTCAGTGCAACTCACTCATATACTATGTACTACACTGTGCGTTTCTTAAATTCTAAGTTTTTCAGTGCAACTCACTCATATACTATGTACTACACTGTGCGTTTCTTATATTCTAAGTTTTTTAGTGCAACTCACTCATATACTATGTACTACACTGTGCATTTCGTGTAATGCGGGTTTTTCAGTAAATTCTAAGTTTTTCAGTGCAACTCACTCATATACTATGTACTACACTGTGCGTTTCTTATATTCTAAGTTTTTCAGTGCAACTCACTCATATACTATGTACTACACTGTGCGTTTCTGATATTCTAAGTTTTTCAGTGCAACTCACTCATATACTATGTACTACACTGTGCGTTTCTTATATTCTAAGTTTTTCAGTGCAACTCACTCATATACAATGTACTACACTGTGCATTTCCTGTAATGCGGGTTTTTCAGTAAATTCTAAGTTTTTCAGTGCAACTCACTCATATACTATGTACTACACTGTGCGTTTCTTATATTCTAAGTTTTTCAGTGCAACTCACTCATATACTATGTACTACACTGTGCGTTTCTTATATTCTAAGTTTTTCAGTGCAACTCACTCATATACTATGTACTACACTGTGCGTTTCTTATATTCTAAGTTTTTCAGTGCAACTAACTCATATACTATGTACTACACTGTGCGTTTCTTATATTCTAAGTTTTTCAGTGCAACTCACTCATATACTATGTACTACACTGTGCATTTCGTGTAATGCGGGTTTTTCAGTAAATTCTAAGTTTTTCAGTGCAACTCACTCATATACTATGTACTACACTCTGTGTTTCTTATATTCTAAGTTTTTCAGTGCAACTCACTCATATACTATGTACTACACTGTGCGTTTCTTATATTCTAAATTTTTCAGTGCAACTCACTCATATACTATGTACTACACTGTGCGTTTCTTATATTCTAAGTTTTTCAGTGCAACTCACTCATATACTATGTACTACACTGTGCGTTTCTTAAATTCTAAGTTTTTCAGTGCAACTCACTCATATACTATGTACTACACTGTGCGTTTCTTATATTCTAAGTTTTTCAGTGCAACTCACTCATATACTATGTACTACACTGTGCATTTCGTGTAATGCGGGTTTTTCAGTAAATTCTAAGTTTTTCAGTGCAACTCACTCACATACTATGTACTACACTGTGCGTTTCTTATATTCTAAGTTTTTCAGTGCAACTCACTCATATACTATGTACTACACTGTGCGTTTCTTATATTCTAAGTTTTTCAGTGCAACTCACTCATATACTATGTACTACACTGTGCGTTTCTTATATTCTAAGTTTTTCAGTGCAACTCACTCATATACTATATACTACACTGTGCGTTTCTAAAATTCTAAGTTTTTCAGTGCAACTCACTCATATACTATGTACTACAATGTGCGTTTCTTATATTCTAAGTTTTTCAGAGCAACTCACTCATATACTATGTACTACACTGTGCGTTTCTTATATTATAAGTTTTTCAGTGCAACTCACTCATATACTATGTACTACATGTGCGTTTCTTATATTCTAAGTTTTTCAATTACAACTCACTCATATACTATGTACTACACTGTGCGTTTCTTATATTCTAAGTTTTTCAGTGCAACTCACTCATATACTATGTACTACACTGTGCGTTTCTTATATTCTAAGTTTTTCAGTGCAACTCACTCATATACTATGTACTACACTGTGCGTTTCTTATATTCTAAGTTTTTCGTGCAACTCACTCATATACTATGTACTACACTGTGCGTTTCTTATATTCTAAGTTTTTCAGTGCAACTCACTCATATACTATGTACTACACTGTGCGTTTCTTATATTCTAAGTTTTTCAGTGCAACTCACTCATATACTATGTACTACACTGTGCGTTTCTTATATTCTAAGTTTTTCAGTGCAACTCACTCATATACTATGTACTACACTGTGCGTTTCTTAAATTCTAAGTTTTTCAGTGCAACTCACTCATATACTATGTACTACACTGTGCGTTTCTTATATTCTAAGTTTTTCAGTGCAACTCACTCATATACTATGTACTACACTGTGCATTTCGTGTAATGCGGGTTTTTCAGTAAATTCTAAGTTTTTCAGTGCAACTCACTCATATACTATGTACTACACTGTGCGTTTCTTATATTCTAAGTTTTTCAGTGCAACTCATTCATATACTATGTACTACACTGTGCGTTTCTTATATTCTAAGTTTTTCAGTGCAACTCACTCATATACTATGTACTACACTCTGCGTTTCTTATATTCTAAGTTTTTCAGTGCAACTCACTCATATACTATGTACTACACTGTGCGTTTCTTATATTCTAAGTTTTTCAGTGCAACTCATTCATATACTATGTACTACACTGTGCATTTCGTGTAATGCGGGTTTTTCAGTAAATTCTAAGTTTTTCAGTGCAACTCACTCATATACTATGTACTACACTGTGCGTTTCTTATATTCTAAGTTTTTCAGTGCAACTCACTCATATACTATGTACTACACTGTGCGTTTCTTATATTCTAAGTTTTTCAGTGCAACTCACTCATATACTATGTACTACACTGTGCGTTTCTTATACTCTAAGTTTTTCAGTGCAACTCACTCATATACTTTGTACTACACTGTGCGTTTCTTATATTCTAAGTTTTTCAGTGCAACTCACTCATATACTATGTACTACACTGTGCGTTTCTTAAATTCTAAGTTTTTCAGTGCAACTCACTCATATACTATGTACTACACTGTGCGTTTCTTATATTCTAAGTTTTTTAGTGCAACTCACTCATATACTATGTACTACACTGTGCATTTCGTGTAATGCGGGTTTTTCAGTAAATTCTAAGTTTTTCAGTGCAACTCACTCATATACTATGTACTACACTGTGCGTTTCTTATATTCTAAGTTTTTCAGTGCAACTCACTCATATACTATGTACTACACTGTGCGTTTCTGATATTCTAAGTTTTTCAGTGCAACTCACTCATATACTATGTACTACACTGTGCGTTTCTTATATTCTAAGTTTTTCAGTGCAACTCACTCATATACAATGTACTACACTGTGCATTTCCTGTAATGCGGGTTTTTCAGTAAATTCTAAGTTTTTCAGTGCAACTCACTCATATACTATGTACTACACTGTGCGTTTCTTATATTCTAAGTTTTTCAGTGCAACTCACTCATATACTATGTACTACACTGTGCGTTTCTTATATTCTAAGTTTTTCAGTGCAACTCACTCATATACTATGTACTACACTGTGCGTTTCTTATATTCTAAGTTTTTCAGTGCAACTAACTCATATACTATGTACTACACTGTGCGTTTCTTATATTCTAAGTTTTTCAGTGCAACTCACTCATATACTATGTACTACACTGTGCATTTCGTGTAATGCGGGTTTTTCAGTAAATTCTAAGTTTTTCAGTGCAACTCACTCATATACTATGTACTACACTCTGTGTTTCTTATATTCTAAGTTTTTCAGTGCAACTCACTCATATACTATGTACTACACTGTGCGTTTCTTATATTCTAAATTTTTCAGTGCAACTCACTCATATACTATGTACTACACTGTGCGTTTCTTATATTCTAAGTTTTTCAGTGCAACTCACTCATATACTATGTACTACACTGTGCGTTTCTTAAATTCTAAGTTTTTCAGTGCAACTCACTCATATACTATGTACTACACTGTGCGTTTCTTATATTCTAAGTTTTTCAGTGCAACTCACTCATATACTATGTACTACACTGTGCATTTCGTGTAATGCGGGTTTTTCAGTAAATTCTAAGTTTTTCAGTGCAACTCACTCACATACTATGTACTACACTGTGCGTTTCTTATATTCTAAGTTTTTCAGTGCAACTCACTCATATACTATGTACTACACTGTGCGTTTCTTATATTCTAAGTTTTTCAGTGCAACTCACTCATATACTATGTACTACACTGTGCGTTTCTTATATTCTAAGTTTTTCAGTGCAACTCACTCATATACTATATACTACACTGTGCGTTTCTAAAATTCTAAGTTTTTCAGTGCAACTCACTCATATACTATGTACTACAATGTGCGTTTCTTATATTCTAAGTTTTTCAGAGCAACTCACTCATATACTATGTACTACACTGTGCGTTTCTTATATTATAAGTTTTTCAGTGCAACTCACTCATATACTATGTACTACATGTGCGTTTCTTATATTCTAAGTTTTTCAATTACAACTCACTCATATACTATGTACTACACTGTGCGTTTCTTATATTCTAAGTTTTTCAGTGCAACTCACTCATATACTATGTACTACACTGTGCGTTTCTTATATTCTAAGTTTTTCAGTGCAACTCACTCATATACTATGTACTACACTGTGCGTTTCTTATATTCTAAGTTTTTCGTGCAACTCACTCATATACTATGTACTACACTGTGCGTTTCTTATATTCTAAGTTTTTCAGTGCAACTCACTCATATACTATGTACTACACTGTGCGTTTCTTATATTCTAAGTTTTTCAGTGCAACTCACTCATATACTATGTACTACACTGTGCGTTTCTTATATTCTAAGTTTTTCAGTGCAACTCACTCATATACTATGTACTACACTGTGCGTTTCTTATATTCTAAGTTTTTCAGTGCAACTCACTCATATACAATGTACTACACTGTGCGTTTCTTAAATTCTAAGTTTTTCAGTGCAACTCACTCATATACTATGTACTACACTGTGCGTTTCTTATATTCTAAGTTTTTCAGTGCAACTCACTCATATACTATGTACTACACTGTGCATTTCGTGTAATGCGGGTTTTTCAGTAAATTCTAAGTTTTTCAGTGCAAATCACTCACATACTATGTACTACACTGTGCGTTTCTTATATTCTAAGTTTTTCAGTGCAACTCACTCATATACTATGTACTACACTGTGCGTTTCTTATATTCTAAGTTTTTCAGTGGAACTCACTCATTTACTATGTACTACACTGTGCGTTTCTTATATTCTAAGTTTTTCAGTGCAACTCACTCATATACTATGTACTACACTGTGCGTTTCTAAAATTCTAAGTTTTTCAGTGCAACTCACTCATATACTATGTACTACAATGTGCGTTTCTTATATTCTAAGTTTTTCAGTGCAACTCACTCATATACTATGTACTACACTGTGCGTTTCTTATATTATAAGTTTTTCAGTGCAACTCACTCATATACTATGTACTACATGTGCGTTTCTTATATTCTAAGTTTTTCAATTACAACTCACTCACATACTATGTACTACACTGTGCGTTTCTTATATTCTAAGTTTTTCAGTGCATCTCACTCATATACTATGTACTACACTGTGCTTTTCTAATATTCTAAGTTTTTCAGTGCAACTCACTCATATACTATGTACTACACTGTGCGTTTCTTATATTCTAAGTTTTTCAGTGCAACTCACTCATATACTATGTACTACACTGTGCGTTTCTTATATTCTAAGTTTTTCGTGCAACTCACTCATATACTATGTACTACACTGTGCGTTTCTTATATTCTAAGTTTTTCAGTGCAACTCACTCATATACTATGTACTACACTGTGCGTTTCTTATATTCTAAGTTTTTCAGTGCAACTCACTCATATACTATGTACTACACTGTGCGTTTCTTATATTCTAAGTTTTTCAGTGCAACTCACTCATATACTATGTACTACACTGTGAGTTTCTTATATTCTAAGTTTTTCAGTGCAACTCACTCATATACTATGTACTACACTGTGCGTTTCTTATATTCTAAGTTTTTCAGTGCAACTCACTCATATACTATGTACTACACTGTGCGTTTCTTATATTCTAAGTTTTTCAGTGCAACTCACTCATATACTATGTACTACACTGTGCGTTTCTTATATTCTAAGTTTTTCAGTGCAACTCACTCATATTCTATGTACTACACTGTGCATTTCGTGTAATGCGGGTTTTTCAGTAAATTCTACGTTTTTCAGTGCAACTCACTCATATACTATGTACTACACTCTGCGTTTCTTATATTCTAAGTTTTTCAGTGCAACTCACTCATATACTATGTACTACACTCTGCGTTTCTTATATTCTAAGTTTTTCAGTGCAACTCACTCATATACTATGTACTACACTGTGCGTTTCTTATATTCTAAGTTTTTCAGTGCAACTCACTCATATACTATGTACTACACTGTGCGTTTCTTATATTCTAAGTTTTTCAGTGCAACTCACTCATATACTATGTACTACACTGTGAGTTTCTTATATTCTAAGTTTTTCAGTGCAAGTCACTCATATACTATGTACTACACTGTGCGTTTCTTATATTCTAAGTTTTTCAGTGCAACTCACTCATATACTATGTACTACACTGTGCGTTTCTTATATTCTAAGTTTTTCAGTGCAACTCACTCATATACTATGTACTACACTGTGCGTTTCTTATATTCTAAGTTTTTCAGTGCAACTCACTCATATACTATGTACTACACTGTGCATTTCGTGTAATGCGGGTTTTTCAGTAAATTCTACGTTTTTCAGTGCAACTCACTCATATACTATGTACTACACTCTGCGTTTCTTATATTCTAAGTTTTTCAGTGCAACTCACTCATATACTATGTACTACACTCTGCGTTTCTTATATTCTAAGTTTTTCAGTGCAACTCACTCATATACTATGTACTACACTGTGCGTTTCTTATATTCTAAGTTTTTCAGTGCAACTCACTCATATACTATGTACTACACTGTGCGTTTCTTATACTCTAAGTTTTTCAGTGCAACTCACTCATATACTATGTACTACACGGTGCGTTTCTTATATTCTAAGTTTTTCAGTGCAACTCACTCATATACTATGTACTACACTGTGCTTTTCTTATATTCTAAGTTTTACAGTGCAACTCACTCATATACTATGTACTACATGTGCGTTTCTTATATTCTAAGTTTTTCAATTACAACTCACTCATATACTATGTACTACACTGTGCGTTTCTTATATTCTAAGTTTTTCAGTGCAACTCACTCATATACTATGTACTACACTGTGCGTTTCTTATATTCTAAGTTTTTCAGTGCAACTCACTCATATACTATGTACTACACTGTGCGTTTCTTATATTCTAAGTTTTTCGTGCAACTCACTCATATACTATGTACTACACTGTGCGTTTCTTATATTCTAAGTTTTTCAGTGCAACTCACTCATATACTATGTACTACACTGTGCGTTTCTTATATTCTAAGTTTTTCAGTGCAACTCACTCATATACTATGTACTACACTGTGCGTTTCTTATATTCTAAGTTTTTCAGTGCAACTCACTCATATACTATGTACTACACTGTGCGTTTCTTATATTCTAAGTTTTTCAGTGCAACTCACTCATATACTATGTACTACACTGTGCGTTTCTTAAATTCTAAGTTTTTCAGTGCAACTCACTCATATACTATGTACTACACTGTGCGTTTCTTATATTCTAAGTTTTTCAGTGCAACTCACTCATATACTATGTACTACACTGTGCATTTCGTGTAATGCGGGTTTTTCAGTAAATTCTAAGTTTTTCAGTGCAACTCACTCACATACTATGTACTACACTGTGCGTTTCTTATATTCTAAGTTTTTCAGTGCAACTCACTCATATACTATGTACTACACTGTGCGTTTCTTATATTCTAAGTTTTTCAGTGCAACTCACTCATTTACTATGTACTACACTGTGCGTTTCTTATATTCTAAGTTTTTCAGTGCAACTCACTCATATACTATGTACTACACTGTGCGTTTCTAAAATTCTAAGTTTTTCAGTGCAACTCACTCATATACTATGTACTACAATGTGCGTTTCTTATATTCTAAGTTTTTCAGTGCAACTCACTCATATACTATGTACTACACTGTGCGTTTCTTATATTATAAGTTTTTCAGTGCAACTCACTCATATACTATGTACTACATGTGCGTTTCTTATATTCTAAGTTTTTCAATTACAACTCACTCATATACTATGTACTACACTGTGCGTTTCTTATATTCTAAGTTTTTCAGTGCATCTCACTCATATACTATGTACTACACTGTGCTTTTCTAATATTCTAAGTTTTTCAGTGCAACTCACTCATATACTATGTACTACACTGTGCGTTTCTTATATTCTAAGTTTTTCAGTGCAACTCACTCATATACTATGTACTACACTGTGCGTTTCTTATATTCTAAGTTTTTCGTGCAACTCACTCATATACTATGTACTACACTGTGCGTTTCTTATATTCTAAGTTTTTCAGTGCAACTCACTCATATACTATGTACTACACTGTGCGTTTCTTATATTCTAAGTTTTTCAGTGCAACTCACTCATATACTATGTACTACACTGTGCGTTTCTTATATTCTAAGTTTTTCAGTGCAACTCACTCATATACTATGTACTACACTGTGAGTTTCTTATATTCTAAGTTTTTCAGTGCAACTCACTCATATACTATGTACTACACTGTGCGTTTCTTATATTCTAAGTTTTTCAGTGCAACTCACTCATATACTATGTACTACACTGTGCGTTTCTTATATTCTAAGTTTTTCGTGCAACTCACTCATATACTATGTACTACACTGTGCGTTTCTTATATTCTAAGTTTTTCAGTGCAACTCACTCATATACTATGTACTACACTGTGCGTTTCTTATATTCTAAGTTTTTCAGTGCAACTCACTCATATACTATGTACTACACTGTGCGTTTCTTATATTCTAAGTTTTTCAGTGCAACTCACTCATATACTATGTACTACACTGTGCGTTTCTTATATTCTAAGTTTTTCAGTGCAACTCACTCATATACAATGTACTACACTGTGCGTTTCTTAAATTCTAAGTTTTTCAGTGCAACTCACTCATATACTATGTACTACACTGTGCGTTTCTTATATTCTAAGTTTTTCAGTGCAACTCACTCATATACTATGTACTACACTGTGCATTTCGTGTAATGCGGGTTTTTCAGTAAATTCTAAGTTTTTCAGTGCAAATCACTCACATACTATGTACTACACTGTGCGTTTCTTATATTCTAAGTTTTTCAGTGCAACTCACTCATATACTATGTACTACACTGTGCGTTTCTTATATTCTAAGTTTTTCAGTGGAACTCACTCATTTACTATGTACTACACTGTGCGTTTCTTATATTCTAAGTTTTTCAGTGCAACTCACTCATATACTATGTACTACACTGTGCGTTTCTAAAATTCTAAGTTTTTCAGTGCAACTCACTCATATACTATGTACTACAATGTGCGTTTCTTATATTCTAAGTTTTTCAGTGCAACTCACTCATATACTATGTACTACACTGTGCGTTTCTTATATTATAAGTTTTTCAGTGCAACTCACTCATATACTATGTACTACATGTGCGTTTCTTATATTCTAAGTTTTTCAATTACAACTCACTCATATACTATGTACTACACTGTGCGTTTCTTATATTCTAAGTTTTTCAGTGCATCTCACTCATATACTATGTACTACACTGTGCTTTTCTAATATTCTAAGTTTTTCAGTGCAACTCACTCATATACTATGTACTACACTGTGCGTTTCTTATATTCTAAGTTTTTCAGTGCAACTCACTCATATACTATGTACTACACTGTGCGTTTCTTATATTCTAAGTTTTTCGTGCAACTCACTCATATACTATGTACTACACTGTGCGTTTCTTATATTCTAAGTTTTTCAGTGCAACTCACTCATATACTATGTACTACACTGTGCGTTTCTTATATTCTAAGTTTTTCAGTGCAACTCACTCATATACTATGTACTACACTGTGCGTTTCTTATATTCTAAGTTTTTCAGTGCAACTCACTCATATACTATGTACTACACTGTGAGTTTCTTATATTCTAAGTTTTTCAGTGCAACTCACTCATATACTATGTACTACACTGTGCGTTTCTTATATTCTAAGTTTTTCAGTGCAACTCACTCATATACTATGTACTACACTGTGCGTTTCTTATATTCTAAGTTTTTCAGTGCAACTCACTCATATACTATGTACTACACTGTGCGTTTCTTATATTCTAAGTTTTTCAGTGCAACTCACTCATATTCTATGTACTACACTGTGCATTTCGTGTAATGCGGGTTTTTCAGTAAATTCTACGTTTTTCAGTGCAACTCACTCATATACTATGTACTACACTCTGCGTTTCTTATATTCTAAGTTTTTCAGTGCAACTCACTCATATACTATGTACTACACTCTGCGTTTCTTATATTCTAAGTTTTTCAGTGCAACTCACTCATATACTATGTACTACACTGTGCGTTTCTTATATTCTAAGTTTTTCAGTGCAACTCACTCATATACTATGTACTACACTGTGCGTTTCTTATATTCTAAGTTTTTCAGTGCAACTCACTCATATACTATGTACTACACTGTGAGTTTCTTATATTCTAAGTTTTTCAGTGCAACTCACTCATATACTATGTACTACACTGTGCGTTTCTTATATTCTAAGTTTTTCAGTGCAACTCACTCATATACTATGTACTACACTGTGCGTTTCTTATATTCTAAGTTTTTCAGTGCAACTCACTCATATACTATGTACTACACTGTGCGTTTCTTATATTCTAAGTTTTTCAGTGCAACTCACTCATATACTATGTACTACACTGTGCATTTCGTGTAATGCGGGTTTTTCAGTAAATTCTACGTTTTTCAGTGCAACTCACTCATATACTATGTACTACACTCTGCGTTTCTTATATTCTAAGTTTTTCAGTGCAACTCACTCATATACTATGTACTACACTCTGCGTTTCTTATATTCTAAGTTTTTCAGTGCAACTCACTCATATACTATGTACTACACTGTGCGTTTCTTATATTCTAAGTTTTTCAGTGCAACTCACTCATATACTATGTACTACACTGTGCGTTTCTTATATTCTAAGTTTTTCAGTGCAACTCACTCATATACTATGTACTACACGGTGCGTTTCTTATATTCTAAGTTTTTCAGTGCAACTCACTCATATACTATGTACTACACTGTGCTTTTCTTATATTCTAAGTTTTACAGTGCAACTCACTCATATACTATGTACTACATGTGCGTTTCTTATATTCTAAGTTTTTCAATTACAACTCACTCATATACTATGTACTACACTGTGCGTTTCTTATATTCTAAGTTTTTCAGTGCAACTCACTCATATACTATGTACTACACTGTGCGTTTCTTATATTCTAAGTTTTTCAGTGCAACTCACTCATATACTATGTACTACACTGTGCGTTTCTTATATTCTAAGTTTTTCGTGCAACTCACTCATATACTATGTACTACACTGTGCGTTTCTTATATTCTAAGTTTTTCAGTGCAACTCACTCATATACTATGTACAACACTGTGCGTTTCTTATATTCTAAGTTTTTCAGTGCAAGTCACTCATATACTATGTACTACACTGTGCGTTTCTTATATTCTAAGTTTTTCAGTGCAACTCACTCATATACTATGTACTACACTGTGCGTTTCTTATATTCTAAGTTTTTCAGTGCAACTCACTCATATACTATGTACTACACTGTGCGTTTCTTAAATTCTAAGTTTTTCAGTGCAACTCACTCATATACTATGTACTACACTGTGCGTTTCTTATATTCTAAGTTTTTCAGTGCAACTCACTCATATACTATGTACTACACTGTGCATTTCGTGTAATGCGGGTTTTTCAGTAAATTCTAAGTTTTTCAGTGCAACTCACTCACATACTATGTACTACACTGTGCGTTTCTTATATTCTAAGTTTTTCAGTGCAACTCACTCATATACTATGTACTACACTGTGCGTTTCTTATATTCTAAGTTTTTCAGTGCAACTCACTCATTTACTATGTACTACACTGTGCGTTTCTTATATTCTAAGTTTTTCAGTGCAACTCACTCATATACTATGTACTACACTGTGCGTTTCTAAAATTCTAAGTTTTTCAGTGCAACTCACTCATATACTATGTACTACAATGTGCGTTTCTTATATTCTAAGTTTTTCAGTGCAACTCACTCATATACTATGTACTACACTGTGCGTTTCTTATATTATAAGTTTTTCAGTGCAACTCACTCATATACTATGTACTACATGTGCGTTTCTTATATTCTAAGTTTTTCAATTACAACTCACTCATATACTATGTACTACACTGTGCGTTTCTTATATTCTAAGTTTTTCAGTGCATCTCACTCATATACTATGTACTACACTGTGCTTTTCTAATATTCTAAGTTTTTCAGTGCAACTCACTCATATACTATGTACTACACTGTGCGTTTCTTATATTCTAAGTTTTTCAGTGCAACTCACTCATATACTATGTACTACACTGTGCGTTTCTTATATTCTAAGTTTTTCGTGCAACTCACTCATATACTATGTACTACACTGTGCGTTTCTTATATTCTAAGTTTTTCAGTGCAACTCACTCATATACTATGTACTACACTGTGCGTTTCTTATATTCTAAGTTTTTCAGTGCAACTCACTCATATACTATGTACTACACTGTGCGTTTCTTATATTCTAAGTTTTTCAGTGCAACTCACTCATATACTATGTACTACACTGTGAGTTTCTTATATTCTAAGTTTTTCAGTGCAACTCACTCATATACTATGTACTACACTGTGCGTTTCTTATATTCTAAGTTTTTCAGTGCAACTCACTCATATACTATGTACTACACTGTGCGTTTCTTATATTCTAAGTTTTTCAGTGCAACTCACTCATATACTATGTACTACACTGTGCGTTTCTTATATTCTAAGTTTTTCAGTGCAACTCACTCATATACTATGTACTACACTGTGCATTTCGTGTAATGCGGGTTTTTCAGTAAATTCTACGTTTTTCAGTGCAACTCACTCATATACTATGTACTACACTCTGCGTTTCTTATATTCTAAGTTTTTCAGTGCAACTCACTCATATACTATGTACTACACTCTGCGTTTCTTATATTCTAAGTTTTTCAGTGCAACTCACTCATATACTATGTACTACACTGTGCGTTTCTTATATTCTAAGTTTTTCAGTGCAACTCACTCATATACTATGTACTACACTGTGCGTTTCTTATATTCTAAGTTTTTCAGTGCAACTCACTCATATACTATGTACTACACGGTGCGTTTCTTATATTCTAAGTTTTTCAGTGCAACTCACTCATATACTATGTACTACAATGTGCGTTTCTTATATTCTAAGTTTTTCAGTGCAACTCACTCATATACTATGTACTACATGTGCGTTTCTTATATTCTAAGTTTTTCAGTGCAACTCACTCATATACTATGTACTACACTGTGCATTTCGTGTAATGCGGGTTTTTCAGTAAATTCAAAGTTTTTCAGTGCAACTCACTCACATACTATGTACTACACTGTGCGTTTCTTATATTCTAAGTTTTTCAGTGCAACTCACTCATATACTATGTACTACACTGTGCGTTTCTTATATTCTAAGTTTTTCAGTGCAACTCACTCATATACTATGTACTACACTGTGCGTTTCTTATATTCTAAGTTTTTCAGTGCAACTCACTCATATACTATGTACTACACTGTGCGTTTCTTAAATTCTAAGTTTTTCAGTGCAACTCACTCATATACTATGTACTACAATGTGCGTTTCTTATATTCCAAGTTTTTCAATGCAACTCACTCATATACTATGTACTACACTGTGCGTTTCTTATATTATAAGTTTTTCAGTGCAACTCACTCATATACTATGTACTACACTGTGCGTTTCTTATATTCTAAGTTTTTCAGTACAACTCACTCATATACTATGTACTACACTGTGCGTTTCTTATATTCTAAGTTTTTCAGTGCAACTCACTCATATACTATGTACTACACTGTGCTTTTCTTATATTCTAAGTTTTTCAGTGCAACTCACTCATATACTATGTACTACACTGTGCGTTTCTTATATTCTAAGTTTTTCAGTGAAACTCACTCATATACTATGTACTACACTGTGCGTTTCTTATATTCTAAGTTTTTCGTGCAACTCACTCATATACTATGTACTACACTGTGCGTTTCTTATATTCTAAGTTTTTCAGTGCAACTCACTCATATACTATGTACTACACTGTGCGTTTCTTATATTCTAAGTTTTTCAGTGCAACTCACTCATATACTATGTACTACTCTGTGCGTTTCTTATATTCTAAGTTTTTCAGTGCAACTCACTCATATACTATGTACTACACTGTGCGTTTCTTATATTCTAAGTTTTTCAGTGCAACTCACTCATATACTATGTACTACACTGTGCGTTTCTTATATTCTAAGTTTTTCAGTGCAACTCACTCATATACTATGTACTACACGGTGCGTTTCTTATATTCTAAGTTTTTCAGTGCAACTCACTCATATACTATGTACTACACTGTGCTTTTCTTATATTCTAAGTTTTACAGTGCAACTCACTCATATACTATGTACTACACTGTGCGTTTCTTATATTCTAAGTTTTTCAGTCCAACTCACTCATATACTATGTACTACACTGTGTGTTTCTTATATTCTAAGTTTTTCAGTGCAACTCACTCATATACTATGTACTACACTGTGCGTTTCTTATATTCTAAGTTTTTCAGTGCAACTCACTCATATACTATGTACTACACTGTGCGTTTCTTATATTCTAAATTTTTCAGTGCAACTCACTCATATACTATGTACTACACTGTGCGTTTCTTATATTCTCAGTTTTTCAGTGCAACTCACTCATATACTATGTACTACACTGTGCGTTTCTTAAATTCTAAGTTTTTCAGTGCAACTCACTCATATACTATGTACTACAATGTGCGTTTCTTATATTCTAAGTTTTTCAGTGCAACTCACTCATATACTATGTACTACATGTGCGTTTCTTATATTCTAAGTTTTTCAGTGCAACTCACTCATATACTATGTACTACACTGTGCATTTCGTGTAATGCGGGTTTTTCAGTAAATTCAAAGTTTTTCAGTGCAACTCACTCACATACTATGTACTACACTGTGCGTTTCTTATATTCTAAGTTTTTCAGTGCAACTCACTCATATACTATGTACTACACTGTGCGTTTCTTATATTCTAAGTTTTTCAGTGCAACTCACTCATATACTATGTACTACACTGTGCGTTTCTTATATTCTAAGTTTTTCAGTGCAACTCACTCATATACTATGTACTACACTGTGCGTTTCTTAAATTCTAAGTTTTTCAGTGCAACTCACTCATATACTATGTACTACAATGTGCGTTTCTTATATTCCAAGTTTTTCAATGCAACTCACTCATATACTATGTACTACACTGTGCGTTTCTTATATTATAAGTTTTTCAGTGCAACTCACTCATATACTATGTACTACACTGTGCGTTTCTTATATTCTAAGTTTTTCAGTACAACTCACTCATATACTATGTACTACACTGTGCGTTTCTTATATTCTAAGTTTTTCAGTGCAACTCACTCATATACTATGTACTACACTGTGCTTTTCTTATATTCTAAGTTTTTCAGTGCAACTCACTCATATACTATGTACTACACTGTGCGTTTCTTATATTCTAAGTTTTTCAGTGAAACTCACTCATATACTATGTACTACACTGTGCGTTTCTTATATTCTAAGTTTTTCGTGCAACTCACTCATATACTATGTACTACACTGTGCGTTTCTTATATTCTAAGTTTTTCAGTGCAACTCACTCATATACTATGTACTACACTGTGCGTTTCTTATATTCTAAGTTTTACAGTGCAACTCACTCATATACTATGTACTACTCTGTGCGTTTCTTATATTCTAAGTTTTTCAGTGCAACTCACTCATATACTATGTACTACACTGTGCGTTTCTTATATTCTAAGTTTTTCAGTGCAACTCACTCATATACTATGTACTACACTGTGCGTTTCTTATATTCTAAGTTTTTCAGTGCAACTCACTCATATACTATGTACTACACTGTGCATTTCGTGTAATGCGGGTTTTTCAGTAAATTCTACGTTTTTCAGTGCAAGTCACTCATATACTATGTACTACACTCTGCGTTTCTTATATTCTAAGTTTTTCAGTGCAACTCACTCATATACTATGTACTACACTGTGCGTTTCTTATATTCTAAGTTTTTCAGTGCAACTCACTCATATACTATGTACTACACTGTGCGTTTCTTATATTCTAAGTTTTTCAGTGCAACTCACTCATATACTATGTACTACACTGTGCATTTCGTGTAATGCGGGTTTTTCAGTAAATTCTACGTTTTTCAGTGCAACTCACTCATATACTATGTACTACACTCTGCGTTTCTTATATTCTAAGTTTTTCAGTGCAACTCACTCATATACTATGTACTACACTCTGCTTTTCTTATATTCTAAGTTTTTCAGTGCAACTCACTCATATACTATGTACTACACTGTGCGTTTCTTATATTCTAAGTTTTTCAGTGCAACTCACTCATATACTATGTACTACACTGTGCGTTTCTTATATTCTAAGTTTTTCAGTGCAACTCACTCATATACTATGTACTACACGGTGCGTTTCTTATATTCTAAGTTTTTCAGTGCAACTCACTCATATACTATGTACTACACTGTGCTTTTCTTATATTCTAAGTTTTACAGTACAACTCATTCATATACTATGTACTACACTGTGCGTTTCTTATATTCTAAGTTTTTCAGTCCAACTCACTCATATACTATGTACTACACTGTGTGTTTCTTATATTCTAAGTTTTTCAGTGCAACTCACTCATATACTATGTACTACACTGTGCGTTTCTTATATTCTAAGTTTTTCAGTGCAACTCACTCATATACTATGTACTACACTGTGCGTTTCTTATATTCTAAATTTTTCAGTGCAACTCACTCATATACTATGTACTACACTGTGCGTTTCTTATATTCTCAGTTTTTCAGTGCAACTCACTCATATACTATGTACTACACTGTGCGTTTCTTAAATTCTAAGTTTTTCAGTGCAACTCACTCATATACTATGTACTACAATGTGCGTTTCTTATATTCTAAGTTTTTCAGTGCAACTCACTCATATACTATGTACTACACTGTGCGTTTCTTATATTCTAAGTTTTTCAGTGCAACTCACTCATATACTATGTACTACACTGTGCATTTCGTGTAATGCGGGTTTTTCAGTAAATTCTAAGTTTTTCAGTGCAACTCACTCACATACTATGTACTACACTGTGCGTTTCTTATATTCTAAGTTTTTCAGTGCAACTCACTCATATACTATGTACTACACTGTGCGTTTCTTATATTCTAAGTTTTTCAGTGCAACTCACTCATATACTATGTACTACACTGTGCGTTTCTTATATTCTAAGTTTTTCAGTGCAACTCACTCATATTCTATGTACTACACTGTGCGTTTCTTAAATTCTAAGTTTTTCAGTGCAACTCACTCATATACTATGTACTACAATGTGCGTTTCTTATATTCCAACTTTTTCAATGAAACTCACTCATATACTATGTACTACACTGTGCGTTTCTTATATTATAAGTTTTTCAGTGCAACTCACTCATATCCTATGTACTACACTGTGCGTTTCTTATATTCTAAGTTTTTCAGTACAACTCACTCATATACTATGTACTACACTGTGCGTTTCTTATATTCTAAGTTTTTCAGTGCAACTCACTCATATACTATGTACTACACTGTGCGTTTCTTAAATTCTAAGTTTTTCAGTGCAACTCACTCATATACTATGTACTACAATGTGCGTTTCTTATATTCCAAGTTTTTCAATGCAACTCACTCATATACTATGTACTACACTGTGCGTTTCTTATATTCTAAGTTTTTCGTGCAACTCACTCATATACTATGTACTACACTGTGCGTTTCTTATATTCTAAGTTTTTCAGTGCAACTCACTCATATACTATGTACTACACTGTGCGTTTCTTATATTCTAAGTTTTTCAGTGCAACTCACTCATATACTATGTACTACTCTGTGCGTTTCTTATATTCTAAGTTTTTCAGTGCAACTCACTCATATACTATGTACTACACTGTGCGTTTCTTATATTCTAAGTTTTTCAGTGCAACTCACTCATATACTATGTACTACACTGTGCGTTTCTTATATTCTAAGTTTTTCAGTGCAACTCACTCATATACTATGTACTACACTGTGCATTTCGTGTAATGCGGGTTTTTCAGTAAATTCTACGTTTTTCAGTGCAAGTCACTCATATACTATGTACTACACTCTGCGTTTCTTATATTCTAAGTTTTTCAGTGCAACTCACTCATATACTATGTACTACACTGTGCGTTTCTTATATTCTAAGTTTTTCAGTGCAACTCACTCATATACTATGTACTACACTGTGCGTTTCTTATATTCTAAGTTTTTCAGTGCAACTCACTCATATACTATGTACTACACTGTGCATTTCGTGTAATGCGGGTTTTTCAGTAAATTCTACGTTTTTCAGTGCAACTCACTCATATACTATGTACTACACTCTGCGTTTCTTATATTCTAAGTTTTTCAGTGCAACTCACTCATATACTATGTACTACACTCTGCTTTTCTTATATTCTAAGTTTTTCAGTGCAACTCACTCATATACTATGTACTACACTGTGCGTTTCTTATATTCTAAGTTTTTCAGTGCAACTCACTCATATACTATGTACTACACTGTGCGTTTCTTATATTCTAAGTTTTTCAGTGCAACTCACTCATATACTATGTACTACACGGTGCGTTTCTTATATTCTAAGTTTTTCAGTGCAACTCACTCATATACTATGTACTACACTGTGCTTTTCTTATATTCTAAGTTTTACAGTACAACTCATTCATATACTATGTACTACACTGTGCGTTTCTTATATTCTAAGTTTTTCAGTCCAACTCACTCATATACTATGTACTACACTGTGTGTTTCTTATATTCTAAGTTTTTCAGTGCAACTCACTCATATACTATGTACTACACTGTGCGTTTCTTATATTCTAAGTTTTTCAGTGCAACTCACTCATATACTATGTACTACACTGTGCGTTTCTTATATTCTAAATTTTTCAGTGCAACTCACTCATATACTATGTACTACACTGTGCGTTTCTTATATTCTCAGTTTTTCAGTGCAACTCACTCATATACTATGTACTACACTGTGCGTTTCTTAAATTCTAAGTTTTTCAGTGCAACTCACTCATATACTATGTACTACAATGTGCGTTTCTTATATTCTAAGTTTTTCAGTGCAACTCACTCATATACTATGTACTACACTGTGCGTTTCTTATATTCTAAGTTTTTCAGTGCAACTCACTCATATACTATGTACTACACTGTGCATTTCGTGTAATGCGGGTTTTTCAGTAAATTCTAAGTTTTTCAGTGCAACTCACTCACATACTATGTACTACACTGTGCGTTTCTTATATTCTAAGTTTTTCAGTGCAACTCACTCATATACTATGTACTACACTGTGCGTTTCTTATATTCTAAGTTTTTCAGTGCAACTCACTCATATACTATGTACTACACTGTGCGTTTCTTATATTCTAAGTTTTTCAGTGCAACTCACTCATATTCTATGTACTACACTGTGCGTTTCTTAAATTCTAAGTTTTTCAGTGCAACTCACTCATATACTATGTACTACAATGTGCGTTTCTTATATTCCAAGTTTTTCAATGAAACTCACTCATATACTATGTACTACACTGTGCGTTTCTTATATTATAAGTTTTTCAGTGCAACTCACTCATATCCTATGTACTACACTGTGCGTTTCTTATATTCTAAGTTTTTCAGTACAACTCACTCATATACTATGTACTACACTGTGCGTTTCTTATATTCTAAGTTTTTCAGTGCAACTCACTCATATACTATGTACTACACTGTGCGTTTCTTAAATTCTAAGTTTTTCAGTGCAACTCACTCATATACTATGTACTACAATGTGCGTTTCTTATATTCCAAGTTTTTCAATGCAACTCACTCATATACTATGTACTACACTGTGCGTTTCTTATATTATAAGTTTTTCAGTGCAACTCACTCATATACTATGTACTACACTGTGCGTTTCTTATATTCTAAGTTTTTCAGTACAACTCACTCATATACTATGTACTACACTGTGCGTTTCTTATATTCTAAGTTTTTCAGTGCAACTCACTCATATACTATGTACTACACTGTGCTTTTCTTATATTCTAAGTTTTTCAGTGCAACTCACTCATATACTATGTACTACACTGTGCGTTTCTTATATTCTAAGTTTTTCAGTGCAACTCACTCATATACTATGTACTACACTGTGCGTTTCTTATATTCTAAGTTTTTCGTGCAACTCACTCATATACTATGTACTACACTGTGCGTTTCTTATATTCTAAGTTTTTCAGTGCAACTCACTCATATACTATGTACTACACTGTGCGTTTCTTATATTCTAAGTTTTTCAGTGCAACTCACTCATATACTATGTACTACACTGTGAGTTTCTTATATTCTAAGTTTTTCAGTGCAACTCACTCATATACTATGTACTACACTGTGCGTTTCTTATATTCTAAGTTTTTCAGTGCAACTCACTCATATACTATGTACTACACTGTGCGTTTCTTATATTCTAAGTTTTTCAGTGCAACTCACTCATATACTATGTACTACACTGTGCATTTCGTGTAATGCGGGTTTTTCAGTAAATTCTACGTTTTTCAGTGCAAGTCACTCATATACTATGTACTACACTCTGCGTTTCTTATATTCTAAGTTTTTCAGTGCAACTCACTCATATACTATGTACTACACTGTGCGTTTCTTATATTCTAAGTTTTTCAGTGCAACTCACTCATATACTATGTACTACACTGTGCGTTTCTTATATTCTAAGTTTTTCAGTGCAACTCACTCATATACTATGTACTACATTGTGCATTTCGTGTAATGCGGGTTTTTCAGTAAATTCTACGTTTTTCAGTGCAACTCACTCATATACTATGTACTACACTCTGCGTTTCTTATATTCTAAGTTTTTCAGTGCAACTCACTCATATACTATGTACTACACTCTGCGTTTCTTATATTCTAAGTTTTTCAGTGCAACTCACTCATATACTATGTACTACACTGTGCGTTTCTTATATTCTAAGTTTTTCAGTGAACTCACTCATATACTATGTACTACACGGTGCGTTTCTTATATTCTAAGTTTTTCAGTGCAACTCACTCATATACTATATACTACACTGTGCTTTTCTTATATTCTAAGTTTTACAGTACAACTCACTCATATACTATGTACTACACTGTGCGTTTCTTATATTCTAAGTTTTTCAGTCCAACTCACTCATATACTATGTACTACACTGTGTGTTTCTTATATTCTAAGTTTTTCAGTGCAACTCACTCATATACTATGTACTACACTGTGCGTTTCTTATATTCTAAGTTTTTCAGTGCAACTCACTCATATACTATGTACTACACTGTGCGTTTCTTATATTCTAAATTTTTCAGTGCAACTCACTCATATACTATGTACTACACTGTGCGTTTCTTATATTCTCAGTTTTTCAGTGCAACTCACTCATATACTATGTACTACACTGTGCGTTTCTTAAATTCTAAGTTTTTCAGTGCAACTCACTCATATACTATGTACTACAATGTGCGTTTCTTATATTCTAAGTTTTTCAGTGCAACTCACTCATATACTATGTACTACACTGTGCGTTTCTTATATTCTAAGTTTTTCAGTGCAACTCACTCATATACTATGTACTACACTGTGCATTTCGTGTAATGCGGGTTTTTCAGTAAATTCTAAGTTTTTCAGTGCAACTCACTCACATACTATGTACTACACTGTGCGTTTCTTATATTCTAAGTTTTTCAGTGCAACTCACTCATATACTATGTACTACACTGTGCGTTTCTTATATTCTAAGTTTTTCAGTGCAACTCACTCATATACTATGTACTACACTGTGCGTTTCTTATATTCTAAGTTTTTCAGTGCAACTCACTCATATTCTATGTACTACACTGTGCGTTTCTTAAATTCTAAGTTTTTCAGTGCAACTCACTCATATACTATGTACTACAATGTGCGTTTCTTATATTCCAAGTTTTTCAATGCAACTCACTCATATACTATGTACTACACTGTGCGTTTCTTATATTATAAGTTTTTCAGTGCAACTCACTCATATACTATGTACTACACTGTGCGTTTCTTATATTCTAAGTTTTTCAGTACAACTCACTCATATACTATGTACTACACTGTGCGTTTCTTATATTCTAAGTTTTTCAGTGCAACTCACTCATATACTATGTACTACACTGTGCTTTTCTTATATTCTAAGTTTTTCAGTGCAACTCACTCATATACTATTACTACACTGTGCGTTTCTTATATTCTAAGTTTTTCAGTGCAACTCACTCATATACTATGTACTACACTGTGCGTTTCTTATATTCTAAGTTTTTCGTGCAACTCACTCATATACTATGTACTACACTGTGCGTTTCTTATATTCTAAGTTTTTCAGTGCAACTCACTCATATACTATGTACTACACTGTGCGTTTCTTATATTCTAAGTTTTTCAGTGCAACTCACTCATATACTATGTACTACACTGTGCGTTTCTTATATTCTAAGTTTTTCAGTGCAACTCACTCATATACTATGTACTACACTGTGCATTTCGTGTAATGCGGGTTTTTTCAGTAAATTCTACGTTTTTCAGTGCAAGTCACTCATATACTATGTACTACACTCTGCGTTTCTTATATTCTAAGTTTTTCAGTGCAACTCACTCATATACTATGTACTACACTGTGCGTTTCTTATATTCTAAGTTTTTCAGTGCAACTCACTCATATACTATGTACTACACTGTGCGTTTCTTATATTCTAAGTTTTTCAGTGCAACTCACTCATATACTATGTACTACACTGTGCATTTCGTGTAATGCGGGTTTTTCAGTAAATTCTACGTTTTTCAGTGCATCTCACTCATATACTATGTACTACACTGTGCGTTTCTTATATTCTAAGTTTTTCAGTGCAACTCACTCATATACTATGTACTACACTGTGCGTTTCTTATATTCTAAGTTTTTCAGTGCAACTCACTCATATACTATGTACTACACGGTGCGTTTCTTATATTCTAAGTTTTTCAGTGCAACTCACTCATATACTATGTACTACACTGTGCTTTTCTTATATTCTAAGTTTTACAGTACAACTCACTCATATACTATGTACTACACTGTGCGTTTCTTATATTCTAAGTTTTTCAGTCCAACTCACTCATATACTATGTACTACACTGTGTGTTTCTTATATTCTAAGTTTTTCAGTGCAACTCACTCATATACTATGTACTACACTGTGCGTTTCTTATATTCTAAGTTTTTCAGTGCAACTCACTCATATACTATGTACTACACTGTGCGTTTCTTATATTCTAAATTTTTCAGTGCAACTCACTCATATACTATGTACTACACTGTGCGTTTCTTATATTTTCAGTTTTTCAGTGCAACTCACTCATATACTATGTACTACACTGTGCGTTTCTTAAATTCTAAGTTTTTCAGTGCAACTCACTCATATACTATGTACTACAATGTGCGTTTCTTATATTCTAAGTTTTTCAGTGCAACTCACTCATATACTATGTACTACACTGTGCGTTTCTTATATTCTAAGTTTTTCAGTGCAACTCACTCATATACTATGTACTACACTGTGCATTTCGTGTAATGCGGGTTTTTCAGTAAATTCTAAGTTTTTCAGTGCAACTCACTCACATACTATGTACTACACTGTGCGATTCTTATATTCTAAGTTTTTCAGTGCAACTCACTCATATACTATGTACTACACTGTGCGTTTCTTATATTCTAAGTTTTTCAGTGCAACTCACTCATATACTATGTACTACACTGTGCGTTTCTTATATTCTAAGTTTTTCAGTGCAACTCACTCATATTCTATGTACTACACTGTGCGTTTCTTAAATTCTAAGTTTTTCAGTGCAACTCACTCATATACTATGTACTACAATGTGCGTTTCTTATATTCCAAGTTTTTCAATGCAACTCACTCATATACTATGTACTACACTGTGCGTTTCTTATATTATAAGTTTTTCAGTGCAACTCACTCATATACTATGTACTACACTGTGCGTTTCTTATATTCTAAGTTTTTCAGTACAACTCACTCATATACTATGTACTACACTGTGCGTTTCTTATATTCTAAGTTTTTCAGTGCAACTCACTCATATACTATGTACTACACTGTGCTTTTCTTATATTCTAAGTTTTTCAGTGCAACTCACTCATATACTATTACTACACTGTGCGTTTCTTATATTCTAAGTTTTTCAGTGCAACTCACTCATATACTATGTACTACACTGTGCGTTTCTTATATTCTAAGTTTTTCGTGCAACTCACTCATATACTATGTACTACACTGTGCGTTTCTTATATTCTAAGTTTTTCAGTGCAACTCACTCATATACTATGTACTACACTGTGCATTTCTTATATTCTAAGTTTTTCAGTGCAACTCACTCATATACTATGTACTACACTGTGAGTTTCTTATATTCTAAGTTTTTCAGTGCAACTCACTCATATACTATGTACTACACTGTGCGTTTCTTATATTCTAAGTTTTTCAGTGCAACTCACTCATATACTATGTACTACACTGTGCGTTTCTTATATTCTAAGTTTTTCAGTGCAACTCACTCATATACTATGTACTACACTGTGCATTTCGTGTAATGCGGGTTTTTCAGTAAATTCTACGTTTTTCAGTGCAAGTCACTCATATACTATGTACTACACTCTGCGTTTCTTATATTCTAAGTTTTTCAGTGCAACTCACTCATATACTATGTACTACACTCTGCGTTTCTTATATTCTAAGTTTTTCAGTGCAACTCACTCATATACTATGTACTACACTGTGCGTTTCTTATATTCTAAGTTTTTCAGTGCAACTCACTCATATACTATGTACTACACTGTGCGTTTCTTATATTCTAAGTTTTTCAGTGCAACTCACTCATATACTATGTACTACACGGTGCGTTTCTTATATTCTAAGTTTTTCAGTGCAACTCACTCGTATACTATGTACTACACTGTGCGTTTCTTATATTCTAAGTTTTACAGTGCAACTCACTCATATACTATGTACTACACTGTGCGTTTCTTATATTCTAAGTTTTTCAGTCCAACTCACTCATATACTATGTACTACACTGTGCGTTTCTTATATTCTAAGTTTTTCAGTGCAACTCACTCATATACTATGTACTACACTGTGCGTTTCTTATATTCTAAGTTTTTCAGTGCAACTCACTCATATACTATGTACTACACTGTGCGTTTCTTATATTCTAAGTTTTTCAGTGAAACTCACTCATATACTATGTACTACACGGTGCGTTTCTTATATTCTAAATTTTTCAGTGCAACTCACTCATGTACTATGTACTACAGTGTGCGTTTCTTATATTCTAAGTTTTTCAGTGCAACTCACTCATATACTATGTACTACACTGTGCGTTTCTTATATTCTAAGTTTTTCAGTGCAACTCACTCATATACTATGTACTACACTGTGCGTTTCTTATACTCTAAGTTTTTCAGTGCAACTCACTCATATACTTTGTACTACACTGTGCGTTTCTTAAATTATAAGTTTTTCAGTGCAACTCACTCATATACTATGTACTACACTGTGCGTTTCTTATATTCTAAGTTTTTCAGTGCAACTCACTCATATACTATGTACTACACTGTGCGTTTCTTATATTCTAAGTTTTTCAGTGCAACTCACTCATATACTATGTACTACACTGTGCGTTTCTTATATTCTAAGTTTTTCAGTGCAACTCACTCATATACTATGTACTACACTGTGCATTTCGTGTAATGCGGGTTTTTCAGTAAATTCTAAGTTTTTCAGTGCAACTCACTCGTATACTATGTACTACACTGTGCGTTTCTTATATTCTAAGTTTTTCAGTGCAACTCACTCATATACTATGTACTACACTGTGCGTTTCTTATATTCTAAGTTTTTCAGTGCAACTCACTCATATACTATGTACTACACTGTGCGTTTCTTATATTCTAAGTTTTTCAGTGCAACTCACTCATGTACTATGTACTACAGTGTGCGTTTCTTATATTCTAAGTTTTTCAGTGCAACTCACTCATATACTATGTACTACACTGTGCGTTTCTTATATTCTAAGTTTTTCAGTGCAACTCACTCATATACTATGTACTACACTGTGCGTTTCTTATACTCTAAGTTTTTCAGTGCAACTCACTCATATACTTTGTACTACACTGTGCGTTTCTTATATTCTAAGTTTTTCAGTGCAACTCACTCATATACTATGTACTACACTGTGCGTTTCTTAAATTATAAGTTTTTCAGTGCAACTCACTCATATACTATGTACTACACTGTGCGTTTCTTATATTCTAAGTTTTTCAGTGCAACTCACTCATATACTATGTACTACACTGTGCGTTTCTTATATTCTAAGTTTTTCAGTGCAACTCACTCATATACTATGTACTACACTGTGCGTTTCTTATATTCTAAGTTTTTCAGTGCAACTCACTCATATACTATGTACTACACTGTGCATTTCGTGTAATGCGGGTTTTTCAGTAAATTCTAAGTTTTTCAGTGCAACTCACTCATATACTATGTACTACACTGTGCGTTTCTTATATTCTAAGTTTTTCAGTGCAACTCACTCATATACTATGTACTACACTGTGCGTTTCTTATATTCTAAGTTTTTCAGTGCAACTCACTCATATACTATGTACTACACTGTGCGTTTCTTATATTCTAAGTTTTTCAGTGCAACTCACTCATATACAATGTACTACACTGTGCATTTCGTGTAATGCGGGTTTTTCAGTAAATTCTAAGTTTTTCAGTGCAACTCACTCATATACTATGTACTACACTGTGCGTTTCTTAAATTCTAAGTTTTTCAGTGCAACTCACTCATATACTATGTACTACACTGTGCGTTTCTTATAGTCTAAGTTTTTCAGTGCATCTCACTCATATACTATGTACTACACTGTGCATTTCGTGTAATGCGGGTTTTTCAGTAAATTCTAAGTTTTTCAGTGCAACTCACTCGTATACTATGTACTACACTGTGCGTTTCTTATATTCTAAGTTTTTCAGTGCAACTCACTCATATACTATGTACTACACTGTGCGTTTCTTATATTCTAAGTTTTTCAGTGCAACTCACTCATATACTATGTACTACACTGTGCGTTTCTTATATTCTAAGTTTTTCAGTGCAACTCACTCATGTACTATGTACTACAGTGTGCGTTTCTTATATTCTAAGTTTTTCAGTGCAACTCACTCATATACTATGTACTACACTGTGCTTTTCTTATATTCTAAGTTTTTCAGTGCAACTCACTCATATACTATGTACTACACTGTGCGTTTCTTATACTCTAAGTTTTTCAGTGCAACTCACTCATATACTTTGTACTACACTGTGCGTTTCTTATATTCTAAGTTTTTCAGTGCAACTCACTCATATACTATGTACTACACTGTGCGTTTCTTAAATTATAAGTTTTTCAGTGCAACTCACTCATATACTATGTACTACACTGTGCGTTTCTTATATTCTAAGTTTTTCAGTGCAACTCACTCATATACTATGTACTACACTGTGCGTTTCTTATATTCTAAGTTTTTCAGTGCAACTCACTCATATACTATGTACTACACTGTGCGTTTCTTATATTCTAAGTTTTTCAGTGCAACTCACTCATATACTATGTACTACACTGTGCATTTCGTGTAATGCGGGTTTTTCAGTAAATTCTAAGTTTTTCAGTGCAACTCACTCATATACTATGTACTACAGTGTGCGTTTCTTATATTCTAAGTTTTTCAGTGCAACTCACTCATATACTATGTACTACACTGTGCGTTTCTTATATTCTAAGTTTTTCAGTGCAACTCACTCATATACTATGTACTACACTGTGCGTTTCTTATATTCTAAGTTTTTCAGTGCAACTCACTCATATACTATATACTACACTGTGCGTTTCTTATATTCTAAGTTTTTCAGTGCAACTCACTCATATACAATGTACTACACTGTGCATTTCGTGTAATGCGGGTTTTTCAGTAAATTCTAAGTTTTTCAGTGCAACTCACTCATATACTATGTACTACACTGTGCGTTTCTTAAATTCTAAGTTTTTCAGTGCAACTCACTCATATACTATGTACTACACTGTGCGTTTCTTATATTCTAAGTTTTTCAGTGCAACTCACTCATATACTATGTACTACACTGTGCGTTTCTTATATTCTAAGTTTTTCAGTGCAACTAACTCATATACTATGTACTACACTGTGCGTTTCTTATATTCTAAGTTTTTCAGTGCAACTCACTCATATACTATGTACTACACTGTGCGTTTCTTATATTCTAAGTTTTTCAGTGCAACTCACTCATATACTATGTACTATACTGTGCATTTCGTGTAATGCGGGTTTTTCAGTAAATTCTAAGTTTGTCAGTGCAACTCACTCATATACTATGTACTACACTCCGTGTTTCTTATATTCTAAGTTTTTCAGTGCAACTCACTCATATACTATGTACTACACGGTGCGTTTCTTATATTCTAAATTTTTCAGTGCAACTCACTCATATACTATGTACTACACTGTGCGTTTCTTATATTCTAAGTTTTTCAGTGCAACTCACTCATATACTATGTTCTACACTGTGCGTTTCTTAAATTCTAAGTTTTTCAGTGCAACTAACTCATATACTATGTACTACAATGTGCGTTTCTTATATTCTAAGTTTTTCAGTGCAACTCACTCATATACTATGTACTACACTGTGCGTTTCTTATATTCTAAGTTTTTCAGTGCAACTCACTCATATACTATGTACTACACTGTGCATTTCGTGTAATGCGGGTTTTTCAGTAAATTCTAAGTTTTTCAGTGCAACTCACTCACATACTATGTACTACACTGTGCGTTTCTTATATTCTAAGTTTTTCAGTGCAACTCACTCATATACTATGTACTACACTGTGCGTTTCTTATATTCTAAGTTTTTCAGTGCAACTCACTCATATACTATGTACTACACTGTGCGTTTCTTATATTCTAAGTTTTTCAGTGCAACTCACTCATATACTATGTACTACACTGTGCGTTTCTTATATTCTAAGTTTTTCAGTGCAACTCACTCATATACTATGTACTACAATGTGCGTTTCTTATATTCTAAGTTTTTCAGTGCAACTCACTCATATACTATGTACGACACTGTGCGTTTCTTATATTATAAGTTTTTCAGTGCAACTCACTCATATACTATGTACTACACTGTGCGTTTCTTATATTCTAAGTTTTTCAGTACAACTCACTCATATACTATGTACTACACTGTGCGTTTTTTATATTCTAAGTTTTTCAGTGCAACTCACTCATATACAATGTACTACACTGTGCTTTTCTTATATTCTAAGTTTTTCAGTGCAACTCACTCATATACTATGTACTACACTGTGCGTTTCTTATATTCTAAGTTTTTCAGTGCAACTCACTCATATACTATGTACTACACTGTGCGTTTCTTATATTCTAAGTTTTTCGTGCAACTCACTCATATACTATGTACTACACTGTGCGTTTCTTATATTCTAAGTTTTTCAGTGCAACTCACTCATATACTATGTACTACACTGTGCGTTTCTTATATTCTAAGTTTTTCAGTGCAACTCACTCATATACTATGTACTACACTGTGCGTTTCTTATATTCTAAGTTTTTCAGTGCAACTCACTCATATACTATGTACTAACTGTGCGTTTCTTATATTCTAAGTTTTTCAGTGCAACTCACTCATATACTATGTACTACACTGTGCGTTTCTTATATTCTAAGTTTTTCAGTGCAACTCACTCATATACTATGTACTACACTGTGCGTTTCTTAAATTATAAGTTTTTCAGTGCAACTCACTCATATACTATGTACTACACTGTGCGTTTCTTATATTCTAAGTTTTTCAGTGCAACTCACTCATATACTATGTACTACACTGTGCGTTTCTTATATTCTAAGTTTTTCAGTGCAACTCACTCATATACTATGTACTACACTGTGCGTTTCTTATATTCTAAGTTTTTCAGTGCAACTCACTCATATACTATGTACTACACTGTGCATTTCGTGTAATGCGGGTTTTTCAGTAAATTCTAAGTTTTTCAGTGCAACTCACTCGTATACTATGTACTACACTGTGCGTTTCTTATATTCTAAGTTTTTCAGTGCAACTCACTCATATACTATGTACTACACTGTGCGTTTCTTATATTCTAAGTTTTTCAGTGCAACTCACTCATATACTATGTACTACACTGTGCGTTTCTTATATTCTAAGTTTTTCAGTGCAACTCACTCATGTACTATGTACTACAGTGTGCGTTTCTTATATTCTAAGTTTTTCAGTGCAACTCACTCATATACTATGTACTACACTGTGCGTTTCTTATATTCTAAGTTTTTCAGTGCAACTCACTCATATACTATGTACTACACTGTGCGTTTCTTATACTCTAAGTTTTTCAGTGCAACTCACTCATATACTTTGTACTACACTGTGCGTTTCTTATATTCTAAGTTTTTCAGTGCAACTCACTCATATACTATGTACTACACTGTGCGTTTCTTAAATTATAAGTTTTTCAGTGCAACTCACTCATATACTATGTACTACACTGTGCGTTTCTTATATTCTAAGTTTTTCAGTGCAACTCACTCATATACTATGTACTACACTGTGCGTTTCTTATATTCTAAGTTTTTCAGTGCAACTCACTCATATACTATGTACTACACTGTGCGTTTCTTATATTCTAAGTTTTTCAGTGCAACTCACTCATATACTATGTACTACACTGTGCATTTCGTGTAATGCGGGTTTTTCAGTAAATTCTAAGTTTTTCAGTGCAACTCACTCATATACTATGTACTACACTGTGCGTTTCTTATATTCTAAGTTTTTCAGTGCAACTCACTCATATACTATGTACTACACTGTGCGTTTCTTATATTCTAAGTTTTTCAGTGCAACTCACTCATATACTATGTACTACACTGTGCGTTTCTTATATTCTAAGTTTTTCAGTGCAACTCACTCATATACTATATACTACACTGTGCGTTTCTTATATTCTAAGTTTTTCAGTGCAACTCACTCATATACAATGTACTACACTGTGCATTTCGTGTAATGCGGGTTTTTCAGTAAATTCTAAGTTTTTCAGTGCAACTCACTCATATACTATGTACTACACTGTGCGTTTCTTAAATTCTAAGTTTTTCAGTGCAACTCACTCATATACTATGTACTACACTGTGCGTTTCTTATATTCTAAGTTTTTCAGTGCAACTCACTCATATACTATGTACTACACTGTGCGTTTCTTATATTCTAAGTTTTTCAGTGCAACTCACTCATATACTATGTACTATACTGTGCATTTCGTGTAATGCGGGTTTTTCAGTAAATTCTAAGTTTGTCAGTGCAACTCACTCATATACTATGTACTACACTCTGTGTTTCTTATATTCTAAGTTTTTCAGTGCAACTCACTCATATACTATGTACTACACTGTGCGTTTCTTATATTCTAAATTTTTCAGTGCAACTCACTCATATACTATGTACTACACTGTGCGTTTCTTATATTCTAAGTTTTTCAGTGCAACTCACTCATATACTATGTACTACACTGTGCGTTTCTTAAATTCTAAGTTTTTCAGTGCAACTAACTCATATACTATGTACTACAATGTGCGTTTCTTATATTCTAAGTTTTTCAGTGCAACTCACTCATATACTATGTACTACACTGTGCGTTTCTTATATTCTAAGTTTTTCAGTGCAACTCACTCATATACTATGTACTACACTGTGCATTTCGTGTAATGCGGGTTTTTCAGTAAATTCTAAGTTTTTCAGTGCAACTCACTCACATACTATGTACTACACTGTGCGTTTCTTATATTCTAAGTTTTTCAGTGCAACTCACTCATATACTATGTACTACACTGTGCGTTTCTTATATTCTAAGTTTTTCAGTGCAACTAACTCATATACTATGTACTACACTGTGCGTTTCTTATATTCTAAGTTTTTCAGTGCAACTCACTCATATACTATGTACTACACTGTGCGTTTCTTATATTCTAAGTTTTTCAGTGCAACTCACTCATATACTATGTACTATACTGTGCATTTCGTGTAATGCGGGTTTTTCAGTAAATTCTAAGTTTGTCAGTGCAACTCACTCATATACTATGTACTACACTCTGTGTTTCTTATATTCTAAGTTTTTCAGTGCAACTCACTCATATACTATGTACTACACGGTGCGTTTCTTATATTCTAAATTTTTCAGTGCAACTCACTCATATACTATGTACTACACTGTGCGTTTCTTATATTCTAAGTTTTTCAGTGCAACTCACTCATATACTATGTACTACACTGTGCGTTTCTTAAATTCTAAGTTTTTCAGTGCAACTAACTCATATACTATGTACTACAATGTGCGTTTCTTATATTCTAAGTTTTTCAGTGCATCTCACTCATATACTATGTACTACACTGTGCGTTTCTTATATTCTTAGTTTTTCAGTGCAACTCACTCATATACTATGTACTACACTGTGCATTTCGTGTAATGCGGGTTTTTCAGTAAATTCTAAGTTTTTCAGTGCAACTCACTCACATACTATGTACTACACTGTGCGTTTCTTATATTCTAAGTTTTTCAGTGCAACTCACTCATATACTATGTACTACACTGTGCGTTTCTTATATTCTAAGTTTTTCAGTGCAACTCACTCATATACTATGTACTACACTGTGCGTTTCTTATATTCTAAGTTTTTCAGTGCAACTCACTCATATACTATGTACTACACTGTGCGTTTCTTATATTCTAAGTTTTTCAGTGCAACTCACTCATATACTATGTACTACTATGTGCGTTTCTTATATTCTAAGTTTTTCAGTGCAACTCACTCATATACTATGTACTACACTGTGCGTTTCTTATATTATAAGTTTTTCAGTGCAACTCACTCATATACTATGTACTACACTGTGCGTTTCTTATATTCTAAGTTTTTCAGTACAACTCACTCATATACTATGTACTACACTGTGCGTTTTTTATATTCTAAGTTTTTCAGTGCAACTCACTCATATACAATGTACTACACTGTGCTTTTCTTATATTCTAAGTTTTTCAGTGCAACTCACTCATATACTATGTACTACACTGTGCGTTTCTTATATTCTAAGTTTTTCAGTGCAACTCACTCATATACTATGTACTACACTGTGCGTTTCTTATATTCTAAGTTTTTCGTGCAACTCACTCATATACTATGTACTACACTGTGCGTTTCTTATATTCTAAGTTTTTCAGTGCAACTCACTCATATACTATGTACTACACTGTGCGTTTCTTATATTCTAAGTTTTTCAGTGCAACTCACTCATATACTATGTACTACACTGTGCGTTTCTTATATTCTAAGTTTTTCAGTGCAACTCACTCATATACTATGTACTAACTGTGCGTTTCTTATATTCTAAGTTTTTCAGTGCAACTCACTCATATACTATGTACTACACTGTGCGTTTCTTATATTCTAAGTTTTTCAGTGCAACTCACTCATATACTATGTACTACACTGTGCGTTTCTTAAATTATAAGTTTTTCAGTGCAACTCACTCATATACTATGTACTACACTGTGCGTTTCTTATATTCTAAGTTTTTCAGTGCAACTCACTCATATACTATGTACTACACTGTGCGTTTCTTATATTCTAAGTTTTTCAGTGCAACTCACTCATATACTATGTACTACACTGTGCGTTTCTTATATTCTAAGTTTTTCAGTGCAACTCACTCATATACTATGTACTACACTGTGCATTTCGTGTAATGCGGGTTTTTCAGTAAATTCTAAGTTTTTCAGTGCAACTCACTCGTATACTATGTACTACACTGTGCGTTTCTTATATTCTAAGTTTTTCAGTGCAACTCACTCATATACTATGTACTACACTGTGCGTTTCTTATATTCTAAGTTTTTCAGTGCAACTCACTCATATACTATGTACTACACTGTGCGTTTCTTATATTCTAAGTTTTTCAGTGCAACTCACTCATGTACTATGTACTACAGTGTGCGTTTCTTATATTCTAAGTTTTTCAGTGCAACTCACTCATATACTATGTACTACACTGTGCGTTTCTTATATTCTAAGTTTTTCAGTGCAACTCACTCATATACTATGTACTACACTGTGCGTTTCTTATACTCTAAGTTTTTCAGTGCAACTCACTCATATACTTTGTACTACACTGTGCGTTTCTTATATTCTAAGTTTTTCAGTGCAACTCACTCATATACTATGTACTACACTGTGCGTTTCTTATATTCTAAGTTTTTCAGTGCAACTCACTCATATACTATGTACTACACTGTGCGTTTCTTATATTCTAAGTTTTTCAGTGCAACTCACTCATATACTATGTACTACACTGTGCGTTTCTTATATTCTAAGTTTTTCAGTGCAACTCACTCATATACTATGTACTACACTGTGCGTTTCTTATATTCTAAGTTTTTCAGTGCAACTCACTCATATACTATGTACTACACTGTGCATTTCGTGTAATGCGGGTTTTTCAGTAAATTCTAAGTTTTTTAGTGCAACTCACTCATATACTATGTACTACACTGTGCGTTTCTTATATTCTAAGTTTTTCAGTGCAACTCACTCATATACAATGTACTACACTGTGCGTTTCTTATATTCTAAGTTTTTCAGTGCAACTCACTCATATACTATGTACTACACTGTGCGTTTCTTATATTCTAAGTTTTTCAGTGCAACTCACTCATATACTATATACTACACTGTGCGTTTCTTATATTCTAAGTTTTTCAGTGCAACTCATTCATATACAATGTACTACACTGTGCATTTCGTGTAATGCGGGTTTTTCAGTAAATTCTAAGTTTTTCAGTGCAACTCACTCATATACTATGTACTACACTGTGCGTTTCTTAAATTCTAAGTTTTTCAGTGCAACTCACTCATATACTATGTACTACACTGTGCGTTTCTTATATTCTAAGTTTTTCAGTGCAACTCACTCATATACTATGTACTACACTGTGCGTTTCTTATATTCTAAGTTTTTCAGTGCAACTCACTCATATACTATGTACTATACTGTGCATTTCGTGTAATGCGGGTTTTTCAGTAAATTCTAAGTTTGTCAGTGCAACTCACTCATATACTATGTACTACACTCTGTGTTTCTTATATTCTAAGTTTTTCAGTGCAACTCACTCATATACTATGTACTACACTGTGCGTTTCTTATATTCTAAATTTTTCAGTGCAACTCACTCATATACTATGTACTACACTGTGCGTTTCTTATATTCTAAGTTTTTCAGTGCAACTCACTCATATACTATGTACTACACTGTGCGTTTCTTAAATTCTAAGTTTTTCAGTGCAACTAACTCATATACTATGTACTACAATGTGCGTTTCTTATATTCTAAGTTTTTCAGTGCAACTCACTCATATACTATGTACTACACTGTGCGTTTCTTATATTCTAAGTTTTTCAGTGCAACTCACTCATATACTATGTACTACACTGTGCATTTCGTGTAATGCGGGTTGTTCAGTAAATTCTAAGTTTTTCAGTGCAACTCACTCACATACTATGTACTACACTGTGCGTTTCTTATATTCTAAGTTTTTCAGTGCAACTCACTCATATACTATGTACTACACTGTGCGTTTCTTATATTCTAAGTTTTTCAGTGCAACTCACTCATATACTATGTACTACACTGTGCGTTTCTTATATTCTAAGTTTTTCAGTGCAACTCACTCATATACTATGTACTACACTGTGCGTTTCTTAAATTCTAAGTTTTTCAGTGCAACTCACTCATATACTATGTACTACAATGTGCGTTTCTTATATTCTAAGTTTTTCAGTGCAACTCACTCATATACTATGTACTACACTGTGCGTTTCTTATATTCTAAGTTTTTCAGTGCAACTCACTCATATACTATGTACTAACTGTGCGTTTCTTATATTCTAAGTTTTTCAGTGCAACTCACTCATATACTATGTACTACACTGTGCGTTTCTTATATTCTAAGTTTTTCAGTGCAACTCACTCATATACAATGTACTACACTGTGCGTTTCTTATATTCTAAGTTTTTCAGTGCAACTCACTCATATACTATGTACTACACTGTGCGTTTCTTATATTCTAAGTTTTTCAGTGCAACTCACTCATATACTATATACTACACTGTGCGTTTCTTATATTCTAAGTTTTTCAGTGCAACTCATTCATATACAATGTACTACACTGTGCATTTCGTGTAATGCGGGTTTTTCAGTAAATTCTAAGTTTTTCAGTGCAACTCACTCATATACTATGTACTACACTGTGCGTTTCTTAAATTCTAAGTTTTTCAGTGCAACTCACTCATATACTATGTACTACACTGTGCGTTTCTTATATTCTAAGTTTTTCAGTGCAACTCACTCATATACTATGTACTACACTGTGCGTTTCTTATATTCTAAGTTTTTCAGTGCAACTCACTCATATACTATGTACTATACTGTGCATTTCGTGTAATGCGGGTTTTTCAGTAAATTCTAAGTTTGTCAGTGCAACTCACTCATATACTATGTACTACACTCTGTGTTTCTTATATTCTAAGTTTTTCAGTGCAACTCACTCATATACTATGTACTACACTGTGCGTTTCTTATATTCTAAATTTTTCAGTGCAACTCACTCATATACTATGTACTACACTGTGCGTTTCTTATATTCTAAGTTTTTCAGTGCAACTCACTCATATACTATGTACTACACTGTGCGTTTCTTAAATTCTAAGTTTTTCAGTGCAACTAACTCATATACTATGTACTACAATGTGCGTTTCTTATATTCTAAGTTTTTCAGTGCAACTCACTCATATACTATGTACTACACTGTGCGTTTCTTATATTCTAAGTTTTTCAGTGCAACTCACTCATATACTATGTACTACACTGTGCATTTCGTGTAATGCGGGTTGTTCAGTAAATTCTAAGTTTTTCAGTGCAACTCACTCACATACTATGTACTACACTGTGCGTTTCTTATATTCTAAGTTTTTCAGTGCAACTCACTCATATACTATGTACTACACTGTGCGTTTCTTATATTCTAAGTTTTTCAGTGCAACTCACTCATATACTATGTACTACACTGTGCGTTTCTTATATTCTAAGTTTTTCAGTGCAACTCACTCATATACTATGTACTACACTGTGCGTTTCTTAAATTCTAAGTTTTTCAGTGCAACTCACTCATATACTATGTACTACAATGTGCGTTTCTTATATTCTAAGTTTTTCAGTGCAACTCACTCATATACTATGTACTACACTGTGCGTTTCTTATATTCTAAGTTTTTCAGTGCAACTCACTCATATACTATGTACTAACTGTGCGTTTCTTATATTCTAAGTTTTTCAGTGCAACTCACTCATATACTATGTACTACACTGTGCGTTTCTTATATTCTAAGTTTTTCAGTGCAACTCACTCATATACTATGTACTACACTGTGCGTTTCTTATATTCTAAGTTTTTCAGTGCAACTCACTCATATACTATGTACTACACTGTGCATTTCGTGTAATGCGGGTTTTTCAGTAAATTCTACGTTTTTCAGTGCAACTCACTCATATACTATGTACTACACTGTGCGTTTCTTATATTCTAAGTTTTTCAGTGCAACTCACTCATATACTATGTACTACACTGTGCGTTTCTTATATTCTAAGTTTTTCAGTGCAACTCACTCATATACTATGTACTACACGGTGCGTTTTTTATATTCTAAGTTTTTCAGTGCAACTCACTCATATACTATGTACTACACTGTGCTTTTCTTATATTCTAAGTTTTACAGTGCAACTCACTCATATACTATGTACTACACTGTGCGTTTCTTATATTCTAAGTTTTTCAGTCCAACTCACTCATATACTATGTACTACACTGTGTGTTTCTTATATTCTAAGTTTTTCAGTGCAACTCACTCATATACTATGTACTACACTGTGCGTTTCTTATATTCTAAGTTTTTCAGTGCAACTCACTCATATACTATGTACTACACTGTGCGTTTCTTATATTCTAAGTTTTTCAGTGCAACTCACTCATATACTATGTACTACACTGTGCGTTTCTTATATTCTAAGTTTTTCAGTGAAACTCACTCATATACTATGTACTACACGGTGCGTTTCTTATATTCTAAGTTTTTCAGTGCAACTCACTCATGTACTATGTACTACAGTGTGCGTTTCTTATATTCTAAGTTTTTCAGTGCAACTCACTCATATACTATGTACTACACTGTGCGTTTCTTATATTCTAAGTTTTTCAGTGCAACTCACTCATATACTATGTACTACACTGTGCGTTTCTTATACTCTAAGTTTTTCAGTGCAACTCACTCATATACTTTGTACTACACTGTGCGTTTCTTATATTCTAAGTTTTTCAGTGCAACTCACTCATATACTATGTACTACACTGTGCGTTTCTTAAATTATAAGTTTTTCAGTGCAACTCACTCATATACTATGTACTACACTGTGCGTTTCTTATATTCTAAGTTTTTCAGTGCAACTCACTCATATACTATGTACTACACTGTGCGTTTCTTATATTCTAAGTTTTTCAGTGCAACTCACTCATATACTATGTACTACACTGTGCTTTTCTTATATTCTAAGTTTTTCAGTGCAACTCACTCATATACTATGTACTACACTGTGCGTTTCTTAAATTCTAAGTTTTTCAGTGCAACTCACTCATATACTATGTACTACACTGTGTGTTTCTTAAATTCTAAGTTTTTCAGTGCAACTCACTCATATACTATGTACTACACTGTGCGTTTCTTATATTCTAAGTTTTTCAGTGCAACTCACTCATATACTATGTACTACACTGTGCGTTTCTTATATTCTAAGTTTTTCAGTACAACTCACTCATATACTATGTACTACACTGTGCGTTTTTTATATTCTAAGTTTTTCAGTGCAACTCACTCATATACAATGTACTACACTGTGCTTTTCTTATATTCTAAGTTTTTCAGTGCAACTCACTCATATACTATGTACTACACTGTGCGTTTCTTATATTCTAAGTTTTTCAGTGCAACTCACTCATATACTATGTACTACACTGTGCGTTTCTTATATTCTAAGTTTTTCAGTGCAACTCACTCATATACTATGTACTACACTGTGCGTTTCTTATATTCTAAGTTTTTCAGTGCAACTCACTCATATACTATGTACTATACTGTGCATTTCGTGTAATGCGGGTTTTTCAGTAAATTCTAAGTTTGTCAGTGCAACTCACTCATATACTATGTACTACACTCTGTGTTTCTTATATTCTAAGTTTTTCAGTGCAACTCACTCATATACTATGTACTACACTGTGCGTTTCTTATATTCTAAATTTTTCAGTGCAACTCACTCATATACTATGTACTACACTGTGCGTTTCTTATATTCTAAGTTTTTCAGTGCAACTCACTCATATACTATGTACTACACTGTGCGTTTCTTAAATTCTAAGTTTTTCAGTGCAACTAACTCATATACTATGTACTACAATGTGCGTTTCTTATATTCTAAGTTTTTCAGTGCAACTCACTCATATACTATGTACTACACTGTGCATTTCGTGTAATGCGGGTTGTTCAGTAAATTCTAAGTTTTTCAGTGCAACTCACTCACATACTATGTACTACACTGTGCGTTTCTTATATTCTAAGTTTTTCAGTGCAACTCACTCATATACTATGTACTACACTGTGCGTTTCTTATATTCTAAGTTTTTCAGTGCAACTCACTCATATACTATGTACTACACTGTGCGTTTCTTATATTCTAAGTTTTTCAGTGCAACTCACTCATATACTATGTACTACACTGTGCGTTTCTTAAATTCTAAGTTTTTCAGTGCAACTCACTCATATACTATGTACTACAATGTGCGTTTCTTATATTCTAAGTTTTTCAGTGCAACTCACTCATATACTATGTACTACACTGTGCGTTTCTTATATTCTAAGTTTTTCAGTGCAACTCACTCATATACTATGTACTAACTGTGCGTTTCTTATATTCTAAGTTTTTCAGTGCAACTCACTCATATACTATGTACTACACTGTGCGTTTCTTATATTCTAAGTTTTTCAGTGCAACTCACTCATATACTATGTACTACACTGTGCGTTTCTTATATTCTAAGTTTTTCAGTGCAACTCACTCATATACTATGTACTACACTGTGCATTTCGTGTAATGCGGGTTTTTCAGTAAATTCTACGTTTTTCAGTGCAACTCACTCATATACTATGTACTACACTGTGCGTTTCTTATATTCTAAGTTTTTCAGTGCAACTCACTCATATACTATGTACTACACTGTGCGTTTCTTATATTCTAAGTTTTTCAGTGCAACTCACTCATATACTATGTACTACACGGTGCGTTTCTTATATTCTAAGTTTTTCAGTGCAACTCACTCATATACTATGTACTACACTGTGCTTTTCTTATATTCTAAGTTTTACAGTGCAACTCACTCATATACTATGTACTACACTGTGCGTTTCTTATATTCTAAGTTTTTCAGTCCAACTCACTCATATACTATGTACTACACTGTGTGTTTCTTATATTCTAAGTTTTTCAGTGCAACTCACTCATATACTATGTACTACACTGTGCGTTTCTTATATTCTAAGTTTTTCAGTGCAACTCACTCATATACTATGTACTACACTGTGCGTTTCTTATATTCTAAGTTTTTCAGTGCAACTCACTCATATACTATGTACTACACTGTGCGTTTCTTATATTCTAAGTTTTTCAGTGAAACTCACTCATATACTATGTACTACACGGTGCGTTTCTTATATTCTAAGTTTTTCAGTGCAACTCACTCATGTACTATGTACTACAGTGTGCGTTTCTTATATTCTAAGTTTTTCAGTGCAACTCACTCATATACTATGTACTACACTGTGCGTTTCTTATATTCTAAGTTTTTCAGTGCAACTCACTCATATACTATGTACTACACTGTGCGTTTCTTATACTCTAAGTTTTTCAGTGCAACTCACTCATATACTTTGTACTACACTGTGCGTTTCTTATATTCTAAGTTTTTCAGTGCAACTCACTCATATACTATGTACTACACTGTGCGTTTCTTAAATTATAAGTTTTTCAGTGCAACTCACTCATATACTATGTACTACACTGTGCGTTTCTTATATTCTAAGTTTTTCAGTGCAACTCACTCATATACTATGTACTACACTGTGCGTTTCTTATATTCTAAGTTTTTCAGTGCAACTCACTCATATACTATGTACTACACTGTGCTTTTCTTATATTCTAAGTTTTTCAGTGCAACTCACTCATATACTATGTACTACACTGTGCGTTTCTTAAATTCTAAGTTTTTCAGTGCAACTCACTCATATACTATGTACTACACTGTGCGTTTCTTAAATTCTAAGTTTTTCAGTGCAACTCACTCATATACTATGTACTACACTGTGCGTTTCTTATATTCTAAGTTTTTCAGTGCAACTCACTCATATACTATGTACTACACTGTGCGTTTCTTATATTCTAAGTTTTTCAGTACAACTCACTCATATACTATGTACTACACTGTGCGTTTTTTATATTCTAAGTTTTTCAGTGCAACTCATTCATATACAATGTACTACACTGTGCTTTTCTTATATTCTAAGTTTTTCAGTGCAACTCACTCATATACTATGTACTACACTGTGCGTTTCTTATATTCTAAGTTTTTCAGTGCAACTCACTCATATACTATGTACTACACTGTGCGTTTCTTATATTCTAAGTTTTTCGTGCAACTCACTCATATACTATGTACTACACTGTGCGTTTCTTATATTCTAAGTTTTTCAGTGCAACTCACTCATATACTATGTACTACACTGTGCGTTTCTTATATTCTAAGTTTTTCAGTGCAACTCACTCATATACTATGTACTACACTGTGCGTTTCTTATATTCTAAGTTTTTCAGTGCAACTCACTCATATACTATGTACTACACTGTGCGTTTCTTATATTCTAAGTTTTTCAGTGCAACTCACTCATATACTATGTACTACACTGTGCATTTCGTGTAATGCGGGTTGTTCAGTAAATTCTAAGTTTTTCAGTGCAACTCACTCACATACTATGTACTACACTGTGCGTTTCTTATATTCTAAGTTTTTCAGTGCAACTCACTCATATACTATGTACTACACTGTGCGTTTCTTATATTCTAAGTTTTTCAGTGCAACTCACTCATATACTATGTACTACACTGTGCGTTTCTTATATTCTAAGTTTTTCAGTGCAACTCACTCATATACTATGTACTACACTGTGCGTTTCTTAAATTCTAAGTTTTTCAGTGCAACTCACTCATATACTATGTACTACAATGTGCGTTTCTTATATTCTAAGTTTTTCAGTGCAACTCACTCATATACTATGTACTACACTGTGCGTTTCTTATATTCTAAGTTTTTCAGTGCAACTCACTCATATACTATGTACTAACTGTGCGTTTCTTATATTCTAAGTTTTTCAGTGCAACTCACTCATATACTATGTACTACACTGTGCGTTTCTTATATTCTAAGTTTTTCAGTGCAACTCACTCATATACTATGTACTACACTGTGCGTTTCTTATATTCTAAGTTTTTCAGTGCAACTCACTCATATACTATGTACTACACTGTGCATTTCGTGTAATGCGGGTTTTTCAGTAAATTCTACGTTTTTCAGTGCAACTCACTCATATACTATGTACTACACTGTGCGTTTCTTATATTCTAAGTTTTTCAGTGCAACTCACTCATATACTATGTACTACACTGTGCGTTTCTTATATTCTAAGTTTTTCAGTGCAACTCACTCATATACTATGTACTACACGGTGCGTTTCTTATATTCTAAGTTTTTCAGTGCAACTCACTCATATACTATGTACTACACTGTGCTTTTCTTATATTCTAAGTTTTACAGTGCAACTCACTCATATACTATGTACTACACTGTGCGTTTCTTATATTCTAAGTTTTTCAGTCCAACTCACTCATATACTATGTACTACACTGTGTGTTTCTTATATTCTAAGTTTTTCAGTGCAACTCACTCATATACTATGTACTACACTGTGCGTTTCTTATATTCTAAGTTTTTCAGTGCAACTCACTCATATACTATGTACTACACTGTGCGTTTCTTATATTCTAAGTTTTTCAGTGCAACTCACTCATATACTATGTACTACACTGTGCGTTTCTTATATTCTAAGTTTTTCAGTGAAACTCACTCATATACTATGTACTACACGGTGCGTTTCTTATATTCTAAGTTTTTCAGTGCAACTCACTCATGTACTATGTACTACAGTGTGCGTTTCTTATATTCTAAGTTTTTCAGTGCAACTCACTCATATACTATGTACTACACTGTGCGTTTCTTATATTCTAAGTTTTTCAGTGCAACTCACTCATATACTATGTACTACACTGTGCGTTTCTTATACTCTAAGTTTTTCAGTGCAACTCACTCATATACTTTGTACTACACTGTGCGTTTCTTATATTCTAAGTTTTTCAGTGCAACTCACTCATATACTATGTACTACACTGTGCGTTTCTTAAATTATAAGTTTTTCAGTGCAACTCACTCATATACTATGTACTACACTGTGCGTTTCTTATATTCTAAGTTTTTCAGTGCAACTCACTCATATACTATGTACTACACTGTGCTTTTCTTATATTCTAAGTTTTTCAGTGCAACTCACTCATATACTATGTACTACACGGTGCGTTTCTTATATTCTAAGTTTTTCAGTGCAACTCACTCATGTACTATGTACTACAGTGTGCGTTTCTTATATTCTAAGTTTTTCAGTGCAACTCACTCATATACTATGTACTACACTGTGCGTTTCTTATATTCTAAGTTTTTCAGTGCAACTCACTCATATACTATGTACTACACTGTGCGTTTCTTATATTCTAAGTTTTTCAGTGCAACTCACTCATATACTATGTACTAACTGTGCGTTTCTTATATTCTAAGTTTTTCAGTGCAACTCACTCATATACTATGTACTACACTGTGCGTTTCTTATATTCTAAGTTTTTCAGTGCAACTCACTCATATACTATGTACTACACTGTGCGTTTCTTATATTCTAAGTTTTTCAGTGCAACTCACTCATATACTATGTACTACACTGTGCATTTCGTGTAATGCGGGTTTTTCAGTAAATTCTACGTTTTTCAGTGCAACTCACTCATATACTATGTACTACACTGTGCGTTTCTTATATTCTAAGTTTTTCAGTGCAACTCACTCATATACTATGTACTACACTGTGCGTTTCTTATATTCTAAGTTTTTCAGTGCAACTCACTCATATACTATGTACTACACGGTGCGTTTCTTATATTCTAAGTTTTTCAGTGCAACTCACTCATATACTATGTACTACACTGTGCTTTTCTTATATTCTAAGTTTTACAGTGCAACTCACTCATATACTATGTACTACACTGTGCGTTTCTTATATTCTAAGTTTTTCAGTCCAACTCACTCATATACTATGTACTACACTGTGTGTTTCTTATATTCTAAGTTTTTCAGTGCAACTCACTCATATACTATGTACTACACTGTGCGTTTCTTATATTCTAAGTTTTTCAGTGCAACTCACTCATATACTATGTACTACACTGTGCGTTTCTTATATTCTAAGTTTTTCAGTGCAACTCACTCATATACTATGTACTACACTGTGCGTTTCTTATATTCTAAGTTTTTCAGTGAAACTCACTCATATACTATGTACTACACGGTGCGTTTCTTATATTCTAAGTTTTTCAGTGCAACTCACTCATGTACTATGTACTACAGTGTGCGTTTCTTATATTCTAAGTTTTTCAGTGCAACTCACTCATATACTATGTACTACACTGTGCGTTTCTTATATTCTAAGTTTTTCAGTGCAACTCACTCATATACTATGTACTACACTGTGCGTTTCTTATACTCTAAGTTTTTCAGTGCAACTCACTCATATACTTTGTACTACACTGTGCGTTTCTTATATTCTAAGTTTTTCAGTGCAACTCACTCATATACTATGTACTACACTGTGCGTTTCTTAAATTATAAGTTTTTCAGTGCAACTCACTCATATACTATGTACTACACTGTGCGTTTCTTATATTCTAAGTTTTTCAGTGCAACTCACTCATATACTATGTACTACACTGTGCTTTTCTTATATTCTAAGTTTTTCAGTGCAACTCACTCATATACTATGTACTACACAGTGCGTTTCTTAAATTCTAGGTTTTTCAGTGCAACTCACTCATATACTATGTACTACACTGTGTGTTTCTTAAATTCTAAGTTTTTCAGTGCAACTCACTCATATACTATGTACTACACTGTGCGTTTCTTATATTCTAAGTTTTTCAGTGCAACTCACTCATATACTATGTACTACACTGTGCGTTTCTTATATTCTAAGTTTTTCAGTACAACTCACTCATATACTATGTACTACACTGTGCGTTTTTTATATTCTAAGTTTTTCAGTGCAACTCACTCATATACAATGTACTACACTGTGCTTTTCTTATATTCTAAGTTTTTCAGTGCAACTCACTCATATACTATGTACTACACTGTGCGTTTCTTATATTCTAAGTTTTTCAGTGCAACTCACTCATATACTATGTACTACACTGTGCGTTTCTTATATTCTAAGTTTTTCGTGCAACTCACTCATATACTATGTACTACACTGTGCGTTTCTTATATTCTAAGTTTTTCAGTGCAACTCACTCATATACTATGTACTACACTGTGCGTTTCTTATATTCTAAGTTTTTCAGTGCAACTCACTCATATACTATGTACTACACTGTGCGTTTCTTAAATTCTAAGTTTTTCAGTGCAACTAACTCATATACTATGTACTACAATGTGCGTTTCTTATATTCTAAGTTTTTCAGTGCAACTCACTCATATACTATGTACTACACTGTGCGTTTCTTATATTCTAAGTTTTTCAGTGCAACTCACTCATATACTATGTACTACACTGTGCATTTCGTGTAATGCGGGTTTTTCAGTAAATTCTAAGTTTTTCAGTGCAACTCACTCACATACTATGTACTACACTGTGCGTTTCTTATATTCTAAGTTTTTCAGTGCAACTCACTCATATACTATGTACTACACTGTGCGTTTCTTATATTCTAAGTTTTTCAGTGCAACTCACTCATATACTATGTACTACACTGTGCGTTTCTTATATTCTAAGTTTTTCAGTGCAAATCACTCATATACTATGTACTACACTGTGCGTTTCTTAAATTCTAAGTTTTTCAGTGCAACTCACTCATATACTATGTACTACACTGTGCGTTTCTTATATTCTAAGTTTTTCAGTGCAACTCACTCATATACTATGTACTAACTGTGCGTTTCTTATATTCTAAGTTTTTCAGTGCAACTCACTCATATACTATGTACTACACTGTGCGTTTCTTATATTCTAAGTTTTTCAGTGCAACTCACTCATATACTATGTACTACACTGTGCGTTTCTTATATTCTAAGTTTTTCAGTGCAACTCACTCATATACTATGTACTACACTATGCATTTCGTGTAATGCGGGTTTTTCAGTAAATTCTACGTTTTTCAGTGCAACTCACTCATATACTATGTACTACACTGTGCGTTTCTTATATTCTAAGTTTTTCAGTGCAACTCACTCATATACTATGTACTACACTGTGCGTTTCTTATATTCTAAGTTTTTCAGTGCAACTCACTCATATACTATGTACTACACGGTGCGTTTCTTATATTCTAAGTTTTTCAGTGCAACTCACTCATATACTATGTACTACACTGTGCTTTTCTTATATTCTAAGTTTTACAGTGCAACTCACTCATATACTATGTACTACACTGTGCGTTTCTTATATTCTAAGTTTTTCAGTCCAACTCACTCATATACTATGTACTACACTGTGTGTTTCTTATATTCTAAGTTTTTCAGTGCAACTCACTCATATACTATGTACTACACTGTGCGTTTCTTATATTCTAAGTTTTTCAGTGCAACTCACTCATATACTATGTACTACACTGTGCGTTTCTTATATTCTAAGTTTTTCAGTGCAACTCACTCATATACTATGTACTACACTGTGCGTTTCTTATATTCTAAGTTTTTCAGTGAAACTCACTCATATACTATGTACTACACGGTGCGTTTCTTATATTCTAAGTTTTTCAGTGCAACTCACTCATGTACTATGTACTACAGTGTGCGTTTCTTATATTCTAAGTTTTTCAGTGCAACTCACTCATATACTATGTACTACACTGTGCGTTTCTTATATTCTAAGTTTTTCAGTGCAACTCACTCATATACTATGTACTACACTGTGCGTTTCTTATACTCTAAGTTTTTCAGTGCAACTCACTCATATACTTTGTACTACACTGTGCGTTTCTTATATTCTAAGTTTTTCAGTGCAACTCACTCATATACTATGTACTACACTGTGCGTTTCTTAAATTATAAGTTTTTCAGTGCAACTCACTCATATACTATGTACTACACTGTGCGTTTCTTATATTCTAAGTTTTTCAGTGCAACTCACTCATATACTATGTACTACACTGTGCGTTTCTTATATTCTAAGTTTTTCAGTGCAACTCACTCATATACTATGTACTACACTGTGCTTTTCTTATATTCTAAGTTTTTCAGTGCAACTCACTCATATACTATGTACTACACTGTGCGTTTCTTAAATTCTAAGTTTTTCAGTGCAACTCACTCATATACTATGTACTACACTGTGTGTTTCTTAAATTCTAAGTTTTTCGTGCAACTCACTCATATACTATGTACTACACTGTGCGTTTCTTATATTCTAAGTTTTTCGTGCAACTCACTCATATACTATGTACTACACTGTGCGTTTCTTATATTCTAAGTTTTTCAATGCAACTCACTCATATACTATGTACTACACTGTGCGTTTCTTATATTCTAAGTTTTTCAGTGCAACTCACTCATATACTATGTACTACACTGTGCGTTTCTTATATTCTAAGTTTTTCAGTGCAACTCACTCATATACTATGTACTAACTGTGCGTTTCTTATATTCTAAGTTTTTCAGTGCAACTCACTCATATACTATGTACTACACTGTGCGTTTCTTATATTCTAAGTTTTTCAGTGCAACTCACTCATATACTATGTACTACACTGTGCGTTTCTTATATTCTAAGTTTTTCAGTGCAACTCACTCATATACTATGTACTACACTGTGCATTTCGTGTAATGCGGGTTTTTCAGTAAATTCTACGTTTTTCAGTGCAACTCACTCATATACTATGTACTACACTCTGCGTTTCTTATATTCTAAGTTTTTCAGTGCAACTCACTCATATACTATGTACTACACTCTGCGTTTCTTATATTCTAAGTTTTTCAGTGCAACTCACTCATATACTATGTACTACACTGTGCGTTTCTTATATTCTAAGTTTTTCAGTGCAACTCACTCATATACTATGTACTACACTGTGCGTTTCTTATATTCTAAGTTTTTCAGTGCAACTCACTCATATACTATGTACTACACGGTGCGTTTCTTATATTCTAAGTTTTTCAGTGCAACTCACTCATATACTATGTACTACACTGTGCTTTTCTTATATTCTAAGTTTTTCAGTGCAACTCACTCATATACTATGTACTACACTGTGCGTTTCTTATATTCTAAGTTTTTCAGTCCAACTCACTCATATACTAGGTACTACACTGTGTGTTTCTTAAATTCTAAGTTTTTCAGTGCAACTCACTCATATACTATGTACTACACTGTGCGTTTCTTATATTCTAAGTTTTTCAGTGCAACTCACTCATATACTATGTACTACACTGTGCATTTCGTGTAATGCGGGTTTTTCAGTAAATTCTAAGTTTTTCAGTGCAACTCACTCATATACTATGTACTACACTGTGCGTTTCTTATATTCTAAGTTTTTCAGTGCAACTCACTCATATACTATGTACTACACTGTGCGTTTCTTATATTCTAAGTTTTTCAGTGCAACTCACTCATATACTATGTACTACACTGTGCGTTTCTTATATTCTAAGTTTTTCAGTGCAACTCACTCATATACTATGTACTACATTGTGCGTTTCTTAAATTCTAAGTTTTTCAGTGCAACTCACTCATATACTATGTACTACACTGTGCTTTTCTTATATTCTAAGTTTTTCAGTGCAACTCACTCATATACTATGTACTACACTGTGCGTTTCTTATATTCTAAGTTTTTCAGTGCAACTCACTCATATACTATGTACTACACTGTGCGTTTCTTATATTCTAAGTTTTTCGTGCAACTCACTCATATACTATGTACTACACTGTGCGTTTCTTATATTCTAAGTTTTTCAGTGCAACTCACTCATATACTATGTACTACACTGTGCGTTTCTTATATTCTAAGTTTTTCAGTGCAACTCACTCATATACTATGTACTACACTGTGCGTTTCTTATATTCTAAGTTTTTCAGTGCAACTCACTCATATACTATGTACTACACTGTGCGTTTCTTATATTCTAAGTTTTTCAGTGCAACTCACTCATATACTATGTACTACACTGTGCGTTTCTTAAATTATAAGTTTTTCAGTGCAACTCACTCATATACTATGTACTACACTGTGCGTTTCTTATATTCTAAGTTTTTCAGTGCAACTCACTCATATACTATGTACTACACTGTGCGTTTCTTATATTCTAAGTTTTTCAGTGCAACTCACTCATATACTATGTACTACACTGTGCGTTTCTTATATTCTAAGTTTTTCAGTGCAACTCACTCATATACTATGTACTACACTGTGCATTTCGTGTAATGCGGGTTTTTCAGTAAATTCTAAGTTTTTCAGTGCAACTCACTCGTATACTATGTACTACACTGTGCGTTTCTTATATTCTAAGTTTTTCAGTGCAACTCACTCATATACTATGTACTACACTGTGCGTTTCTTATATTCTAAGTTTTTCAGTGCAACTCACTCATATACTATGTACTACACTGTGCGTTTCTTATATTCTAAGTTTTTCAGTGCAACTCACTCATGTACTATGTACTACAGTGTGCGTTTCTTATATTCTAAGTTTCTCAGTGCAACTCACTCATATACTATGTACTACACTGTGCGTTTCTTATATTCTAAGTTTTTCAGTGCAACTCACTCATATACTATGTACTACACTGTGCGTTTCTTATACTCTAAGTTTTTCAGTGCAACTCACTCATATACTTTGTACTACACTGTGCGTTTCTTATATTCTAAGTTTTTCAGTGCAACTCACTCATATACTATGTACTACACTGTGCGTTTCTTAAATTATAAGTTTTTCAGTGCAACTCACTCATATACTATGTACTACACTGTGCGTTTCTTATATTCTAAGTTTTTCAGTGCAACTCACTCATATACTATGTACTACACTGTGCGTTTCTTATATTCTTAGTTTTTCAGTGCAACTCACTCATATACTATGTACTACACTGTGCATTTCGTGTAATGCGGGTTTTTCAGTAAATTCTAAGTTTTTCAGTGCAACTCACTCATATACTATGTACTACACTGTGCGTTTCTTATATTCTAAGTTTTTCAGTGCAACAAACTCATATACTATGTACTACACTGTGCGTTTCTTATATTCTAAGTTTTTCAGTGCAACTCACTCATATACTATGTACTACACTGTGCGTTTCTTATATTCTAAGTTTTTCAGTGCAACTCACTCATATACTATATACTACACTGTGCGTTTCTTATATTCTAAGTTTTTCAGTGCAACTCACTCATATACAATGTACTACACTGTGCATTTCGTGTAATGCGGGTTTTTCAGTAAATTCTAAGTTTTTCAGTGCAACTCACTCATATACTATGTACTACACTGTGCGTTTCTTAAATTCTAAGTTTTTCAGTGCAACTCACTCATATACTATGTACTACACTGTGCGTTTCTTATATTCTAAGTTTTTCAGTGCAACTCACTCATATACTATGTACTACACTGTGCGTTTCTTATATTCTAAGTTTTTCAGTGCAACTAACTCATATACTATGTACTACACTGTGCGTTTCTTATATTCTAAGTTTTTCAGTGCAACTCACTCATATACTATGTACTACACTGTGCGTTTCTTATATTCTAAGTTTTTCAGTGCAACTCACTCATATACTATGTACTATACTGTGCATTTCGTGTAATGCGGGTTTTTCAGTAAATTCTAAGTTTGTCAGTGCAACTCACTCATATACTATGTACTACACTCTGTGTTTCTTATATTCTAAGTTTTTCAGTGCAACTCACTCATATACTATGTACTACACTGTGCGTTTCTTATATTCTAAATTTTTCAGTGCAACTCACTCATATACTATGTACTACACTGTGCGTTTCTTATATTCTAAGTTTTTCAGTGCAACTCACTCATATACTATGTACTACACTGTGCGTTTCTTAAATTCTAAGTTTTTCAGTGCAACTAACTCATATACTATGTACTACAATGTGCGTTTCTTATATTCTAAGTTTTTCAGTGCAACTCACTCATATACTATGTACTACACTGTGCGTTTCTTATATTCTAAGTTTTTCAGTGCAACTCACTCATATACTATGTACTACACTGTGCATTTCGTGTAATGCGGGTTTTTCAGTAAATTCTAAGTTTTTCAGTGCAACTCACTCACATACTATGTACTACACTGTGCGTTTCTTATATTCTAAGTTTTTCAGTGCAACTCACTCATATACTATGTACTACACTGTGCGTTTCTTATATTCTAAGTTTTTCAGTGCAACTCACTCATATACTATGTACTACACTGTGCGTTTCTTATATTCTAAGTTTTTCAGTGCAACTCACTCATATACTATGTACTACACTGTGCGTTTCTTAAATTCTAAGTTTTTCAGTGCAACTCACTCATATACTATGTACTACAATGTGCGTTTCTTATATTCTAAGTTTTTCAGTGCAACTCACTCATATACTATGGACTACACTGTGCGTTTCTTATATTTTAAGTTTTTCAGTGCAACTCACTCATATACTATGTACTAACTGTGCGTTTCTTATATTCTAAGTTTTTCAGTGCAACTCACTCATATACTATGTACTACACTGTGCGTTTCTTATATTCTAAGTTTTTCAGTGTAACTCACTCATATACTATGTACTACACTGTGCGTTTCTTATATTCTAAGTTTTTCAGTGCAACTCACTCATATACTATGTACTACACTGTGCATTTCGTGTAATGCGGGTTTTTCAGTAAATTCTACGTTTTTCAGTGCAACTCACTCATATACTATGTACTACACTGTGCGTTTCTTATATTCTAAGTTTTTCAGTGCAACTCACTCATATACTATGTACTACACTGTGCGTTTCTTATATTCTAAGTTTTTCAGTGCAACTCACTCATATACTATGTACTACACGGTGCTTTTCTTATATTCTAAGTTTTTCAGTGCAACTCACTCATATACTATGTACTACACTGTGCTTTTCTTATATTCTAAGTTTTACAGTGCAACTCACTCATATACTATGTACTACACTGTGCGTTTCTTATATTCTAAGTTTTTCAGTCCAACTCACTCATATACTATGTACTACACTGTGTGTTTCTTATATTCTAAGTTTTTCAGTGCAACTCACTCATATACTATGTACTACACTGTGCGTTTCTTATATTCTATTTTTTCAGTGCAACTCACTCATATACTATGTACTACACTGTGCGTTTCTTATATTCTAAGTTTTTCAGTGCAACTCACTCATATACTATGTACTACACTGTGCGTTTCTTATATTCTAAGTTTTTCAGTGAAACTCACTCATATACTATGTACTACACGGTGCGTTTCTTATATTCTAAGTTTTTCAGTGCAACTCACTCATGTACTATGTACTACAGTGTGCGTTTCTTATACTCTAAGTTTTTCAGTGCAACTCACTCATATACTTTGTACTACACTGTGCGTTTCTTATATTCTAAGTTTTTCAGTGCAACTCACTCATATACTATGTACTACACTGTGCGTTTCTTAAATTATAAGTTTTTCAGTGCAACTCACTCATATACTATGTACTACACTGTGCGTTTCTTATATTCTAAGTTTTTCAGTGCAACTCACTCATATACTATGTACTACACTGTGCGTTTCTTAAATTATAAGTTTTTCAGTGCAACTCACTCATATACTATGTACTACACTGTGCGTTTCTTATATTCTAAGTTTTTCAGTGCAACTCACTCATATACTATGTACTACACTGTGCGTTTCTTATATTCTAAGTTTTTCAGTGCAACTCACTCATATACTATGTACTACACTGTGCTTTTCTTATATTCTAAGTTTTTCAGTGCAACTCACTCATATACTATGTACTACACTGTGTGTTTCTTAAATTCTAAGTTTTTCAGTGCAACTCACTCATATACTATGTACTACACTGTGCGTTTCTTATATTCTAAGTTTTTCAGTGCAACTCACTCATATACTATGTACTACACTGTGCGTTTCTTATATTCTAAGTTTTTCAGTACAACTCACTCATATACTATGTACTACACTGTGCGTTTTTTATATTCTAAGTTTTTCAGTGCAACTCACTCATATACAATGTACTACACTGTGCTTTTCTTATATTCTAAGTTTTTCAGTGCAACTCACTCATATACTATGTACTACACTGTGCGTTTCTTATATTCTAAGTTTTTCAGTGCAACTCACTCATATACTATGTACTACACTGTGCGTTTCTTATATTCTAAGTTTTTCGTGCAACTCACTCATATACTATGTACTACACTGTGCGTTTCTTATATTCTAAGTTTTTCAGTGCAACTCACTCATATACTATGTACTACACTGTGCGTTTCTTATATTCTAAGTTTTTCAGTGCAACTCACTCATATACTATGTACTACACTGTGCGTTTCTTATATTCTAAGTTTTTCAGTGCAACTCACTCATATACAATGTACTAACTGTGCGTTTCTTATATTCTAAGTTTTTCAGTGCAACTCACTCATATACTATGTACTACACTGTGCGTTTCTTATATTCTAAGTTTTTCAGTGCAACTCACTCATATACTATGTACTACACTGTGCGTTTCTTATATTCTAAGTTTTTCAGTGCAACTCACTCATATACTATGTACTACACTGTGCATTTCGTGTAATGCGGGTTTTTCAGTAAATTCTACGTTTTTCAGTGCAACTCACTCATATACTATGTACTACACTGTGCGTTTCTTATATTCTAAGTTTTTCAGTGCAACTCACTCATATACTATGTACTACACTCTGCGTTTCTTATATTCTAAGTTTTTCAGTGCAACTCACTCATATACTATGTACTACACTGTGCGTTTCTTATATTCTAAGTTTTTCAGTGCAACTCACTCATATACTATGTACTACACTGTGCGTTTCTTATATTCTAAGTTTTTCAGTGCAACTCACTCATATACTATGTACTACACGGTGCGTTTCTTATATTCTAAGTTTTTCAGTGCAACTCACTCATATACTATGTACTACACTGTGCTTTTCTTATATTCTAAGTTTTTCAGTGCAACTCACTCATATACTATGTACTACACTGTGCGTTTCTTATATTCTAAGTTTTTCAGTCCAACTCACTCATATACTAGGTACTACACTGTGTGTTTCTTAAATTCTAAGTTTTTCAGTGCAACTCACTCATATACTATGTACTACACTGTGCGTTTCTTATATTCTAAGTTTTTCAGTGCAACTCACTCATATACTATGTACTACACTGTGCATTTCGTGTAATGCGGGTTTTTCAGTAAATTCTAAGTTTTTCATGAAACTCACTCATATACTATGTACTACACTGTGCGTTTCTTATATTCTAAGTTTTTCAGTGCAACTCACTCATATACTATGTACTACACTGTGCGTTTCTTATATTCTAAGTTTTTCAGTGCAACTCACTCATATACTATGTACTACACTGTGCGTTTCTTATATTCTAAGTTTTTCAGTGCAACTCACTCATATACTATGTACTACATTGTGCGTTTCTTAAATTCTAAGTTTTTCAGTGCAACTCACTCATATACTATGTACTACAATGTGCGTTTCTTATATTCTAAGTTTTTCAGTGCAACTCACTCATATACTATGTACTACACTGTGCGTTTCTTATATTCTAAGTTTTTCAGTGCAACTCACTCATATACTATGTACTACACTGTGCGTTTCTTATATTCTAAGTTTTTCAGTGCAACTCACTCATATACTATGTACTACACGGTGCGTTTCTTATATTCTAAGTTTTTCAGTGCAACTCACTCATGTACTATGTACTACAGTGTGCGTTTCTTATATTCTAAGTTTTTCAGTGCAACTCACTCATATACTATGTACTACACTGTGCGTTTCTTATATTCTAAGTTTTTCAGTGCAACTCACTCATATACTATGTACTACACTGTGCATTTCGTGTAATGCGGGTTTTTCAGTAAATTCTAAGTTTTTCAGTGCAACTCACTCATATACTATGTACTACCCTGTGCGTTTCTTATATTCTAAGTTTTTCAGTGCAACTCACTCATATACTATGTACTACAATGTGCGTTTCTTATATTCTAAGTTTTTCAGTGCAACTCACTCATATACTATGTACTACACTGTGCGTTTCTTATACTCTAAGTTTTTCAGTGCAACTCACTCATATACTTTGTACTACACTGTGCTTTTCTTATACTCTAAGTTTTTCAGTGCAACTCACTCATATACTATGGACTACACTGTGCGTATCTTAAATTCTAAGTTTTTCAGTGCAACTCACTCATATACTATGTACTACACTGTGCGTTTCTTATATTCTAAGTTTTTCAGTGCAACTCACTCATATACAATGTACTACACTGTGCATTTCGTGTAATGCGGGTTTTTCAGTAAATTCTAAGTTTTTCAGTGCAACTCACTCATATACTATGTACTACACTGTGCGTTTCTTATATTCTAAGTTTTTCAGTGCAACTCACTCATATACTATGTACTACACTGTGCGTTTCTTATATTCTAAGTTTTTCAGTGCAACTCACTCATATACTATGTACTACACTGTGCGTTTCTTATATTCTAAGTTTTTCAGTGCAACTAACTCATATACTATGTACTACACTGTGCGTTTCTTATATTCTAAGTTTTTCAGTGCAACTCACTCATATACTATGTACTACACTGTGCGTTTCTTATATTCTAAGTTTTTCAGTGCAACTCACTCATATACTATGTACTACACTCTGTGTTTCTTATATTCTAAGTTTTTCAGTGCAACTCACTCATATACTATGTACTACACTGTGCATTTCTTATATTCTAAATTTTTCAGTGCAACTCACTCATATACTATGTACTACACTGTGCGTTTCTTATATTCTACGTTTTTCAGTGCAACTCACTCATATACTATGTACTACACTGTGCGTTTCTTAAATTCTAAGTTTTTCAGTGCAACTCACTCATATACTTTGTACTACAATGTGCGTTTCTTATATTCTAAGTTTTTCAGTGCAACTCACTCATATACTATGTACTACACTGTGCGTTTCTTATATTCTAAGTTTTTCAGTGCAACTCACTCATATACTATTTACTACACTGTGCATTTCGTGTAATGCGGGTTTTTCAGTAAATTCTAAGTTTTTCAGTGCAACTCACTCACATACTATGTACTACACTGTGCGTTTCTTATATTCTAAGTTTTTCAGTGCAACTCACTCATATACTATGTCCTACACTGTGCGTTTCTTATATTCTAAGTTTTTCAGTGCAACTCACTCATATACTATGTACTACACTGTGCGTTTCTTATATTCTAAGTTTTTCAGTGCAACTCACTCATATACTATGTACTACACGGTGCGTTTCTTATATTCTAAGTTTTTCAGTGCAACTCACTCATGTACTATGTACTACAGTGTGCGTTTCTTATATTCTAAGTTTTTCAGTGCAACTCACTCATATACTATGTACTACACTGTGCGTTTCTTATATTCTAAGTTTTTCAGTGCAACTCACTCATATACTATGTACTACACTGTGCGTTTCTTATATTCTAAGTTTTTCAGTGCAACTCACTCATATACTATGTACTACACTGTGCGTTTCTTATATTCTAAGTTTTTCAGTGCAACTCACTCATATACTATGTACTACACTGTGCGTTTCTTATACTCTAAGTTTTTCAGTGCAACTCACTCATATACTTTGTACTACACTGTGCTTTTCTTATATTCTAAGTTTTTCAGTGCAACTCACTCATATACTATGTACTACACTGTGCGTATCTTAAATTCTAAGTTTTTCAGTGCAACTCACTCATATACTATGTACTACACTGTGCGTTTCTTATATTCTAAGTTTTTCAGTGCAACTCACTCATATACAATGTACTACACTGTGCATTTCGTGTAATGCGGGTTTTTCAGTAAATTCTAAGTTTTTCAGTGCAACTCACTCATATACTATGTACTACACTGTGCGTTTCTTATATTCTAAGTTTTTCAGTGCAACTCACTCATATACTATGTACTACACTGTGCGTTTCTTATATTCTAAGTTTTTCAGTGCAACTCACTCATATACTATGTACTACACTGTGCGTTTCTTATATTCTAAGTTTTTCAGTGCAACTAACTCATATACTATGTACTACACTGTGCGTTTCTTATATTCTAAGTTTTTCAGTGCAACTCACTCATATACTATGTACTACACTGTGCGTTTCTTATATTCTAAGTTTTTCAGTGCAACTCACTCATATACTATGTACTACACTGTGCATTTCGTTTAATGCGGGTTTTTCAGTAAATTCTAAGTTTTTCAGTGCAACTCACTCATATACTATGTACTACACTCTGTGTTTCTTATATTCTAAGTTTTTCAGTGCAACTCACTCATATACTATGTACTACACTGTGCGTTTCTTATATTCTAAATTTTTCAGTGCAACTCACTCATATACTATGTACTACACTGTGCGTTTCTTATATTCTAAGTTTTTCAGTGCAACTCACTCATATACTATGTACTACACTGTGCGTTTCTTAAATTCTAAGTTTTTCAGTGCAACTCACTCATATACTTTTTACTACAATGTGCGTTTCTTATATTCTAAGTTTTTCAGTGCAACTCACTCATATACTATGTACTACACTGTGCGTTTCTTATATTCTAAGTTTTTCAGTGCAACTCTCTCATATACTATGTACTACACTGTGCATTTCGTGTAATGCGGGTTTTTCAGTAAATTCTAAGTTTTTCAGTGCAACTCACTCACATACTATGTACTACACTGTGCGTTTCTTATATTCTAAGTTTTTCAGTGCAACTCACTCATATACTATGTACTACACTGTGCGTTTCTTATATTCTAAGTTTTTCAGTGCAACTCACTCATATACTATGTACTACACTGTGCGTTTCTTATATTCTAAGTTTTTCAGTGCAACTCACTCATATACTATGTACTACACTGTGCGTTTCTTATATTCTAAGTTTTTCGTGCAACTCACTCATATACTATGTACTACACTGTGCGTTTCTTATATTCTAAGTTTTTCAGTGCAACTCACTCATATACTATGTACTACACTGTGCTTTTCTTATATTCTAAGTTTTTCAGTGCAACTCACTCATATACTATGTACTACACTGTGCGTTTCTTATATTCTAAGTTTTTCAGTGCAACTCACTCATATACTATGTACTACACTGTGCGTTTCTTATATTCTAAGTTTTTCGTGCAACTCACTCATATACTATGTACTACACTGTGCGTTTCTTATATTCTAAGTTTTTCAGTGCAACTCACTCATATACTATGTACTACACTGTGCGTTTCTTATATTCTAAGTTTTTCAGTGCAACTCACTCATATACTATGTACTACACTGTGCGTTTCTTATATTCTAAGTTTTTCAGTGCAACTCACTCATATACTATGTACTACACTCTGCGTTTCTTATATTCTAAGTTTTTCAGTGCAACTCACTCATATACTATGTACTACACTGTGCGTTTCTTATATTCTAAGTTTTTGAGTGCAACTCACTCATATACTATGTACTACACTGTGCGTTTCTTATATTCTAAGTTTTTCAGTGCAACTCACTCATATACTATGTACTACACTGTGCATTTCGTGTAATGCGGGTTTTTCAGTAAATTCTAAGTTTTTCAGTGCAACTCACTCATATACTATGTACTACCCTGTGCGTTTCTTATATTCTAAGTTTTTCAGTGCAACTCACTCATATACTATGTACTACACTGTGCGTTTCTTATATTCTAAGTTTTTCAGTGCAACTCACTCATATACTATGTACTACAATGTGCGTTTCTTATACTCTAAGTTTTTCAGTGCAACTCACTCATATACTTTGTACTACACTGTGCTTTTCTTATACTCTAAGTTTTTCAGTGCAACTCACTCATATACTATGTACTACACTGTGCGTATCTTAAATTCTAAGTTTTTCAGTGCAACTCACTCATATACTATGTACTACACTGTGCGTTTCTTATATTCTAAGTTTTTCAGTGCAACTCACTCATATACAAAGTACTACACTGTGCATTTCGTGTAATGCGGGTTTTTCAGTAAATTCTAAGTTTTTCAGTGCAACTCACTCATATACTATGTACTACACTGTGCGTTTCTTATATTCTAAGTTTTTCAGTGCAACTCACTCATATACTATGTACTACACTGTGCGTTTCTTATATTCTAAGTTTTTCAGTGCAACTCACTCATATACTATGTACTACACTGTGCGTTTCTTATATTCTAAGTTTTTCAGTGCAACTAACTCATATACTATGTACTACACTGTGCGTTTCTTATATTCTAAGTTTTTCAGTGCAACTCACTCATATACTATGTACTACACTGTGCGTTTCTTATATTCTAAGTTTTTCAGTGCAACTCACTCATATACTATGTACTACACTGTGCATTTCGTGTAATGCGGGTTTTTCAGTAAATTCTAAGTTTTTCAGTGCAACTCACTCATATACTATGTACTACACTCTGTGTTTCTTATATTCTAAGTTTTTCAGTGCAACTCACTCATATACTATGTACTACACTGTGCATTTCTTATATTCTAAATTTTTCAGTGCAACTCACTCATATACTATGTACTACACTGTGCGTTTCTTATATTCTACGTTTTTCAGTGCAACTCACTCATATACTATGTACTACACTGTGCGTTTCTTAAATTCTAAGTTTTTCAGTGCAACTCACTCATATACTTTGTACTACAATGTGCGTTTCTTATATTCTAAGTTTTTCAGTGCAACTCACTCATATACTATGTACTACACTGTGCGTTTCTTATATTCTAAGTTTTTCAGTGCAACTCACTCATATACTATTTACTACACTGTGCATTTCGTGTAATGCGGGTTTTTCAGTAAATTCTAAGTTTTTCAGTGCAACTCACTCACATACTATGTACTACACTGTGCGTTTCTTATATTCTAAGTTTTTCAGTGCAACTCACTCATATACTATGTCCTACACTGTGCGTTTCTTATATTCTAAGTTTTTCAGTGCAACTCACTCATATACTATGTACTACACTGTGCGTTTCTTATATTCTAAGTTTTTCAGTGCAACTCACTCATATACTATGTACTACACGGTGCGTTTCTTATATTCTAAGTTTTTCAGTGCAACTCACTCATGTACTATGTACTACAGTGTGCGTTTCTTATATTCTAAGTTTTTCAGTGCAACTCACTCATATACTATGTACTACACTGTGCGTTTCTTATATTCTAAGTTTTTCAGTGCAACTCACTCATATACTATGTACTACACTGTGCGTTTCTTATATTCTAAGTTTTTCAGTGCAACTCACTCATATACTATGTACTACACTGTGCGTTTCTTATATTCTAAGTTTTTCAGTGCAACTCACTCATATACTATGTACTACACTGTGCGTTTCTTATACTCTAAGTTTTTCAGTGCAACTCACTCATATACTTTGTACTACACTGTGCTTTTCTTATATTCTAAGTTTTTCAGTGCAACTCACTCATATACTATGTACTACACTGTGCGTTTCTTATATTCTAAGTTTTTCAGTGCAACTCACTCATATACAATGTACTACACTGTGCATTTCGTGTAATGCGGGTTTTTCAGTAAATTCTAAGTTTTTCAGTGCAACTCACTCATATACTATGTACTACACTGTGCGTTTCTTATATTCTAAGTTTTTCAGTGCAACTCACTCATATACAATGTACTACACTGTGCATTTCGTGTAATGCGGGTTTTTCAGTAAATTCTAAGTTTTTCAGTGCAACTCACTCATATACTATGTACTACACTGTGCGTTTCTTATATTCTAAGTTTTTCAGTGCAACTCACTCATATACTATGTACTACACTGTGCGTTTCTTATATTCTAAGTTTTTCAGTGCAACTCACTCATATACTATGTACTACACTGTGCGTTTCTTATATTCTAAGTTTTTCAGTGCAACTAACTCATATACTATGTACTACACTGTGCGTTTCTTATATTCTAAGTTTTTCAGTGCAACTCACTCATATACTATGTACTACACTGTGCGTTTCTTATATTCTAAGTTTTTCAGTGCAACTCACTCATATACAATGTACTACACTGTGCATTTCGTGTAATGCGGGTTTTTCAGTAAATTCTAAGTTTTTCAGTGCAACTCACTCATATACTATGTACTACACTGTGCGTTTCTTATATTCTAAGTTTTTCAGTGCAACTCACTCATATACTATGTACTACACTGTGCGTTTCTTATATTCTAAGTTTTTCAGTGCAACTCACTCATATACTATGTACTACACTGTGCGTGTCTTATATTCTAAGTTTTTCAGTGCAACTAACTCATATACTATGTACTACACTGTGCGTTTCTTATATTCTAAGTTTTTCAGTGCAACTCACTCATATACTATGTACTACACTGTGCGTTTCTTATATTCTAAGTTTTTCAGTGCAACTCACTCATATACTATGTACTACACTGTGCGTTTCTTATATTCTAAGTTTTTCAGTGCAACTCACTCATATACTATGTACTACACTGTGCGTTTCTTATATTCTAAGTTTTTCAGTGCAACTCACTCATATACTATGTACTACACTGTGCGTTTCTTATACTCTAAGTTTTTCAGTGCAACTCACTCATATACTTTGTACTACACTGTGCTTTTCTTATATTCTAAGTTTTTCAGTGCAACTCACTCATATACTATGTACTACACTGTGCGTTTCTTATATTCTAAGTTTTTCAGTGCAACTCACTCATATACAATGTACTACACTGTGCATTTCGTGTAATGCGGGTTTTTCAGTAAATTCTAAGTTTTTCAGTGCAACTCACTCATATACTATGTACTACACTGTGCGTTTCTTATATTCTAAGTTTTTCAGTGCAACTCACTCATATACTATGTACTACACTGTGCGTTTCTTATATTCTAAGTTTTTCAGTGCAACTCACTCATATACTATGTACTACACTGTGCGTTTCTTATATTCTAAGTTTTTCAGTGCAACTCACTCATATACTATGTACTACACTGTGCGTTTCTTATATTCTAAGTTTTTCAGTGCAACTCACTCATATACAATGTACTACACTGTGCATTTCGTGTAATGCGGGTTTTTCAGTAAATTCTAAGTTTTTCAGTGCAACTCACTCATATACTATGTACTACACTGTGCGTTTCTTATATTCTAAGTTTTTCAGTGCAACTCACTCATATACTATGTACTACACTGTGCGTGTCTTATATTCTAAGTTTTTCAGTGCAACTAACTCATATACTATGTACTACACTGTGCGTTTCTTATATTCTAAGTTTTTCAGTGCAACTCACTCATATACTATGTACTACACTGTGCGTTTCTTATATTCTAAGTTTTTCAGTGCAACTCACTCATATACTATTTACTACACTGTGCATTTCGTGTAATGCGGGTTTTTCAGTAAATTCTAAGTTTTTCAGTGCAACTCACTCATATACTATGTACTACACTCTGTGTTTCTTATATTCTAAGTTTTTCAGTGCAACTCACTCATATACTATGTACTACACTGTGCGTTTCTTATATTCTAAATTTTTCAGTGCAACTCACTCATATACTATGTACTACACTGTGCGTTTCTTATATTCTAAGTTTTTCAGTGCACCTCACTCATATACTATGTACTACACTGTGCGTTTCTTATATTCTAAGTTTTTCAGTGCAACTCACTCATATACTATGTACTACACTGTGCGTTTCTTATATTCTAAGTTTTTCAGTGCAACTCACTCATATACTATGTACTACACTGTGCGTTTCTTAAATTCTAAGTTTTTCAGTGCAACTCACTCATATACTTTTTACTACAATGTGCGTTTCTTATATTCTAAGTTTTTCAGTGCAACTCACTCATATACTATGTACTACACTGTGCGTTTCTTATATTCTAAGTTTTTCAGTGCAACTCTCTCATATACTATGTACTACACTGTGCATTTCGTGTAATGCGGGTTTTTCAGTAAATTCTAAGTTTTTCAGTGCAACTCACTCACATACTATGTACTACACTGTGCGTTTCTTATATTCTAAGTTTTTCAGTGCAACTCACTCATATACTATGTACTACACTGTGCGTTTCTTATATTCTAAGTTTTTCAGTGCAACTCACTCATATACTATGTACTACACTGTGCGTTTCTTATATTCTAAGTTTTTCAGTGCAACTCACTCATATACTATGTACTACACTGTGCGTTTCTTATATTCTAAGTTTTTCAGTGCAACTCACTCATATACTATGTACTACACTGTGCGTTTCTTATATTCTAAGTTTTTCAGTGCAACTCACTCATATACTATGTACTACACTCTGCGTTTCTTATATTCTAAGTTTTTCAGTGCAACTCACTCATATACTATGTACTACACTGTGCGTTTCTTATATTCTAAGTTTTTCAGTGCAACTCACTCATATACTATGTACTACACTGTGCGTTTCTTATATTCTAAGTTTTTCAGTGCAACTCACTCATATACTATGTACTACACTGTGCATTTCGTGTAATGCGGGTTTTTCAGTAAATTCTAAGTTTTTCAGTGCAACTCACTCATATACTATGTACTACCCTGTGCGTTTCTTATATTCTAAGTTTTTCAGTGCAACTCACTCATATACTATGTACTACACTGTGCGTTTCTTATATTCTAAGTTTTTCAGTGCAACTCACTCATATACTATGTACTACAATGTGCGTTTCTTATACTCTAAGTTTTTCAGTGCAACTCACTCATATACTTTGTACTACACTGTGCTTTTCTTATACTCTAAGTTTTTCAGTGCAACTCACTCATATACTATGTACTACACTGTGCGTATCTTAAATTCTAAGTTTTTCAGTGCAACTCACTCATATACTATGTACTACACTGTGCGTTTCTTATATTCTAAGTTTTTCAGTGCAACTCACTCATATACAAAGTACTACACTGTGCATTTCGTGTAATGCGGGTTTTTCAGTAAATTCTAAGTTTTTCAGTGCAACTCACTCATATACTATGTACTACACTGTGCGTTTCTTATATTCTAAGTTTTTCAGTGCAACTCACTCATATACTATGTACTACACTGTGCGTTTCTTATATTCTAAGTTTTTCAGTGCAACTCACTCATATACTATGTACTACACTGTGCGTTTCTTATATTCTAAGTTTTTCAGTGCAACTAACTCATATACTATGTACTACACTGTGCGTTTCTTATATTCTAAGTTTTTCAGTGCAACTCACTCATATACTATGTACTACACTGTGCGTTTCTTATATTCTAAGTTTTTCAGTGCAACTCACTCATATACTATGTACTACACTGTGCATTTCGTGTAATGCGGGTTTTTCAGTAAATTCTAAGTTTTTCAGTGCAACTCACTCATATACTATGTACTACACTCTGTGTTTCTTATATTCTAAGTTTTTCAGTGCAACTCACTCATATACTATGTACTACACTGTGCATTTCTTATATTCTAAATTTTTCAGTGCAACTCACTCATATACTATGTACTACACTGTGCGTTTCTTATATTCTACGTTTTTCAGTGCAACTCACTCATATACTATGTACTACACTGTGCGTTTCTTAAATTCTAAGTTTTTCAGTGCAACTCACTCATATACTTTGTACTACAATGTGCGTTTCTTATATTCTAAGTTTTTCAGTGCAACTCACTCATATACTATGTACTACACTGTGCGTTTCTTATATTCTAAGTTTTTCAGTGCAACTCACTCATATACTATTTACTACACTGTGCATTTCGTGTAATGCGGGTTTTTCAGTAAATTCTAAGTTTTTCAGTGCAACTCACTCACATACTATGTACTACACTGTGCGTTTCTTATATTCTAAGTTTTTCAGTGCAACTCACTCATATACTATGTCCTACACTGTGCGTTTCTTATATTCTAAGTTTTTCAGTGCAACTCACTCATATACTATGTACTACACTGTGCGTTTCTTATATTCTAAGTTTTTCAGTGCAACTCACTCATATACTATGTACTACACGGTGCGTTTCTTATATTCTAAGTTTTTCAGTGCAACTCACTCATGTACTATGTACTACAGTGTGCGTTTCTTATATTCTAAGTTTTTCAGTGCAACTCACTCATATACTATGTACTACACTGTGCGTTTCTTATATTCTAAGTTTTTCAGTGCAACTCACTCATATACTATGTACTACACTGTGCGTTTCTTATATTCTAAGTTTTTCAGTGCAACTCACTCATATACTATGTACTACACTGTGCGTTTCTTATATTCTAAGTTTTTCAGTGCAACTCACTCATATACTATGTACTACACTGTGCGTTTCTTATACTCTAAGTTTTTCAGTGCAACTCACTCATATACTTTGTACTACACTGTGCTTTTCTTATATTCTAAGTTTTTCAGTGCAACTCACTCATATACTATGTACTACACTGTGCGTTTCTTATATTCTAAGTTTTTCAGTGCAACTCACTCATATACAATGTACTACACTGTGCATTTCGTGTAATGCGGGTTTTTCAGTAAATTCTAAGTTTTTCAGTGCAACTCACTCATATACTATGTACTACACTGTGCGTTTCTTATATTCTAAGTTTTTCAGTGCAACTCACTCATATACAATGTACTACACTGTGCATTTCGTGTAATGCGGGTTTTTCAGTAAATTCTAAGTTTTTCAGTGCAACTCACTCATATACTATGTACTACACTGTGCGTTTCTTATATTCTAAGTTTTTCAGTGCAACTCACTCATATACTATGTACTACACTGTGCGTTTCTTATATTCTAAGTTTTTCAGTGCAACTCACTCATATACTATGTACTACACTGTGCGTTTCTTATATTCTAAGTTTTTCAGTGCAACTAACTCATATACTATGTACTACACTGTGCGTTTCTTATATTCTAAGTTTTTCAGTGCAACTCACTCATATACTATGTACTACACTGTGCGTTTCTTATATTCTAAGTTTTTCAGTGCAACTCACTCATATACAATGTACTACACTGTGCATTTCGTGTAATGCGGGTTTTTCAGTAAATTCTAAGTTTTTCAGTGCAACTCACTCATATACTATGTACTACACTGTGCGTTTCTTATATTCTAAGTTTTTCAGTGCAACTCACTCATATACTATGTACTACACTGTGCGTTTCTTATATTCTAAGTTTTTCAGTGCAACTCACTCATATACTATGTACTACACTGTGCGTGTCTTATATTCTAAGTTTTTCAGTGCAACTAACTCATATACTATGTACTACACTGTGCGTTTCTTATATTCTAAGTTTTTCAGTGCAACTCACTCATATACTATGTACTACACTGTGCGTTTCTTATATTCTAAGTTTTTCAGTGCAACTCACTCATATACTATGTACTACACTGTGCGTTTCTTATATTCTAAGTTTTTCAGTGCAACTCACTCATATACTATGTACTACACTGTGCGTTTCTTATATTCTAAGTTTTTCAGTGCAACTCACTCATATACTATGTACTACACTGTGCGTTTCTTATACTCTAAGTTTTTCAGTGCAACTCACTCATATACTTTGTACTACACTGTGCTTTTCTTATATTCTAAGTTTTTCAGTGCAACTCACTCATATACTATGTACTACACTGTGCGTTTCTTATATTCTAAGTTTTTCAGTGCAACTCACTCATATACAATGTACTACACTGTGCATTTCGTGTAATGCGGGTTTTTCAGTAAATTCTAAGTTTTTCAGTGCAACTCACTCATATACTATGTACTACACTGTGCGTTTCTTATATTCTAAGTTTTTCAGTGCAACTCACTCATATACAATGTACTACACTGTGCATTTCGTGTAATGCGGGTTTTTCAGTAAATTCTAAGTTTTTCAGTGCAACTCACTCATATACTATGTACTACACTGTGCGTTTCTTATATTCTAAGTTTTTCAGTGCAACTCACTCATATACTATGTACTACACTGTGCGTTTCTTATATTCTAAGTTTTTCAGTGCAACTCACTCATATACTATGTACTACACTGTGCGTTTCTTATATTCTAAGTTTTTCAGTGCAACTAACTCATATACTATGTACTACACTGTGCGTTTCTTATATTCTAAGTTTTTCAGTGCAACTCACTCATATACTATGTACTACACTGTGCGTTTCTTATATTCTAAGTTTTTCAGTGCAACTCACTCATATACAATGTACTACACTGTGCATTTCGTGTAATGCGGGTTTTTCAGTAAATTCTAAGTTTTTCAGTGCAACTCACTCATATACTATGTACTACACTGTGCGTTTCTTATATTCTAAGTTTTTCAGTGCAACTCACTCATATACTATGTACTACACTGTGCGTTTCTTATATTCTAAGTTTTTCAGTGCAACTCACTCATATACTATGTACTACACTGTGCGTGTCTTATATTCTAAGTTTTTCAGTGCAACTAACTCATATACTATGTACTACACTGTGCGTTTCTTATATTCTAAGTTTTTCAGTGCAACTCACTCATATACTATGTACTACACTGTGCGTTTCTTATATTCTAAGTTTTTCAGTGCAACTCACTCATATACTATGTACTACACTGTGCATTTCGTGTAATGCGGGTTTTTCAGTAAATTCTAAGTTTTTCAGTGCAACTCACTCATATACTATGTACTACACTCTGTGTTTCTTATATTCTAAGTTTTTCAGTGCAACTCACTCATATACTATGTACTACACTGTGCGTTTCTTATATTCTAAATTTTTCAGTGCAACTCATTCATATACTATGTACTACACTGTGCGTTTCTTATATTCTAAGTTTTTCAGTGCAACTCACTCATATACTATGTACTACACTGTGCGTTTCTTAAATTCTAAGTTTTTCAGTGCAACTCACTCATATACTTTTTACTACAATGTGCGTTTCTTATATTCTAAGTTTTTCAGTGCAACTCACTCATATACTATGTACTACACTGTGCGTTTCTTATATTCTAAGTTTTTCAGTGCAACTCTCTCATATACTATGTACTACACTGTGCATTTCGTGTAATGCGGGTTTTTCAGTAAATTCTAAGTTTTTCAGTGCAACTCACTCACATACTATGTACTACACTGTGCGTTTCTTATATTCTAAGTTTTTCAGTGCAACTCACTCATATACTATGTACTACACTGTGCGTTTCTTATATTCTAAGTTTTTCAGTGCAACTCACTCATATACTATGTACTACACTGTGCGTTTTTTATATTCTAAGTTTTTCAGTGCAACTCACTCATATACTATGTACTACACTGTGCGTTTCTTAAATTATAAGTTTTTCAGTGCAACTCACTCATATACTATGTACTACAATGTGCGTTTCTTATATTCTAAGTTTTTCAGTGCAACTCACTCATATACTATGTACTACACTGTGCGTTTCTTATATTATAAGTTTTTCAGTGCAACTCACTCATATACTATGTACTACACTGTGCGTTTCTTATATTCTAAGTTTTTCAGTACAACTCACTCATATACTATGTACTACACTGTGCGTTTCTTATATTCTAAGTTTTTCAGTGCAACTCACTCATATACTATGTACTACACTGTGCTTTTCTTATATTCTAAGTTTTTCAGTGCAACTCACTCATATACTATGTACTACACTGTGCGTTTCTTATATTCTAAGTTTTTCAGTGCAACTCACTCATATACTATGTACTACACTGTGCGTTTCTTATATTCTAAGTTTTTCGTGCAACTCACTCATATACTATGTACTACACTGTGCGTTTCTTATATTCTAAGTTTTTCAGTGCAACTCACTCATATACTATGTACTACACTGTGCGTTTCTTATATTCTAAGTTTTTCAGTGCAACTCACTCATATACTATGTACTACACTGTGCGTTTCTTATATTCTAAGTTTTTCAGTGCAACTCACTCATATACTATGTACTACACTGTGCGTTTCTTATATTCTAAGTTTTTCAGTGCAACTCACTCGTATACTATGTACTACACTGTGCGTTTCTTATATTCTAAGTTTTTCAGTGCAACTCACTCATATACTATGTACTACACTGTGCGTTTCTTATATTCTAAGTTTTTCAGTGCAACTCACTCATATACTATGTACTACACTGTGCGTTTCTTATATTCTAAGTTTTTCAGTGCAACTCACTCATATACTATGTACTACACTGTGCATTTAGTGTAATGCGGGTTTTTCAGTAAATTCTACGTTTTTCAGTGCAACTCACTCATATACTATGTACTACACTCTGCGTTTCTTATATTCTAAGTTTTTCAGTGCAACTCACTCATATACTATGTACTACACTCTGCCTTTCTTATATTCTAAGTTTTTCAGTGCAACTCACTCATATACTATGTACTACACTGTGCGTTTCTTATATTCTAAGTTTTTCAGTGCAACTCACTCATATACTATGTACTACACTGTGCGTTTCTTATATTCTAAGTTTTTCAGTGCAACTCACTCATATACTATGTACTACACTGTGCATTTCGTGTAATGCGGGTTTTTCAGTAAATTCTAAGTTTTTCAGTGCAACTCACTCATATACTATGTCCTACACTGTGCGTTTCTTATATTCTAAGTTTTTCAGTGCAACTCACTCATATACTATGTACTACACTGTGCGTTTCTTATATTCTAAGTTTTTCAGTGCAACTCACTCATATACTATGTACTACACTGTGCGTTTCTTATATTCTAAGTTTTTCAGTGCAACTCACTCATATACTATGTACTACACTGTGCGTTTCTTAAATTCTAATTTTTCAGTGCAACTCACTCATATACTATGTACTACAATGTGCGTTTCTTATATTCTAAGTTTTTCAGTGCTACACTGTGCGTTTCTTATATTCTAAGTTTTTCAGTGCAACTCACTCATATACTATGTACTACACTGTACGTTTCTTATATTCTAAGTTTTTCAGTGCAACTCACTCATATACTATGTACTACACTGTGCGTTTCTTATATTCTAAGTTTTTCAGTACAACTCACTCATATACTATGTACTACACTGTGCGTTTCTTATATTCTAAGTTTTTCAGTGCAACTCACTCATATACTATGTACTACACTGTGCTTTTCTTATATTCTAAGTTTTTCAGTGCAACTCACTCATATACTATGTACTACACTGTGCGTTTCTTATATTCTAAGTTTTTCAGTGCAACTCACTCATATACTATGTACTACACTGTGCGTTTCTTATATTCTAAGTTTTTCAGTGCAACTCACTCATATACTATGTACTACACTGTGCGTTTCTTATATTCTAAGTTTTTCAGTGCAACTCACTCATATACTATGTACTACACTGTGCATTTCGTGTAATGCGGGTTTTTCAGTAAATTCTACGTTTTTCAGTGCAACTCACTCATATACTATGTACTACACTGTGCGTTTCTTATATTCTAAGTTTTTCAGTGCAACTCACTCATATACTATGTACTACACTGTGCGTTTCTTATATTTTAAGTTTTTCAGTGCAACTCACTCATATACTATGTACTACACTGTGCGTTTCTTATATTCTAAGTTTTTCAGTGCAACTCACTCATATACTATGTACTACACTGTGCGTTTCTTATATTCTAAGTTTTTCAGTGCAACTCACTCATATACTATGTACTACACTGTGCATTTCGTGTAATGCGGGTTTTTCAGTAAATTCTACGTTTTTCAGTGCAACTCACTCATATACTATGTACTACACTGTGCGTTTCTTATATTCTAAGTTTTTCAGTGCAACTCACTCATGTACTATGTACTACACTGTGCGTTTCTTATATTCTAAGTTTTTCAGTGCAACTCACTCATATACTATGTACTACACTGTGCGTTTCTTATATTCTAAGTTTTTCAGTGCAACTCACTCATATACTATGTACTACACTGTGCGTTTCTTATATTCTAAGTTTTTCAGTGCAACTCACTCATATACTATGTACTACACTGTGCGTTTCTTATATTCTAAGTTTTTCAGTGCAACTCACTCATATACTATGTACTACACTGTGCTTTTCTTATATTCTAAGTTTTTCAGTGCAACTCACTCATATACTATGTACTACACTGTGCGTATCTTAAATTCTAAGTTTTTCAGTGCAACTCACTCATATACTATGTACTACACTGTGCGTTTTTTATATTCTAAGTTTTTCAGTGCAACTCACTCATATACAATGTACTACACTGTGCATTTCGTGTAATGCGGGTTTTTCAGTAAATTCTAAGTTTTTCAGTGCAATTCACTCATATACTATGTACTACACTGTGCGTTTCTTATATTCTAAGTTTTTCAGTGCAACTCACTCATATACTATGTACTACACTGTGCGTTTCTTATATTCTAAGTTTTTCAGTGCAACTCACTCATATACTATGTACTACACTGTGCGTTTCTTATATTCTAAGTTTTTCAGTGCAACTAACTCATATACTATGTACTACACTGTGCGTTTCTTATATTCTAAGTTTTTCAGTGCAACTCACTCATATACTATGTACTACACTGTGCGTTTCTTATATTCTAAGTTTTTCAGTGCAACTCACTCATATACTATGTACTACACTGTGCATTTCGTGTAATGCGGGTTTTTCAGTAAATTCTAAGTTTTTCAGTGCAACTCACTCATATACTATGTACTACACTCTGTGTTTCTTATATTCTAAGTTTTTCAGTGCAACTCACTCATATACTATGTACTACACTGTGCGTTTCTTATATTCTAAATTTTTCAGTGCAACTCACTCATATACTATGTACTACACTGTGCGTTTCTTATATTCTAAGTTTTTCAGTGCAACTCACTCATATACTATGTACTACACTGTGCGTTTCTTAAATTCTAAGTTTTTCAGTGCAACTCACTCATATACTTTTTACTACAATGTGCGTTTCTTATATTCTAAGTTTTTCAGTGCAACTCACTCATATACTATGTACTACACTGTGCGTTTCTTATATTCTAAGTTTTTCAGTGCAACTCTCTCATATACTATGTACTACACTGTGCATTTCGTGTAATGCGGGTTTTTCAGTAAATTCTAAGTTTTTCAGTGCAACTCACTCACATACTATGTACTACACTGTGCGTTTCTTATATTCTAAGTTTTTCAGTGCAACTCACTCATATATTATGTACTACACTGTGCGTTTCTTATATTCTAAGTTTTTCAGTGCAACTCACTCATATACTATGTACTACACTGTGCGTTTCTTATATTCTAAGTTTTTCAGTGCAACTCACTCATATACTATGTACTACACTGTGCGTTTCTTAAATTATAAGTTTTTCAGTGCAACTCACTCATATACTATGTACTACAATGTGCGTTTCTTATATTCTAAGTTTTTCAGTGCAACTCACTCATATACTATGTACTACACTGTGCGTTTCTTATATTATAAGTTTTTCAGTGCAACTCACTCATATACTATGTACTACACTGTGCGTTTCTTATATTCTAAGTTTTTCAGTACAACTCACTCATATACTATGTACTACACTGTGCGTTTCTTATATTCTAAGTTTTTCAGTGCAACTCACTCATATACTATGTACTACACTGTGCTTTTCTTATATTCTAAGTTTTTCAGTGCAACTCACTCATATACTATGTACTACACTGTGCGTTTCTTATATTCTAAGTTTTTCAGTGCAACTCACTCATATACTATGTACTACACTGTGCGTTTCTTATATTCTAAGTTTTTCGTGCAACTCACTCATATACTATGTACTACACTGTGCGTTTCTTATATTCTAAGTTTTTCAGTGCAACTCACTCATATACTATGTACTACACTGTGCGTTTCTTATATTCTAAGTTTTTCAGTGCAACTCACTCATATACTATGTACTACACTGTGCGTTTCTTATATTCTAAGTTTTTCAGTGCAACTCACTCATATACTATGTACTACACTCTGCGTTTCTTATATTCTAAGTTTTTCAGTGCAACTCACTCATATACTATGTACTTCACTGTGCGTTTCTTATATTCTAAGTTTTTCAGTGCAACTCACTCATATACTATGTACTACACTGTGCGTTTCTTATATTCTAAGTTTTTCAGTGCAACTCACTCATATACTATGTACTACACTGTGCGTTTCTTATATTCTAAGTTTTTCAGTGCAACTCACTCATATACTATGTACTACACTGTGCATTTAGTGTAATGCGGGTTTTTCAGTAAATTCTACGTTTTTCAGTGCAACTCACTCATATACTATGTACTACACTCTGCGTTTCTTATATTCTAAGTTTTTCAGTGCAACTCACTCATATACTATGTACTACACTCTGCCTTTCTTATATTCTAAGTTTTTAAGTGCAACTCACTCATATACTATGTACTACACTGTGCGTTTCTTATATTCTAAGTTTTTCAGTGCAACTCACTCATATACTATGTACTACACTGTGCGTTTCTTATATTCTAAGTTTTTCAGTGCAACTCACTCATATACTATGTACTACACTGTGCATTTCGTGTAATGCGGGTTTTTCAGTAAATTCTAAGTTTTTCAGTGCAACTCACTCATATACTATGTACTACACTCTGCGTTTCTTATATTCTAAGTTTTTCAGTGCAACTCACTCATATACTATGTACTACACTGTGCGTTTCTTATATTCTAAGTTTTTCAGTGCAACTCACTCATATACTATGTACTACACTGTGCGTTTCTTATATTCTAAGTTTTTCAGTGCAACTCACTCATATACTATGTACTACACTGTGAGTTTCTTAAATTCTAAGTTTTTCAGTGCAACTCACTCATATACTATGTACTACAATGTGCGTTTCTTATATTCTAAGTTTTTCAGTGCTACACTGTGCGTTTCTTATATTCTAAGTTTTTCAGTGCAACTCACTCATATACTATGTACTACACTGTGCGTTTCTTATATTCTAAGTTTTTCAGTGCAACTCACTCATATACTATGTACTACACTGTGCGTTTCTTATATTCAAAGTTTTTCAGTACAACTCACTCATATACTATGTACTACACTGTGCGTTTCTTATATTCTAAGTTTTTCAGTGCAACTCACTCATATACTATGTACTACACTGTGCTTTTCTTATATTCTAAGTTTTTCAGTGCAACTCACTCATATACTATGTACTACACTGTGCGTTTCTTATATTCTAAGTTTTTCAGTGCAACTCACTCATATACTATGTACTACACTGTGCGTTTCTTAAATTCTAAGTTTTTCAGTGCAACTCACTCATATACTATGTACTACAATGTGCGTTTCTTATATTCTAAGTTTTTCAGTGCAACTCACTCATATACTATGTACTACACTGTGCATTTCGTGTAATGCGGGTTTTTCAGTAAATTCTACGTTTTTCAGTGCAACTCACTCATATACTATGTACTACACTGTGCGTTTCTTATACTCTAAGTTTTTCAGTGCAACTCACTCATATACTTTGTACTACACTGTGCTTTTCTTATATTCTAAGTTTTTCAGTGCAACTCACTCATATACTATGTACTACACTGTGCGTATCTTAAATTCTAAGTTTTTCAGCGCAACTCACTCATATACTATGTACTACACTGTGCGTTTCTTATATTCTAAGTTTTTCAGTGCAACTCACTCATATACTATGTACTACACTGTGCATTTCGTGTAATGCGGGTTTTTCAGTAAATTCTAAGTTTTTCAGTGCAACTCACTCATATACTATGTACTACACTCTGTGTTTCTTATATTCTAAGTTTTTCAGTGCAACTCACTCATATACTATGTACTACACTGTGCGTTTCTTATATTCTAAATTTTTCAGTGCAACTCACTCATATACTATGTACTACACTGTGCGTTTCTTATATTCTAAGTTTTTCAGTGCAACTCACTCATATACTATGTACTACACTGTGCGTTTCTTAAATTCTAAGTTTTTCAGTGCAACTCACTCATATACTTTTTACTACAATGTGCGTTTCTTATATTCTAAGTTTTTCAGTGCAACTCACTCATATACTATGTACTACACTGTGTGTTTCTTATATTCTAAGTTTTTCAGTGCAACTCTCTCATATACTATGTACTACACTGTGCATTTCGTGTAATGCGGGTTTTTCAGTAAATTCTAAGTTTTTCAGTGCAACTCACTCACATACTATGTACTACACTGTGCGTTTCTTATATTCTAAGTTTTTCAGTGCAACTCACTCATATACTATGTACTACACTGTGCGTTTCTTATATTCTAAGTTTTTCAGTGCAACTCACTCATATACTATGTACTACACTGTGCGTTTCTTATATTCTAAGTTTTTCAGTGCAACTCACTCATATACTATGTACTACACTGTGCGTTTCTTAAATTATAAGTTTTTCAGTGCAACTCACTCATATACTATGTACTACAATGTGCGTTTCTTATATTCTAAGTTTTTCAGTGCAACTCACTCATATACTATGTACTACACTGTGCGTTTCTTATATTATAAGTTTTTCAGTGCAACTCACTCATATACTATGTACTACACTGTGCGTTTCTTATATTCTAAGTTTTTCAGTACAACTCACTCATATACTATGTACTACACTGTGCGTTTCTTATATTCTAAGTTTTTCAGTGCAACTCACTCATATACTATGTACTACACTGTGCTTTTCTTATATTCTAAGTTTTTCAGTGCAACTCACTCATATACTATGTACTACACTGTGCGTTTCTTATATTCTAAGTTTTTCAGTGCAACTCACTCATATACTATGTACTACACTGTGCGTTTCTTATATTCTAAGTTTTTCGTGCAACTCATTCATATACTATGTACTACACTGTGCGTTTCTTATATTCTAAGTTTTTCAGTGCAACTCACTCATATACTATGTACTACACTGTGCGTTTCTTATATTCTAAGTTTTTCAGTGCAACTCACTCATATACTATGTACTACACTGTGCGTTTCTTATATTCTAAGTTTTTCAGTGCAACTCACTCATATACTATGTACTACACTCTGCGTTTCTTATATTCTAAGTTTTTCAGTGCAACTCACTCATATACTATTTACTACACTGTGCGTTTCTTATATTCTAAGTTTTTCAGTGCAACTCACTCATATACTATGTACTACACTGTGCGTTTCTTATATTCTAAGTTTTTCAGTGCAACTCACTCATATACTATGTACTACACTGTGCGTTTCTTATATTCTAAGTTTTTCAGTGCAACTCACTCATATACTATGTACTACACTGTGCATTTAGTGTAATGCGGGTTTTTCAGTAAATTCTACGTTTTTCAGTGCAACTCACTCATATACTATGTACTACACTCTGCGTTTCTTATATTCTAAGTTTTTCAGTGCAACTCACTCATATACTATGTACTACACTGTGCGTTTCTTATATTCTAAGTTTTTCAGTGCAACTCACTCATATACTATGTACTACACTGTGCATTTCGTGTAATGCGGGTTTTTCAGTAAATTCTAAGTTTTTCAGTGCAACTCACTCATATACTATGTACTACACTCTGCGTTTCTTATATTCTAAGTTTTTCAGTGCAACTCACTCATATACTATGTACTACACTGTGCGTTTCTTATATTCTAAGTTTTTCAGTGCAACTCACTCATATACTATGTACTACACTGTGCGTTTCTTATATTCTAAGTTTTTCAGTGCAACTCACTCATATACTATGTACTACACTGTGCGTTTCTTAAATTCTAAGTTTTTCAGTGCAACTCACTCATATACTATGTACTACAATGTGCGTTTCTTATATTCTAAGTTTTTCAGTGCTACACTGTGCGTTTCTTATATTCTAAGTTTTTCAGTGCAACTCACTCATATACTATGTACTACACTGTGCGTTTCTTATATTCTAAGTTTTTCAGTGCAACTCACTCATATACTATGTACTACACTGTGCGTTTCTTATATTCTAAGTTTTTCAGTGCAACTCACTCATATACTATGTACTACACTGTGCGTTTCTTATATTCTAAGTTTTTCAGTGCAACTCACTCATATACTATGTACTACACTGTGCGTTTCTTATATTCTAAGTTTTTCAGTACAACTCACTCATATACTATGTACTACACTGTGCGTTTCTTATATTCTAAGTTTTTCAGTGCAACTCACTCATATACTATGTACTACAATGTGCGTTTCTTATATTCTAAGTTTTTCAGTGCTACACTGTGCGTTTCTTATATTCTAAGTTTTTCAGTGCAACTCACTCATATACTATGTACTACACTGTGCGTTTCTTATATTCTAAGTTTTTCAGTGCAACTCACTCATATACTATGTACTACACTGTGCGTTTCTTATATTATAAGTTTTTCAGTGCAACTCACTCATATACTATGTACTACACTGTGCGTTTCTTATATTCTAAGTTTTTCAGTGCAACTCACTCATATACTATGTACTACACTGTGCGTTTCTTATATTCAAAGTTTTTCAGTACAACTCACTCATATACTATGTACTACACTGTGCGTTTCTTATATTCTAAGTTTTTCAGTGCAACTCACTCATATACTATGTACTACACTGTGCTTTTCTTATATTCTAAGTTTTTCAGTGCAACTCACTCATATACTATGTACTACACTGTGCGTTTCTTATATTCTAAGTTTTTCAGTGCAACTCACTCATATACTATGTACTACACTGTGCGTTTCTTATATTCTAAGTTTTTCAGTGCAACTCACTCATATACTATGTACTACAATGTGCGTTTCTTATATTCTAAGTTTTTCAGTGCAACTCACTCATATACTATGTACTACACTGTGCATTTCGTGTAATGCGGGTTTTTCAGTAAATTCTACGTTTTTCAGTGCAACTCACTCATATACTATGTACTACACTGTGCGTTTCTTATACTCTAAGTTTTTCAGTGCAACTCACTCATATACTTTGTACTACACTGTGCTTTTCTTATATTCTAAGTTTTTCAGTGCAACTCACTCATATACTATGTACTACACTGTGCGTATCTTAAATTCTAAGTTTTTCAGCGCAACTCACTCATATACTATGTACTACACTGTGCGTTTCTTATATTCTAAGTTTTTCAGTGCAACTCACTCATATACTATGTACTACACTGTGCATTTCGTGTAATGCGGGTTTTTCAGTAAATTCTAAGTTTTTCAGTGCAACTCACTCATATACTATGTACTACACTCTGTGTTTCTTATATTCTAAGTTTTTCAGTGCAACTCACTCATATACTATGTACTACACTGTGCGTTTCTTATATTCTAAATTTTTCAGTGCAACTCACTCATATACTATGTACTACACTGTGCGTTTCTTATATTCTAAGTTTTTCAGTGCAACTCACTCATATACTATGTACTACACTGTGCGTTTCTTAAATTCTAAGTTTTTCAGTGCAACTCACTCATATACTTTTTACTACAATGTGCGTTTCTTATATTCTAAGTTTTTCAGTGCAACTCACTCATATACTATGTACTACACTGTGTGTTTCTTATATTCTAAGTTTTTCAGTGCAACTCTCTCATATACTATGTACTACACTGTGCATTTCGTGTAATGCGGGTTTTTCAGTAAATTCTAAGTTTTTCAGTGCAACTCACTCACATACTATGTACTACACTGTGCGTTTCTTATATTCTAAGTTTTTCAGTGCAACTCACTCATATACTATGTACTACACTGTGCGTTTCTTATATTCTAAGTTTTTCAGTGCAACTCACTCATATACTATGTACTACACTGTGCGTTTCTTATATTCTAAGTTTTTCAGTGCAACTCACTCATATACTATGTACTACACTGTGCGTTTCTTAAATTATAAGTTTTTCAGTGCAACTCACTCATATACTATGTACTACAATGTGCGTTTCTTATATTCTAAGTTTTTCAGTGCAACTCACTCATATACTATGTACTACACTGTGCGTTTCTTATATTATAAGTTTTTCAGTGCAACTCACTCATATACTATGTACTACACTGTGCGTTTCTTATATTCTAAGTTTTTCAGTACAACTCACTCATATACTATGTACTACACTGTGCGTTTCTTATATTCTAAGTTTTTCAGTGCAACTCACTCATATACTATGTACTACACTGTGCGTTTCTTATATTCTAAGTTTTTCAGTGCAACTCACTCATATACTATGTACTACACTGTGCGTTTCTTATATTCTAAGTTTTTCAGTGCAACTCACTCATATACTATGTACTACACTGTGCGTTTCTTATATTCTAAGTTTTTCGTGCAACTCATTCATATACTATGTACTACACTGTGCGTTTCTTATATTCTAAGTTTTTCAGTGCAACTCACTCATATACTATGTACTACACTGTGCGTTTCTTATATTCTAAGTTTTTCAGTGCAACTCACTCATATACTATGTACTACACTGTGCGTTTCTTATATTCTAAGTTTTTCAGTGCAACTCACTCATATACTATGTACTACACTCTGCGTTTCTTATATTCTAAGTTTTTCAGTGCAACTCACTCATATACTATGTACTACACTGTGCGTTTCTTATATTCTAAGTTTTTCAGTGCAACTCACTCATATACTATGTACTACACTGTGCGTTTCTTATATTCTAAGTTTTTCAGTGCAACTCACTCATATACTATGTACTACACTGTGCGTTTCTTATATTCTAAGTTTTTCAGTGCAACTCACTCATATACTATGTACTACACTGTGCATTTAGTGTAATGCGGGTTTTTCAGTAAATTCTACGTTTTTCAGTGCAACTCACTCATATACTATGTACTACACTCTGCGTTTCTTATATTCTAAGTTTTTCAGTGCAACTCACTCATATACTATGTACTACACTCTGCCTTTCTTATATTCTAAGTTTTTCAGTGCAACTCACTCATATACTATGTACTACACTGTGCGTTTCTTATATTCTAAGTTTTTCAGTGCAACTCACTCATATACTATGTACTACACTGTGCGTTTCTTATATTCTAAGTTTTTCAGTGCAACTCACTCATATACTATGTACTACACTGTGCATTTCGTGTAATGCGGGTTTTTCAGTAAATTCTAAGTTTTTCAGTGCAACTCACTCATATACTATGTACTACACTCTGCGTTTCTTATATTCTAAGTTTTTCAGTGCAACTCACTCATATACTATGTACTACACTGTGCGTTTCTTATATTCTAAGTTTTTCAGTGCAACTCACTCATATACTATGTACTACACTGTGCGTTTCTTATATTCTAAGTTTTTCAGTGCAACTCACTCATATACTATGTACTACACTGTGCGTTTCTTAAATTCTAAGTTTTTCAGTGCAACTCACTCATATACTATGTACTACACTGTGCGTTTCTTATATTCTAAGTTTTTCAGTGCAACTCACTCATATACTATGTACTACACTGTGCGTTTCTTATATTTTAAGTTTTTCAGTGCAACTCACTCATATACTATGTACTACACTGTGCGTTTCTTATATTCTAAGTTTTTCAGTGCAACTCACTCATATACTATGTACTACACTGTGCGTTTCTTATATTCTAAGTTTTTCAGTGCAACTCACTCATATACTATGTACTACACTGTGCATTTCGTGAAATGCGGGTTTTTCAGTAAATTCTACGTTTTTCAGTGCAACTCACTCATATACTATGTACTACACTGTGCGTTTCTTATATTCTAAGTTTTTCAGTGCAACTCACTCATATACTATGTACTACACTGTGCGTTTCTTATATTCTAAGTTTTTCAGTGCAACTCACTCATATACTATGTACTACACTGTGCGTTTCTTATATTCTAAGTTTTTCAGTGCAACTCACTCATATACTATGTACTACACTGTGCATTTCGTGTAATGCGGGTTTTTCAGTAAATTCTAAGTTTTTCAGTGCAATTCACTCATATACTATGTACTACACTCTGCGTTTCTTATATTCTAAGTTTTTCAGTGCAACTCACTCATATACTATGTACTACACTGTGCGTTTCTTATATTCTAAGTTTTTCAGTGCCACTCACTCATATACTATGTACTACACTGTGCGTTTCTTAAATTCTAAGTTTTTCAGTGCAACTCACTCATATACTATGTACTACAATGTGCGTTTCTTATATTCTAAGTTTTTCAGTGCTACACTGTGCGTTTCTTATATTCTAAGTTTTTCAGTGCAACTCACTCATATACTATGTACTACACTGTGCATTTCGTGTAATGCGGGTTTTTCAGTAAATTCTACGTTTTTCAGTGCAACTCACTCATATACTATGTACTACACTCTGCGTTTCTTATATTCTAAGTTTTTCAGTGCAACTCACTCATATACTATGTACTACACTCTGCCTTTCTTATATTCTAAGTTTTTCAGTGCAACTCACTCATATACTATGTACTACACTGTGCGTTTCTTATATTCTAAGTTTTTCAGTGCAACTCACTCATATACTATGTACTACACTGTGCGTTTCTTATATTCTAAGTTTTTCAGTGCAACTCACTCATATACTATGTACTACACTGTGCATTTCGTGTAATGCGGGTTTTTCAGTAAATTCTAAGTTTTTCAGTGCAACTCACTCATATACTATGTACTACACTCTGCGTTTCTTATATTCTAAGTTTTTCAGTGCAACTCACTCATATACTATGTACTACACTGTGCGTTTCTTATATTCTAAGTTTTTCAGTGCAACTCACTCATATACTATGTACTACACTGTGCGTTTCTTATATTCTAAGTTTTTCAGTGCAACTCACTCATATACTATGTACTACACTGTGCGTTTCTTATATTTTAAGTTTTTCAGTGCAACTCACTCATATACTATGTACTACACTGTGCGTTTCTTATATTCTAAGTTTTTCAGTGCAACTCACTCATATACTATGTACTACACTGTGCGTTTCTTATATTCTAAGTTTTTCAGTGCAACTCACTCATATACTATGTACTACACTGTGCATTTCGTGTAATGCGGGTTTTTCGGTAAATTCTACGTTTTTCAGTGCAACTCACTCATATACTATGTACTACACTGTGCGTTTCTTATATTCTAAGTTTTTCAGTGCAACTCACTCATATACTATGTACTACACTGTGCGTTTCTTATATTCTAAGTTTTTCAGTGCAACTCACTCATATACTATGTACTACACTGTGCGTTTCTTATATTCTAAGTTTTTCAGTGCAACTCACTCATATACTATGTACTACACTGTGCATTTCGTGTAATGCGGGTTTTTCAGTAAATTCTAAGTTTTTCAGTGCAACTCACTCATATACTATGTACTACACTCTGCGTTTCTTATATTCTAAGTTTTTCAGTGCAACTCACTCATATACTATGTACTACACTGTGCGTTTCTTATATTCTAAGTTTTTCAGTGCAACTCACTCATATACTATGTACTACACTGTGCATTTCGTGTAATGCGGGTTTTTCAGTAAATTCTAAGTTTTTCAGTGCAACTCACTCATATACTATGTACTACACTCTGCGTTTCTTATATTCTAAGTTTTTCAGTGCAACTCACTCATATACTATGTACTACACTGTGCGTTTCTTATATTCTAAGTTTTTCAGTGCAACTCACTCATATACTATGTACTACACTGTGCGTTTCTTATATTCTAAGTTTTTCAGTGCAACTCACTCATATACTATGTACTACACTGTGCGTTTCTTATATTTTAAGTTTTTCAGTGCAACTCACTCATATACTATGTACTACACTGTGCGTTTCTTATATTCTAAGTTTTTCAGTGCAACTCACTCATATACTATGTACTACACTGTGCGTTTCTTATATTCTAAGTTTTTCAGTGCAACTCACTCATATACTATGTACTACACTGTGCATTTCGTGTAATGCGGGTTTTTCAGTAAATTCTACGTTTTTCAGTGCAACTCACTCATATACTATGTACTACACTGTGCGTTTCTTATATTCTAAGTTTTTCAGTGCAACTCACTCATATACTATGTACTACACTGTGCGTTTCTTATATTCTAAGTTTTTCAGTGCAACTCACTCATATACTATGTACTACACTGTGCGTTTCTTATATTCTAAGTTTTTCAGTGCAACTCACTCATATACTATGTACTACACTGTGCATTTCGTGTAATGCGGGTTTTTCAGTAAATTCTAAGTTTTTCAGTGCAACTCACTCATATACTATGTACTACACTCTGCGTTTCTTATATTCTAAGTTTTTCAGTGCAACTCACTCATATACTATGTACTACACTGTGCGTTTCTTATATTCTAAGTTTTTCAGTGCAACTCACTCATATACTATGTACTACACTGTGCGTTTCTTAAATTCTAAGTTTTTCAGTGCAACTCACTCATATACTATGTACTACAATGTGCGTTTCTTATATTCTAAGTTTTTCAGTGCTACACTGTGCGTTTCTTATATTCTAAGTTTTTCAGTGCAACTCACTCATATACTATGTACTACACTGTGCATTTCGTGTAATGCGGGTTTTTCAGTAAATTCTACGTTTTTCAGTGCAACTCACTCATATACTATGTACTACACTCTGCGTTTCTTATATTCTAAGTTTTTCAGTGCAACTCACTCATATACTATGTACTACACTCTGCCTTTCTTATATTCTAAGTTTTTCAGTGCAACTCACTCATATACTATGTACTACACTGTGCGTTTCTTATATTCTAAGTTTTTCAGTGCAACTCACTCATATACTATGTACTACACTGTGCGTTTCTTATATTCTAAGTTTTTCAGTGCAACTCACTCATATACTATGTACTACACTGTGCATTTCGTGTAATGCGGGTTTTTCAGTAAATTCTAAGTTTTTCAGTGCAACTCACTCATATACTATGTACTACACTCTGCGTTTCTTATATTCTAAGTTTTTCAGTGCAACTCACTCATATACTATGTACTACACTGTGCGTTTCTTATATTCTAAGTTTTTCAGTGCAACTCACTCATATACTATGTACTACACTGTGCGTTTCTTATATTCTAAGTTTTTCAGTGCAACTCACTCATATACTATGTACTACACTGTGCGTTTCTTAAATTCTAAGTTTTTCAGTGCAACTCACTCATATACTATGTACTACAATGTGCGTTTCTTATATTCTAAGTTTTTCAGTGCTACACTGTGCGTTTCTTATATTCTAAGTTTTTCAGTGCAACTCACTCCTATACTATGTACTACACTGTGCTTTTCTTATATTCTAAGTTTTTCAGTGCAACTCACTCATATACTATGTACTACACTGTGCGTTTCTTATATTATAAGTTTTTCAGTGCAACTCACTCATATACTATGTACTACACTGTGCGTTTCTTATATTCTAAGTTTTTCAGTGCAACTCACTCATATACTATGTACTACACTGTGCGTTTCTTATATTCTAAGTTTTTCAGTACAACTCACTCATATACTATGTACTACACTGTGCGTTTCTTATATTCTAAGTTTTTCAGTGCAACTCACTCCTATACTATGTACTACACTGTGCTTTTCTTATATTCTAAGTTTTTCAGTGCAACTCACTCATATACTATGTACTACACTGTGCGTTTCTTATATTCTAAGTTTTTCAGTGCAACTCACTCATATACTATGTACTACACTGTGCGTTTCTTATATTCTAAGTTTTTCAGTGCAACTCACTCATATACTATGTACTACACTGTGCGTTTCTTATATTCTAAGTTTTTCAGTGCAACTCACTCATATACTATGTACTACACTGTGCATTTCGTGTAATGCGGGTTTTTCAGTAAATTCTACGTTTTTCAGTGCAACTCACTCATATACTATGTACTACACTGTGCGTTTCTTATATTCTAAGTTTTTCAGTGCAACTCACTCATATACTATGTACTACACTGTGCGTTTCTTATATTTTAAGTTTTTCAGTGCAACTCACTCATATACTATGTACTACACTGTGCGTTTCTTATATTCTAAGTTTTTCAGTGCAACTCACTCATATACTATGTACTACACTGTGCGTTTCTTATATTCTAAGTTTTTCAGTGCAACTCACTCATATACTATGTACTACACTGTGCATTTCGTGTAATGCGGGTTTTTCAGTAAATTCTACGTTTTTCAGTGCAACTCACTCATATACTATGTACTACACTGTGCGTTTCTTATATTCTAAGTTTTTCAGTGCAACTCACTCATATACTATGTACTACACTGTGCGTTTCTTATATTCTAAGTTTTTCAGTGCAACTCACTCATATACTATGTACTACACTGTGCGTTTCTTATATTCTAAGTTTTTCAGTGCAACTCACTCATATACTTTGTACTACAATGTGCGTTTCTTATATTCTAAGTTTTTCAGTGCAACTCACTCATATACTATGTACTACACTGTGCGTTTCTTATATTCTAAGTTTTTCAGTGCAACTCACTCATATACTATTTACTACACTGTGCATTTCGTGTAATGCGGGTTTTTCAGTAAATTCTAAGTTTTTCAGTGCAACTCACTCACATACTATGTACTACACTGTGCGTTTCTTATATTCTAAGTTTTTCAGTGCAACTCACTCATATACTATGTCCTACACTGTGCGTTTCTTATATTCTAAGTTTTTCAGTGCAACTCACTCATATACTATGTACTACACTGTGCGTTTCTTATATTCTAAGTTTTTCAGTGCAACTCACTCATATACTATGTACTACACGGTGCGTTTCTTATATTCTAAGTTTTTCAGTGCATCTCACTCATGTACTATGTACTACAGTGTGCGTTTCTTATATTCTAAGTTTTTCAGTGCAACTCACTCATATACTATGTACTACACTGTGCGTTTCTTATATTCTAAGTTTTTCAGTGCAACTCACTCATATACTATGTACTACACTGTGCGTTTCTTATATTCTAAGTTTTTCAGTGCAACTCACTCATATACTATGTACTACACTGTGCGTTTCTTATATTCTAAGTTTTTCAGTGCAACTCACTCATATACTATGTACTACACTGTGCGTTTCTTATACTCTAAGTTTTTCAGTGCAACTCACTCATATACTTTGTACTACACTGTGCTTTTCTTATATTCTAAGTTTTTCAGTGCAACTCACTCATATACTATGTACTACACTGTGCGTATCTTAAATTCTAAGTTTTTCAGTGCAACTCACTCATATACTATGTACTACACTGTGCGTTTCTTATATTCTAAGTTTTTCAGTGCAACTCACTCATATACAATGTACTACACTGTGCATTTCGTGTAATGCGGGTTTTTCAGTAAATTCTAAGTTTTTCAGTGCAACTCACTCATATACTATGTACTACACTGTGCGTTTCTTATATTCTAAGTTTTTCAGTGCAACTCACTCATATACTATGTACTACACTGTGCGTTTCTTATATTCTAAGTTTTTCAGTGCAACTCACTCATATACTATGTACTACACTGTGCGTTTCTTATATTCTAAGTTTTTCAGTGCAACTAACTCATATACTATGTACTACACTGTGCGTTTCTTATATTCTAAGTTTTTCAGTGCAACTCACTCATATACTATGTACTACACTGTGCGTTTCTTATATTCTAAGTTTTTCAGTGCAACTCACTCATATACTATGTACTACACTGTGCATTTCGTGTAATGCGGGTTTTTCAGTAAATTCTAAGTTTTTCAGTGCAACTCACTCATATACTATGTACTACACTCTGTGTTTCTTATATTCTAAGTTTTTCAGTGCAACTCACTCATATACTATGTACTACACTGTGCGTTTCTTATATTCTAAATTTTTCAGTGCAACTCACTCATATACTATGTACTACACTGTGCGTTTCTTATATTCTAAGTTTTTCAGTGCAACTCACTCATATACTATGTACTACACTGTGCGTTTCTTAAATTCTAAGTTTTTCAGTGCAACTCACTCATATACTTTTTACTACAATGTGCGTTTCTTATATTCTAAGTTTTTCAGTGCAACTCACTCATATACTATGTACTACACTGTGCGTTTCTTATATTCTAAGTTTTTCAGTGCAACTCTCTCATATACTATGTACTACACTGTGCATTTCGTGTAATGCGGGTTTTTCAGTAAATTCTAAGTTTTTCAGTGCAACTCACTCACATACTATGTACTACACTGTGCGTTTCTTATATTCTAAGTTTTTCAGTGCAACTCACTCATATACTATGTACTACACTGTGCGTTTCTTATATTCTAAGTTTTTCAGTGCAACTCACTCATATACTATGTACTACACTGTGCGTTTTTTATATTCTAAGTTTTTCAGTGCAACTCACTCATATACTATGTACTACACTGTGCGTTTCTTAAATTATAAGTTTTTCAGTGCAACTCACTCATATACTATGTACTACAATGTGCGTTTCTTATATTCTAAGTTTTTCAGTGCAACTCACTCATATACTATGTACTACACTGTGCGTTTCTTATATTATAAGTTTTTCAGTGCAACTCACTCATATACTATGTACTACACTGTGCGTTTCTTATATTCTAAGTTTTTCAGTACAACTCACTCATATACTATGTACTACACTGTGCGTTTCTTATATTATAAGTTTTTCAGTGCAACTCACTCATATACTATGTACTACACTGTGCTTTTCTTATATTCTAAGTTTTTCAGTGCAACTCACTCATATACTATGTACTACACTGTGCGTTTCTTATATTCTAAGTTTTTCAGTGCAACTCACTCATATACTATGTACTACACTGTGCGTTTCTTATATTCTAAGTTTTTCGTGCAACTCACTCATATACTATGTACTACACTGTGCGTTTCTTATATTCTAAGTTTTTCAGTGCAACTCACTCATATACTATGTACTACACTGTGCGTTTCTTATATTCTAAGTTTTTCAGTGCAACTCACTCATATACTATGTACTACACTGTGCGTTTCTTATATTCTAAGTTTTTCAGTGCAACTCACTCATATACTATGTACTACACTCTGCGTTTCTTATATTCTAAGTTTTTCAGTGCAACTCACTCGTATACTATGTACTACACTGTGCGTTTCTTATATTCTAAGTTTTTCAGTGCAACTCACTCATATACTATGTACTACACAGTGCGTTTCTTATATTCTAAGTTTTTCAGTGCAACTCACTCATATACTATGTACTACACTGTGCGTTTCTTATATTCTAAGTTTTTCAGTGCAACTCACTCATATACTATGTACTACACTGTGCATTTAGTGTAATGCGGGTTTTTCAGTAAATTCTACGTTTTTCAGTGCAACTCACTCATATACTATGTACTACACTCTGCGTTTCTTATATTCTAAGTTTTTCAGTGCAACTCACTCATATACTATGTACTACACTCTGCCTTTCTTATATTCTAAGTTTTTCAGTGCAACTCACTCATATACTATGTACTACACTGTGCGTTTCTTATATTCTAAGTTTTTCAGTGCAACTCACTCATCTACTATGTACTACACTGTGCGTTTCTTATATTCTAAGTTTTTCAGTGCAACTCACTCATATACTATGTACTACACTGTGCATTTCGTGTAATGCGGGTTTTTCAGTAAATTCTAAGTTTTTCAGTGCAACTCACTCATATACTATGTACTACACTCTGCGTTTCTTATATTCTAAGTTTTTCAGTGCAACTCACTCATATACTATGTACTACACTGTGCGTTTCTTATATTCTAAGTTTTTCAGTGCAACTCACTCATATACTATGTACTACACTGTGCGTTTCTTATATTCTAAGTTTTTCAGTGCAACTCACTCATATACTATGTACTACACTGTGCGTTTCTTAAATTCTAAGTTTTTCAGTGCAACTCACTCATATACTATGTACTACAATGTGCGTTTCTTATATTCTAAGTTTTTCAGTGCTACACTGTGCGTTTCTTATATTCTAAGTTTTTCAGTGCAACTCACTCATATACTATGTACTACACTGTGCGTTTCTTATATTCTAAGTTTTTCAGTGCAACTCACTCATATACTATGTACTACACTGTGCGTTTCTTATATTATAAGTTTTTCAGTGCAACTCACTCATATACTATGTACTACACTGTGCGTTTCTTATATTCTAAGTTTTTCAGTGCAACTCACTCATATACTATGTACTACACTGTGCGTTTCTTATATTCTAAGTTTTTCAGTACAACTCACTCATATACTATGTACTACACTGTGCGTTTCTTATATTCTAAGTTTTTCAGTGCAACTCACTCATATACTATGTACTACACTGTGCTTTTCTTATATTCTAAGTTTTTCAGTGCAACTCACTCATATACTATGTACTACACTGTGCGTTTCTTATATTCTAAGTTTTTCAGTGCAACTCACTCATATACTATGTACTACACTGTGCGTTTCTTATATTCTAAGTTTTTCAGTGCAACTCACTCATATACTATGTACTACACTGTGCGTTTCTTATATTCTAAGTTTTTCAGTGCAACTCACTCATATACTATGTACTACACTGTGCATTTCGTGTAATGCGGGTTTTTCAGTAAATTCTACGTTTTTCAGTGCAACTCACTCATATACTATGTACTACACTGTGCGTTTCTTATATTCTAAGTTTTTCAGTGCAACTCACTCATATACTATGTACTACACTGTGCGTTTCTTATATTTTAAGTTTTTCAGTGCAACTCACTCATATACTATGTACTACACTGTGCGTTTCTTATATTCTAAGTTTTTCAGTGCAACTCACTCATATACTATGTACTACACTGTGCGTTTCTTATATTCTAAGTTTTTCAGTGCAACTCACTCATATACTATGTACTACACTGTGCATTTCGTGTAATGCGGGTTTTTCAGTAAATTCTACGTTTTTCAGTGCAACTCACTCATATACTATGTACTACACTGTGCGTTTCTTATATTCTAAGTTTTTCAGTGCAACTCACTCATATACTATGTACTACACTGTGCGTTTCTTATATTCTAAGTTTTTCAGTGCAACTCACTCATATACTATGTACTACACTGTGCGTTTCTTATATTCTAAGTTTTTCAGTGCAACTCACTCATATACTATGTACTACACTGTGCGTTTCTTATATTCTAAGTTTTTCAGAGCAACTCACTCATATACTATGTACTACACTGTGCGTTTCTTATATTCTAAGTTTTTCAGTGCAACTCACTCATATACTATGTACTACACTGTGCTTTCCTTATATTCTAAGTTTTTCAGTGCAACTCACTCATATACTATGTACTACACTGTGCGTATCTTAAATTCTAAGTTTTTCAGTGCAACTCACTCATATACTATGTACTACACTGTGCGTTTCTTATATTCTAAGTTTTTCAGTGCAACTCACTCATATACAATGTACTACACTGTGCATTTCATGTAATGCGGGTTTTTCAGTAAATTCTAAGTTTTTCAGTGCAATTCACTCATATACTATGTACTACACTGTGCGTTTCTTATATTCTAAGTTTTTCAGTGCAACTCACTCATATACTATGTACTACACTGTGCGTTTCTTATATTCTAAGTTTTTCAGTGCAACTCACTCATATACTATGTACTACACTGTGCGTTTCTTATATTCTAAGTTTTTCAGTGCAACTAACTCATATACTATGTACTACACTGTGCGTTTCTTATATTCTAAGTTTTTCAGTGCAACTCACTCATATACTATGTACTACACTGTGCGTTTCTTATATTCTAAATTTTTCAGTGCAACTCACTCATATACTATGTACTACACTGTGCATTTCGTGTAATGCGGGTTTTTCAGTAAATTCTAAGTTTTTCAGTGGAACTCACTCATATACTATGTACTACACTCTGTGTTTCTTATATTCTAAGTTTTTCAGTGCAACTCACTCATATACTATGTACTACACTGTGCGTTTCTTATATTCTAAATTTTTCAGTGCAACTCACTCATATACTATGTACTACACTGTGCGTTTCTTATATTCTAAGTTTTTCAGTGCAACTCACTCATATACTATGTACTACACTGTGCGTTTCTTAAATTCTAAGTTTTTCAGTGCAACTCACTCATATACTTTTTACTACAATGTGCGTTTCTTATATTCTAAGTTTTTCAGTGCAACTCACTCATATACTATGTACTACACTGTGCGTTTCTTATATTCTAAGTTTTTCAGTGCAACTCTCTCATATACTATGTACTACACTGTGCATTTCGTGTAATGCGGGTTTTTCAGTAAATTCTAAGTTTTTCAGTGCAACTCACTCACATACTATGTACTACACTGTGCGTTTCTTATATTCTAAGTTTTTCAGTGCAACTCACTCATATACTATGTACTACACTGTGCGTTTCTTATATTCTAAGTTTTTCAGTGCAACTCACTCATATACTATGTACTACACTGTGCGTTTCTTATATTCTAAGTTTTTCAGTGCAACTCACTCATATACTATGTACTACACTGTGCGTTTCTTAAATTATAAGTTTTTCAGTGCAACTCACTCATATACTATGTACTACAATGTGCGTTTCTTATATTCTAAGTTTTTCAGTGCAACTCACTCATATACTATGTACTACACTGTGCGTTTCTTATATTATAAGTTTTTCAGTGCAACTCACTCATATACTATGTACTACACTGTCCGTTTCTTATATTCTAAGTTTTTCAGTGCAACTCACTCATATACTATGTACTACACTGTGCGTTTCTTATATTCTAAGTTTTTCAGTGCAACTCACTCATATACTATGTACTACACTGTGCTTTTCTTATATTCTAAGTTTTTCAGTGCAACTCACTCATATACTATGTACTACACTGTGCATATCTTAAATTCTAAGTTTTTCAGTGCAACTCACTCATATACTATGTACTACACTGTGCGTTTCTTATATTCTAAGTTTTTCAGTGCAACTCACTCATATACAATGTACTACACTGTGCATTTCGTGTAATGCGGGTTTTTCAGTAAATTCTAAGTTTTTCAGTGCAATTCACTCATATACTATGTACTACACTGTGCGTTTCTTATATTCTAAGTTTTTCAGTGCAACTCACTCATATACTATGTACTACACTGTGCGTTTCTTATATTCTAAGATTTTCAGTGCAACTCACTCATATACTATGTACTACACTGTGCGTTTCTTATATTCTAAGTTTTTCAGTGCAACTAACTCATATACTATGTACTACACTGTGCGTTTCTTATATTCTAAGTTTTTCAGTGCAACTCACTCATATACTATGTACTACACTGTGCGTTTCTTATATTCTAAGTTTTTCAGTGCAACTCACTCATATACTATGTACTACACTGTGCATTTCGTGTAATGCGGGTTTTTCAGTAAATTCTAAGTTTTTCAGTGCAACTCACTCATATACTATGTACTACACTCTGTGTTTCTTATATTCTAAGTTTTTCAGTGCAACTCACTCATATACTATGTACTACACTGTGCGTTTCTTATATTCTAAATTTTTCAGTGCAACTCACTCATATACTATGTACTACACTGTGCGTTTCTTATATTCTAAGTTTTTCAGTGCAACTCACTCATATACTATGTACTACACTGTGCGTTTCTTAAATTCTAAGTTTTTCAGTGCAACTCACTCATATACTTTTTACTACAATGTGCGTTTCTTATATTCTAAGTTTTTCAGTGCAACTCACTCATATACTATGTACTACACTGTGCGTTTCTTATATTCTAAGTTTTTCAGTGCAACTCTCTCATATACTATGTACTACACTGTGCATTTCGTGTAATGCGGGTTTTTCAGTAAATTCTAAGTTTTTCAGTGCAACTCACTCACATACTATGTACTACACTGTGCGTTTCTTATATTCTAAGTTTTTCAGTGCAACTCACTCATATACTATGTACTACACTGTGCGTTTCTTATATTCTAAGTTTTTCAGTGCAACTCACTCATATACTATGTACTACACTGTGCGTTTCTTATATTCTAAGTTTTTCAGTGCAACTCACTCATATACTATGTACTACACTGTGCGTTTCTTAAATTATAAGTTTTTCAGTGCAACTCACTCATATACTATGTACTACAATGTGCGTTTCTTATATTCTAAGTTTTTCAGTGCAACTCACTCATATACTATGTACTACACTGTGCGTTTCTTATATTATAAGTTTTTCAGTGCAACTCACTCATATACTATGTACTACACTGTGCGTTTCTTATATTCTAAGTTTTTCAGTACAACTCACTCATATACTATGTACTACACTGTGCGTTTCTTATATTCTAAGTTTTTCAGTGCAACTCACTCATATACTATGTACTACACTGTGCTTTTCTTATATTCTAAGTTTTTCAGTGCAACTCACTCATATACTATGTACTACACTGTGCGTTTCTTATATTCTAAGTTTTTCAGTGCAACTCACTCATATACTATGTACTACACTGTGCGTTTCTTATATTCTAAGTTTTTCGTGCAACTCACTCATATACTATGTACTACACTGTGCGTTTCTTATATTCTAAGTTTTTCAGTGCAACTCACTCATATACTATGTACTACACTGTGCGTTTCTTATATTCTAAGTTTTTCAGTGCAACTCACTCATATACTATGTACTACACTGTGCGTTTCTTATATTCTAAGTTTTTCAGTGCAACTCACTCATATACTATGTACTACACTCTGCGTTTCTTATATTCTAAGTTTTTCAGTGCAACTCACTCATATACTATGTACTACACTGTGCGTTTCTTATATTCTAAGTTTTTCAGTGCAACTCACTCATATACTATGTACTACACTGTGCGTTTCTTATATTCTAAGTTTTTCAGTGCAACTCACTCATATACTATGTACTACACTGTGCATTTAGTGTAATGCGGGTTTTTCAGTAAATTCTACGTTTTTCAGTGCAACTCACTCATATACTATGTACTACACTGTGCGTTTCTTATATTCTAAGTTTTTCAGTGCAACTCACTCATATACTATGTACTACACTCTGCCTTTCTTATATTCTAAGTTTTTCAGTGCAACTCACTCATATACTATGTACTACACTGTGCGTTTCTTATATTCTAAGTTTTTCAGTGCAACTCACTCATATACTATGTACTACACTGTGCGTTTCTTATATTCTAAGTTTTTCAGTGCAACTCACTCATATACTATGTACTACACTGTGCATTTCGTGTAATGCGGGTTTTTCAGTAAATTCTAAGTTTTTCAGTGCAACTCACTCATATACTATGTACTACACTCTGCGTTTCTTATATTCTAAGTTTTTCAGTGCAACTCACTCATATACTATGTACTACACTGTGCGTTTCTTATATTCTAAGTTTTTCAGTGCAACTCACTCATATACTATGTACTACACTCTGCGTTTCTTATATTCTAAGTTTTTCAGTGCAACTCACTCATATACTATGTACTACACTGTGCGTTTCTTATATTCTAAGTTTTTCAGTGCAACTCACTCATATACTATGTACTACACTGTGCGTTTCTTATATTATAAGTTTTTCAGTGCAACTCACTCATATACTATGTACTACAATGTGCGTTTCTTATATTCTAAGTTTTTCAGTGCAACTCACTCATATACTATGTACTACACTGTGCGTTTCTTATATTATAAGTTTTTCAGTGCAACTCACTCATATACTATGTACTACACTGTGCGTTTCTTATATTCTAAGTTTTTCAGTACAACTCACTCATATACTATGTACTACACTGTGCGTTTCTTATATTCTAAGTTTTTCAGTGCAACTCACTCATATACTATGTACTACACTGTGCTTTTCTTATATTCTAAGTTTTTCAGTGCAACTCACTCATATACTATGTACTACACTGTGCGTTTCTTATATTCTAAGTTTTTCAGTGCAACTCACTCATATACTATGTACTACACTGTGCGTTTCTTATATTCTAAGTTTTTCGTGCAACTCACTCATATACTATGTACTACACTGTGCGTTTCTTATATTCTAAGTTTTTCAGTGCAACTCACTCATATACTATGTACTACACTGTGCGTTTCTTATATTCTAAGTTTTTCAGTGCAACTCACTCATATACTATGTACTACACTGTGCGTTTCTTATATTCTAAGTTTTTCAGTGCAACTCACTCATATACTATGTACTACACTGTGCATTTAGTGTAATGCGGGTTTTTCAGTAAATTCTACGTTTTTCAGTGCAACTCACTCATATACTATGTACTACACTCTGCGTTTCTTATATTCTAAGTTTTTCAGTGCAACTCACTCATATACTATGTACTACACTCTGCGTTTCTTATATTCTAAGTTTTTCAGTGCAACTCACTCATATACTATGTACTACACTGTGCGTTTCTTATATTCTAAGTTTTTCAGTGCAACTCACTCATATACTATGTACTACACTGTGCGTTTCTTATATTCTAAGTTTTTCAGTGCAACTCACTCATATACTATGTACTACACTGTGCATTTCGTATAATGCGGGTTTTTCAGTAAATTCTAAGTTTTTCAGTGCAACTCACTCATATACTATGTACTACACTCTGCGTTTCTTATATTCTAAGTTTTTCAGTGCAACTCACTCATATACTATGTACTACACTGTGCGTTTCTTATATTCTAAGTTTTTCAGTGCAACTCACTCATATACTATGTACTACACTGTGCGTTTCTTATATTCTAAGTTTTTCAGTGCAACTCACTCATATACTATGTACTACACTGTGCGTTTCTTAAATTCTAAGTTTTTCAGTGCAACTCACTCATATACTATGTACTACAATGTGCGTTTCTTATATTCTAAGTTTTTCAGTGCTACACTGTGCGTTTCTTATATTCTAAGTTTTTCAGTGCAACTCACTCATATACTATGTACTACACTGTGCGTTTCTTATATTCTAAGTTTTTCAGTGCAACTCACTCATATACTATGTACTACACTGTGCGTTTCTTATATTCTAAGTTTTTCAGTGCAACTCACTCATATACTATGTACTACACTGTGCGTTTCTTATATTCTAAGTTTTTCAGTGCAACTCACTCATATACTATGTACTACACTGTGCGTTTCTTATATTCTAAGTTTTTCAGTACAACTCACTCATATACTATGTACTACACTGTGCGTTTCTTATATTCTAAGTTTTTCAGTGCAACTCACTCATATACTATGTACTACACTGTGCTTTTCTTATATTCTAAGTTTTTCAGTGCAACTCACTCATATACTATGTACTACACTGTGCGTTTCTTATATTCTAAGTTTTTCAGTGCAACTCACTCATATACTATGTACTACACTGTGCGTTTCTTATATTCTAAGTTTTTCAGTGCAACTCACTCATATACTATGTACTACACTGTGCGTTTCTTATATTCTAAGTTTTTCAGTGCAACTCACTCATATACTATGTACTACACTGTGCATTTCGTGTAATGCGGGTTTTTCAGTAAATTCTACGTTTTTCAGTGCAACTCACTCATATACTATGTACTACACTGTGCGTTTCTTATATTCTATGTTTTTCAGTGCAACTCACTCATATACTATGTACTACACTGTGCGTTTCTTATATTCTAAGTTTTTCAGTGCAACTCACTCATATACTATGTACTACACTGTGCATTTCGTGTAATGCGGGTTTTTCAGTAAATTCTACGTTTTTCAGTGCAACTCACTCATATACTATGTACTACACTGTGCGTTTCTTATATTCTAAGTTTTTCAGTGCAACTCACTCATATACTATGTACTACACTGTGCGTTTCTTATATTCTAAGTTTTTCAGTGCAACTCACTCATATACTATGTACTACACTGTGCGTTTCTTATATTCTAAGTTTTTCAGTGCAACTCACTCATATACTATGTACTACACTGTGCATTTCGTGTAATGCGGGTTTTTCAGGAAATTCTAAGTTTTTCAGTGCAACTCACTCATATACTATGTACTACACTCTGCGTTTCTTATATTCTAAGTTTTTCAGTGCAACTCACTCATATACTATGTACTACACTGTGCGTTTCTTATATTCTAAGTTTTTCAGTGCAACTCACTCATATACTATGTACTACACTGTGCGTTTCTTAAATTCTAAGTTTTTCAGTGCAACTCACTCATATACTATGTACTACAATGTGCGTTTCTTATATTCTAAGTTTTTCAGTGCTACACTGTGCGTTTCTTATATTCTAAGTTTTTCAGTGCAACTCACTCATATACTATGTACTACACTGTGCATTTCGTGTAATGCGGGTTTTTCAGTAAATTCTACGTTTTTCAGTGCAACTCACTCATATACTATGTACTACACTCTGCGTTTCTTATATTCTAAGTTTTTCAGTGCAACTCACTCATATACTATGTACTACACTCTGCCTTTCTTATATTCTAAGTTTTTCAGTGCAACTCACTCATATACTATGTACTACACTGTGCGTTTCTTATATTCTAAGTTTTTCAGTGCAACTCACTCATATACTATGTACTACACTGTGCGTTTCTTATATTCTAAGTTTTTCAGTGCAACTCACTCATATACTATGTACTACACTGTGCATTTCGTGTAATGCGGGTTTTTCAGTAAATTCTAAGTTTTTCAGTGCAACTCACTCATATACTATGTACTACACTCTGCGTTTCTTATATTCTAAGTTTTTCAGTGCAACTCACTCATATACTATGTACTACACTGTGCGTTTCTTATATTCTAAGTTTTTCAGTGCAACTCACTCATATACTATGTACTACACTGTGCGTTTCTTATATTCTAAGTTTTTCAGTGCAACTCACTCATATACTATGTACTACACTGTGCGTTTCTTAAATTCTAAGTTTTTCAGTGCAACTCACTCATATACTATGTACTACAATGTGCGTTTCTTATATTCTAAGTTTTTCAGTGCTACACTGTGCGTTTCTTATATTCTAAGTTTTTCAGTGCAACTCACTCATATACTATGTACTACACTGTGCGTTTCTTATATTCTAAGTTTTTCAGTGCAACTCACTCATATACTATGTACTACACTGTGCGTTTCTTATATTATAAGTTTTTCAGTGCAACTCACTCATATACTATGTACTACACTGTGCGTTTCTTATATTCTAAGTTTTTCAGTGCAACTCACTCATATACTATGTACTACACTGTGCGTTTCTTATATTCTAAGTTTTTCAGTACAACTCACTCATATACTATGTACTACACTGTGCGTTTCTTATATTCTAAGTTTTTCAGTGCAACTCACTCATATACTATGTACTACACTGTGCTTTTCTTATATTCTAAGTTTTTCAGTGCAACTCACTCATATACTATGTACTACACTGTGCGTTTCTTATATTCTAAGTTTTTCAGTGCAACTCACTCATATACTATGTACTACACTGTGCGTTTCTTATATTCTAAGTTTTTCAGTGCAACTCACTCATATACTATGTACTACACTGTGCGTTTCTTATATTCTAAGTTTTTCAGTGCAACTCACTCATATACTATTTACTACACTGTGCATTTCGTGTAATGCGGGTTTTTCAGTAAATTCTACGTTTTTCAGTGCAACTCACTCATATACTATGTACTACACTGTGCGTTTCTTATATTCTAAGTTTTTCAGTGCAACTCACTCATATACTATGTACTACACTGTGCGTTTCTTATATTTTAAGTTTTTCAGTGCAACTCACTCATATACTATGTACTACACTGTGCGTTTCTTATATTCTAAGTTTTTCAGTGCAACTCACTCATATACTATGTACTACACTGTGCGTTTCTTATATTCTAAGTTTTTCAGTGCAACTCACTCATATACTATGTACTACACTGTGCATTTCGTGTAAAGCGGGTTTTTCAGTAAATTCTACGTTTTTCAGTGCAACTCACTCATATACTATGTACTACACTGTGCGTTTCTTATATTCTAAGTTTTTCAGTGCAACTCACTCATATACTATGTACTACACTGTGCGTTTCTTATATTCTAAGTTTTTCAGTGCAACTCACTCATATACTATGTACTACACTGTGCGTTTCTTATATTCTAAGTTTTTCAGTGCAACTCACTCATATACTATGTACTACACTGTGCATTTCGTGTAATGCGGGTTTTTCAGTAAATTCTAAGTTTTTCAGTGCAACTCACTCATATACTATGTACTACACTCTGCGTTTCTTATATTCTAAGTTTTTCAGTGCAACTCACTCATATACTATGTACTACACTGTGCGTTTCTTATATTCTAAGTTTTTCAGTGCAACTCACTCATATACTATGTACTACACTGTGCGTTTCTTAAATTCTAAGTTTTTCAGTGCAACTCACTCATATACTATGTACTACAATGTGCGTTTCTTATATTCTAAGTTTTTCAGTACTACACTGTGCGTTTCTTATATTCTAAGTTTTTCAGTGCAACTCACTCATATACTATGTACTACACTGTGCATTTCGTGTAATGCGGGTTTTTCAGTAAATTCTAAGTTTTTCAGTGCAACTCACTCATATACTATGTACTACACTCTGCGTTTCTTATATTCTAAGTTTTTCAGTGCAACTCACTCATATACTATGTACTACACTGTGCGTTTCTTATATTCTAAGTTTTTCAGTGCAACTCACTCATATACTATGTACTACACTGTGCGTTTCTTATATTCTAAGTTTTTCAGTGCAACTCACTCATATACTATGTACTACACTGTGCGTTTCTTAAATTCTAAGTTTTTCAGTGCAACTCACTCATATACTATGTACTACAATGTGCGTTTCTTATATTCTAAGTTTTTCAGTGCAACTCACTCATATACTATGTACTACACTGTGCGTTTCTTATATTATAAGTTTTTCAGTGCAACTCACTCATATACTATGTACTACACTGTGCGTTTCTTATATTCTAAGTTTTTCAGTGCAACTCACTCATATACTATGTACTACACTGTGCGTTTCTTATATTCTAAGTTTTTCAGTGCAACTCACTCATATACTATGTACTACACTGTGCGTTTCTTATATTCTAAGTTTTTCAGTGCAACTCACTCATATACTATGTACTACACTGTGCGTTTCTTATATTCTAAGTTTTTCAGTGCAACTCACTCATATACTATGTACTACACTGTGCGTTTCTTATATTCTAAGTTTTTCAGTGCAACTCACTGATATACTATGTACTACACTGTGCGTTTCTTATATTCTAAGTTTTTCAGTGCAACTCACTCATATACTATGTACTACACTGTGCATTTCGTGTAATGCGGGTTTTTCAGTAAATTCTAAGTTTTTCAGTGCAACTCACTCATATACTATGTACTACACTCTGCGTTTCTTATATTCTAAGTTTTTCAGTGCAACTCACTCATATACTATGTACTACACTGTGCGTTTCTTATATTCTAAGTTTTTCAGTGCAACTCACTCATATACTATGTACTACACTGTGCGTTTCTTAAATTCTAAGTTTTTCAGTGCAACTCACTCATTTACTATGTACAACAATGTGCGTTTCTTATATTCTAAGTTTTTCAGTGCTACACTGTGCGTTTCTTATATTCTAAGTTTTTCAGTGCAACTCACTCATATACTATGTACTACACTGTGCATTTCGTGTAATGCGGGTTTTTCAGTAAATTCTAAGTTTTTCAGTGCAACTCACTCATATACTATGTACTACACTGTGCGTTTCTTATATTCTAAGTTTTTCAGTGCAACTCACTCATATACTATGTACTACACTGTGCGTTTCTTATATTCTAAGTTTTTCAGTGCAACTCACTCATATACTATGTACTACACTGTGGGTTTCTTATATTCTAAGTTTTTCGGTGCAACTCACTCATATACTATGTACTACACTGTGCGTTTCTTATATTCTAAGTTTTTCAGTGCAACTCACTCATATACTATGTACTACCCTGTGCGTTTCTTATATTCTAAGTTTTTCAGTGCAACTCACTCATATCCTATGTACTACACTGTGCATTTCGTGTAATGCGGGTTTTTCAGTAAATTCTACGTTTTTCAGTGCAACTCACTCATATACTATGTACTACACTGTGCGTTTCTTATATTCTAAGTTTTTCAGTGCAACTCACTCATATACTATGTACTACACTGTGCGTTTCTTATATTCTAAGTTTTTCAGTGCAACTCACTCATATACTATGTACTACACTGTGCGTTTCTTATATTCTAAGTTTTTCAGTGCAACTCACTCATATACTATGTACTACACTGTGCGTTTCTTATATTCTAAGTTTTTCAGTGCAACTCACTCATATACTATGTACTACACTGTGCATTTCGTGTAATGCGGGTTTTTCAGTAAATTCTAAGTTTTTCAGTGCAACTCACTCATATACTATGTACTACACTCTGCGTTTCTTATATTCTAAGTTTTTCAGTGCAACTCACTCATATACTATGTACTACACTGTGCGTTTCTTATATTCTAAGTTTTTCAGTGCAACTCACTCATATACTATGTACTACACTGTGCGTTTCTTAAATTCTAAGTTTTTCAGTGCAACTCACTCATATACTATGTACTACAATGTGCGTTTCTTATATTCTAAGTTTTTCAGTGCTACACTGTGCGTTTCTTATATTCTAAGTTTTTCAGTGCAACTCACTCATATACTATGTACTACACTGTGCATTTCGTGTAATGCGGGTTTTTCAGTAAATTCTAAGTTTTTCAGTGCAACTCACTCATATACTATGTACTACACTCTGCGTTTCTTATATTCTAAGTTTTTCAGTGCAACTCACTCATATACTATGTACTACACTGTGCGTTTCTTATATTCTAAGTTTTTCAGTGCAACTCACTCATATACTATGTACTACACTGTGCGTTTCTTATATTATAAGTTTTTCAGTGCAACTCACTCATATACTATGTACTACACAGTGCGTTTCTTAAATTCTAAGTTTTTCAGTGCAACTCACTCATATACTATGTACTACAATGTGCGTTTCTTATATTCTAAGTTTTTCAGTGCAACTCACTCATATACTATGTACTACACTGTGCGTTTCTTATATTATAAGTTTTTCAGTGCAACTCACTCATATACTATGTACTACACTGTGCGTTTCTTATATTCTAAGTTTTTCAGTGCAACTCACTCATATACTATGTACTACACTGTGCGTTTCTTATATTCTAAGTTTTTCAGTACAACTCACTCATATACTATGTACTACACTGTGCGATTCTTATATTCTAAGTTTTTCAGTGCAACTCACTCATATACTATGTACTACACTGTGCTTTTCTTATATTCTAAGTTTTTCAGTGCAACTCACTCATATACTATGTACTACACTGTGCGTTTCTTATATTCTAAGTTTTTCAGTGCAACTCACTCATATACTTTGTACTACACTGTGCGTTTCTTATATTCTAAATTTTTCGTGCAACTCACTCATATACTATGTACTACACTGTGCGTTTCTTATATTCTAAGTTTTTCAGTGCAACTCACTTATATACTATGTACTACACTGTGCGTTTCTTATATTCTAAGTTTTTCAGTACAACTCACTCATATACTATGTACTACACTGTGCGTTTCTTATATTCTAAGTTTTTCAGTGCAACTCACTCATATACTATGTACTACACTGTGCTTTTCTTATATTCTAAGTTTTTCAGTGCAACTCACTCATATACTATGTACTACACTGTGCGTTTCTTATATTCTAAGTTTTTCAGTGCAACTCACTCATATACTTTGTACTACACTGTGCGTCTCTTATATTCTAAGTTTTTCGTGCAACTCACTCATATACTATGTACTACACTGTGCGTTTCTTATATTCTAAGTTTTTCAGTGCAACTCACTCATATACTATGTACTACACTGTGCGTTTCTTATATTCTAAGTTTTTCAGTGCAACTCACTCATATACTATGTACTACACTGTGCGTTTCTTATATTCTAAGTTTTTCAGTACAACTCACTCATATACTATGTACTACACTGTGCGTTTCTTATATTCTAAGTTTTTCAGTGCAACTCACTCATATACTATGTACTACACTGTGCTTTTCTTATATTCTAAGTTTTTCAGTGCAACTCACTCATATACTATGTACTACACTGTGCGTTTCTTATATTCTAAGTTTTTCAGTGCAACTCACTCATATACTTTGTACTACACTGTGCGTCTCTTATATTCTAAGTTTTTCGTGCAACTCACTCATATACTATGTACTACACTGTGCGTTTCTTATATTCTAAGTTTTTCAGTGCAACTCACTCATATACTATGTACTACACTGTGCGTTTCTTATATTCTAAGTTTTTCAGTGCAACTCACTCATATACTATGTACTACACTGTGCGTTTCTTATATTCTAAGTTTTTCAGTGCAACTCACTCATATACTATGTACTACACTGTGCGTTTCTTATATTCTAAGTTTTTCAGTGCAACTCACTCATATACTATGTACTACACTGTGCGTTTCTTATATTCTAAGTTTTTCAGTGCAACTCACTCATATATTATGTACTACACTGTGCGTTTCTTATATTCTAAGTTTTTCAGTGCAACTCACTCATATACTATGTACTACACTGTGCGTTTCTTATATTCTAAGTTTTTCAGTGCAACTCACTCATATACTATGTACTACACTGTGCATTTCGTGTAATGCGGGTTTTTCAGTAAATTCTAAGTTTTTCAGTGCAACTCACTCATATACTATGTACTACACTCAGCGTTTCTTATATTCTAAGTTTTTTAGTGCAACTCACTCATATACTATGTACTACACTGTGCGTTTCTTATATTCTAAGTTTTTCAGTGCAACTCACTCATATACTATGTACTACACTGTGCGTTTCTTAAATTCTAAGTTTTTCAGTGCAACTCACTCATATACTATGTACTACAATGTGCGTTTCTTATATTCTAAGTTTTTCAGTGCTACACTGTGCGTTTCTTATATTCTAAGTTTTTCAGTGCAACTCACTCATATACTATGTACTACACTGTGCATTTCGTGTAATGCGGGTTTTTCAGTAAATTCTAAGTTTTTCAGTGCAACTCACTCATATACTATGTACTACACTGTGCGTTTCTTATATTCTAAGTTTTTCAGTGCAACTCACTCATATACTATGTACTACACTGTGCTTTTCTTATATTCTAAGTTTTTCAGTGCAACTCACTCATATACTATGTACTACACTGTGCGTTTCTTATATTCTAAGTTTTTCTGTGCAACTCACTCATATACTATGTACTACACTGTGCGTTTCTTATATTCTAAGTTTTTCGTGCAACTCACTCATATACTATGTACTACACTGTGCGTTTCTTATATTCTAAGTTTTTCAGTGCAACTCACTCATATACTATGTACTACACTGTCCGTTTCTTTTATTCTAAGTTTTTCAGTGCAACTCACTCATATACTATGTACTACACTGTGCGTTTCTTATATTCTAAGTTTTTCAGTGCAACTCACTCATATACTATGTACTACACTGTGCGTTTCTTATATTCTAAGTTTTTCAGTGCAACTCACTCATATACTATGTACTACACTGTGCGTTTCTTATATTCTAAGTTTTTCAGTGCAACTCACTCATATACTATGTACTACACGGTGCATTTCGTGTAATTCGGGTTTTTCAGTAAATTCTACGTTTTTCAGTGCAACTCACTCATATACTATGTACTACACTGTGCGTTTCTTATATTCTAAGTTTTTCAGTGCAACTCACTCATATACTATGTACTACACTGTGCGTTTCTTATATTCTAAGTTTTTCAGTGCAACTCACTCATATACTATGTACTACACTGTGCGTTTCTTATATTCTAAGTTTTTCAGTGCAACTCACTCATATACTATGTACTACACTGTGCATTTCGTGTAATGCGGGTTTTTCAGTAAATTCTAAGTTTTTCAGTGCAACTCACTCATATACTATGTACTACACTCTGCGTTTCTTATATTCTAAGTTTTTCAGTGCAACTCACTCATATACTATGTACTACACTGTGCGTTTCTTATATTCTAAGTTTTTCAGTGCAACTCACTCATATACTATGTACTACACTGTGCGTTTCTTAAATTCTAAGTTTTTCAGTGCAACTCACTCATATACTAAGTACTACAATGTGCGTTTCTTATATTCTAAGTTTTTCAGTGCTACACTGTGCGTTTCTTATATTCTAAGTTTTTCAGTGCAACTCACTCATATACTATGTACTACACTGTGCATTTCGTGTAATGCGGGTTTTTCAGTAAATTCTAAGTTTTTCAGTGCAACTCACTCATATACTATGTACTACACTGTGCGTTTTTTATATTCTAAGTTTTTCAGTGCAACTCACTCATATACTATGTACTACACTGTGCGTTTCTTATATTCTAAGTTTTTCAGTGCAACTCACTCATATACTATGTACTACACTGTGCGTTTCTTATAAGTTTTTCAGTGCAACTCACTCATATACTATGTACTACACTGTGCGTTTCTTAAATTCTAAGTTTTTCAGTGCAACTCACTCATATACTATGTACTACAATGTGCGTTTCTTATATTCTAAGTTTTTCAGTGCAACTCACTCATATACTATGTACTACACTGTGCGTTTCTTATATTATAAGTTTTTCAGTGCAACTCACTCATATACTATGTACTACACTGTGCGTTTCTTATATTCTAAGTTTTTCAGTGCAACTCACTCATATACTATGTACTACACTGTGCGTTTCTTATATTCTAAGTTTTTCAGTACAACTCACTCATATACTATGTACTACACTGTGCGTTTCTTATATTCTAAGTTTTTCAGTTCAACTCACTCATATACTATGTACTACACTGTGCTTTTCTTATATTCTAAGTTTTTCAGTGCAACTCACTCATATACTATGTACTACACTGTGCGTTTCTTATATTCTAAGTTTTTCGTGCAACTCACTCATATACTATGTACTACACTGTGCGTTTCTTATATTCTAAGTTTTTCAGTGCAACTCACTCATATACTATGTACTACACTGTGCGTTTCTTATATTCTAAGTTTTTCAGTGCAACTCACTCATATACTATGTACTACACTGTGCGTTTCTTATATTCTAAGTTTTTCAGTGCAACTCACTCATATACTATGTACTACACTGTGCGTTTCTTATATTCTAAGTTTTTCAGTGCAACTCACTCATATACTATGTACTACACTGTGCGTTTCTTATATTCTAAGTTTTTCAGTGCAACTCACTCATATACTATGTACTACACTGTGCATTTCGTGTAATGCGGGTTTTTCAGTAAATTCTAAGTTTTTCAGTGCAACTCACTCATATACTATGTACTACACTCTGCGTTTCTTATATTCTAAGTTTTTCAGTGCAACTCACTCATATACTATGTACTACACTGTGCGTTTCTTATATTCTAAGTTTTTCAGTGCAACTCACTCATATACTATGTACTACACTGTGGGTTTCTTATATTCTAAGTTTTTCGGTGCAACTCACTCATATACTATGTACTACACTGTGCGTTTCTTATATTCTAAGTTTTTCAGTGCAACTCACTCATATACTATGTACTACCCTGTGCGTTTCTTATATTCTAAGTTTTTCAGTGCAACTCACTCATATCCTATGTACTACACTGTGCATTTCGTGTAATGCGGGTTTTTCAGTAAATTCTACGTTTTTCAGTGCAACTCACTCATATACTATGTACTACACTGTGCGTTTCTTATATTCTAAGTTTTTCAGTGCAACTCACTCATATACTATGTACTACACTGTGCGTTTCTTATATTCTAAGTTTTTCAGTGCAACTCACTCATATACTATGTACTACACTGTGCGTTTCTTATATTCTAAGTTTTTCAGTGCAACTCACTCATATACTATGTACTACACTGTGCGTTTCTTATATTCTAAGTTTTTCAGTGCAACTCACTCATATACTATGTACTACACTGTGCATTTCGTGTAATGCGGGTTTTTCAGTAAATTCTAAGTTTTTCAGTGCAACTCACTCATATACTATGTACTACACTCTGCGTTTCTTATATTCTAAGTTTTTCAGTGCAACTCACTCATATACTATGTACTACACTGTGCGTTTCTTATATTCTAAGTTTTTCAGTGCAACTCACTCATATACTATGTACTACACTGTGCGTTTCTTAAATTCTAAGTTTTTCAGTGCAACTCACTCATATACTATGTACTACAATGTGCGTTTCTTATATTCTAAGTTTTTCAGTGCTACACTGTGCGTTTCTTATATTCTAAGTTTTTCAGTGCAACTCACTCATATACTATGTACTACACTGTGCATTTCGTGTAATGCGGGTTTTTCAGTAAATTCTAAGTTTTTCAGTGCAACTCACTCATATACTATGTACTACACTCTGCGTTTCTTATATTCTAAGTTTTTCAGTGCAACTCACTCATATACTATGTACTACACTGTGCGTTTCTTATATTCTAAGTTTTTCAGTGCAACTCACTCATATACTATGTACTACACTGTGCGTTTCTTATATTATAAGTTTTTCAGTGCAACTCACTCATATACTATGTACTACACAGTGCGTTTCTTAAATTCTAAGTTTTTCAGTGCAACTCACTCATATACTATGTACTACAATGTGCGTTTCTTATATTCTAAGTTTTTCAGTGCAACTCACTCATATACTATGTACTACACTGTGCGTTTCTTATATTATAAGTTTTTCAGTGCAACTCACTCATATACTATGTACTACACTGTGCGTTTCTTATATTCTAAGTTTTTCAGTGCAACTCACTCATATACTATGTACTACACTGTGCGTTTCTTATATTCTAAGTTTTTCAGTACAACTCACTCATATACTATGTACTACACTGTGCGATTCTTATATTCTAAGTTTTTCAGTGCAACTCACTCATATACTATGTACTACACTGTGCTTTTCTTATATTCTAAGTTTTTCAGTGCAACTCACTCATATACTATGTACTACACTGTGCGTTTCTTATATTCTAAGTTTTTCAGTGCAACTCACTCATATACTTTGTACTACACTGTGCGTTTCTTATATTCTAAATTTTTCGTGCAACTCACTCATATACTATGTACTACACTGTGCGTTTCTTATATTCTAAGTTTTTCAGTGCAACTCACTTATATACTATGTACTACACTGTGCGTTTCTTATATTCTAAGTTTTTCAGTACAACTCACTCATATACTATGTACTACACTGTGCGTTTCTTATATTCTAAGTTTTTCAGTGCAACTCACTCATATACTATGTACTACACTGTGCTTTTCTTATATTCTAAGTTTTTCAGTGCAACTCACTCATATACTATGTACTACACTGTGCGTTTCTTATATTCTAAGTTTTTCAGTGCAACTCACTCATATACTTTGTACTACACTGTGCGTCTCTTATATTCTAAGTTTTTCGTGCAACTCACTCATATACTATGTACTACACTGTGCGTTTCTTATATTCTAAGTTTTTCAGTGCAACTCACTCATATACTATGTACTACACTGTGCGTTTCTTATATTCTAAGTTTTTCAGTGCAACTCACTCATATACTATGTACTACACTGTGCGTTTCTTATATTCTAAGTTTTTCAGTACAACTCACTCATATACTATGTACTACACTGTGCGTTTCTTATATTCTAAGTTTTTCAGTGCAACTCACTCATATACTATGTACTACACTGTGCTTTTCTTATATTCTAAGTTTTTCAGTGCAACTCACTCATATACTATGTACTACACTGTGCGTTTCTTATATTCTAAGTTTTTCAGTGCAACTCACTCATATACTTTGTACTACACTGTGCGTCTCTTATATTCTAAGTTTTTCGTGCAACTCACTCATATACTATGTACTACACTGTGCGTTTCTTATATTCTAAGTTTTTCAGTGCAACTCACTCATATACTATGTACTACACTGTGCGTTTCTTATATTCTAAGTTTTTCAGTGCAACTCACTCATATACTATGTACTACACTGTGCGTTTCTTATATTCTAAGTTTTTCAGTGCAACTCACTCATATACTATGTACTACACTGTGCGTTTCTTATATTCTAAGTTTTTCAGTGCAACTCACTCATATACTATGTACTACACTGTGCGTTTCTTATATTCTAAGTTTTTCAGTGCAACTCACTCATATATTATGTACTACACTGTGCGTTTCTTATATTCTAAGTTTTTCAGTGCAACTCACTCATATACTATGTACTACACTGTGCGTTTCTTATATTCTAAGTTTTTCAGTGCAACTCACTCATATACTATGTACTACACTGTGCATTTCGTGTAATGCGGGTTTTTCAGTAAATTCTAAGTTTTTCAGTGCAACTCACTCATATACTATGTACTACACTCAGCGTTTCTTATATTCTAAGTTTTTTAGTGCAACTCACTCATATACTATGTACTACACTGTGCGTTTCTTATATTCTAAGTTTTTCAGTGCAACTCACTCATATACTATGTACTACACTGTGCGTTTCTTAAATTCTAAGTTTTTCAGTGCAACTCACTCATATACTATGTACTACAATGTGCGTTTCTTATATTCTAAGTTTTTCAGTGCTACACTGTGCGTTTCTTATATTCTAAGTTTTTCAGTGCAACTCACTCATATACTATGTACTACACTGTGCATTTCGTGTAATGCGGGTTTTTCAGTAAATTCTAAGTTTTTCAGTGCAACTCACTCATATACTATGTACTACACTGTGCGTTTCTTATATTCTAAGTTTTTCAGTGCAACTCACTCATATACTATGTACTACACTGTGCTTTTCTTATATTCTAAGTTTTTCAGTGCAACTCACTCATATACTATGTACTACACTGTGCGTTTCTTATATTCTAAGTTTTTCTGTGCAACTCACTCATATACTATGTACTACACTGTGCGTTTCTTATATTCTAAGTTTTTCGTGCAACTCACTCATATACTATGTACTACACTGTGCGTTTCTTATATTCTAAGTTTTTCAGTGCAACTCACTCATATACTATGTACTACACTGTCCATTTCTTTTATTCTAAGTTTTTCAGTGCAACTCACTCATATACTATGTACTACACTGTGCGTTTCTTATATTCTAAGTTTTTCAGTGCAACTCACTCATATACTATGTACTACACTGTGCGTTTCTTATATTCTAAGTTTTTCAGTGCAACTCACTCATATACTATGTACTACACTGTGCGTTTCTTATATTCTAAGTTTTTCAGTGCAACTCACTCATATACTATGTACTACACGGTGCATTTCGTGTAATTCGGGTTTTTCAGTAAATTCTACGTTTTTCAGTGCAACTCACTCATATACTATGTACTACACTGTGCGTTTCTTATATTCTAAGTTTTTCAGTGCAACTCACTCATATACTATGTACTACACTGTGCGTTTCTTATATTCTAAGTTTTTCAGTGCAACTCACTCATATACTATGTACTACACTGTGCGTTTCTTATATTCTAAGTTTTTCAGTGCAACTCACTCATATACTATGTACTACACTGTGCATTTCGTGTAATGCGGGTTTTTCAGTAAATTCTAAGTTTTTCAGTGCAACTCACTCATATACTATGTACTACACTCTGCGTTTCTTATATTCTAAGTTTTTCAGTGCAACTCACTCATATACTATGTACTACACTGTGCGTTTCTTATATTCTAAGTTTTTCAGTGCAACTCACTCATATACTATGTACTACACTGTGCGTTTCTTAAATTCTAAGTTTTTCAGTGCAACTCACTCATATACTAAGTACTACAATGTGCGTTTCTTATATTCTAAGTTTTTCAGTGCTACACTGTGCGTTTCTTATATTCTAAGTTTTTCAGTGCAACTCACTCATATACTATGTACTACACTGTGCATTTCGTGTAATGCGGGTTTTTCAGTAAATTCTAAGTTTTTCAGTGCAACTCACTCATATACTATGTACTACACTGTGCGTTTTTTATATTCTAAGTTTTTCAGTGCAACTCACTCATATACTATGTACTACACTGTGCGTTTCTTATATTCTAAGTTTTTCAGTGCAACTCACTCATATACTATGTACTACACTGTACGTTTCTTATAAGTTTTTCAGTGCAACTCACTCATATACTATGTACTACACTGTGCGTTTCTTAAATTCTAAGTTTTTCAGTGCAACTCACTCATATACTATGTACTACAATGTGCGTTTCTTATATTCTAAGTTTTTCAGTGCAACTCACTCATATACTATGTACTACACTGTGCGTTTCTTATATTATAAGTTTTTCAGTGCAACTCACTCATATACTATGTACTACACTGTGCGTTTCTTATATTCTAAGTTTTTCAGTGCAACTCACTCATATACTATGTACTACACTGTGCGTTTCTTATATTCTAAGTTTTTCAGTACAACTCACTCATATACTATGTACTACACTGTGCGTTTCTTATATTCTAAGTTTTTCAGTTCAACTCACTCATATACTATGTACTACACTGTGCTTTTCTTATATTCTAAGTTTTTCAGTGCAACTCACTCATATACTATGTACTACACTGTGCGTTTCTTATATTCTAAGTTTTTCGTGCAACTCACTCATATACTATGTACTACACTGTGCGTTTCTTATATTCTAAGTTTTTCAGTGCAACTCACTCATATACTATGTACTACACTGTGCGTTTCTTATATTCTAAGTTTTTCAGTGCAACTCACTCATATACTATGTACTACACTGTGCGTTTCTTATATTCTAAGTTTTTCAGTGCAACTCACTCATATACTATGTACTACACTGTGCGTTTCTTATATTCTAAGTTTTTCAGTGCAACTCACTCATATACTATGTACTACACTGTGCGTTTCTTATATTCTAAGTTTTTCAGTGCAACTCACTCATATACTATGTACTACACTGTGCATTTCGTGTAATGCGGGTTTTTCAGTAAATTCTAAGTTTTTCAGTGCAACTCACTCATATACTATGTACTACACTCTGCGTTTCTTATATTCTAAGTTTTTCAGTGCAACTCACTCATATACTATGTACTACACTGTCGTTTCTTATATTCTAAGTTTTTCAGTGCAACTCACTCATATACTATGTACTACACTGTGCGTTTATTATATTCTAAGTTTTTCAGTGCAACTCACTCATATACTATGTACTACACGGTGCGTTTCTTATATTCTAAGTTTTTCAGTGCAACTCACTCATATACTATGTACTACACTGTGGGTTTCTTATATTCTAAGTTTTTCAGTGCAACTCACTCATATACTATGTACTACACTGCGTTTCTTAAATTCTAACTTTTTCAGTGCAACTCACTCATATACTATGTACTACACTGTGTGTTTCTTAAATTCTAAGTTTTTCAGTGCAACTCACTCATATACTATGTACTACACTGTGCGTTTCTTATATTCTAAGTTTTTCAGTGCAACTCACTCATATACTATGTACTACACTGTGCGTTTCTTATATTCTAAGTTTTTCAGTGCAACTCACTCATATACTATGTGCTACACTGTGCATTTCGTGTAATGCGGGTTTTTCAGTAAATTCTAAGTTTTTCAGTGCAACTCACTCATATACTATGTACTACACTGTGCGTTTCTTATATTCTAAGTTTTTCAGTGCAATTCACTCATATACTATGTACTACACTGTGCGTTTCTTATATTCTAAGTTTTTCAATACAACTCACTCATATACTATGTACTACACTGTGCGTTTCTTATATTCTAAGTTTTTCAGTGCAACTCACTCATATACTATGTACTACACTGTGCTTTTCTTATATTCTAAGTTTTTCAGTGCAACTCACTCATATACTATGTACTACACTGTGCGTTTCTTATATTATAAGTTTTTCAGTGCAACTCACTCATATACTATGTACTACACTGTGCGTTTCTTATATTCTAAGTTTTTCAGTGCAACTCACTCATATACTATGTACTACACTGTGCGTTTCTTATATTCTAAGTTTTTCAGTACAACTCACTCATATACTATGTACTACACTGTGCGTTTCGTATATTCTAAGTTTTTCAGTGCAACTCACTCATATACTATGTACTACACTGTGCTTTTCTTATATTCTAAGTTTTTCAGTGCAACTCACTCATATACTATGTACTACACTGTGCGTTTCTTATATTCTAAGTTTTTCAGTGCAACTCACTCATATACTATGTACTACACTGTGCGTTTCTTATATTCTAAGTTTTTCGTGCAACTCACTCATATACTATGTACTACACTGTGCGTTTCTTATATTCTAAGTTTTTCAGTGCAACTCACTCATATACTATGTACTACACTGTGCGTTTCTTATATTCTAAGTTTTTCAGTGCAACTCACTCATATACTATGTACTACACTGTGCGTTTCTTATATTCTAAGTTTTTCAGTGCAACTCACTCATATACTATGTACTACACTGTGCGTTTCTTATATTCTAAGTTTTTCAGTGCAACTCACTCATATAGTATGTACTACACTGTGCATTTCGTGTAATGCGGGTTTTTCAGTAAATTCTAAGTTTTTCAGTGCAACTCACTCATATACTATGTACTACACTCTGCGTTTCTTATATTCTAAGTTTTTCAGTGCAACTCACTCATATACTATGTACTACACTGTGCGTTTCTTATATTCTAAGTTTTTCAGTGCAACTCACTCATATACTATGTACTACACGGTGCGTTTCTTATATTCTAAGTTTTTCAGTGCAACTCACTCATATACTATGTACTACACTGTGCGTTTCTTATATTCTAAGTTTTTCAGTGCAACTCACTCATATACTATGTACTACACTGTGCGTTTCTTAAATTCTAACTTTTTCAGTGCAACTCACTCATATACTATGTACTACACTGTGTGTTTCTTAAATTCTAAGTTTTTCAGTGCAACTCACTCATATACTATGTACTACACTGTGCGTTTCTTATATTCTAAGTTTTTCAGTGCAACTCACTCATATACTATGTACTACACTGTGCGTTTCTTATATTCTAAGTTTTTCAGTGCAACTCACTCATATACTATGTACTACACTGTGCGTTTCTTATATTCTAAGTTTTTCAGTGCAACTCACTCATATACTATGTACTACACTGTGCGTTTCTTATATTATAAGTTTTTCAGTGCAACTCACTCATATACTATGTACTACACTGTGCGTTTCTTAAATTCTAAGTTTTTCAGTGCAACTCACTCATATACTATGTACTACAATGTGCGTTTCTTATATTCTAAGTTTTTCAGTGCAACTCACTCATATACTATGTACTACACTGTGCGTTTCTTATATTATAAGTTTTTCAGTGCAACTCACTCATATACTATGTACTACACTGTGCGTTTCTTATATTCTAAGTTTTTCAGTGCAACTCACTCATATACTATGTACTACACTGTGCGTTTCTTATATTCTAAGTTTTTCAGTACAACTCACTCATATACTATGTACTACACTGTGCGTTTCTTATATTCTAAGTTTTTCAGTGCAACTCACTCATATACTATGTACTACACTGTGCTTTTCTTATATTCTAAGTTTTTCAGTGCAACTCACTCATATACTATGTACTACACTGTGCGTTTCTTATATTCTAAGTTTTTCAGTGCAACTCACTCATATACTATGTACTACACTGTGCGTTTCTTATATTCTAAGTTTTTCGTGCAACTCACTCATATACTATGTACTACACTGTGCGTTTCTTATATTCTAAGTTTTTCAGTGCAACTCACTCATATACTATGTACTACACTGTGCGTTTCTTATATTCTAAGTTTTTCAGTGCAACTCACTCATATACTATGTACTACACTGTGCGTTTCTTATATTCTAAGTTTTTCAGTGCAACTCACTCATATACTATGTACTACACTGTGCGTTTCTTATATTCTAAGTTTTTCAGTGCAACTCACTCATATACTATGTACTACACTGTGCGTTTCTTATATTCTAAGTTTTTCAGTGCAACTCACTCATATACTATGTACTACACTGTGCGTTTCTTATATTCTAAGTTTTTCAGTGCAACTCACTCATATACTATGTACTACACTGTGCGTTTCTTATATTCTAAGTTTTTCAGTGCAACTCACTCATATACTATGTACTACACTGTGCGTTTCTTATATTCTAAGTTTTTCAGTGCAACTCACTCATATACTATGTGCTACATTGTGCATTTCGTGTAATGCGGGTTTTTCAGTAAATTCTAAGTTTTTCAGTGCAACTCACTCATATACTATGTACTACACTCTGCGTTTCTTATATTCTAAGTTTTTCAGTGCAACTCACTCATATACTATGTACTACACTGTGCGTTTCTTATATTCTAAGTTTTTCAGTGCAACTCACTCATATACTATGTACTACACGGTGCGTTTCTTATATTCTAAGTTTTTCAGTGCAACTCACTCATATACTATGTACTACACTGTGCGTTTCTTATATTCTAAGTTTTTCAGTGCAACTCACTCATATACTATGTACTACACTGTGCGTTTCTTAAATTCTAACTTTTTCAGTGCAACTCACTCATATACTATGTACTACACTGTGTGTTTCTTAAATTCTAAGTTTTTCAGTGCAACTCACTCATATACTATGTACTACACTGTGCGTTTCTTATATTCTAAGTTTTTCAGTGCAACTCACTCATATACTATGTACTACACTGTGCTTTTCTTATATTCTAAGTTTTTCAGTGCAACTCACTCATATACTATGTACTACACTGTGCGTTTCTTATATTCTAAGTTTTTCTGTGCAACTCACTCATATACTATGTACTACACTGTGCGTTTCTTATATTCTAAGTTTTTCGTGCAACTCACTCATATACTATGTACTACACTGTGCGTTTCTTATATTCTAAGTTTTTCAGTGCAACTCACTCATATACTATGTACTACACTGTCCGTTTCTTTTATTCTAAGTTTTTCAGTGCAACTCACTCATATACTATGTACTACACTGTGCGTTTCTTATATTCTAAGTTTTTCAGTGCAACTCACTCATATACTATGTACTACACTGTGCGTTTCTTATATTCTAAGTTTTTCAGTGCAACTCACTCATATACTATGTACTACACTGTGCGTTTCTTATATTCTAAGTTTTTCAGTGCAACTCACTCATATACTATGTACTACACGGTGCATTTCGTGTAATTCGGGTTTTTCAGTAAATTCTACGTTTTTCAGTGCAACTCACTCATATACTATGTACTACACTGTGCGTTTCTTATATTCTAAGTTTTTCAGTGCAACTCACTCATATACTATGTACTACACTGTGCGTTTCTTATATTCTAAGTTTTTCAGTGCAACTCACTCATATACTATGTACTACACTGTGCGTTTCTTATATTCTAAGTTTTTCAGTGCAACTCACTCATATACTATGTACTACACTGTGCATTTCGTGTAATGCGGGTTTTTCAGTAAATTCTAAGTTTTTCAGTGCAACTCACTCATATACTATGTACTACACTCTGCGTTTCTTATATTCTAAGTTTTTCAGTGCAACTCACTCATATACTATGTACTACACTGTGCGTTTCTTATATTCTAAGTTTTTCAGTGCAACTCACTCATATACTATGTACTACACTGTGCGTTTCTTAAATTCTAAGTTTTTCAGTGCAACTCACTCATATACTAAGTACTACAATGTGCGTTTCTTATATTCTAAGTTTTTCAGTGCTACACTGTGCGTTTCTTATATTCTAAGTTTTTCAGTGCAACTCACTCATATACTATGTACTACACTGTGCATTTCGTGTAATGCGGGTTTTTCAGTAAATTCTAAGTTTTTCAGTGCAACTCACTCATATACTATGTACTACACTGTGCGTTTTTTATATTCTAAGTTTTTCAGTGCAACTCACTCATATACTATGTACTACACTGTGCGTTTCTTATATTCTAAGTTTTTCAGTGCAACTCACTCATATACTATGTACTACACTGTGCGTTTCTTATAAGTTTTTCAGTGCAACTCACTCATATACTATGTACTACACTGTGCGTTTCTTAAATTCTAAGTTTTTCAGTGCAACTCACTCATATACTATGTACTACAATGTGCGTTTCTTATATTCTAAGTTTTTCAGTGCAACTCACTCATATACTATGTACTACACTGTGCGTTTCTTATATTATAAGTTTTTCAGTGCAACTCACTCATATACTATGTACTACACTGTGCGTTTCTTATATTCTAAGTTTTTCAGTGCAACTCACTCATATACTATGTACTACACTGTGCGTTTCTTATATTCTAAGTTTTTCAGTACAACTCACTCATATACTATGTACTACACTGTGCGTTTCTTATATTCTAAGTTTTTCAGTGCAACTCACTCATATACTATGTACTACACTGTGCTTTTCTTATATTCTAAGTTTTTCAGTGCAACTCACTCATATACTATGTACTACACTGTGCGTTTCTTATATTCTAAGTTTTTCGTGCAACTCACTCATATACTATGTACTACACTGTGCGTTTCTTATATTCTAAGTTTTTCAGTGCAACTCACTCATATACTATGTACTACACTGTGCGTTTCTTATATTCTAAGTTTTTCAGTGCAACTCACTCATATACTATGTACTACACTGTGCGTTTCTTATATTCTAAGTTTTTCAGTGCAACTCACTCATATACTATGTACTACACTGTGCGTTTCTTATATTCTAAGTTTTTCAGTGCAACTCACTCATATACTATGTACTACACTGTGCGTTTCTTATATTCTAAGTTTTTCAGTGCAACTCACTCATATACTATGTACTACACTGTGCATTTCGTGTAATGCGGGTTTTTCAGTAAATTCTAAGTTTTTCAGTGCAACTCACTCATATACTATGTACTACACTCTGCGTTTCTTATATTCTAAGTTTTTCAGTGCAACTCACTCATATACTATGTACTACACTGTCGTTTCTTATATTCTAAGTTTTTCAGTGCAACTCACTCATATACTATGTACTACACTGTGCGTTTATTATATTCTAAGTTTTTCAGTGCAACACACTCATATACTATGTACTACACGGTGCGTTTCTTATATTCTAAGTTTTTCAGTGCAACTCACTCATATACTATGTACTACACTGTGGGTTTCTAATATTCTAAGTTTTTCAGTGCAACTCACTCATATACTATGTACTACACTGCGTTTCTTAAATTCTAACTTTTTCAGTGCAACTCACTCATATACTATGTACTACACTGTGTGTTTCTTAAATTCTAAGTTTTTCAGTGCAACTCACTCATATACTATGTACTACACTGTGCGTTTCTTATATTCTAAGTTTTTCAGTGCAACTCACTCATATACTATGTACTACACTGTGCGTTTCTTATATTCTAAGTTTTTCAGTGCAACTCACTCATATACTATGTGCTACACTGTGCATTTCGTGTAATGCGGGTTTTTCAGTAAATTCTAAGTTTTTCAGTGCAACTCACTCATATACTATGTACTACACTGTGCGTTTCTTATATTCTAAGTTTTTCAGTGCAATTCACTCATATACTATGTACTACACTGTGCGTTTCTTATATTCTAAGTTTTTCAATACAACTCACTCATATACTATGTACTACACTGTGCGTTTCTTATATTCTAAGTTTTTCAGTGCAACTCACTCATATACTATGTACTACACTGTGCTTTTCTTATATTCTAAGTTTTTCAGTGCAACTCACTCATATACTATGTACTACACTGTGCGTTTCTTATATTATAAGTTTTTCAGTGCAACTCACTCATATACTATGTACTACACTGTGCGTTTCTTATATTCTAAGTTTTTCAGTGCAACTCACTCATATACTATGTACTACACTGTGCGTTTCTTATATTCTAAGTTTTTCAGTACAACTCACTCATATACTATGTACTACACTGTGCGTTTCGTATATTCTAAGTTTTTCAGTGCAACTCACTCATATACTATGTACTACACTGTGCTTTTCTTATATTCTAAGTTTTTCAGTGCAACTCACTCATATACTATGTACTACACTGTGCGTTTCTTATATTCTAAGTTTTTCAGTGCAACTCACTCATATACTATGTACTACACTGTGCGTTTCTTATATTCTAAGTTTTTCGTGCAACTCACTCATATACTATGTACTACACTGTGCGTTTCTTATATTCTAAGTTTTTCAGTGCAACTCACTCATATACTATGTACTACACTGTGCGTTTCTTATATTCTAAGTTTTTCAGTGCAACTCACTCATATACTATGTACTACACTGTGCGTTTCTTATATTCTAAGTTTTTCAGTGCAACTCACTCATATACTATGTACTACACTGTGCGTTTCTTATATTCTAAGTTTTTCAGTGCAACTCACTCATATAGTATGTACTACACTGTGCATTTCGTGTAATGCGGGTTTTTCAGTAAATTCTAAGTTTTTCAGTGCAACTCACTCATATACTATGTACTACACTGTGCGTTTCTTATATTCTAAGTTTTTCAGTGCAACTCACTCATATACTATGTACTACACTGTGCGTTTCTTATATTCTAAGTTTTTCAGTGCAACTCCTTCATATACTATGTACTACACGGTGCGTTTCTTATATTCTAAGTTTTTCAGTGCAACTCACTCATATACTATGTACTACACTGTGCGTTTCTTATATTCTAAGTTTTTCAGTGCAACTCACTCATATACTATGTACTACACTGTGCGTTTCTTAAATTCTAACTTTTTCAGTGCAACTCACTCATATACTATGTACTACACTGTGTGTTTCTTAAATTCTAAGTTTTTCAGTGCAACTCACTCATATACTATGTACTACACTGTGCGTTTCTTATATTCTAAGTTTTTCAGTGCAACTCACTCATATACTATGTACTACACTGTGCGTTTCTTATATTCTAAGTTTTTCAGTGCAACTCACTCATATACTATGTACTACACTGTGCGTTTCTTATATTCTAAGTTTTTCAGTGCAACTCACTCATATACTATGTACTACACTGTGCGTTTCTTATATTATAAGTTTTTCAGTGCAACTCACTCATATACTATGTACTACACTGTGCGTTTCTTAAATTCTAAGTTTTTCAGTGCAACTCACTCATATACTATGTACTACAATGTGCGTTTCTTATATTCTAAGTTTTTCAGTGCAACTCACTCATATACTATGTACTACACTGTGCGTTTCTTATATTATAAGTTTTTCAGTGCAACTCACTCATATACTATGTACTACACTGTGCGTTTCTTATATTCTAAGTTTTTCAGTGCAACTCACTCATATACTATGTACTACACTGTGCGTTTCTTATATTCTAAGTTTTTCAGTACAACTCACTCATATACTATGTACTACACTGTGCGTTTCTTATATTCTAAGTTTTTCAGTGCAACTCACTCATATACTATGTACTACACTGTGCTTTTCTTATATTCTAAGTTTTTCAGTGCAACTCACTCATATACTATGTACTACACTGTGCGTTTCTTATATTCTAAGTTTTTCAGTGCAACTCACTCATATACTATGTACTACACTGTGCGTTTCTTATATTCTAAGTTTTTCGTGCAACTCACTCATATACTATGTACTACACTGTGCGTTTCTTATATTCTAAGTTTTTCAGTGCAACTCACTCATATACTATGTACTACACTGTGCGTTTCTTATATTCTAAGTTTTTCAGTGCAACTCACTCATATACTATGTACTACACTGTGCGTTTCTTATATTCTAAGTTTTTCAGTGCAACTCACTCATATACTATGTACTACACTGTGCGTTTCTTATATTCTAAGTTTTTCAGTGCAACTCACTCATATATTATGTACTACACTGTGCGTTTCTTATATTCTAAGTTTTTCAGTGCAACTCACTCATATACTATGTACTACACTGTGCGTTTCTTATATTCTAAGTTTTTCAGTGCAACTCACTCATATACTATGTACTACACTGTGCGTTTCTTATATTCTAAGTTTTTCAGTGCAACTCACTCATATACTATGTACTACACTGTGCGTTTCTTATATTCTAAGTTTTTCAGTGCAACTCACTCATATACTATGTGCTACATTGTGCATTTCGTGTAATGCGGGTTTTTCAGTAAATTCTAAGTTTTTCAGTGCAACTCACTCATATACTATGTACTACACTGTGCGTTTCTTATATTCTAAGATTTTCAGTGCAATTCACTCATATACTATGTACTACACTGTGCGTTTCTTATATTCTAAGTTTTTCAATACAACTCACTCATATACTATGTACTACACTGTGCGTTTCTTATATTCTAAGTTTTTCAGTGCAACTCACTCATATACTATGTACTACACTGTGCTTTTCTTATATTCTAAGTTTTTCAGTGCAACTCACTCATATACTATGTACTACACTGTGCGTTTCTTATATTATAAGTTTTTCAGTGCAACTCACTCATATACTATGTACTACACTGTGCGTTTCTTATATTCTAAGTTTTTCAGTGCAACTCACTCATATACTATGTACTACACTGTGCGTTTCTTATATTCTAAGTTTTTCAGTACAACTCACTCATATACTATGTACTACACTGTGCGTTTCTTATATTCTAAGTTTTTCAGTGCAACTCACTCATATACTATGTACTACACTGTGCTTTTCTTATATTCTAAGTTTTTCAGTGCAACTCACTCATATACTATGTACTACACTGTGCGTTTCTTATATTCTAAGTTTTTCAGTGCAACTCACTCATATACTATGTACTACACTGAGCGTTTCTTATATTCTAAGTTTTTCGTGCAACTCACTCATATACTATGTACTACACTGTGCGTTTCTTATATTCTAAGTTTTTCAGTGCAACTCACTCATATACTATGTACTACACTGTGCGTTTCTTATATTCTAAGTTTTTCAGTGCAACTCACTCATATACTATGTACTACACTGTGCGTTTCTTATATTCTAAGTTTTTCAGTGCAACTCACTCATATACTATGTACTACACTGTGCGTTTCTTATATTCTAAGTTTTTCAGTGCAACTCACTCATATACTATGTACTACACTGTGCGTTTCTTATATTCTAAGTTTTTCAGTGCAACTCACTCATATAGTATGTACTACACTGTGCATTTCGTGTAATGCGGGTTTTTCAGTAAATTCTAAGTTTTTCAGTGCAACTCACTCATATACTATGTACTACACTCTGCGTTTCTTATATTCTAAGTTTTTCAGTGCAACTCACTCATATACTATGTACTACACTGTGCGTTTCTTATATTCTAAGTTTTTCAGTGCAACTCACTCATATACTATGTACTACACTGTGCGTTTCTTATATTCTAAGTTTTTCAGTGCAACTCACTCATATACTATGTACTACACGGTGCGTTTCTTATATTCTAAGTTTTTCAGTGCAACTCACTCATATACTATGTACTACACTGTGCGTTTCTTATATTCTAAGTTTTTCAGTGCAACTCACTCATATACTATGTACTACACTGTGCGTTTCTTAAATTCTAACTTTTTCAGTGCAACTCACTCATATACTATGTACTACACTGTGTGTTTCTTAAATTCTAAGTTTTTCAGTGCAACTCACTCATATACTATGTACTACACTGTGCGTTTCTTATATTCTAAGTTTTTCAGTGCAACTCACTCATATACTATGTACTACACTGTGCGTTTCTTATATTCTAAGTTTTTCAGTGCAACTCACTCATATACTATGTACTACACTGTGCATTTCGTGTAATGCGGGTTTTTCAGTAAATTCTAAGTTTTTCAGTGCAACTCACTCATATACTATGTACTACACTGTGCGTTTCTTATATTCTAAGTTTTTCAGTGCAACTCACTCATATACTATGTACTACACTGTGCGTTTCTTATATTCTAAGTTTTTCACTGCAACTCACTCATATACTATGTACTACACTGTGCGTTTCTTATATTCTAAGTTTTTCAGTGCAACTCACTCATATACTATGTACTACACTGTGCGTTTCTTATATTCTAAGTTTTTCAGTGCAACTCACTCATATACTATGTACTACACTGTGCGTTTCTTATATTCTAAGTTTTTCAGTGCAACTCACTCATATACTATGTACTACATTGTGCGTTTCTTAATTCTAAGTTTTTCAGTGCAACTCACTCATATACTATGTACTACACTGTGCGTTTCTTATATTCTTAGTTTTTCAGTGCAACTCACTCATATACTATGTACTACACTGTGCGTTTCTTATATTCTAAGTTTTTCAGTGCAACTCACTCATATACTATGTACTACACTGTGCGTTTCTTATATTCTAAGTTTTTCAGTGCAACTCACTCATATACTATGTACTACACTGTGCATTTCGTGTAATGCGGGTTTTTCAGTAAATTCTAAGTTTTTCAGTGCAACTCACTCATATACTATGTACTACACTCTGCGTTTCTTATATTCTAAGTTTTTCATGAAACTCACTCATATACTATGTACTACACTGTGCGTTTCTTATATTCTAAGTTTTTCAGTGCAACTCACTCATGTACTATGTACTACAGTGTGCGTTTCTTATATTCTAAGTTTTTCAGTGCAACTCACTCATATACTATGTACTACACTGTGCGTTTCTTATATTCTAAGTTTTTCAGTGCAACTCACTCATATACTATGTACTACACTGTGCGTTTCTTATATTCTGTTTTTCAGTGCAACTCACTCATATACTATGTACTACACTGTGCGTTTCTTATATTCTAAGTTTTTCAATACAACTCACTCATATACTATGTACTACACTGTGCGTTTCTTATATTCTAAGTTTTTCAGTGCAACTCACTCATATACTATGTACTACACTGTGCTTTTCTTATATTCTAAGTTTTTCAGTGCAACTCACTCATATACTATGTACTACACTGTGCGTTTCTTATATTATAAGTTTTTCAGTGCAACTCACTCATATACTATGTACTACACTGTGCGTTTCTTATATTCTAAGTTTTTCAGTGCAACTCACTCATATACTATGTACTACACTGTGCGTTTCTTATATTCTAAGTTTTTCAGTACAACTCACTCATATACTATGTACTACACTGTGCGTTTCTTATATTCTAAGTTTTTCAGTGCAACTCACTCATATACTATGTACTACACTGTGCTTTTCTTATATTCTAAGTTTTTCAGTGCAACTCACTCATATACTATGTACTACACTGTGCGTTTCTTATATTCTAAGTTTTTCAGTGCAACTCACTCATATACTATGTACTACACTGAGCGTTTCTTATATTCTAAGTTTTTCGTGCAACTCACTCATATACTATGTACTACACTGTGCGTTTCTTATATTCTAAGTTTTTCAGTGCAACTCACTCATATACTATGTACTACACTGTGCGTTTCTTATATTCTAAGTTTTTCAGTGCAACTCACTCATATACTATGTACTACACTGTGCGTTTCTTATATTCTAAGTTTTTCAGTGCAACTCACTCATATACTATGTACTACACTGTGCGTTTCTTATATTCTAAGTTTTTCAGTGCAACTCACTCATATACTATGTACTACACTGTGCGTTTCTTATATTCTAAGTTTTTCAGTGCAACTCACTCATATAGTATGTACTACACTGTGCATTTCGTGTAATGCGGGTTTTTCAGTAAATTCTAAGTTTTTCAGTGCAACTCACTCATATACTATGTACTACACTCTGCGTTTCTTATATTCTAAGTTTTTCAGTGCAACTCACTCATATACTATGTACTACACTGTGCGTTTCTTATATTCTAAGTTTTTCAGTGCAACTCACTCATATACTATGTACTACACTGTGCGTTTCTTATATTCTAAGTTTTTCAGTGCAACTCACTCATATACTATGTACTACACGGTGCGTTTCTTATATTCTAAGTTTTTCAGTGCAACTCACTCATATACTATGTACTACACTGTGCGTTTCTTATATTCTAAGTTTTTCAGTGCAACTCACTCATATACTATGTACTACACTGTGCGTTTCTTAAATTCTAACTTTTTCAGTGCAACTCACTCATATACTATGTACTACACTGTGTGTTTCTTAAATTCTAAGTTTTTCAGTGCAACTCACTCATATACTATGTACTACACTGTGCGTTTCTTATATTCTAAGTTTTTCAGTGCAACTCACTCATATACTATGTACTACACTGTGCGTTTCTTATATTCTAAGTTTTTCAGTGCAACTCACTCATATACTATGTACTACACTGTGCATTTCGTGTAATGCGGGTTTTTCAGTAAATTCTAAGTTTTTCAGTGCAACTCACTCATATACTATGTACTACACTGTGCGTTTCTTATATTCTAAGTTTTTCAGTGCAACTCACTCATATACTATGTACTACACTGTGCGTTTCTTATATTCTAAGTTTTTCACTGCAACTCACTCATATACTATGTACTACACTGTGCGTTTCTTATATTCTAAGTTTTTCAGTGCAACTCACTCATATACTATGTACTACACTGTGCGTTTCTTATATTCTAAGTTTTTCAGTGCAACTCACTCATATACTATGTACTACACTGTGCGTTTCTTATATTCTAAGTTTTTCAGTGCAACTCACTCATATACTATGTACTACATTGTGCGTTTCTTAATTCTAAGTTTTTCAGTGCAACTCACTCATATACTATGTACTACACTGTGCGTTTCTTATATTCTTAGTTTTTCAGTGCAACTCACTCATATACTATGTACTACACTGTGCGTTTCTTATATTCTAAGTTTTTCAGTGCAACTCACTCATATACTATGTACTACACTGTGCGTTTCTTATATTCTAAGTTTTTCAGTGCAACTCACTCATATACTATGTACTACACTGTGCATTTCGTGTAATGCGGGTTTTTCAGTAAATTCTAAGTTTTTCAGTGCAACTCACTCATATACTATGTACTACACTCTGCGTTTCTTATATTCTAAGTTTTTCATGAAACTCACTCATATACTATGTACTACACTGTGCGTTTCTTATATTCTAAGTTTTTCAGTGCAACTCACTCATGTACTATGTACTACAGTGTGCGTTTCTTATATTCTAAGTTTTTCAGTGCAACTCACTCATATACTATGTACTACACTGTGCGTTTCTTATATTCTAAGTTTTTCAGTGCAACTCACTCATATACTATGTACTACACTGTGCGTTTCTTATATTCTGTTTTTCAGTGCAACTCACTCATATACTATGTACTACACTGTGCGTTTCTTATATTCTAAGTTTTTCAGTGCAACTCACTCATATATTATGTACTACACTGTGCGTTTCTTATATTCTAAGTTTTTCAGTGCAACTCATATACTATGTACTACACTGTGCATTTCTTATATTCTAAGTTTTTCAGTGCAACTCACTCATATACTATGTACTACACTGTGCGTTTCTTATATTCTAAGTTTTTCAGTGCAACTCATTCATATACTATGTACTACACTGTGCATTTCGTGTAATGCGGGTTTTTCAGTAAATTCTAAGTTTTTCAGTGCAACTCACTCATATACTATGTACTACACTGTGCGTTTCTTATATTCTAAGTTTTTCAGTGCAACTCACTCATATACTATGTACTACACTCTGCGTTTCTTATATTCTAAGTTTTTCAGTGCAACTCACTCATATACTATGTACTACACTGTGCGTTTCTTATATTCTAAGTTTTTCAGTGCAACTCACTCATATACTATGTACTACACTGTGCGTTTCTTATATTCTAAGTTTTTCAGTGCAACTCACTCATATACTATGTACTACACTGTGCGTTTCTTATATTCTAAGTTTTTCAGTGCAACTCACTCATATACTATGTACTACACTGTGCGTTTCTTATATTCTGTTTTTCAGTGCAATTCACTCATATACTATGTACTACACTGTGCGTTTCTTATATTCTAAGTTTTTCAGTGCAACTCACTCATATATTATGTACTACACTGTGCGTTTCTTATATTCTAAGTTTTTCAGTGCAACTCATATACTATGTACTACACTGTGCATTTCTTATATTCTAAGTTTTTCAGTGCAACTCACTCATATACTATGTACTACACTGTGCGTTTCTTATATTCTAAGTTTTTCAGTGCAACTCACTCATATACTATGTACTACACTGTGCGTTTCTTAAATTCTAACTTTTTCAGTGCAACTCACTCATATACTATGTACTACACTGTGTGTTTCTTAAATTCTAAGTTTTTCAGTGCAACTCACTCATATACTATGTACTACACTGTGCGTTTCTTATATTCTAAGTTTTTCAGTGCAACTCACTCATATACTATGTACTGCACTGTGCGTTTCTTATATTCTAAGTTTTTCAGTGCAACTCACTCATATACTATGTACTACACTGTGCATTTCGTGTAATGCGGGTTTTTCAGTAAATTCTAAGTTTTTCAGTGCAACTCACTCATATACTATGTACTACACTGTGCGTTTCTTATATTCTAAGTTTTTCAGTGCAACTCACTCATATACTATGTACTACACTGTGCGTTTCTTATATTCTAACTTTTTCAGTGCAACTCACTCATATACTATGTACTACACTGTGTGTTTCTTAAATTCTAAGTTTTTCAGTGCAACTCACTCATATACTATGTACTACACTGTGCGTTTCTTATATTCTAAGTTTTTCAGTGCAACTCACTCATATACTATGTACTACACTGTGCGTTTCTTATATTCTAAGTTTTTCAGTGCAACTCACTCATATACTATGTACTACACTGTGCATTTCGTGTAATGCGGGTTTTTCAGTAAATTCTAAGTTTTTCAGTGCAACTCACTCATATACTATGTACTACACTGTGCGTTTCTTATATTCTAAGTTTTTCAGTGCAACTCACTCATATACTATGTACTACACTGTGCGTTTCTTATATTCTAAGTTTTTCACTGCAACTCACTCATATACTATGTACTACACTGTGCGTTTCTTATATTCTAAGTTTTTCAGTGCAACTCACTCATGTACTATGTACTACAGTGTGCGTTTCTTATATTCTAAGTTTTTCAGTGCAACTCACTCATATACTATGTACTACACTGTGCGTTTCTTATATTCTAAGTTTTTCAGTGCAACTCACTCATGTACTATGTACTACAGTGTGCGTTTCTTATATTCTAAGTTTTTCAGTGCAACTCACTCATATACTATGTACTACACTGTGCGTTTCTTATATTCTAAGTTTTTCAGTGCAACTCACTCATATACTATGTACTACACTGTGCGTTTCTTATATTCTGTTTTTCAGTGCAACTCACTCATATACTATGTACTACACTGTGCGTTTCTTATATTCTAAGTTTTTCAGTGCAACTCACTCATATATTATGTACTACACTGTGCGTTTCTTATATTCTAAGTTTTTCAGTGCAACTCATATACTATGTACTACACTGTGCATTTCTTATATTCTAAGTTTTTCAGTGCAACTCACTCATATACTATGTACTACACTGTGCGTTTCTTATATTCTAAGTTTTTCAGTGCAACTCACTCATATACTATGTACTACACTGTGCGTTTCTTATATTCTAAGTTTTTCAGTGCAACTCACTCATATACTATGTACTACACTGTGCGTTTCTTATATTCTAAGTTTTTCAGTGCAACTCACTCATATACTATGTACTACACTGTGCGTTTCTTATATTCTGTTTTTCAGTGCAACTCACTCATATACTATGTACTACACTGTGCGTTTCTTATATTCTAAGTTTTTCAGTGCAACTCACTCATATATTATGTACTACACTGTGCGTTTCTTATATTCTAAGTTTTTCAGTGCAACTCATATACTATGTACTACACTGTGCATTTCTTATATTCTAAGTTTTTCAGTGCAACTCACTCATATACTATGTACTACACTGTGCGTTTCTTATATTCTAAGTTTTTCAGTGCAACTCATTCATATACTATGTACTACACTGTGCATTTCGTGTAATGCGGGTTTTTCAGTAAATTCTAAGTTTTTCAGTGCAACTCACTCATATACTATGTACTACACTGTGCGTTTCTTATATTCTAAGTTTTTCAGTGCAACTCACTCATATACTATGTACTACACTCTGCGTTTCTTATATTCTAAGTTTTTCAGTGCAACTCACTCATATACTATGTACTACACTGTGCGTTTCTTATATTCTAAGTTTTTCAGTGCAACTCACTCATATACTATGTACTACACTGTGCGTTTCTTATATTCTGTTTTTCAGTGCAACTCACTCATATACTATGTACTACACTGTGCGTTTCTTATATTCTAAGTTTTTCAGTGCAACTCACTCATATATTATGTACTACACTGTGCGTTTCTTATATTCTAAGTTTTTCAGTGCAACTCATATACTATGTACTACACTGTGCATTTCTTATATTCTAAGTTTTTCAGTGCAACTCACTCATATACTATGTACTACACTGTGCGTTTCTTATATTCTAAGTTTTTCAGTGCAACTCACTCATATACTATGTACTACACTGTGCGTTTCTTAAATTCTAACTTTTTCAGTGCAACTCACTCATATACTATGTACTACACTGTGTGTTTCTTAAATTCTAAGTTTTTCAGTGCAACTCACTCATATACTATGTACTACACTGTGCGTTTCTTATATTCTAAGTTTTTCAGTGCAACTCACTCATATACTATGTACTGCACTGTGCGTTTCTTATATTCTAAGTTTTTCAGTGCAACTCACTCATATACTATGTACTACACTGTGCATTTCGAGTAATGCGGGTTTTTCAGTAAATTCTAAGTTTTTCAGTGCAACTCACTCATATACTATGTACTACACTGTGCGTTTCTTATATTCTAAGTTTTTCAGTGCAACTCACTCATATACTATGTACTACACTGTGCGTTTCTTATATTCTAAGTTTTTCAGTGCAACTCACTCATATACTATGTACTACACTGTGCGTTTCTTATATTCTAAGTTTTTCAGTGCAACTCACTCATATACTATGTACTAGACTGTGCGTTTCTTATATTCTGTTTTTCAGTGCAACTCACTCATATACTATGTACTACACTGTGCGTTTCTTATATTCTAAGTTTTTCAGTGCAACTCACTCATATATTATGTACTACACTGTGCGTTTCTTATATTCTAAGTTTTTCAGTGCAACTCATATACTATGTACTACACTGTGCATTTCTTATATTCTAAGTTTTTCAGTGCAACTCACTCATATACTATGTACTACACTGTGCGTTTCTTATATTCTAAGTTTTTCAGTGCAACTCACTCATATACTATGTACTACACTGTGCGTTTCTTAAATTCTAACTTTTTCAGTGCAACTCACTCATATACTATGTACTACACTGTGTGTTTCTTAAATTCTAAGTTTTTCAGTGCAACTCACTCATATACTATGTACTACACTGTGCGTTTCTTATATTCTAAGTTTTTCAGTGCAACTCACTCATATACTATGTACTGCACTGTGCGTTTCTTATATTCTAAGTTTTTCAGTGCAACTCACTCATATACTATGTACTACACTGTGCATTTCGTGTAATGCGGGTTTTTCAGTAAATTCTAAGTTTTTCAGTGCAACTCACTCATATACTATGTACTACACTGTGCGTTTCTTATATTCTAAGTTTTTCAGTGCAACTCACTCATATACTATGTACTACACTGTGCGTTTCTTATATTCTAACTTTTTCAGTGCAACTCACTCATATACTATGTACTACACTGTGTGTTTCTTAAATTCTAAGTTTTTCAGTGCAACTCACTCATATACTATGTACTACACTGTGCGTTTCTTATATTCTAAGTTTTTCAGTGCAACTCACTCATATACTATGTACTACACTGTGCGTTTCTTATATTCTAAGTTTTTCAGTGCAACTCACTCATATACTATGTACTACACTGTGCATTTCGTGTAATGCGGGTTTTTCAGTAAATTCTAAGTTTTTCAGTGCAACTCACTCATATACTATGTACTACACTGTGCGTTTCTTATATTCTAAGTTTTTCAGTGCAACTCACTCATATACTATGTACTACACTGTGCGTTTCTTATATTCTAAGTTTTTCAGTGCAACTCACTCATATACTATGTACTACACTGTGCGTTTCTTATATTCTAAGTTTTTCAGTGCAACTCACTCATATACTATGTACTACACTGTGCGTTTCTTATATTCTAAGTTTTTCAGTGCAACTCACTCATATACTATGTACTACACTGTGCGTTTCTTATATTCTAAGTTTTTCAGTGCAACTCACTCATATACTATGTACTACATTGTGCGTTTCTTAATTCTAAGTTTTTCAGTGCAACTCACTCATATACTATGTACTACACTGTGCGTTTCTTATATTCTTAGTTTTTCAGTGCAACTCACTCATATACTATGTACTACACTGTGCGTTTCTTATATTCTAAGTTTTTCAGTGCAACTCACTCATATACTATGTACTACACTGTGCGTTTCTTATATTCTAACTTTTTCAGTGCAACTCACTCATATACTATGTACTACACTCTGCGTTTCTTATATTCTAAGTTTTTCAGTGCAACTCACTCATATACTATGTACTACACTGTGCGTTTCTTATATTCTAAGTTTTTCAGTGCAACTCACTCATATACTATGTACTACACTGTGCGTTTCTTATATTCTAAGTTTTTCAGTGCAACTCACTCATATACTATGTACTACACGGTGCGTTTCTTATATTCTAAGTTTTTCAGTGCAAAACACTCATATACTATTTAATACAATGTGCGTTTCTTATATTCTAAGTTTTTCAGTGCAACTCACTCATATACTATGTACTACAATGTGCGTTTCTTATATTCTAAGTTTTTCATGAAACTCACTCATATACTATGTACTACACTGTGCGTTTCTTATATTCTAAGTTTTTCAGTGCAACTCACTCATGTACTATGTACTACAGTGTGCGTTTCTTATATTCTAAGTTTTTCAGTGCAACTCACTCATATACTATGTACTACACTGTGCGTTTCTTATATTCTGTTTTTCAGTGCAACTCACTCATATACTATGTACTACACTGTGCGTTTCTTATATTCTAAGTTTTTCAGTGCAACTCACTCATATATTATGTACTACACTGTGCGTTTCTTATATTCTAAGTTTTTCAGTGCAACTCATATACTATGTACTACACTGTGCATTTCTTATATTCTAAGTTTTTCAGTGCAACTCACTCATATACTATGTACTACACTGTGCGTTTCTTATATTCTAAGTTTTTCAGTGCAACTCATTCATATACTATGTACTACACTGTGCATTTCGTGTAATGCGGGTTTTTCAGTAAATTCTAAGTTTTTCAGTGCAACTCACTCATATACTATGTACTACACTGTGCGTTTCTTATATTCTAAGTTTTTCAGTGCAACTCACTCATATACTATGTACTACACTCTGTGTTTCTCATATTCTAAGTTTTTCAGTGCAACTCACTCATATACTATGTACTACACTGTGCGTTTCTTATATTCTAAGTTTTTCAGTGCAACTCACTCATATACTATGTACTACACTGTGCGTTTCTTATATTCTAAGTTTTTCAGTGCAACTCACTCATATACTATGTACTACACTGTGCGTTTCTTATATTCTAAGTTTTTCAGTGCAACTCACTCATATACTATGTACTACACTGTGCGTTTCTTATATTCTAAGTTTTTCAGTGCAACTCACTCATATACTATGTACTACACTGTGCATTTCGTGTAATGCGGGTTTTTCAGTAAATTCTAAGTTTTTCAGTGCAACTCACTCCTATACTATGTACTACACTCTGCGTTTCTTATATTCTAAGTTTTTCAGTGCAACTCACTCATATACTATGTACTACACTCTGCGTTTCTTATATTCTAAGTTTTTCAGTGCAACTCACTCATATACTATGTACTACACTGTGCGTTTCTTATATTCTAAGTTTTTCAGTGCAACTCACTCATATACTATGTACTACACTGTGCGTTTCTTAAATTCTAACTTTTTCAGTGCAACTCACTCATATACTATGTACTACACTGTGTGTTTCTTAAATTCTAAGTTTTTCAGTGCAACTCACTCATATACTATGTACTACACTGTGCGTTTCTTATATTCTAAGTTTTTCAGTGCAACTCACTCATATACTATGTACTGCACTGTGCGTTTCTTATATTCTAAGTTTTTCAGTGCAACTCACTCATATACTATGTACTACACTGTGCATTTCGTGTAATGCGGGTTTTTCAGTAAATTCTAAGTTTTTCAGTGCAACTCACTCATATACTATGTACTACACTGTGCGTTTCTTATATTCTAAGTTTTTCAGTGCAACTCACTCATATACTATGTACTACACTGTGCGTTTCTTATATTCTAAGTTTTTCAGTGCAACTCACTCATATACTATGTACTACACTGTGCGTTTCTTATATTCTAAGTTTTTCAGTGCAACTCACTAATATACTATGTACTACACTGTGCGTTTCTTAAATTCTAAGTTTTTCAGTGCAACTCACTCATATACTATGTACTACAATGTGCGTTTCTTATATTCTAAGTTTTTCAGTGCAACTCACTCATATACTATGTACTACACTGTGCGTTTCTTATATTCTAAGTTTTTCAGTGCAACTCACTCATATACTATGTACTACACTGTGCGTTTCTTATATTCTAAGTTTTTCAGTGCAACTCACTCATATACTATGTACTACACTGTGCGTTTCTTATATTCTAAGTTTTTCAGTGCAACTCACTCATATACTATGTACTACACTGTGCGTTTCTTATATTCTAAGTTTTTCAGTGAAACTCACTCATGTACTATGTACTACACTGTGCGTTTCTTATATTCTAAGTTTTTCAGTGCAACTCACTCATGTACTATGTACTACAGTGTGCGTTTCTTATATTCTAAGTTTTTCAGTGCAACTCACTCATATACTATGTACTACACTGTGCGTTTCTTATATTCTAAGTTTTTCAGTGCAACTCACTCATATACTATGTACTACACTGTGCGTTTCTTATATTCTGTTTTTCAGTGCAACTCACTCATATACTATGTACTACACTGTGCGTTTCTTATATTCTAAGTTTTTCAGTGCAACTAACTCATATATTATGTACTACACTGTGCGTTTCTTATATTCTAAGTTTTTCAGTGCAACTCATATACTATGTACTACACTGTGCATTTCTTATATTCTAAGTTTTTCAGTGCAACTCACTCATATACTATGTACTACACTGTGCGTTTCTTATATTCTAAGTTTTTCAGTGACTCATTCATATACTATGTACTACACTGTGCATTTCGTGTAATGCGGGTTTTTCTGTAAATTCTAAGTTTTTCAGTGCAACTCACTCATATACTATGTACTACACTGTGCGTTTCTTATATTCTAAGTTTTTCAGTGCAACTCACTCATATACTATGTACTACACTCTGCGTTTCTTATATTCTAAGTTTTTCAGTGCAACTCACTCATATACTATGTACTACACTGTGCGTTTCTTATATTCTAAGTTTTTCGTGCAACTCACTCATATACTATGTAGTACACTGTGCGTTTCTTATATTCTAAGTTTTTCAGTGCAACTCACTCATATACTATGTACTACACTGTGCGTTTCTTATATTCTAAGTTTTTCAGTGCAACTCACTCATATACTATGTACTACACTGTGCGTTTCTTATATTCTAAGTTTTTCAGTGCAACTCACTCATATACTATGTACTACATTGTGCGTTTCTTATATTCTAAGTTTTTCAGTGCAACTCACTCATATACTATGTACTACACTGTGTGTTTCTTATATTCTAAGTTTTTCAGTGCAACTCACTCATATACTATGTACTACACTGTGCGTTTCTTATATTCTAAGTTTTTCAGTGCAACTCACTCATATACTATGTACTACACTGTGCATTTCGTGTAATGCGGGTTTTTCAGTAAATTCTAAGTTTTTCAGTGCAACTCACTCATATATTATGTACTACACTGTGCGTTTCTTATATTCTAAGTTGTTCAGTGCAACTCACTCACATACTATGTACTACACTGTGCGTTTCTTATATTCTAAGTTTTTCAGTGCAACTCACTCATATACTATGTACTACACTGTGCGTTTCTTATATTCAAAGTTTTTCAGTGCAACTCACTCATATACTATGTACTACACTGTGCGTTTCTTAAATTCTAAGTTTTTCAGTGCAACTCACTCATATACTATGTACTACAATGTGCGTTACTTATATTCTAAGTTTTTCAGTGCAACTCACTCATATACTATGTACTACACTGTGCGTTTCTTATATTCTAAGTTTTTCAGTGCAACTCACTCATATACTATGTACTTCACTGTGCGTTTCTTATATTCTAAGTTTTTCAGTGCAACTCACTCATATACTATGTACTACACTGTGCGTTTCTTAAATTCTAAGTTTTTCAGTGCAACTCACTCATATACTATGTACTACACTGTGCGTTTCTTATATTCTAAGTTTTTCAGTGCAACTCACTCATATACTATGTACTACACTGTGCGTTTCTTATATTCTAAGTTTTTCAGTGCAACTCACTCATATACTATGTACTACACTGTGCGTTTCTTATATTCTAAGTTTTTCAGTGCAACTCACTCATATACTATGTACTACACTGTGCGTTTCTTATATTCTAAGTTTTTCAGTGAAACTCACTCATATACTATGTACTACACTGTACGTTTCTTATATTCTAAGTTTTTCAGTGAAACTCACTCATATACTATGTACTAAACTGTGCGTTTCTTATATTCTAAGTTTTTCAGTGCAACTCACTCATGTACTATGTACTACAGTGTGCGTTTCTTATATTCTAAGTTTTTCAGTGCAACTCACTCATATACTATGTACTACACTGTGCGTTTCTTATATTCTAAGTTTTTCAGTGCAACTCACTCATATACTATGTACTACACTGTGCGTTTCTTATATTCTAAGTTTTTCAGTTCAACTCACTCATATATTATGTACTACACTGTGCGTTTCTTATATTCTAAGTTTTTCAGTGCAACTCATATACTATGTACTACACTGTGCATTTCTTATATTCTAAGTTTTTCAGTGCAACTCACTCATATACTATGTACTACACTGTGCATTTCCTGTAATGCGGGTTTTTCAGTAAATTCTAAGTTTTTCAGTGCAACTCACTCATATACTATGTACTACACTCTGCGTTTCTTATATTCTAAGTTTTTCAGTGCAACTCACTCATATACTATGTACTACACTCTGCGTTTCTTATATTCTAAGTTTTTCCTTGCAACTCACTCATATACTATGTACTACACTGTGCGTTTCTTATATTCTAAGTTTTTCAGTGCAACTCACTCATATACTATGTACTACACGGTGAGTTTCTTATATTCTAATTTTTCAGTGCAACTCACTCATATACTATGTACTTCACTGTGCGTTTCTTATATTCTAAGTTTTTCAGTGCAACTCACTCATATACTATGTACTACACTGTGCGTTTCTTATATTCTAAGTTTTTCAGTGAAACTCACTCATATACAATGTACTACACTGTGCGTTTCTTATATTCAAAGTTTTTCAGTGCAACTCACTCATGTACTATGTACTACCGTGTGCGTTTCTCATATTCTAAGTTTTTCAGTGCAACTCACTCATATACTATGTACTACACTGTGCGTTTCTTATATTCTAAGTTTTTCAGTGCAACTCACTCATATACTATGTACTACACTGTGCGTTTCTTATATTCTAAGTTTTTCAGTGCAACTCACTCATATACTATGTACTACACTGTGCGTTTCTTATATTCTAAGTTTTTCAGTGCAACTCACTCATATACTATGTACTACACTGTGCGTTTCTTATATTCTAAGTTTTTCAGTGAAACTCACTCATATACTATGTACTACACTGTGCGTTTCTTATATTCTAAGTTTTTCAGTGAAACTCACTCATATACTATGTACTAAACTGTGCGTTTCTTATATTCTAAGTTTTTCAGTGCAACTCACTCATGTACTATGTACTACAGTGTGCGTTTCTTATATTCTAAGTTTTTCAGTGCAACTCACTCATATACTATGTACTACACTGTGCGTTTCTTATATTCTAAGTTTTTCAGTGCAACTCACTCATATACTATGTACTACACTGTGCGTTTCTTATATTCTAAGTTTTTCAGTTCAACTCACTCATATATTATGTACTACACTGTGCGTTTCTTATATTCTAAGTTTTTCAGTGCAACTCATATACTATGTACTACACTGTGCATTTCTTATATTCTAAGTTTTTCAGTGCAACTCACTCATATACTATGTACTACACTGTGCATTTCCTGTAATGCGGGTTTTTCAGTAAATTCTAAGTTTTTCAGTGCAACTCACTCATATACTATGTACTACACTCTGCGTTTCTTATATTCTAAGTTTTTCAGTGCAACTCACTCATATACTATGTACTACACTCTGCGTTTCTTATATTCTAAGTTTTTCCTTGCAACTCACTCATATACTATGTACTACACTGTGCGTTTCTTATATTCTAAGTTTTTCAGTGCAACTCACTCATATACTATGTACTACACGGTGAGTTTCTTATATTCTAATTTTTCAGTGCAACTCACTCATATACTATGTACTTCACTGTGCGTTTCTTATATTCTAAGTTTTTCAGTGCAACTCACTCATATACTATGTACTACACTGTGCGTTTCTTATATTCTAAGTTTTTCAGTGAAACTCACTCATATACAATGTACTACACTGTGCGTTTCTTATATTCAAAGTTTTTCAGTGCAACTCACTCATGTACTATGTACTACAGTGTGCGTTTCTCATATTCTAAGTTTTTCAGTGCAACTCACTCATATACTATGTACTACACTGTGCGTTTCTTATATTCTAAGTTTTTCAGTGCAACTCACTCATATACTATGTACTACACTGTGTGTTTCTTATATTCTAAGTTTTTCAGTGCAACTCACTCATATACTATGTACTACACTGTGCGTTTCTTATATTCTAAGTTTTTCAGTGCAACTCACTCATATACTATGTACTACACTGTGCATTTCGTGTAATGCGGGTTTTTCAGTAAATTCTAAGTTTTTCAGTGCAACTCACTCATATACTATGTACTACACTGTGCGTTTCTTATATTCTAAGTTTTTCAGTGCAACTCACTCATATACTATGTACTATACTGTGCGTTTCTTATATTCTAAGTTTTTCAGTGCAACTCACTCATATACTATGTACTACACTGTGCGTTTCTTATATTCTAAGTTTTTCAGTGCAACTCACTCATATACTATGTACTACACTGTGCGTTTCTTATATTCTAAGTTTTTCAGTGAAACTCACTCATATACTATGTACTACACTGTGCGTTTCTTATATTCTAAGTTTTTCAGTGAAACTCACTCATATACTATGTACTAAACTGTGCGTTTCTTATATTCTAAGTTTTTCAGTGCAACTCACTCATGTACTATGTACTACAGTGTGCGTTTCTTATATTCTAAGTTTTTCAGTGCAACTCACTCATATACTATGTACTACACTGTGCGTTTCTTATATTCTAAGTTTTTCAGTGCAACTCACTCATATACTATGTACTACACTGTGCGTTTCTTATATTCTAAGTTTTTCAGTTCAACTCACTCATATATTATGTACTACACTGTGCGTTTCTTATATTCTAAGTTTTTCAGTGCAACTCATATACTATGTACTACACTGTGCATTTCTTATATTCTAAGTTTTTCAGTGCAACTCACTCATATACTATGTACTACACTGTGCATTTCCTGTAATGCGGATTTTTCAGTAAATTCTAAGTTTTTCAGTGCAACTCACTCATATACTATGTACTACACTCTGCGTTTCTTATATTCTAAGTTTTTCCTTGCAACTCACTCATATACTATGTACTACACTGTGCGTTTCTTATATTCTAAGTTTTTCAGTGCAACTCACTCATATACTATGTACTACACGGTGAGTTTCTTATATTCTAATTTTTCAGTGCAACTCACTCATATACTATGTACTTCACTGTGCGTTTCTTATATTCTAAGTTTTTCAGTGCAACTCACTCATATACTATGTACTACACTGTGCGTTTCTTATATTCTAAGTTTTTCAGTGAAACTCACTCATATACTATGTACTACACTGTGCGTTTCTTATATTCTAAGTTTTTCAGTGCAACTCACTCATGTACTATGTACTACAGTGTGCGTTTCTCATATTCTAAGTTTTTCAGTGCAACTCACTCATATACTATGTACTACACTGTGCGTTTCTTATATTCTAAGTTTTTCAGTGCAACTCACTCATATACTATGTACTACACTGTGTGTTTCTTATATTCTAAGTTTTTCAGTGCAACTCACTCATATACTATGTACTACACTGTGCGTTTCTTATATTCTAAGTTTTTCAGTGCAACTCACTCATATACTATGTACTACACTGTGCATTTCGTGTAATGCGGGTTTTTCAGTAAATTCTAAGTTTTTCAGTGCAACTCACTCATATACTATGTACTACACTGTGCGTTTCTTATATTCTAAGTTGTTCAGTGCAACTCACTCATATACTATGTACTACACTGTGCGTTTCTTATATTCTAAGTTTTTCAGTGCAACTCACTCATATACTATGTACTACACTGTGCGTTTCTTATATTCAAAGTTTTTCAGTGCAACTCACTCATATACTATGTACTACACTGTGCGTTTCTTAAATTCTAAGTTTTTCAGTGCAACTCACTCATATACTATGTACTACAATGTGCGTTACTTATATTCTAAGTTTTTCAGTGCAACTCACTCATATACTATGTACTACACTGTGCGTTTCTTATATTCTAAGTTTTTCAGTGCAACTCACTCATATACTATGTACTACACTGTGCGTTTCTTATATTCTAAGTTTTTCAGTGCAACTCACTCATATACTATGTACTACACTGTGCGTTTCTTAAATTCTAAGTTTTTCAGTGCAACTCACTCATATACTATGTACTACACTGTGCGTTTCTTATATTCTAAGTTTTTCAGTGCAACTCACTCATATACTATGTACTACACTGTGCGTTTCTTATATTCTAAGTTTTTCAGTGCAACTCACTCATATACTATGTACTACACTGTGCGTTTCTTATATTCTAAGTTTTTCAGTGCAACTCACTCATATACTATGTACTACACTGTGCGTTTCTTATATTCTCAGTTTTTCAGTGAAACTCACTCATATACTATGTACTACACTGTGCGTTTCTTATATTCTAAGTTTTTCAGTGAAACTCACTCATATACTATGTACTAAACTGTGCGTTTCTTATATTCTAAGTTTTTCAGTGCAACTCACTCATGTACTATGTACTACAGTGTGCGTTTCTTATATTCTAAGTTTTTCAGTGCAACTCACTCATATACTATGTACTACACTGTGCGTTTCTTATATTCTAAGTTTTTCAGTGCAACTCACTCATGTACTATGTACTACACTGTGCGTTTCTTATATTCTAAGTTTTTCAGTTCAACTCACTCATATATTATGTACTACACTGTGCGTTTCTTATATTCTAAGTTTTTCAGTGCAACTCATATACTATGTACTACACTGTGCATTTCTTATATTCTAAGTTTTTCAGTGCAACTCACTCATATACTATGTACTACACTGTGCATTTCCTGTAATGCGGGTTTTTCAGTAAATTCTAAGTTTTTCAGTGCAACTCACTCATATACTATGTACTACACTCTGCGTTTCTTATATTCTAAGTTTTTCAGTGCAACTCACTCATATACTATGTACTACACTCTGCGTTTCTTATATTCTAAGTTTTTCCTTGCAACTCACTCATATACTATGTACTACACTGTGCGTTTCTTATATTCTAAGTTTTTCAGTGCAACTCACTCATATACTATGTACTACACGGTGAGTTTCTTATATTCTAATTTTTCAGTGCAACTCACTCATATACTATGTACTTCACTGTGCGTTTCTTATATTCTAAGTTTTTCAGTGCAACTCACTCATATACTATGTACTACACTGTGCGTTTCTTATATTCTAAGTTTTTCAGTGAAACTCACTCATATACTATGTACTACACTGTGCGTTTCTTATATTCTAAGTTTTTCAGTGCAACTCACTCATGTACTATGTACTACAGTGTGCGTTTCTCATATTCTAAGTTTTTCAGTGCAACTCACTCATATACTATGTACTACACTGTGCGTTTCTTATATTCTAAGTTTTTCAGTGCAACTCACTCATATACTATGTACTACACTGTGTGTTTCTTATATTCTAAGTTTTTCAGTGCAACTCACTCATATACTATGTACTACACTGTGCGTTTCTTATATTCTAAGTTTTTCAGTGCAACTCACTCATATATTATGTACTACACTGTGCGTTTCTTATATTCTAAGTTTTTCAGTGCAACTCATATACTATGTACTACACTGTGCATTTCTTATATTCTAAGTTTTTCAGTGCAACTCACTCATATACTATGTACTACACTGTGCGTTTCTTATATTCTAAGTTTTTCAGTGCAACTCACTCATATACTATGTACTACACTGTGCGTTTCTTAAATTCTAAGTTTTTCAGTGCAACTCACTCATATACTATGTACTACAATGTGCGTTTCTTATATTCTAAGTTTTTCAGTGCAACTCACTCATATACTATGTACTACACTGTGCGTTTCTTATATTCTAAGTTTTTCAGTGCAACTCACTCATATACTATGTACTACACTGTGCGTTTCTTAAATTCTAAGTTTTTCAGTGCAACTCACTCATATACTATGTACTACAATGTACGTTTCTTATATTCTAAGTTTTTCAGTGCAACTCACTCATATACTATGTACTACACTGTGCGTTTCTTATATTCTAAGTTTTTCAGTGCAACTCACTCATATACTATGTACTACACTGTGCGTTTCTTATATTCTAAGTTTTTCAGTGCAACTCACTCATATACTATGTACTACACTGTGCGTTTCTTATATTCTAAGTTTTTCAGTGAAACTCACTCATATACTATGTACTACACTGTGCGTTTCTTATATTCTAAGTTTTTCAGTGCAACTCACTCATGTACTATGTACTACAGTTTGCGTTTCTTATATTCTAAGTTTTTCAGTGCAACTCACTCATATACTATGTACTACACTGTGCGTTTCTTATATTCTAAGTTTTTCAGTGCAACTCACTCATATACTATGTACTACACTGTGCGTTTCTTATATTCTAAGTTTTTCAGTGCAACTCACTCATATATTATGTACTACACTGTGCGTTTCTTATATTCTAAGTTTTTCAGTGCAACTCATATACTATGTACTACACTGTGCATTTCTTATATTCTAAGTTTTTCAGTGCAACTCACTCATATACTATGTACTACAGTGTGCGTTTCTTATATTCTAAGTTTTTCAGTGCAACTCACTCATATACTATGTACTACACTGTGCGTTTCTTATATTCTAAGTTTTTCAGAGCAACTCACTCATATACTATGTACTACACTGTGCGTTTCTTATATTCTAAGGTTTTCAGTGCAACTCACTCATATACTATGTACTACACTGTGCGTTTCTTATATTCTAAGTTTTTCAGTTCAACTCACTCATATATTATGTACTACACTGTGCGTTTCTTATATTCTAAGTTTTTCAGTGCAACTCATATACTATGTACTACACTGTGCATTTCTTATATTCTAAGTTTTTCAGTGCAACTCACTCATATACTATGTACTAAACTGTGCGTTTCTTATATTCTAAGTTTTTCGTGCAACTCACTCATATACTATGTACTACACTGTGCGTTTCTTATATTCTAAGTTTTTCAGTGCAACTCACTCATATACTATGTACTACACTGTGCGTTTCTTATATTCTAAGTTTTTCAGTGCAACTCACTCATATACTATGTACTACACTGTGCGTTTCTTATATTCTAAGTTTTTCAGTGCAACTCACTCATATACTATGTACTACACTGTGCGTTTCTTATATTCTAAGTTTTTCAGTGCAACTCACTCATATACTATGTACTACACTGTGCGTTTCTTATATTCTAAGTTTTTCAGTGCAACTCACTCATATACTATGTACTACACTGTGCGTTTCTTATATTCTAAGTTTTTCAGTGCAACTCACTCATATACTATGTACTACACTGTGCATTTCGTGTAATGCGGGTTTTTCAGTAAATTCTAAGTTTTTCAGTGCAACTCACTCATATACTATGTACTACACTCTGCGTTTCTTATATTCTAAGTTTTTCAGTGCAACTCACTCATATACTATGTACTACACTCTGCGTTTCTTATATTCTAAGTTTTTCCTTGCAACTCACTCATATACTATGTACTACACTGTGCGTTTCTTATATTCTAAGTTTTTCAGTGCAACTCACTCATATACTATGTACTACACGGTGCGTTTCTTATATTCTAAGTTTTTCAGTGCAACTCACTCATATACTATGTACTACACTGTGCGTTTCTTATATTCTAAGTTTTTCAGTGCAACTCACTCATATACTATGTACTACACTGTGCGTTTCTTATATTCTAAGTTTTTCAGTGCAACTCACTCATATACTATGTACTACACTGTGCGTTTCTTATATTCTAAGTTTTTCAGTGCAACTCACTCATATATTATGTACTACACTGTGCGTTTCTTATATTCTAATTTTTTCAGTGCAACTCATATACTATGTACTACACTGTGCATTTCTTATATTCTAAGTTTTTCAGTGCAACTCACTCATATACTATGTACTACACTGTGCGTTTCTTATATTCTAAGTTTTTCAGTGCAACTCATTCATATACTATGTACTACACTGTGCATTTCGTGTAATGCGGGTTTTTCAGTAAATTCTAAGTTTTTCAGTGCAACTCACTCATATACTATGTACTACACTGTGCGTTTCTTATATTCAAAGTTTTTCAGTGCAACTCACTCATATACTATGTACTACACTCTGCGTTTCTTATATTCTAAGTTTTTCAGTGCAACTCACTCATATACTATGTACTACACTCTGCGTTTCTTATATTCTAAGTTTTTCCTTGCAACTCACTCATATACTATGTACTACACTGTGCGTTTCTTATATTCTAAGTTTTTCAGTGCAACTCACTCATATACTATGTACTACATGGTGAGTTTCTTATATTCTAATTTTTCAGTGCAACTCACTCATATACTATGTACTACACTGTGCGTTTCTTATATTCTAAGTTTTTCAGTGCAACTCACTCATATACTATGTACTACACTGTGCGTTTCTTATATTCTAAGTTTTTCAGTGCAACTCACTCATATACTATGTACTACACTGTGCGTTTCTTATATTCTAAGTTTTTCAGTGCAACTCACTCATATACTATGTACTACACTGTGCGTTTCTTATATTCTAAGTTTTTCAGTGAAACTCACTCATATACTATGTACTACACTGTGCGTTTCTTATATTCTAAGTTTTTCAGTGAAACTCACTCATATACTATGTACTAAACTGTGCGTTTCTTATATTCTAAGTTTTTCAGTGCAACTCACTCATGTACTATGTACTACAGTGTGCGTTTCTTATATTCTAAGTTTTTCAGTGCAACTCACTCATATACTATGTACTACACTGTGCGTTTCTTATATTCTAAGTTTTTCAGTGCAACTCACTCATGTACTATGTACTACACTGTGCGTTTCTTATATTCTAAGTTTTTCAGTTCAACTCACTCATATATTATGTACTACACTGTGCGTTTCTTATATTCTAAGTTTTTCAGTGCAACTCATATACTATGTACTACACTGTGCATTTCTTATATTCTAAGTTTTTCAGTGCAACTCACTCATATACTATGTACTACACTGTGCATTTCCTGTAATGCGGGTTTTTCAGTAAATTCTAAGTTTTTCAGTGCAACTCACTCATATACTATGTACTACACTCTGCGTTTCTTATATTCTAAGTTTTTCAGTGCAACTCACTCATATACTATGTACTACACTCTGCGTTTCTTATATTCTAAGTTTTTCCTTGCAACTCACTCATATACTATGTACTACACTGTGCGTTTCTTATATTCTAAGTTTTTCAGTGCAACTCACTCATATACTATGTACTACACGGTGAGTTTCTTATATTCTAATTTTTCAGTGCAACTCACTCATATACTATGTACTTCACTGTGCGTTTCTTATATTCTAAGTTTTTCAGTGCAACTCACTCATATACTATGTACTACACTGTGCGTTTCTTATATTCTAAGTTTTTCAGTGAAACTCACTCATATACTATGTACTACACTGTGCGTTTCTTATATTCTAAGTTTTTCAGTGCAACTCACTCATGTACTATGTACTACAGTGTGCGTTTCTCATATTCTAAGTTTTTCAGTGCAACTCACTCATATACTATGTACTACACTGTGCGTTTCTTATATTCTAAGTTTTTCAGTGCAACTCACTCATATACTATGTACTACACTGTGTGTTTCTTATATTCTAAGTTTTTCAGTGCAACTCACTCATATACTATGTACTACACTGTGCGTTTCTTAAATTCTAAGTTTTTCAGTGCAACTCACTCATATATTATGTACTACACTGTGCGTTTCTTATATTCTAAGTTTTTCAGTGCAACTCATATACTATGTACTACACTGTGCATTTCTTATATTCTAAGTTTTTCAGTGCAACTCACTCATATACTATGTACTACACTGTGCGTTTCTTATATTCTAAGTTTTTCAGTGCAACTCACTCATATACTATGTACTACACTGTGCGTTTCTTAAATTCTAAGTTTTTCAGTGCAACTCACTCATATACTATGTACTACAATGTGCGTTTCTTATATTCTAAGTTTTTCAGTGCAACTCACTCATATACTATGTACTACACTGTGCGTTTCTTATATTCTAAGTTTTTCAGTGCAACTCACTCATATTCTATGTACTACACTGTGCGTTTCTTAAATTCTAAGTTTTTCAGTGCAACTCACTCATATACTATGTACTACAATGTACGTTTCTTATATTCTAAGTTTTTCAGTGCAACTCACTCATATACTATGTACTACACTGTGCGTTTCTTATATTCTAAGTTTTTCAGTGCAACTCACTCATATACTATGTACTACACTGTGCGTTTCTTATATTCTAAGTTTTTCAGTGCAACTCACTCATATACTATGTACTACACTGTGCGTTTCTTATATTCTAAGTTTTTCAGTGCAACTCACTCATATATTATGTACTACACTGTGCGTTTCTTATATTCTAAGTTTTTCAGTGCAACTCATATACTATGTACTACACTGTGCATTTCTTATATTCTAAGTTTTTCAGTGCAACTCACTCATATACTATGTACTACAGTGTGCGTTTCTTATATTCTAAGTTTTTCAGTGCAACTCACTCATATACTATGTACTACACTGTGCGTTTCTTATATTCTAAGTTTTTCAGAGCAACTCACTCATATACTATGTACTACACTGTGCGTTTCTTATATTCTAAGGTTTTCAGTGCAACTCACTCATATACTATGTACTACACTGTGCGTTTCTTATATTCTAAGTTTTTCAGTTCAACTCACTCATATATTATGTACTACACTGTGCGTTTCTTATATTCTAAGTTTTTCAGTGCAACTCATATACTATGTACTACACTGTGCATTTCTTATATTCTAAGTTTTTCAGTGCAACTCACTCATATACTATGTACTACACTGTGCGTTTCTTATATTCTAAGTTTTTCAGTGCAACTCATATACTATGTACTACACTGTGCATTTCTTATATTCTAAGTTTTTCAGTGCAACTCACTCATATACTATGTACTACACTGTGCGTTTCTTATATTCTAAGTTTTTCAGTGCAATCACTCATATACTATGTACTACACTCTGCGTTTCTTATATTCTAAGTTTTTCAGTGCAACTCACTCATATACTATGTACTAAACTGTGCGTTTCTTATATTCTAAGTTTTTCGTGCAACTCACTCATATACTATGTACTACACTGTGCGTTTCTTATATTCTAAGTTTTTCAGTGCAACTCACTCATATACTATGTACTACACTGTGCGTTTCTTATATTCTAAGTTTTTCAGTGCAACTCACTCATATACTATGTACTACACTGTGCGTTTCTTATATTCTAAGTTTTTCAGTGCAACTCACTCATATACTATGTACTACACTGTGCGTTTCTTATATTCTAAGTTTTTCAGTGCAACTCACTCATATACTATGTACTACACTGTGCGTTTCTTATATTCTAAGTTTTTCAGTGCAACTCACTCATATACTATGTACTACACTGTGCGTTTCTTATATTCTAAGTTTTTCAGTGCAACTCACTCATATACTATGTACTACACTGTGCATTTCGTGTAATGCGGGTTTTTCAGTAAATTCTAAGTTTTTCAGTGCAACTCACTCATATACTATGTACTACACTCTGCGTTTCTTATATTCTAAGTTTTTCAGTGCAACTCACTCATATACTATGTACTACACTCTGCGTTTCTTATATTCTAAGTTTTTCCTTGCAACTCACTCATATACTATGTACTACACTGTGCGTTTCTTATATTCTAAGTTTTTCAGTGCAACTCACTCATATACTATGTACTACACGGTGCGTTTCTTATATTCTAAGTTTTTCAGTGCAACTCACTCATATACTATGTACTACACTGTGCGTTTCTTATATTCTAAGTTTTTCAGTGCAACTCACTCATATACTATGTACTACACTGTGCGTTTCTTATATTCTAAGTTTTTCAGTGCAACTCACTCATATACTATGTACTACACTGTGCATTTCCTGTAATGCGGGTTTTTCAGTAAATTCTAAGTTTTTCAGTGCAACTCACTCATATACTATGTACTACACTCTGCGTTTCTTATATTCTAAGTTTTTCAGTGCAACTCACTCATATACTATGTACTACACTCTGCGTTTCTTATATTCTAAGTTTTTCCTTGCAACTCACTCATATACTATGTACTACACTGTGCGTTTCTTATATTCTAAGTTTTTCAGTGCAACTCACTCATATACTATGTACTACACGGTGAGTTTCTTATATTCTAATTTTTCAGTGCAACTCACTCATATACTATGTACTTCACTGTGCGTTTCTTATATTCTAAGTTTTTCAGTGCAACTCACTCATATACTATGTACTACACTGTGCGTTTCTTATATTCTAAGTTTTTCAGTGAAACTCACTCATATACTATGAACTACACTGTGCGTTTCTTATATTCTAAGTTTTTCAGTGCAACTCACTCATGTACTATGTACTACAGTGTGCGTTTCTCATATTCTAAGTTTTTCAGTGCAACTCACTCATATACTATGTACTACACTGTGCGTTTCTTATATTCTAAGTTTTTCAGTGCAACTCACTCATATACTATGTACTACACTGTGTGTTTCTTATATTCTAAGTTTTTCAGTGCAACTCACTCATATACTATGTACTACACTGTGCGTTTCTTATATTCTAAGTTTTTCAGTGCAACTCACTCATATATTATGTACTACACTGTGCGTTTCTTATATTCTAAGTTTTTCAGTGCAACTCATATACTATGTACTACACTGTGCATTTCTTATATTCTAAGTTTTTCAGTGCAACTCACTCATATACTATGTACTACACTGTGCGTTTCTTATATTCTAAGTTTTTCAGTGCAACTCACTCATATACTATGTACTACACTGTGCGTTTCTTAAATTCTAAGTTTTTCAGTGCAACTCACTCATATACTATGTACTACAATGTGCGTTTCTTATATTCTAAGTTTTTCAGTGCAACTCACTCATATACTATGTACTACACTGTGCGTTTCTTATATTCTAAGTTTTTCAGTGCAACTCATATACTATGTACTACACTGTGCATTTCTTATATTCTAAGTTTTTCAGTGCAACTCACTCATATACTATGTACTACACTGTGCGTTTCTTATATTCTAAGTTTTTCAGTGCAATCACTCATATACTATGTACTACACTCTGCGTTTCTTATATTCTAAGTTTTTCAGTGCAACTCACTCATATACTATGTACTAAACTGTGCGTTTCTTATATTCTAAGTTTTTCGTGCAACTCACTCATATACTATGTACTACACTGTGCGTTTCTTATATTCTAAGTTTTTCAGTGCAACTCACTCATATACTATGTACTACACTGTGCGTTTCTTATATTCTAAGTTTTTCAGTGCAACTCACTCATATACTATGTACTACACTGTGCGTTTCTTATATTCTAAGTTTTTCAGTGCAACTCACTCATATACTATGTACTACACTGTGCGTTTCTTATATTCTAAGTTTTTCAGTGCAACTCACTCATATACTATGTACTACACTGTGCGTTTCTTATATTCTAAGTTTTTCAGTGCAACTCACTCATATACTATGTACTACACTGTGCGTTTCTTATATTCTAAGTTTTTCAGTGCAACTCACTCATATACTATGTACTACACTGTGCATTTCGTGTAATGCGGGTTTTTCAGTAAATTCTAAGTTTTTCAGTGCAACTCACTCATATACTATGTACTACACTCTGCGTTTCTTATATTCTAAGTTTTTCAGTGCAACTCACTCATATACTATGTACTACACTCTGCGTTTCTTATATTCTAAGTTTTTCCTTGCAACTCACTCATATACTATGTACTACACTGTGCGTTTCTTATATTCTAAGTTTTTCAGTGCAACTCACTCATATACTATGTACTACACGGTGCGTTTCTTATATTCTAAGTTTTTCAGTGCAACTCACTCATATACTATGTACTACACTGTGCGTTTCTTATATTCTAAGTTTTTCAGTGCAACTCACTCATATACTATGTACTACACTGTGCGTTTCTTATATTCTAAGTTTTTCAGTGCAACTCACTCATATACTATGTACTACACTGTGCATTTCCTGTAATGCGGGTTTTTCAGTAAATTCTAAGTTTTTCAGTGCAACTCACTCATATACTATGTACTACACTCTGCGTTTCTTATATTCTAAGTTTTTCAGTGCAACTCACTCATATACTATGTACTACACTCTGCGTTTCTTATATTCTAAGTTTTTCCTTGCAACTCACTCATATACTATGTACTACACTGTGCGTTTCTTATATTCTAAGTTTTTCAGTGCAACTCACTCATATACTATGTACTACACGGTGAGTTTCTTATATTCTAATTTTTCAGTGCAACTCACTCATATACTATGTACTTCACTGTGCGTTTCTTATATTCTAAGTTTTTCAGTGCAACTCACTCATATACTATGTACTACACTGTGCGTTTCTTATATTCTAAGTTTTTCAGTGAAACTCACTCATATACTATGAACTACACTGTGCGTTTCTTATATTCTAAGTTTTTCAGTGCAACTCACTCATGTACTATGTACTACAGTGTGCGTTTCTCATATTCTAAGTTTTTCAGTGCAACTCACTCATATACTATGTACTACACTGTGCGTTTCTTATATTCTAAGTTTTTCAGTGCAACTCACTCATATACTATGTACTACACTGTGTGTTTCTTATATTCTAAGTTTTTCAGTGCAACTCACTCATATACTATGTACTACACTGTGCGTTTCTTATATTCTAAGTTTTTCAGTGCAACTCACTCATATATTATGTACTACACTGTGCGTTTCTTATATTCTAAGTTTTTCAGTGCAACTCATATACTATGTACTACACTGTGCATTTCTTATATTCTAAGTTTTTCAGTGCAACTCACTCATATACTATGTACTACACTGTGCGTTTCTTATATTCTAAGTTTTTCAGTGCAACTCACTCATATACTATGTACTACACTGTGCGTTTCTTAAATTCTAAGTTTTTCAGTGCAACTCACTCATATACTATGTACTACAATGTGCGTTTCTTATATTCTAAGTTTTTCAGTGCAACTCACTCATATACTATGTACTACACTGTGCGTTTCTTATATTCTAAGTTTTTCAGTGCAACTCACTCATATACTATGTACTACACTGTGCGTTTCTTAAATTCTAAGTTTTTCAGTGCAACTCACTCATATACTATGTACTACAATGTACGTTTCTTATATTCTAAGTTTTTCAGTGCAACTCACTCATATACTATGTACTACACTGTGCGTTTCTTATATTCTAAGTTTTTCAGTGCAACTCACTCATATACTATGTACTACACTGTGCGTTTCTTATATTCTAAGTTTTTCAGTGCAACTCACTCATATACTATGTACTACACTGTGCGTTTCTTATATTCTAAGTTTTTCAGTGAAACTCACTCATATACTATGTACTACACTGTGCGTTTCTTATATTCTAAGTTTTTCAGTGCAACTCACTCATGTACTATGTACTACAGTGTGCGTTTCTTATATTCTAAGTTTTTCAGTGCAACTCACTCATATACTATGTACTACACTGTGCGTTTCTTATATTCTAAGTTTTTCAGTGCAACTCACTCATATACTATGTACTACACTGTGCGTTTCTTATATTCTAAGTTTTTCAGTGCAACTCACTCATATATTATGTACTACACTGTGCGTTTCTTATATTCTAAGTTTTTCAGTGCAACTCATATACTATGTACTACACTGTGCATTTCTTATATTCTAAGTTTTTCAGTGCAACTCACTCATATACTATGTACTACAGTGTGCGTTTCTTATATTCTAAGTTTTTCAGTGCAACTCACTCATATACTATGTACTACACTGTGCGTTTCTTATATTCTAAGTTTTTCAGAGCAACTCACTCATATACTATGTACTACACTGTGCGTTTCTTATATTCTAAGGTTTTCAGTGCAACTCACTCATATACTATGTACTACACTGTGCGTTTCTTATATTCTAAGTTTTTCAGTTCAACTCACTCATATATTATGTACTACACTGTGCGTTTCTTATATTCTAAGTTTTTCAGTGCAACTCATATACTATGTACTACACTGTGCATTTCTTATATTCTAAGTTTTTCAGTGCAACTCACTCATATACTATGTACTACACTGTGCGTTTCTTATATTCTAAGTTTTTCAGTGCAACTCATATACTATGTACTACACTGTGCATTTCTTATATTCTAAGTTTTTCAGTGCAACTCACTCATATACTATGTACTACACTGTGCGTTTCTTATATTCTAAGTTTTTCAGTGCAATCACTCATATACTATGTACTACACTCTGCGTTTCTTATATTCTAAGTTTTTCAGTGCAACTCACTCATATACTATGTACTAAACTGTGCGTTTCTTATATTCTAAGTTTTTCGTGCAACTCACTCATATACTATGTACTACACTGTGCGTTTCTTATATTCTAAGTTTTTCAGTGCAACTCACTCATGTACTATGTACTACAGTGTGCGTTTCTCATATTCTAAGTTTTTCAGTGCAACTCACTCATATACTATGTACTACACTGTGCGTTTCTTATATTCTAAGTTTTTCAGTGCAACTCACTCATATACTATGTACTACACTGTGTGTTTCTTATATTCTAAGTTTTTCAGTGCAACTCACTCATATACTATGTACTACACTGTGCGTTTCTTATATTCTAAGTTTTTCAGTGCAACTCACTCATATATTATGTACTACACTGTGCGTTTCTTATATTCTAAGTTTTTCAGTGCAACTCATATACTATGTACTACACTGTGCATTTCTTATATTCTAAGTTTTTCAGTGCAACTCACTCATATACTATGTACTACACTGTGCGTTTCTTATATTCTAAGTTTTTCAGTGCAACTCACTCATATACTATGTACTACACTGTGCGTTTCTTAAATTCTAAGTTTTTCAGTGCAACTCACTCATATACTATGTACTACAATGTGCGTTTCTTATATTCTAAGTTTTTCAGTGCAACTCACTCATATACTATGTACTACACTGTGCGTTTCTTATATTCTAAGTTTTTCAGTGCAACTCACTCATATACTATGTACTACACTGTGCGTTTCTTAAATTCTAAGTTTTTCAGTGCAACTCACTCATATACTATGTACTACAATGTACGTTTCTTATATTCTAAGTTTTTCAGTGCAACTCACTCATATACTATGTACTACACTGTGCGTTTCTTATATTCTAAGTTTTTCAGTGCAACTCACTCATATACTATGTACTACACTGTGCGTTTCTTATATTCTAAGTTTTTCAGTGCAACTCACTCATATACTATGTACTACACTGTGCGTTTCTTATATTCTAAGTTTTTCAGTGAAACTCACTCATATACTATGTACTACACTGTGCGTTTCTTATATTCTAAGTTTTTCAGTGCAACTCACTCATGTACTATGTACTACAGTGTGCGTTTCTTATATTCTAAGTTTTTCAGTGCAACTCACTCATATACTATGTACTACACTGTGCGTTTCTTATATTCTAAGTTTTTCAGTGCAACTCACTCATATACTATGTACTACACTGTGCGTTTCTTATATTCTAAGTTTTTCAGTGCAACTCACTCATATATTATGTACTACACTGTGCGTTTCTTATATTCTAAGTTTTTCAGTGCAACTCATATACTATGTACTACACTGTGCATTTCTTATATTATAAGTTTTTCAGTGCAACTCACTCATATACTATGTACTACAGTGTGCGTTTCTTATATTCTAAGTTTTTCAGTGCAACTCACTCATATACTATGTACTACACTGTGCGTTTCTTATATTCTAAGTTTTTCAGAGCAACTCACTCATATACTATGTACTACACTGTGCGTTTCTTATATTCTAAGGTTTTCAGTGCAACTCACTCATATACTATGTACTACACTGTGCGTTTCTTATATTCTAAGTTTTTCAGTTCAACTCACTCATATATTATGTACTACACTGTGCGTTTCTTATATTCTAAGTTTTTCAGTGCAACTCATATACTATGTACTACACTGTGCATTTCTTATATTCTAAGTTTTTCAGTGCAACTCACTCATATACTATGTACTACACTGTGCGTTTCTTATATTCTAAGTTTTTCAGTGCAACTCATATACTATGTACTACACTGTGCATTTCTTATATTCTAAGTTTTTCAGTGCAACTCACTCATATACTATGTACTACACTGTGCGTTTCTTATATTCTAAGTTTTTCAGTGCAATCACTCATATACTATGTACTACACTCTGCGTTTCTTATATTCTAAGTTTTTCAGTGCAACTCACTCATATACTATGTACTAAACTGTGCGTTTCTTATATTCTAAGTTTTTCGTGCAACTCACTCATATACTATGTACTACACTGTGCGTTTCTTATATTCTAAGTTTTTCAGTGCAACTCACTCATATACTATGTACTACACTGTGCGTTTCTTATATTCTAAGTTTTTCAGTGCAACTCACTCATATACTATGTACTACACTGTGCGTTTCTTATATTCTAAGTTTTTCAGTGCAACTCACTCATATACTATGTACTACACTGTGCGTTTCTTATATTCTAAGTTTTTCAGTGCAACTCACTCATATACTATGTACTACACTGTGTGTTTCTTATATTCTAAGTTTTTCAGTGTAACTCACTCATATACTATGTACTACACTGTGCGTTTCTTATATTCTAAGTTTTTCAGTGCAACTCACTCATATACTATGTACTACACTGTGCATTTCGTGTAATGCGGGTTTTTCAGTAAATTCTAAGTTTTTCAGTGCAACTCACTCATATACTATGTACTACACTCTGCGTTTCTTATATTCTAAGTTTTTCAGTGCAACTCACTCATATACTATGTACTACACTCTGCGTTTCTTATATTCTAAGTTTTTCCTTGCAACTCACTCATATACTATGTACTACACTGTGCGTTTCTTATATTCTAAGTTTTTCAGTGCAACTCACTCATATACTATGTACTACACGGTGCGTTTCTTATATTCTAAGTTTTTCAGTGCAACTCACTCATATACTATGTACTACACTGTGCGTTTCTTATATTCTAAGTTTTTCAGTGCAACTCACTCATATACTATGTACTACACTGTGCGTTTCTTATATTCTAAGTTTTTCAGTGCAACTCACTCATATACTATGTACTACACTGTGCGTTTCTTATATTCTAAGTTTTTCAGTGCAACTCACTCATATATTATGTACTACACTGTGCGTTTCTTATATTCTAAGTTTTTCAGTGCAACTCACTCATATACTATGTACTACACTGTGCGTTTCTTATATTCTAAGTTTTTCAGTGCAACTCACTCATATACTATGTACTACACTGTGCGTTTCTTATATTCTAAGTTTTTCAGTGAAACTCACTCATATACTATGTACTACACTGTGCGTTTCTTATATTCTAAGTTTTTCAGTGCAACTCACTCATGTACTATGTACTACAGTGTGCGTTTCTTATATTCTAAGTTTTTCAGTGCAACTCACTCATATACTATGTACTACACTGTGCGTTTCTTATATTCTAAGTTTTTCAGTGCAACTCACTCATATACTATGTACTACCCTGTGCGTTTCTTATATTCTAAGTTTTTCAGTGCAACTCACTCATATATTATGTACTACACTGTGCGTTTCTTATATTCTAAGTTTTTCAGTGCAACTCATATACTATGTACTACACTGTGCATTTCTTATATTCTAAGTTTTTCAGTGCAACTCACTCATATACTATGTACTACAGTGTGCGTTTCTTATATTCTAAGTTTTTCAGTGCAACTCACTCATATACTATGTACTACACTGTGCGTTTCTTATATTCTAAGTTTTTCAGAGCAACTCACTCATATACTATGTACTACACTGTGCGTTTCTTATATTCTAAGGTTTTCAGTGCAACTCACTCATATACTATGTACTACACTGTGCGTTTCTTATATTCTAAGTTTTTCAGTTCAACTCACTCATATATTATGTACTACACTGTGCGTTTCTTATATTCTAAGTTTTTCAGTGCAACTCATATACTATGTACTACACTGTGCATTTCTTATATTCTAAGTTTTTCAGTGCAACTCACTCATATACTATGTACTACACTGTGCGTTTCTTATATTCTAAGTTTTTCAGTGCAACTCATATACTATGTACTACACTGTGCATTTCTTATATTCTAAGTTTTTCAGTGCAACTCACTCATATACTATGTACTACACTGTGCGTTTCTTATATTCTAAGTTTTTCAGTGCAATCACTCATATACTATGTACTACACTCTGCGTTTCTTATATTCTAAGTTTTTCAGTGCAACTCACTCATATACTATGTACTAAACTGTGCGTTTCTTATATTCTAAGTTTTTCGTGCAACTCACTCATATACTATGTACTACACTGTGCGTTTCTTATATTCTAAGTTTTTCAGTGCAACTCACTCATGTACTATGTACTACAGTGTGCGTTTCTCATATTCTAAGTTTTTCAGTGCAACTCACTCATATACTATGTACTACACTGTGCGTTTCTTATATTCTAAGTTTTTCAGTGCAACTCACTCATATACTATGTACTACACTGTGCGTTTCTTATATTCTAAGTTTTTCAGTGCAACTCACTCATATACTATGTACTACACTGTGCGTTTCTTATATTCTAAGTTTTTCAGTGCAACTCACTCATATATTATGTACTACACTGTGCGTTTCTTATATTCTAAGTTTTTCAGTGCAACTCATATACTATGTACTACACTGTGCATTTCTTATATTCTAAGTTTTTCAGTGCAACTCACTCATATACTATGTACTACACTGTGCGTTTCTTATATTCTAAGTTTTTCAGTGCAACTCACTCATATACTATGTACTACACTGTGCGTTTCTTAAATTCTAAGTTTTTCAGTGCAACTCACTCATATACTATGTACTACAATGTGCGTTTCTTATATTCTAAGTTTTTCAGTGCAACTCACTCATATACTATGTACTAAACTGTGCGTTTCTTATATTCTAAGTTTTTCGTGCAACTCACTCATATACTATGTACTACACTGTGCGTTTCTTATATTCTAAGTTTTTCAGTGCAACTCATATACTATGTACTACACTGTGCATTTCTTATATTCTAAGTTTTTCAGTGCAACTCATATACTATGTACTACACTGTGCATTTCTTATATTCTAAGTTTTTCAGTGCAACTCACTCATATACTATGTACTACACTGTGCGTTTCTTATATTCTAAGTTTTTCAGTGCAATCACTCATATACTATGTACTACACTCTGCGTTTCTTATATTCTAAGTTTTTCAGTGCAACTCACTCATATACTATGTACTAAACTGTGCGTTTCTTATATTCTAAGTTTTTCGTGCAACTCACTCATATACTATGTACTACACTGTGCGTTTCTTATATTCTAAGTTTTTCAGTGCAACTCACTCATGTACTATGTACTACAGTGTGCGTTTCTCATATTCTAAGTTTTTCAGTGCAACTCACTCATATACTATGTACTACACTGTGCGTTTCTTATATTCTAAGTTTTTCAGTGCAACTCACTCATATACTATGTACTACACTGTGTGTTTCTTATATTCTAAGTTTTTCAGTGCAACTCACTCATATACTATGTACTACACTGTGCGTTTCTTATATTCTAAGTTTTTCAGTGCAACTCACTCATATATTATGTACTACACTGTGCGTTTCTTATATTCTAAGTTTTTCAGTGCAACTCATATACTATGTACTACACTGTGCATTTCTTATATTCTAAGTTTTTCAGTGCAACTCACTCATATACTATGTACTACACTGTGCGTTTCTTATATTCTAAGTTTTTCAGTGCAACTCACTCATATACTATGTACTACACTGTGCGTTTCTTAAATTCTAAGTTTTTCAGTGCAACTCACTCATATACTATGTACTACAATGTGCGTTTCTTATATTCTAAGTTTTTCAGTGCAACTCACTCATATACTATGTACTACACTGTGCGTTTCTTATATTCTAAGTTTTTCAGTGCAACTCACTCATATACTATGTACTACACTGTGCGTTTCTTAAATTCTAAGTTTTTCAGTGCAACTCACTCATATACTATGTACTACAATGTACGTTTCTTATATTCTAAGTTTTTCAGTGCAACTCACTCATATACTATGTACTACACTGTGCGTTTCTTATATTCTAAGTTTTTCAGTGCAACTCACTCATATACTATGTACTACACTGTGCGTTTCTTATATTCTAAGTTTTTCAGTGCAACTCACTCATATACTATGTACTACACTGTGCGTTTCTTATATTCTAAGTTTTTCAGTGAAACTCACTCATATACTATGTACTACACTGTGCGTTTCTTATATTCTAAGTTTTTCAGTGCAACTCACTCATGTACTATGTACTACAGTGTGCGTTTCTTATATTCTAAGTTTTTCAGTGCAACTCACTCATATACTATGTACTACACTGTGCGTTTCTTATATTCTAAGTTTTTCAGTGCAACTCACTCATATACTATGTACTACACTGTGCGTTTCTTATATTCTAAGTTTTTCAGTGCAACTCACTCATATATTATGTACTACACTGTGCGTTTCTTATATTCTAAGTTTTTCAGTGCAACTCATATACTATGTACTACACTGTGCATTTCTTATATTATAAGTTTTTCAGTGCAACTCACTCATATACTATGTACTACAGTGTGCGTTTCTTATATTCTAAGTTTTTCAGTGCAACTCACTCATATACTATGTACTACACTGTGCGTTTCTTATATTCTAAGTTTTTCAGAGCAACTCACTCATATACTATGTACTACACTGTGCGTTTCTTATATTCTAAGGTTTTCAGTGCAACTCACTCATATACTATGTACTACACTGTGCGTTTCTTATATTCTAAGTTTTTCAGTTCAACTCACTCATATATTATGTACTACACTGTGCGTTTCTTATATTCTAAGTTTTTCAGTGCAACTCATATACTATGTACTACACTGTGCATTTCTTATATTCTAAGTTTTTCAGTGCAACTCACTCATATACTATGTACTACACTGTGCGTTTCTTATATTCTAAGTTTTTCAGTGCAACTCATATACTATGTACTACACTGTGCATTTCTTATATTCTAAGTTTTTCAGTGCAACTCACTCATATACTATGTACTACACTGTGCGTTTCTTATATTCTAAGTTTTTCAGTGCAATCACTCATATACTATGTACTACACTCTGCGTTTCTTATATTCTAAGTTTTTCAGTGCAACTCACTCATATACTATGTACTAAACTGTGCGTTTCTTATATTCTAAGTTTTTCGTGCAACTCACTCATATACTATGTACTACACTGTGCGTTTCTTATATTCTAAGTTTTTCAGTGCAACTCACTCATATACTATGTACTACACTGTGCGTTTCTTATATTCTAAGTTTTTCAGTGCAACTCACTCATATACTATGTACTACACTGTGCGTTTCTTATATTCTAAGTTTTTCAGTGCAACTCACTCATATACTATGTACTACACTGTGCGTTTCTTATATTCTAAGTTTTTCAGTGCAACTCACTCATATACTATGTACTACACTGTGTGTTTCTTATATTCTAAGTTTTTCAGTGTAACTCACTCATATACTATGTACTACACTGTGCGTTTCTTATATTCTAAGTTTTTCAGTGCAACTCACTCATATACTATGTACTACACTGTGCATTTCGTGTAATGCGGGTTTTTCAGTAAATTCTAAGTTTTTCAGTGCAACTCACTCATATACTATGTACTACACTCTGCGTTTCTTATATTCTAAGTTTTTCAGTGCAACTCACTCATATACTATGTACTACACTCTGCGTTTCTTATATTCTAAGTTTTTCCTTGCAACTCACTCATATACTATGTACTACACTGTGCGTTTCTTATATTCTAAGTTTTTCAGTGCAACTCACTCATATACTATGTACTACACGGTGCGTTTCTTATATTCTAAGTTTTTCAGTGCAACTCACTCATATACTATGTACTACACTGTGCGTTTCTTATATTCTAAGTTTTTCAGTGCAACTCACTCATATACTATGTACTACACTGTGCGTTTCTTATATTCTAAGTTTTTCAGTGCAACTCACTCATATACTATGTACTACACTGTGCGTTTCTTATATTCTAAGTTTTTCAGTGCAACTCACTCATATATTATGTACTACACTGTGCGTTTCTTATATTCTAAGTTTTTCAGTGCAACTCACTCATATACTATGTACTACACTGTGCGTTTCTTATATTCTAAGTTTTTCAGTGCAACTCACTCATATACTATGTACTACACTGTGCGTTTCTTATATTCTAAGTTTTTCAGTGAAACTCACTCATATACTATGTACTACACTGTGCGTTTCTTATATTCTAAGTTTTTCAGTGCAACTCACTCATGTACTATGTACTACAGTGTGCGTTTCTTATATTCTAAGTTTTTCAGTGCAACTCACTCATATACTATGTACTACACTGTGCGTTTCTTATATTCTAAGTTTTTCAGTGCAACTCACTCATATACTATGTACTACCCTGTGCGTTTCTTATATTCTAAGTTTTTCAGTGCAACTCACTCATATATTATGTACTACACTGTGCGTTTCTTATATTCTAAGTTTTTCAGTGCAACTCATATACTATGTACTACACTGTGCATTTCTTATATTCTAAGTTTTTCAGTGCAACTCACTCATATACTATGTACTACAGTGTGCGTTTCTTATATTCTAAGTTTTTCAGTGCAACTCACTCATATACTATGTACTACACTGTGCGTTTCTTATATTCTAAGTTTTTCAGAGCAACTCACTCATATACTATGTACTACACTGTGCGTTTCTTATATTCTAAGGTTTTCAGTGCAACTCACTCATATACTATGTACTACACTGTGCGTTTCTTATATTCTAAGTTTTTCAGTTCAACTCACTCATATATTATGTACTACACTGTGCGTTTCTTATATTCTAAGTTTTTCAGTGCAACTCATATACTATGTACTACACTGTGCATTTCTTATATTCTAAGTTTTTCAGTGCAACTCACTCATATACTATGTACTACACTGTGCGTTTCTTATATTCTAAGTTTTTCAGTGCAACTCATATACTATGTACTACACTGTGCATTTCTTATATTCTAAGTTTTTCAGTGCAACTCACTCATATACTATGTACTACACTGTGCGTTTCTTATATTCTAAGTTTTTCAGTGCAATCACTCATATACTATGTACTACACTCTGCGTTTCTTATATTCTAAGTTTTTCAGTGCAACTCACTCATATACTATGTACTAAACTGTGCGTTTCTTATATTCTAAGTTTTTCGTGCAACTCACTCATATACTATGTACTACACTGTGCGTTTCTTATATTCTAAGTTTTTCAGTGCAACTCACTCATGTACTATGTACTACAGTGTGCGTTTCTCATATTCTAAGTTTTTCAGTGCAACTCACTCATATACTATGTACTACACTGTGCGTTTCTTATATTCTAAGTTTTTCAGTGCAACTCACTCATATACTATGTACTACACTGTGCGTTTCTTATATTCTAAGTTTTTCAGTGCAACTCACTCATATACTATGTACTACACTGTGCGTTTCTTATATTCTAAGTTTTTCAGTGCAACTCACTCATATATTATGTACTACACTGTGCGTTTCTTATATTCTAAGTTTTTCAGTGCAACTCATATACTATGTACTACACTGTGCATTTCTTATATTCTAAGTTTTTCAGTGCAACTCACTCATATACTATGTACTACACTGTGCGTTTCTTATATTCTAAGTTTTTCAGTGCAACTCACTCATATACTATGTACTACACTGTGCGTTTCTTAAATTCTAAGTTTTTCAGTGCAACTCACTCATATACTATGTACTACAATGTGCGTTTCTTATATTCTAAGTTTTTCAGTGCAACTCACTCATATACTATGTACTACACTGTGCGTTTCTTATATTCTAAGTTTTTCAGTGCAACTCACTCATATACTATGTACTACACTGTGCGTTTCTTAAATTCTAAGTTTTTCAGTGCAACTCACTCATATACTATGTACTACAATGTACGTTTCTTATATTCTAAGTTTTTCAGTGCAACTCACTCATATACTATGTACTACACTGTGCGTTTCTTATATTCTAAGTTTTTCAGTGCAACTCACTCATATACTATGTACTACACTGTGCGTTTCTTATATTCTAAGTTTTTCAGTGCAACTCACTCATATACTATGTACTACACTGTGCGTTTCTTATATTCTAAGTTTTTCAGTGAAACTCACTCATATACTATGTACTACACTGTGCGTTTCTTATATTCTAAGTTTTTCAGTGCAACTCACTCATGTACTATGTACTACAGTGTGCGTTTCTTATATTCTAAGTTTTTCAGTGCAACTCACTCATATACTATGTACTACACTGTGCGTTTCTTATATTCTAAGTTTTTCAGTGCAACTCACTCATATACTATGTACTACACTGTGCGTTTCTTATATTCTAAGTTTTTCAGTGCAACTCACTCATATATTATGTACTACACTGTGCGTTTCTTATATTCTAAGTTTTTCAGTGCAACTCATATACTATGTACTACACTGTGCATTTCTTATATTCTAAGTTTTTCAGTGCAACTCACTCATATACTATGTACTACAGTGTGCGTTTCTTATATTCTAAGTTTTTCAGTGCAACTCACTCATATACTATGTACTACACTGTGCGTTTCTTATATTCTAAGTTTTTCAGAGCAACTCACTCATATACTATGTACTACACTGTGCGTTTCTTATATTCTAAGGTTTTCAGTGCAACTCACTCATATACTATGTACTACACTGTGCGTTTCTTATATTCTAAGTTTTTCAGTTCAACTCACTCATATATTATGTACTACACTGTGCGTTTCTTATATTCTAAGTTTTTCAGTGCAACTCATATACTATGTACTACACTGTGCATTTCTTATATTCTAAGTTTTTCAGTGCAACTCACTCATATACTATGTACTACACTGTGCGTTTCTTATATTCTAAGTTTTTCAGTGCAACTCATATACTATGTACTACACTGTGCATTTCTTATATTCTAAGTTTTTCAGTGCAACTCACTCATATACTATGTACTACACTGTGCGTTTCTTATATTCTAAGTTTTTCAGTGCAATCACTCATATACTATGTACTACACTCTGCGTTTCTTATATTCTAAGTTTTTCAGTGCAACTCACTCATATACTATGTACTAAACTGTGCGTTTCTTATATTCTAAGTTTTTCGTGCAACTCACTCATATACTATGTACTACACTGTGCGTTTCTTATATTCTAAGTTTTTCAGTGCAACTCACTCATATACTATGTACTACACTGTGCGTTTCTTATATTCTAAGTTTTTCAGTGCAACTCACTCATATACTATGTACTACACTGTGCGTTTCTTATATTCTAAGTTTTTCAGTGCATCTCACTCATATACTATGTACTACACTGTGCGTTTCTTATATTCTAAGTTTTTCAGTGCAACTCACTCATATACTATGTACTACACTGTGTGTTTCTTATATTCTAAGTTTTTCAGTGTAACTCACTCATATACTATGTACTACACTGTGCGTTTCTTATATTCTAAGTTTTTCAGTGCAACTCACTCATATACTATGTACTACACTGTGCATTTCGTGTAATGCGGGTTTTTCAGTAAATTCTAAGTTTTTCAGTGCAACTCACTCATATACTATGTACTACACTGTGCGTTTCTTATATTCTAAGTTTTTCAGTGCAACTCACTCATATACTATGTACTACACTGTGCGTTTCTTATATTCTAAGTTTTTCAGTGCAACTCACTCATATACTATGTACTACACTGTGCGTTTCTTATATTCTAAGTTTTTCAGTGAAACTCACTCATATACTATGTACTACACTGTGCGTTTCTTATATTCTAAGTTTTTCAGTGCAACTCACTCATGTACTATGTACTACAGTGTGCGTTTCTTATATTCTAAGTTTTTCAGTGCAACTCACTCATATACTATGTACTACACTGTGCGTTTCTTATATTCTAAGTTTTTCAGTGCAACTCACTCATATACTATGTACTACACTGTGCGTTTCTTATATTCTAAGTTTTTCAGTGCAACTCACTCATATATTATGTACTACACTGTGCGTTTCTTATATTCTAAGTTTTTCAGTGCAACTCATATACTATGTACTACACTGTGCATTTCTTATATTCTAAGTTTTTCAGTGCAACTCACTCATATACTATGTACTACAGTGTGCGTTTCTTATATTCTAAGTTTTTCAGTGCAACTCACTCATATACTATGTACTACACTGTGCGTTTCTTATATTCTAAGTTTTTCAGAGCAACTCACTCATATACTATGTACTACACTGTGCGTTTCTTATATTCTAAGGTTTTCAGTGCAACTCACTCATATACTATGTACTACACTGTGCGTTTCTTATATTCTAAGTTTTTCAGTTCAACTCACTCATATATTATGTACTACACTGTGCGTTTCTTATATTCTAAGTTTTTCAGTGCAACTCATATACTATGTACTACACTGTGCATTTCTTATATTCTAAGTTTTTCAGTGCAACTCACTCATATACTATGTACTACACTGTGCGTTTCTTATATTCTAAGTTTTTCAGTGCAACTCATATACTATGTACTACACTGTGCATTTCTTATATTCTAAGTTTTTCAGTGCAACTCACTCATATACTATGTACTACACTGTGCGTTTCTTATATTCTAAGTTTTTCAGTGCAATCACTCATATACTATGTACTACACTCTGCGTTTCTTATATTCTAAGTTTTTCAGTGCAACTCACTCATATACTATGTACTAAACTGTGCGTTTCTTATATTCTAAGTTTTTCGTGCAACTCACTCATATACTATGTACTACACTGTGCGTTTCTTATATTCTAAGTTTTTCAGTGCAACTCACTCATATACTATGTACTACACTGTGCGTTTCTTATATTCTAAGTTTTTCAGTGCAACTCACTCATATACTATGTACTACACTGTGCGTTTCTTATATTCTAAGTTTTTCAGTGCAACTCACTCATATACTATGTACTACACTGTGCGTTTCTTATATTCTAAGTTTTTCAGTGCAACTCACTCATATACTATGTACTACACTGTGTGTTTCTTATATTCTAAGTTTTTCAGTGTAACTCACTCATATAATATGTACTACACTGTGCGTTTCTTATATTCTAAGTTTTTCAGTGCAACTCACTCATATACTATGTACTACACTGTGCATTTCGTGTAATGCGGGTTTTTCAGTAAATTCTAAGTTTTTCAGTGCAACTCACTCATATACTATGTACTACACTCTGCGTTTCTTATATTCTAAGTTTTTCAGTGCAACTCACTCATATACTATGTACTACACTCTGCGTTTCTTATATTCTAAGTTTTTCCTTGCAACTCACTCATATACTATGTACTACACTGTGCGTTTCTTATATTCTAAGTTTGTCAGTGCAACTCACTCATATACTATGTACTACACGGTGCGTTTCTTATATTCTAAGTTTTTCAGTGCAACTCACTCATATACTATGTACTACACTGTGCGTTTCTTATATTCTAAGTTTTTCAGTGCAACTCACTCATATACTATGTACTACACTGTGCGTTTCTTATATTCTAAGTTTTTCAGTGCAACTCACTCATATACTATGTACTACACTGTGCGTTTCTTATATTCTAAGTTTTTCAGTGCAACTCACTCATATATTATGTACTACACTGTGCGTTTCTTATATTCTAATTTTTTCAGTGCAACTCATATACTATGTACTACACTGTGCATTTCTTATATTCTAAGTTTTTCAGTGCAACTCACTCATATACTATGTACTACACTGTGCGTTTCTTATATTCTAAGTTTTTCAGTGCAACTCATTCATATACTATGTACTACACTGTGCATTTCGTGTAATGCGGGTTTTTCAGTAAATTCTAAGTTTTTCAGTGCAACTCACTCATATACTATGTACTACACTGTGCGTTTCTTATATTCTAAGTTTTTCAGTGCAACTCACTCATATACTATGTACTACACTGTGCGTTTCTTATATTCTAAGTTTTTCAGTGCAACTCACTCATATACTATGTACTACACTGTGCGTTTCTTATATTCTAAGTTTTTCGTGCAACTCACTCATATACTATGTACTACACTGTGCGTTTCTTATATTCTAAGTTTTTCAGTGCAACTCACTCATATACTATGTACTACACTGTGCGTTTCTTATATTCTAAGTTTTTCAGTGCAACTCACTCATATACTATGTACTATACTGTGTGTTTCTTATATTCTAAGTTTTTCAGTGCAACTCACTCATATACTATGTACTACACTGTGCGTTTCTTATATTCTAAGTTTTTCAGTGCAACTCATATACTATGTACTACACTGTGCATTTCTTATATTCTAAGTTTTTCAGTGCAACTCACTCATATACTATGTACTACACTGTGCGTTTCTTATATTCTAAGTTTTTCAGTGCAATCACTCATATACTATGTACTACACTCTGCGTTTCTTATATTCTAAGTTTTTCAGTGCAACTCACTCATATACTATGTACTAAACTGTGCGTTTCTTATATTCTAAGTTTTTCGTGCAACTCACTCATAAACTATGTACTACACTGTGCGTTTCTTATATTCTAAGTTTTTCAGTGCAACTCACTCATATACTATGTACTACACTGTGCGTTTCTTATATTCTAAGTTTTTCAGTGCAACTCACTCATATACTATGTACTACACTGTGCGTTTCTTATATTCTAAGTTTTTCAGTGCAACTCACTCATATACTATGTACTACACTGTGCGTTTCTTATATTCTAAGTTTTTCAGTGCAACTCACTCATATACTATGTACTACACTGTGCGTTTCTTATATTCTAAGTTTTTCAGTGCAACTCACTCATATACTATGTACTACACTGTGCGTTTCTTATATTCTAAGTTTTTCAGTGCAACTCACTCATATACTATGTACTACACTCTGCGTTTCTTATATTCTAAGTTTTTCCTTGCAACTCACTCATATACTATGTACTACACTGTGCGTTTCTTATATTCTAAGTTTTTCAGTGCAACTCACTCATATACTATGTACTACACGGTGCGTTTCTTATATTCTAATTTTTCAGTGCAACTCACTCATATACTATGTACTACACTGTGCGTTTCTTATATTCTAAGTTTTTCAGTGCAACTCACTCATATACTATGTACTACACTGTGCGTTTCTTATATTCTAAGTTTTTCAGTGAAACTCACTCATATACTCTGTACTACACTGTGCGTTTCTTATATTCTAAGTTTTTCAGTGCAACTCACTCATGTACTATGTACTACACTGTGCGTTTCTTATATTCTAAGTTTTTCAGTGCAACTCACTCATATACTATGTACTACACTGTGCGTTTCTTATATTCTAAGTTTTTCAGTGCAACTCATATACTATGTACTACACTGTGCATTTCTTATATTCTAAGTTTTTCAGTGCAACTCACTCATATACTATGTACTACACTGTGCGTTTCTTATATTCTAAGTTTTTCAGTGCAATCACTCATATACTATGTACTACACTCTGCGTTTCTTATATTCTAAGTTTTTCAGTGCAACTCACTCATATACTATGTACTAAACTGTGCGTTTCTTATATTCTAAGTTTTTCGTGCAACTCACTCATAAACTATGTACTACACTGTGCGTTTCTTATATTCTAAGTTTTTCAGTGCAACTCACTCATATACTATGTACTACACTGTGCGTTTCTTATATTCTAAGTTTTTCAGTGCAACTCACTCATATACTATGTACTACACTGTGCGTTTCTTATATTCTAAGTTTTTCAGTGCAACTCACTCATATACTATGTACTACACTGTGCGTTTCTTATATTCTAAGTTTTTCAGTGCAACTCACTCATATACTATGTACTACACTGTGCGTTTCTTATATTCTAAGTTTTTCAGTGCAACTCACTCATATACTATGTACTACACTGTGCGTTTCTTATATTCTAAGTTTTTCAGTGCAACTCACTCATATACTATGTACTACACTCTGCGTTTCTTATATTCTAAGTTTTTCCTTACAACTCACTCATATACTATGTACTACACTGTGCGTTTCTTATATTCTAAGTTTTTCAGTGCAACTCACTCATATACTATGTACTACACGGTGCGTTTCTTATATTCTAATTTTTCAGTGCAACTCACTCATATACTATGTACTACACTGTGCGTTTCTTATATTCTAAGTTTTTCAGTGCAACTCACTCATATACTATGTACTACACTGTGCGTTTCTTATATTCTAAGTTTTTCAGTGAAACTCACTCATATACTCTGTACTACACTGTGCGTTTCTTATATTCTAAGTTTTTCAGTGCAACTCACTCATGTACTATGTACTACACTGTGCGTTTCTTATATTCTAAGTTTTTCAGTGCAACTCAATCATATACTATGTACTACACTGTGCGTTTCTTATATTCTAAGTCTTTCAGTGCAACTCACTCATATACTATGTACTACACTGTGTGTTTCTTATATTCTAAGTTTTTCAGTGCAACTCACTCATATACTATGTACTACACTGTGCGTTTCTTATATTCTAAGTTTTTCAGTGCAACTCACTCATATATTATGTACTACACTGTGCGTTTCTTATATTCTAAGTTTTTCAGTGCAACTCATATACTATGTACTACACTGTGCATTTCTTATATTCTAAGTTTTTCAGTGCAACTCACTCATATACTATGTACTACACTGTGCGTTTCTTATATTCTAAGTTTTTCAGTGCAACTCACTCATATACTATGTACTACACTGTGCGTTTCTTAAATTCTAAGTTTTTCAGTGCAACTCACTCATATACTATGTACTACAATGTGCGTTTCTTATATTCTAAGTTTTTCAGTGCAACTCACTCATATACTATGTACTACACTGTGCGTTTCTTATATTCTAAGTTTTTCAGTGCAACTCACTCATATACTATGTACTACACTGTGCGTTTCTTATATTCTAAGTTTTTCAGTGCAACTCACTCATATACTATGTACTACACTGTGCGTTTCTTAAATTCTAAGTTTTTCAGTGCAACTCACTCATATACTATGTACTACAATGTGCGTTTCTTATATTCTAAGTTTTTCAGTGCAACTCACTCATATACTATGTACTACACTGTGCGTTTCTTATATTCTAAGTTTTTCAGTGCAACTCACTCATATACTATGTACTACACTGTGCGTTTCTTATATTCTAAGTTTTTCAGTGCAACTCATTCATATACTATGTACTACACTGTGCGTTTCTTATATTCTAAGTTTTTCAGTGAAACTCACTCATATACTATGTACTACACTGTGCGTTTCTTATATTCTAAGTTTTTCAGTGAAACTCACTCATATACTATGTACTACACTGTGCGTTTCTTATATTCTAAGTTTTTCAGTGCAACTCACTCATGTACTATGTACTACAGTGTGCGTTTCTTATATTCTAAGTTTTTCAGTGCAACTCACTCATATACTATGTACTACACTGTGCGTTTCTTATATTCTAAGTTTTTCAGTGCAACTCACTCATATACTATGTACTACACTGTGCGTTTCTTATATTCTAAGTTTTTCAGTGCAACTCACTCATATATTATGTACTACACTGTGCGTTTCTTATATTCTAAGTTTTTCAGTGCAACTCATATACTATGTACTACACTGTGCATTTCTTATATTCTAAGTTTTTCAGTGCAACTCACTCATATACTATGTACTACAGTGTGCGTTTCTTATATTCTAAGTTTTTCAGTGCAACTCACTCATATACTATGTACTACACTGTGCGTTTCTTATATTCTAAGTTTTTCAGAGCAACTCACTCATATACTATGTACTACACTGTGCGTTTCTTATATTCTAAGGTTTTCAGTGCAACTCACTCATATACTATGTACTACACTGTGCGTTTCTTATATTCTAAGTTTTTCAGTTCAACTCACTCATATATTATGTACTACACTGTGCGTTTCATATATTCTAAGTTTTTCAGTGCAACTCATATACTATGTACTACACTGTGCATTTCTTATATTCTAAGTTTTTCAGTGCAACTCACTCATATACTATGTACTACACTGTGCGTTTCTTATATTCTAAGTTTTTCAGTGCAACTCATATACTATGTACTACACTGTGCATTTCTTATATTCTAAGTTTTTCAGTGTAACTCACTCATATACTATGTACTACACTGTGCGTTTCTTATATTCTAAGTTTTTCAGTGCAATCACTCATATACTATGTACTACACTCTGCGTTTCTTATATTCTAAGTTTTTCAGTGCAACTCACTCATATACTATGTACTAAACTGTGCGTTTCTTATATTCTAAGTTTTTCGTGCAACTCACTCATATACTATGTACTACACTGTGCGTTTCTTATATTCTAAGTTTTTCAGTGCAACTCACTCATATACTATGTACTACACTGTGCGTTTCTTATATTCTAAGTTTTTCAGTGCAACTCACTCATATACTATGTACTACACTGTGCGTTTCTTATATTCTAAGTTTTTCAGTGCAACTCACTCATATACTATGTACTACACTGTGCGTTTCTTATATTCTAAGTTTTTCAGTGCAACTCACTCATATACTATGTACTACACTGTGCGTTTCTTATATTCTAAGTTTTTCAGTGCAACTCACTCATATACTATGTACTACACTGTGCGTTTCTTATATTCTAAGTTTTTCAGTGCAACTCACTCATATACTATGTACTACACTGTGCGTTTCTTATATTCTAAGTTTTTCAGTGCAACTCACTCATATACTATGTACTACACTGTGCGTTTCTTATATTCTAAGTTTTTCAGTGCAACTCACTCATATATTATGTACTACACTGTGCGTTTCTTATATTCTAAGTTTTTCAGTGCAACTCATATACTATGTACTACACTGTGCATTTCTTATATTCTAAGTTTTTCAGTGCAACTCACTCATATACTATGTACTACACTGTGCGTTTCTTATATTCTAAGTTTTTCAGTGCAACTCATTCATATACTATGTACTACACTGTGCATTTCGTGTAATGCGGGTTTTTCAGTAAATTCTAAGTTTTTCAGTGCAACTCACTCATATACTATGTACTACACTGTGCGTTTCTTATATTCTAAGTTTTTCAGTGCAACTCACTCATATACTATGTACTACACTGTGCGTTTCTTATATTCTAAGTTTTTCGTGCAACTCACTCATATACTATGTACTACACTGTGCGTTTCTTATATTCTAAGTTTTTCAGTGCAACTCACTCATATACTATGTACTACACTGTGCGTTTCTTATATTCTAAGTTTTTCAGTGCAACTCACTCATATACTATGTACTACACTGTGCGTTTCTTATATTCTAAGTTTTTCAGTGAAACTCACTCATATACTATGTACTACACTGTGCGTTTCTTATATTCTAAGTTTTTCAGTGCAACTCACTCATATACTATGTACTCCACTGTGCGTTTCTTATATTCTAAGTTTTTCAGTGCAACTCACTCATATACTATGTACTACACTGTGCGTTTCTTATATTCTAAGTTTTTCAGTGCAACTCACTCATATACTATGTACTACACTGTGCATTTCGTGTAATGCGGGTTTTTCAGTAAATTCTAAGTTTTTCAGTGCAACTCACTCATATACTATGTACTACACTCTGCGTTTGTTATATTCTAAGTTTTTCAGTGCAACTCACTCATATACTATGTACTACACTCTGCGTTTCTTATATTCTAAGTTTTTCAGTGCAACTCACTCATATACTATGTACTACACTGTGCGTTTCTTATATTCTAAGTTTTTCAGTGCAACTCACTCATATACTATGTACTACACGGTGCGTTTCTTATATTCTAATTTTTCAGTGCAACTCACTCATATACTATGTACTACACTGTGCGTTTCTTATATTCTAAGTTTTTCAGTGCAACTCACTCATATACTATGTACTACACTGTGCGTTTCTTATATTCTAAGTTTTTCAGTGAAACTCACTCATATACTATGTACTACACTGTGCGTTTCTTATATTCTAAGTTTTTCAGTGCAACTCACTCATGTACTATGTACTACAGTGTCCGTTTCTTATATTCTAAGTTTTTCAGTGCAACTCACTCATATACTATGTACTACACTGTGCGTTTCTTATATTCTAAGTTTTTCAGTGCAACTCACTCATATACTATGTACTACACTGTGTGTTTCTTATATTCTAAGTTTTTCAGTGCAACTCACTCATATACTATGTACTACACTGTGCGTTTCTTATATTCTAAGTTTTTCAGTGCAACTCACTCATATATTATGTACTACACTGTGCGTTTCTTATATTCTAAGTTTTTCAGTGCAACTCATATACTATGTACTACACTGTGCATTTCTTATATTCTAAGTTTTTCAGTGCAACTCACTCATATACTATGTACTACACTGTGCGTTTCTTATATTCTAAGTTTTTCAGTGCAACTCACTCATATACTATGTACTACACTGTGCGTTTCTTAAATTCTAAGTTTTTCAGTGCAACTCACTCATATACTATGTACTACAATGTGCGTTTCTTATATTCTAAGTTTTTCAGTGCAACTCACTCATATACTATGTACTACACTGTGCGTTTCTTATATTCTAAGTTTTTCAGTGCAACTCACTCATATACTATGTACTACACTGTGCGTTTCTTATATTCTAAGTTTTTCAGTGCAACTCACTCATATACTATGTACTACACTGTGCGTTTCTTATATTCTAAGTTTTTCAGTGAAACTCACTCATATACTATGTACTACACTGTGCGTTTCTTATATTCTAAGTTTTTCAGTGAAACTCACTCATATACTATGTACTACACTGTGCGTTTCTTATATTCTAAGTTTTTCAGTGCAACTCACTCATGTACTATGTACTACAGTGTGCGTTTCTTATATTCTAAGTTTTTCAGTGCAACTCACTCATATACTATGTACTACACTGTGCGTTTCTTATATTCTAAGTTTTTCAGTGAAACTCACTCATATACTATGTACTACACTGTGCGTTTCTTATATTCTAAGTTTTTCAGTGCAACTCACTCATGTACTATGTACTACAGTGTGCGTTTCTTATATTCTAAGTTTTTCAGTGCAACTCACTCATATACTATGTACTACACTGTGCGTTTCTTATATTCTAAGTTTTTCAGTGCAACTCACTCATATACTATGTACTACACTGTGTGTTTCTTATATTCTAAGTTTTTCAGTGCAACTCACTCATATACTATGTACTACACTGTGCGTTTCTTATATTCTAAGTTTTTCAGTGCAACTCACTCATATATTATGTACTACACTGTGCGTTTCTTATATTCTAAGTTTTTCAGTGCAACTCATATACTATGTACTACACTGTGCATTTCTTATATTCTAAGTTTTTCAGTGCAACTCACTCATATACTATGTACTACACTGTGCGTTTCTTATATTCTAAGTTTTTCAGTGCAACTCACTCATATACTATGTACTACACTGTGCGTTTCTTAAATTCTAAGTTTTTCAGTGCAACTCACTCATATACTATGTACTACACTGTGCGTTTCTTATATTCTAAGTTTTTCAGTGCAACTCACTCATATACTATGTACTACACGGTGCGTTTCTTATATTCTAATTTTTCAGTGCAACTCACTCATATACTATGTACTACACTGTGCGTTTCTTATATTCTAAGTTTTTCAGTGCAACTCACTCATATACTATGTACTACACTGTGCGTTTCTTATATTCTAAGTTTTTCAGTGAAACTCACTCATATACTATGTACTACACTGTGCGTTTCTTATATTCTAAGTTTTTCAGTGCAACTCACTCATGTACTATGTACTACAGTGTGCGTTTCTTATATTCTAAGTTTTTCAGTGCAACTCACTCATATACTATGTACTACACTGTGCGTTTCTTATATTCTAAGTTTTTCAGTGCAACTCACTCATATACTATGTACTACACTGTGTGTTTCTTATATTCTAAGTTTTTCAGTGCAACTCACTCATATACTATGTACTACACTGTGCGTTTCTTATATTCTAAGTTTTTCAGTGCAACTCACTCATATATTATGTACTACACTGTGCGTTTCTTATATTCTAAGTTTTTCAGTGCAACTCATATACTATGTACTACACTGTGCATTTCTTATATTCTAAGTTTTTCAGTGCAACTCACTCATATACTATGTACTACACTGTGCGTTTCTTATATTCTAAGTTTTTCAGTGCAACTCACTCATATACTATGTACTACACTGTGCGTTTCTTAAATTCTAAGTTTTTCAGTGCAACTCACTCATATACTATGTACTACACTGTGCGTTTCTTATATTCTAAGTTTTTCAGTGCAACTCACTCATATACTATGTACTACACTGTGCGTTTCTTATATTCTAAGTTTTTCAGTGCAACTCACTCATATACTATGTACTACACTGTGCGTTTCTTATATTCTAAGTTTTTCAGTGCAACTCACTCATATACTATGTACTACACTGTGCGTTTCTTAAATTCTAAGTTTTTCAGTGCAACTCACTCATATACTATGTACTACAATGTGCGTTTCTTATATTCTAAGTTTTTCAGTGCAACTCACTCATATACTATGTACTACACTGTGCGTTTCTTATATTCTAAGTTTTTCAGTGCAACTCACTCATATACTATGTACTACACTGTGCGTTTCTTATATTCTAAGTTTTTCAGTGCAACTCACTCATATACTATGTACTACACTGTGCGTTTCTTATATTCTAAGTTTTTCAGTGCAACTCACTCATGTACTATGTACTACAGTGTGCGTTTCTTATATTCTAAGTTTTTCAGTGCAACTCACTCATATACTATGTACTACACTGTGCGTTTCTTATATTCTAAGTTTTTCAGTGAAACTCACTCATATACTATGTACTACACTGTGCGTTTCTTATATTCTAAGTTTTTCAGTGCAACTCACTCATGTACTATGTACTACAGTGTGCGTTTCTTATATTCTAAGTTTTTCAGTGCAACTCACTCATATACTATGTACTACACTGTGCGTTTCTTATATTCTAAGTTTTTCAGTGCAACTCACTCATATACTATGTACTACACTGTGTGTTTCTTATATTCTAAGTTTTTCAGTGCAACTCACTCATATACTATGTACTACACTGTGCGTTTCTTATATTCTAAGTTTTTCAGTGCAACTCACTCATATATTATGTACTACACTGTGCGTTTCTTATATTCTAAGTTTTTCAGTGCAACTCATATACTATGTACTACACTGTGCATTTCTTATATTCTAAGTTTTTCAGTGCAACTCACTCATATACTATGTACTACACTGTGCGTTTCTTATATTCTAAGTTTTTCAGTGCAACTCACTCATATACTATGTACTACACTGTGCGTTTCTTAAATTCTAAGTTTTTCAGTGCAACTCACTCATATACTATGTACTACACTGTGCGTTTCTTATATTCTAAGTTTTTCAGTGCAACTCACTCATATACTATGTACTACACGGTGCGTTTCTTATATTCTAATTTTTCAGTGCAACTCACTCATATACTATGTACTACACTGTGCGTTTCTTATATTCTAAGTTTTTCAGTGCAACTCACTCATATACTATGTACTACACTGTGCGTTTCTTATATTCTAAGTTTTTCAGTGAAACTCACTCATATACTATGTACTACACTGTGCGTTTCTTATATTCTAAGTTTTTCAGTGCAACTCACTCATGTACTATGTACTACAGTGTGCGTTTCTTATATTCTAAGTTTTTCAGTGCAACTCACTCATATACTATGTACTACACTGTGCGTTTCTTATATTCTAAGTTTTTCAGTGCAACTCACTCATATACTATGTACTACACTGTGTGTTTCTTATATTCTAAGTTTTTCAGTGCAACTCACTCATATACTATGTACTACACTGTGCGTTTCTTATATTCTAAGTTTTTCAGTGCAACTCACTCATATATTATGTACTACACTGTGCGTTTCTTATATTCTAAGTTTTTCAGTGCAACTCATATACTATGTACTACACTGTGCATTTCTTATATTCTAAGTTTTTCAGTGCAACTCACTCATATACTATGTACTACACTGTGCGTTTCTTATATTCTAAGTTTTTCAGTGCAACTCACTCATATACTATGTACTACACTGTGCGTTTCTTAAATTCTAAGTTTTTCAGTGCAACTCACTCATATACTATGTACTACACTGTGCGTTTCTTATATTCTAAGTTTTTCAGTGCAACTCACTCATATACTATGTACTACACTGTGCGTTTCTTATATTCTAAGTTTTTCAGTGCAACTCACTCATATACTATGTACTACACTGTGCGTTTCTTATATTCTAAGTTTTTCAGTGCAACTCACTCATATACTATGTACTACACTGTGCGTTTCTTAAATTCTAAGTTTTTCAGTGCAACTCACTCATATACTATGTACTACAATGTGCGTTTCTTATATTCTAAGTTTTTCAGTGCAACTCACTCATATACTATGTACTACACTGTGCGTTTCTTATATTCTAAGTTTTTCAGTGCAACTCACTCATATACTATGTACTACACTGTGCGTTTCTTATATTCTAAGTTTTTCAGTGCAACTCACTCATATACTATGTACTACACTGTGCGTTTCTTATATTCTAAGTTTTTCAGTGAAACTCACTCATATACTATGTACTACACTCTGCGTTTCTTATATTCTAAGTTTTTCAGTGAAACTCACTCATATACTATGTACTACACTGTGCGTTTCTTATATTCTAAGTTTTTCAGTGCAACTCACTCATGTACTATGTACTACAGTGTGCGTTTCTTATATTCTAAGTTTTTCAGTGCAACTCACTCATATACTATGTACTACACTGTGCGTTTCTTATATTCTAAGTTTTTCAGTGCAACTCACTCATATACTATGTACTACACTGTGCGTTTCTTATATTCTAAGTTTTTCAGTGCAACTCACTCATATATTATGTACTACACTGTGCGTTTCTTATATTCTAAGTTTTTCAGTGCAACTCATATACTATGTACTACACTGTGCATTTCTTATATTCTAAGTTTTTCAGTGCAACTCACTCATATACTATGTACTACACTGTGCGTTTCTTATATTCTAAGTTTTTCAGTGCAACTCACTCATATACTATGTACTACACTGTGCGTTTCTTAAATTCTAAGTTTTTCAGTGCAACTCACTCATATACTATGTACTACAATGTGCGTTTCTTATATTCTAAGTTTTTCAGTGCAACTCACTCATATACTATGTACTACACTGTGCGTTTCTTATATTCTAAGTTTTTCAGTGCAACTCACTCATATACTATGTACTACACTGTGCGTTTCTTATATTCTAAGTTTTTCAGTGCAACTCACTCATATACTATGTACTACACTGTGCGTTTCTTAAATTCTAAGTTTTTCAGTGCAACTCACTCATATACTATGTACTACAATGTGCGTTTCTTATATTCTAAGTTTTTCAGTGCAACTCACTCATATACTATGTACTACACTGTGCGTTTCTTATATTCTAAGTTTTTCAGTGCAACTCACTCATATACTATGTACTACACTGTGCGTTTCTTATATTCTAAGTTTTTCAGTGCAACTCACTCATATACTATGTACTACACTGTGCGTTTCTTATATTCTAAGTTTTTCAGTGAAACTCACTCATATACTATGTACTACACTGTGCGTTTCTTATATTCTAAGTTTTTCAGTGAAACTCACTCATATACTATGTACTACACTGTGCGTTTCTTATATTCTAAGTTTTTCAGTGCAACTCACTCATGTACTATGTACTACAGTGTGCGTTTCTTATATTCTAAGTTTTTCAGTGCAACTCACTCATATACTATGTACTACACTGTGCGTTTCTTATATTCTAAGTTTTTCAGTGCAACTCACTCATATACTATGTACTACACTGTGCGTTTCTTATATTCTAAGTTTTTCAGTGCAACTCACTCATATATTATGTACTACACTGTGCGTTTCTTATATTCTAAGTTTTTCAGTGCAACTCATATACTATGTACTACACTGTGCATTTCTTATATTCTAAGTTTTTCAGTGCAACTCACTCATATACTATGTACTACAGTGTGCGTTTCTTATATTCTAAGTTTTTCAGTGCAACTCACTCATATACTATGTACTACACTGTGCGTTTCTTATATTCTAAGTTTTTCAGAGCAACTCACTCATATACTATGTACTACACTGTGCGTTTCTTATATTCTAAGGTTTTCAGTGCAACTCACTCATATACTATGTACTACACTGTGCGTTTCTTATATTCTAAGTTTTTCAGTTCAACTCACTCATATATTATGTACTACACTGTGCGTTTCTTATATTCTAAGTTTTTCAGTGCAACTCATATACTATGTACTACACTGTGCATTTCTTATATTCTAAGTTTTTCAGTGCAACTCACTCATATACTATGTACTACACTGTGCGTTTCTTATATTCTAAGTTTTTCAGTGCAACTCATATACTATGTACTACACTGTGCATTTCTTATATTCTAAGTTTTTCAGTGCAACTCACTCATATACTATGTACTACACTGTGCGTTTCTTATATTCTAAGTTTTTCAGTGCAATCACTCATATACTATGTACTACACTCTGCGTTTCTTATATTCTAAGTTTTTCAGTGCAACTCACTCATATACTATGTACTAAACTGTGCGTTTCTTATATTCTAAGTTTTTCGTGCAACTCACTCATATACTATGTACTACACTGTGCGTTTCTTATATTCTAAGTTTTTCAGTGCAACTCACTCATATACTATGTACTACAATGTGCGTTTCTTATATTCTAAGTTTTTCAGTGCAACTCACTCATATACTATGTACTACACTGTGCGTTTCTTATATTCTAAGTTTTTCAGTGCAACTCACTCATATACTATGTACTACACTGTGCGTTTCTTATATTCTAAGTTTTTCAGTGCAACTCACTCATATACTATGTACTACACTGTGCGTTTCTTATATTCTAAGTTTTTCAGTGCAACTCACTCATATACTATGTACTACACTGTGCGTTTCTTATATTCTAAGTTTTTCAGTGCAACTCACTCATATACTATGTACTACACTGTGCGTTTCTTATATTCTAAGTTTTTCAGTGCAACTCACTCATATACTATGTACTACACTGTGTGTTTCTTATATTCTAAGTTTTTCAGTGCAACTCACTCATATACTATGTACTACACTGTGCGTTTCTTATATTCTAAGTTTTTCAGTGCAACTCACTCATATATTATGTACTACACTGTGCGTTTCTTATATTCTAAGTTTTTCAGTGCAACTCATATACTATGTACTACACTGTGCATTTCTTATATTCTAAGTTTTTCAGTGCAACTCACTCATATACTATGTACTACACTGTGCGTTTCTTATATTCTAAGTTTTTCAGTGCAACTCATTCATATACTATGTACTACACTGTGCATTTCGTGTAATGCGGGTTTTTCAGTAAATTCTAAGTTTTTCAGTGCAACTCACTCATATACTATGTACTACACTGTGCGTTTCTTATATTCTAAGTTTTTCAGTGCAACTCACTCATATCCTATGTACTACACTGTGCGTTTCTTATATTCTAAGTTTTTCAGTGCAACTCACTCATATACTATGTACTACACTGTGCGTTTCTTATATTCTAAGTTTTTCGTGCAACTCACTCATATACTATGTACTACACTGTGCGTTTCTTATATTCTAAGTTTTTCAGTGCAACTCACTCATATACTATGTACTACACTGTGCGTTTCTTATATTCTAAGTTTTTCAGTGCAACTCACTCATATACTATGTACTACACTGTGCGTTTCTTATATTCTAAGTTTTTCAGTGCAACTCACTCATATACTATGTACTACACTGTGCGTTTCTTATATTCTAAGTTTTTCAGTGCAACTCACTCATATACTATGTACTCCACTGTGCGTTTCTTATATTCTAAGTTTTTCAGTGCAACTCACTCATATACTATGTACTACACTGTGCGTTTCTTATATTCTAAGTTTTTCAGTGCAACTCACTCATATACTATGTACTACACTGTGCATTTCGTGTAATGCGGGTTTTTCAGTAAATTCTAAGTTTTTCAGTGCAACTCACTCATATACTATGTACTACACTCTGCGTTTGTTATATTCTAAGTTTTTCAGTGCAACTCACTCATATACTATGTACTACACTCTGCGTTTCTTATATTCTAAGTTTTTCAGTGCAACTCACTCATATACTATGTACTACACTGTGCGTTTCTTATATTCTAAGTTTTTCAGTGCAACTCACTCATATACTATGTACTACACGGTGCGTTTCTTATATTCTAATTTTTCAGTGCAACTCACTCATATACTATGTACTACACTGTGCGTTTCTTATATTCTAAGTTTTTCAGTGCAACTCACTCATATACTATGTACTACACTGTGCGTTTCTTATATTCTAAGTTTTTCAGTGAAACTCACTCATATACTATGTACTACACTGTGTGTTTCTTATATTCTAAGTTTTTCAGTGCAACTCACTCATATACTATGTACTACACTGTGCGTTTCTTATATTCTAAGTTTTTCAGTGCAACTCACTCATATATTATGTACTACACTGTGCGTTTCTTATATTCTAAGTTTTTCAGTGCAACTCATATACTATGTACTACACTGTGCATTTCTTATATTCTAAGTTTTTCAGTGCAACTCACTCATATACTATGTACTACACTGTGCGTTTCTTATATTCTAAGTTTTTCAGTGCAACTCACTCATATACTATGTACTACACTGTGCGTTTCTTAAATTCTAAGTTTTTCAGTGCAACTCACTCATATACTATGTACTACAATGTGCGTTTCTTATATTCTAAGTTTTTCAGTGCAACTCACTCATATACTATGTACTACACTGTGCGTTTCTTATATTCTAAGTTTTTCAGTGCAACTCACTCATATACTATGTACTACACTGTGCGTTTCTTATATTCTAAGTTTTTCAGTGCAACTCACTCATATACTATGTACTACACTGTGCGTTTCTTATATTCTAAGTTTTTCAGTGAAACTCACTCATATACTATGTACTACACTGTGCGTTTCTTATATTCTAAGTTTTTCAGTGAAACTCACTCATATACTATGTACTACACTGTGCGTTTCTTATATTCTAAGTTTTTCAGTGCAACTCACTCATGTACTATGTACTACAGTGTGCGTTTCTTATATTCTAAGTTTTTCAGTGCAACTCACTCATATACTATGTACTACACTGTGCGTTTCTTATATTCTAAGTTTTTCAGTGAAACTCACTCATATACTATGTACTACACTGTGCGTTTCTTATATTCTAAGTTTTTCAGTGCAACTCACTCATGTACTATGTACTACAGTGTGCGTTTCTTATATTCTAAGTTTTTCAGTGCAACTCACTCATATACTATGTACTACACTGTGCGTTTCTTATATTCTAAGTTTTTCAGTGCAACTCACTCATATACTATGTACTACACTGTGTGTTTCTTATATTCTAAGTTTTTCAGTGCAACTCACTCATATACTATGTACTACACTGTGCGTTTCTTATATTCTAAGTTTTTCAGTGCAACTCACTCATATATTATGTACTACACTGTGCGTTTCTTATATTCTAAGTTTTTCAGTGCAACTCATATACTATGTACTACACTGTGCATTTCTTATATTCTAAGTTTTTCAGTGCAACTCACTCATATACTATGTACTACACTGTGCGTTTCTTATATTCTAAGTTTTTCAGTGCAACTCACTCATATACTATGTACTACACTGTGCGTTTCTTAAATTCTAAGTTTTTCAGTGCAACTCACTCATATACTATGTACTACACTGTGCGTTTCTTATATTCTAAGTTTTTCAGTGCAACTCACTCATATACTATGTACTACACGGTGCGTTTCTTATATTCTAATTTTTCAGTGCAACTCACTCATATACTATGTACTACACTGTGCGTTTCTTATATTCTAAGTTTTTCAGTGCAACTCACTCATATACTATGTACTACACTGTGCGTTTCTTATATTCTAAGTTTTTCAGTGAAACTCACTCATATACTATGTACTACACTGTGCGTTTCTTATATTCTAAGTTTTTCAGTGCAACTCACTCATATACTATGTACTACACTGTGTGTTTCTTATATTCTAAGTTTTTCAGTGCAACTCACTCATATACTATGTACTACACTGTGCGTTTCTTATATTCTAAGTTTTTCAGTGCAACTCACTCATATATTATGTACTACACTGTGCGTTTCTTATATTCTAAGTTTTTCAGTGCAACTCATATACTATGTACTACACTGTGCATTTCTTATATTCTAAGTTTTTCAGTGCAACTCACTCATATACTATGTACTACACTGTGCGTTTCTTATATTCTAAGTTTTTCAGTCCAACTCACTCATATACTATGTACTACACTGTGCGTTTCTTAAATTCTAAGTTTTTCAGTGCAACTCACTCATATACTATGTACTACACTGTGCGTTTCTTATATTCTAAGTTTTTCAGTGCAACTCACTCATATACTATGTACTACAGTGTGCGTTTCTTATATTCTAAGTTTTTCAGTGCAACTCACTCATATACTATGTACTACACTGTGCGTTTCTTATATTCTAAGTTTTTCAGTGCAACTCACTCATATACTATGTACTACACTGTGCGTTTCTTATATTCTAAGTTTTTCAGTGCAACTCACTCATATATTATGTACTACACTGTGCGTTTCTTATATTCTAAGTTTTTCAGTGCAACTCATATACTATGTACTACACTGTGCATTTCTTATATTCTAAGTTTTTCAGTGCAACTCACTCATATACTATGTACTACAGTGTGCGTTTCTTATATTCTAAGTTTTTCAGTGCAACTCACTCATATACTATGTACTACACTGTGCGTTTCTTATATTCTAAGTTTTTCAGAGCAACTCACTCATATACTATGTACTACACTGTGCGTTTCTTATATTCTAAGGTTTTCAGTGCAACTCACTCATATACTATGTACTACACTGTGCGTTTCTTATATTCTAAGTTTTTCAGTTCAACTCACTCATATATTATGTACTACACTGTGCGTTTCTTATATTCTAAGTTTTTCAGTGCAACTCATATACTATGTACTACACTGTGCATTTCTTATATTCTAAGTTTTTCAGTGCAACTCACTCATATACTATGTACTACACTGTGCGTTTCTTATATTCTAAGTTTTTCAGTGCAACTCATATACTATGTACTACACTGTGCATTTCTTATATTCTAAGTTTTTCAGTGCAACTCACTCATATACTATGTACTACACTGTGCGTTTCTTATATTCTAAGTTTTTCAGTGCAATCACTCATATACTATGTACTACACTCTGCGTTTCTTATATTCTAAGTTTTTCAGTGCAACTCACTCATATACTATGTACTAAACTGTGCGTTTCTTATATTCTAAGTTTTTCGTGCAACTCACTCATATACTATGTACTACACTGTGCGTTTCTTATATTCTAAGTTTTTCAGTGCAACTCACTCATATACTATGTACTACAATGTGCGTTTCTTATATTCTAAGTTTTTCAGTGCAACTCACTCATATACTATGTACTACACTGTGCGTTTCTTATATTCTAAGTTTTTCAGTGCAACTCACTCATATACTATGTACTACACTGTGCGTTTCTTATATTCTAAGTTTTTCAGTGCAACTCACTCATATACTATGTACTACACTGTGCGTTTCTTATATTCTAAGTTTTTCAGTGCAACTCACTCATATACTATGTACTACACTGTGCGTTTCTTATATTCTAAGTTTTTCAGTGCAACTCACTCATATACTATGTACTACACTGTGCGTTTCTTATATTCTAAGTTTTTCAGTGCAACTCACTCATATACTATGTACTACACTGTGTGTTTCTTATATTCTAAGTTTTTCAGTGCAACTCACTCATATACTATGTACTACACTGTGCGTTTCTTATATTCTAAGTTTTTCAGTGCAACTCACTCATATATTATGTACTACACTGTGCGTTTCTTATATTCTAAGTTTTTCAGTGCAACTCATATACTATGTACTACACTGTGCATTTCTTATATTCTAAGTTTTTCAGTGCAACTCACTCATATACTATGTACTACACTGTGCGTTTCTTATATTCTAAGTTTTTCAGTGCAACTCATTCATATACTATGTACTACACTGTGCATTTCGTGTAATGCGGGTTTTTCAGTAAATTCTAAGTTTTTCAGTGCAACTCACTCATATACTATGTACTACACTGTGCGTTTCTTATATTCTAAGTTTTTCAGTGCAACTCACTCATATCCTATGTACTACACTGTGCGTTTCTTATATTCTAAGTTTTTCAGTGCAACTCACTCATATACTATGTACTACACTGTGCGTTTCTTATATTCTAAGTTTTTCGTGCAACTCACTCATATACTATGTACTACACTGTGCGTTTCTTATATTCTAAGTTTTTCAGTGCAACTCACTCATATACTATGTACTACACTGTGCGTTTCTTATATTCTAAGTTTTTCAGTGCAACTCACTCATATACTATGTACTACACTGTGCGTTTCTTATATTCTAAGTTTTTCAGTGCAACTCACTCATATACTATGTACTACACTGTGCGTTTCTTATATTCTAAGTTTTTCAGTGCAACTCACTCATATACTATGTACTCCACTGTGCGTTTCTTATATTCTAAGTTTTTCAGTGCAACTCACTCATATACTATGTACTACACTGTGCGTTTCTTATATTCTAAGTTTTTCAGTGCAACTCACTCATATACTATGTACTACACTGTGCATTTCGTGTAATGCGGGTTTTTCAGTAAATTCTAAGTTTTTCAGTGCAACTCACTCATATACTATGTACTACACTCTGCGTTTGTTATATTCTAAGTTTTTCAGTGCAACTCACTCATATACTATGTACTACACTCTGCGTTTCTTATATTCTAAGTTTTTCAGTGCAACTCACTCATATACTATGTACTACACTGTGCGTTTCTTATATTCTAAGTTTTTCAGTGCAACTCACTCATATACTATGTACTACACGGTGCGTTTCTTATATTCTAATTTTTCAGTGCAACTCACTCATATACTATGTACTACACTGTGCGTTTCTTATATTCTAAGTTTTTCAGTGCAACTCACTCATATACTATGTACTACACTGTGCGTTTCTTATATTCTAAGTTTTTCAGTGAAACTCACTCATATACTATGTACTACACTGTGCGTTTCTTATATTCTAAGTTTTTCAGTGCAACTCACTCATGTACTATGTACTACAGTGTGCGTTTCTTATATTCTAAGTTTTTCAGTGCAACTCACTCATATACTATGTACTACACTGTGCGTTTCTTATATTCTAAGTTTTTCAGTGCAACTCACTCATATACTATGTACTACACTGTGTGTTTCTTATATTCTAAGTTTTTCAGTGCAACTCACTCATATACTATGTACTACACTGTGCGTTTCTTATATTCTAAGTTTTTCAGTGCAACTCACTCATATATTATGTACTACACTGTGCGTTTCTTATATTCTAAGTTTTTCAGTGCAACTCATATACTATGTACTACACTGTGCATTTCTTATATTCTAAGTTTTTCAGTGCAACTCACTCATATACTATGTACTACACTGTGCGTTTCTTATATTCTAAGTTTTTCAGTGCAACTCACTCATATACTATGTACTACACTGTGCGTTTCTTAAATTCTAAGTTTTTCAGTGCAACTCACTCATATACTATGTACTACAATGTGCGTTTCTTATATTCTAAGTTTTTCAGTGCAACTCACTCATATACTATGTACTACACTGTGCGTTTCTTATATTCTAAGTTTTTCAGTGCAACTCACTCATATACTATGTACTACACTGTGCGTTTCTTATATTCTAAGTTTTTCAGTGCAACTCACTCATATACTATGTACTACACTGTGCGTTTCTTATATTCTAAGTTTTTCAGTGAAACTCACTCATATACTATGTACTACACTGTGCGTTTCTTATATTCTAAGTTTTTCAGTGAAACTCACTCATATACTATGTACTACACTGTGCGTTTCTTATATTCTAAGTTTTTCAGTGCAACTCACTCATGTACTATGTACTACAGTGTGCGTTTCTTATATTCTAAGTTTTTCAGTGCAACTCACTCATATACTATGTACTACACTGTGCGTTTCTTATATTCTAAGTTTTTCAGTGAAACTCACTCATATACTATGTACTACACTGTGCGTTTCTTATATTCTAAGTTTTTCAGTGCAACTCACTCATGTACTATGTACTACAGTGTGCGTTTCTTATATTCTAAGTTTTTCAGTGCAACTCACTCATATACTATGTACTACACTGTGCGTTTCTTATATTCTAAGTTTTTCAGTGCAACTCACTCATATACTATGTACTACACTGTGTGTTTCTTATATTCTAAGTTTTTCAGTGCAACTCACTCATATACTATGTACTACACTGTGCGTTTCTTATATTCTAAGTTTTTCAGTGCAACTCACTCATATATTATGTACTACACTGTGCGTTTCTTATATTCTAAGTTTTTCAGTGCAACTCATATACTATGTACTACACTGTGCATTTCTTATATTCTAAGTTTTTCAGTGCAACTCACTCATATACTATGTACTACACTGTGCGTTTCTTATATTCTAAGTTTTTCAGTGCAACTCACTCATATACTATGTACTACACTGTGCGTTTCTTAAATTCTAAGTTTTTCAGTGCAACTCACTCATATACTATGTACTACACTGTGCGTTTCTTATATTCTAAGTTTTTCAGTGCAACTCACTCATATACTATGTACTACACGGTGCGTTTCTTATATTCTAATTTTTCAGTGCAACTCACTCATATACTATGTACTACACTGTGCGTTTCTTATATTCTAAGTTTTTCAGTGCAACTCACTCATATACTATGTACTACACTGTGCGTTTCTTATATTCTAAGTTTTTCAGTGAAACTCACTCATATACTATGTACTACACTGTGCGTTTCTTATATTCTAAGTTTTTCAGTGCAACTCACTCATATACTATGTACTACACTGTGTGTTTCTTATATTCTAAGTTTTTCAGTGCAACTCACTCATATACTATGTACTACACTGTGCGTTTCTTATATTCTAAGTTTTTCAGTGCAACTCACTCATATATTATGTACTACACTGTGCGTTTCTTATATTCTAAGTTTTTCAGTGCAACTCATATACTATGTACTACACTGTGCATTTCTTATATTCTAAGTTTTTCAGTGCAACTCACTCATATACTATGTACTACACTGTGCGTTTCTTATATTCTAAGTTTTTCAGTGCAACTCACTCATATACTATGTACTACACTGTGCGTTTCTTAAATTCTAAGTTTTTCAGTGCAACTCACTCATATACTATGTACTACACTGTGCGTTTCTTATATTCTAAGTTTTTCAGTGCAACTCACTCATATACTATGTACTACACTGTGCGTTTCTTATATTCTAAGTTTTTCAGTGCAACTCACTCATATACTATGTACTACACTGTGCGTTTCTTATATTCTAAGTTTTTCAGTGCAACTCACTCATATACTATGTACTACACTGTGCGTTTCTTAAATTCTAAGTTTTTCAGTGCAACTCACTCATATACTATGTACTACAATGTGCGTTTCTTATATTCTAAGTTTTTCAGTGCAACTCACTCATATACTATGTACTACACTGTGCGTTTCTTATATTCTAAGTTTTTCAGTGCAACTCACTCATATACTATGTACTACACTGTGCGTTTCTTATATTCTAAGTTTTTCAGTGCAACTCACTCATATACTATGTACTACACTGTGCGTTTCTTATATTCTAAGTTTTTCAGTGAAACTCACTCATATACTATGTACTACACTCTGCGTTTCTTATATTCTAAGTTTTTCAGTGAAACTCACTCATATACTATGTACTACACTGTGCGTTTCTTATATTCTAAGTTTTTCAGTGTAACTCACTCATGTACTATGTACTACAGTGTGCGTTTCTTATATTCTAAGTTTTTCAGTGCAACTCACTCATATACTATGTACTACACTGTGCGTTTCTTATATTCTAAGTTTTTCAGTGCAACTCACTCATATACTATGTACTACACTGTGCGTTTCTTATATTCTAAGTTTTTCAGTGCAACTCACTCATATATTATGTACTACACTGTGCGTTTCTTATATTCTAAGTTTTTCAGTGCAACTCATATACTATGTACTACACTGTGCATTTCTTATATTCTAAGTTTTTCAGTGCAACTCACTCATATACTATGTACTACAGTGTGCGTTTCTTATATTCTAAGTTTTTCAGTGCAACTCACTCATATACTATGTACTACACTGTGCGTTTCTTATATTCTAAGTTTTTCAGAGCAACTCACTCATATACTATGTACTACACTGTGCGTTTCTTATATTCTAAGTTTTTCAGTGCAACTCACTCATATACTATGTACTACACTGTGCGTTTCTTATATTCTAAGTTTTTCAGTTCAACTCACTCATATATTATGTACTACACTGTGCGTTTCTTATATTCTAAGTTTTTCAGTGCAACTCATATACTATGTACTACACTGTGCATTTCTTATATTCTAAGTTTTTCAGTGCAACTCACTCATATACTATGTACTACACTGTGCGTTTCTTATATTCTAAGTTTTTCAGTGCAACTCATATACTATGTACTACACTGTGCGTTTCTTATATTCTAAGTTTTTCAGTGAAACTCACTCATATACTATGTACTACACTGTGCGTTTCTTATATTCTAAGTTTTTCAGTGCAATCACTCATATACTATGTACTACACTCTGCGTTTCTTATATTCTAAGTTTTTCAGTGCAACTCACTCATATACTATGTACTAAACTGTGCGTTTCTTATATTCTAAGTTTTTCGTGCAACTCACTCATATACTATGTACTACACTGTGCGTTTCTTATATTCTAAGTTTTTCAGTGCAACTCACTCATATACTATGTACTACACTGTGCGTTTCTTATATTCTAAGTTTTTCAGTGCAACTCACTCATATACTATGTACTACACTGTGCGTTTCTTATATTCTAAGTTTTTCAGTGCAACTCACTCATATACTATGTACTACACTGTGCGTTTCTTATATTCTAAGTTTTTCAGTGCAACTCACTCATATACTATGTACTACACTGTGCGTTTCTGATATTCTAAGTTTTTCAGTGCAACTCACTCATATACTATGTACTACACTGTGCGTTTCTTATATTCTAAGTTTTTCAGTGCAACTCACTCATATACTATGTACTACACTGTGTGTTTCTTATATTCTAAGTTTTTCAGTGCAACTCACTCATATACTATGTACTACACTGTGCGTTTCTTATATTCTAAGTTTTTCAGTGCAACTCACTCATATATTATGTACTACACTGTGCGTTTCTTATATTCTAAGTTTTTCAGTGCAACTCATTCATATACTATGTACTACACTGTGCATTTCGTGTAATGCGGGTTTTTCAGTAAATTCTAAGTTTTTCAGTGCAACTCACTCATATACTATATACTACACTGTGCGTTTCTTATATTCTAAGTTTTTCAGTGCAACTCACTCATATACTATGTACTACACTGTGCGTTTCTTATATTCTAAGTTTTTCAGTGCAACTCACTCATATACTATGTACTACACTGTGCGTTTCTTATATTCTAAGTTTTTCGTGCAACTCACTCATATACTATGTACTACACTGTGCGTTTCTTATATTCTAAGTTTTTCAGTGCAACTCACTCATATACTATGTACTACACTGTGCGTTTCTTATATTCTAAGTTTTTCAGTGCAACTCACTCATATACTATGTACTACACTGTGCGTTTCTTATATTCTAAGTTTTTCAGTGCAACTCACTCATATACTATGTACTACACTGTGCGTTTCTTATATTCTAAGTTTTTCAGTGCAACTCACTCATATACTATGTACTCCACTGTGCGTTTCTTATATTCTAAGTTTTTCAGTGCAACTCACTCATATACTATGTACTACACTGTGCGTTTCTTATATTCTAAGTTTTTCAGTGCAACTCACTCATATACTGTGTACTACACTGTGCATTTCGTGTAATGCGGGTTTTTCAGTAAATTCTAAGTTTTTCAGTGCAACTCACTCATATACTATGTACTACACTCTGCGTTTGTTATATTCTAAGTTTTTCAGTGCAACTCACTCATATACTATGTACTACACTCTGCGTTTCTTATATTCTAAGTTTTTCAGTGCAACTCACTCATATACTATGTACTACACTGTGCGTTTCTTATATTCTAAGTTTTTCAGTGCAACTCACTCATATACTATGTACTACACTGTGCGTTTCTTATATTCTAAATTTTTCAGTGCAACTCACTCATATACTATGTACTACACTGTGCGTTTCTTAAATTCTAAGTTTTTCAGTGCAACTCACTCATATACTATGTACTACACTGTGCGTTTCTTATATTCTAAGTTTTTCAGTGCAACTCACTCATATACTATGTACTACACTGTGCGTTTCTTATATTCTAAGTTTTTCAGTGCAACTCACTCATATACTATGTACTACACTGTGCGTTTCTTATATTCTAAGTTTTTCAGTGAAACTCACTCATATACTATGTACTACACTGTGCGTTTCTTATATTCTAAGTTTTTCAGTGAAACTCACTCATATACTATGTACTACACTGTGCGTTTCTTATATTCTAAGTTTTTCAGTGCAACTCACTCATATACTATGTACTACACTGTGCGTTTCTTATATTCTAAGTTTTTCAGTGCAACTCACTCATATACTATGTACTCCACTGTGCGTTTCTTATATTCTAAGTTTTTCAGTGCAACTCACTCATATACTATGTACTACACTGTGCGTTTCTTATATTCTAAGTTTTTCAGTGCAACTCACTCATATACTATGTACTACACTGTGCATTTCGTGTAATGCGGGTTTTTCAGTAAATTCTAAGTTTTTCAGTGCAACTCACTCATATACTATGTACTACACTCTGCGTTTGTTATATTCTAAGTTTTTCAGTGCAACTCACTCATATACTATGTACTACACTGTGCGTTTCTTATATTCTAAGTTTTTCAGTGCAACTCACTCATATACTATGTACTACACTGTGCGTTTCTTATATTCTAAGTTTTTCAGTGCAACTCACTCATATACTATGTTCTACATGGTGTGTTTCTTATATTCTAAGTTTTTCAGTGCAACTCACTCATATACTATGTACTACACTGTGCGTTTCTTATATTCTAAGTTTTTCAGGGCAACTCACTCATATACTATGTACTACACTGTGCGTTTCTTAAATTCTAACTTTTTCAGTGCAACTCACTCATATACTATGTACTACACTGTGTGTTTCTTAAATTCTAAGTTTTTCAGTGCAACTCACTCATATACTATGTACTACACTGTGCGTTTCTTATATTCTAAGTTTTTCAGTGAAACTCACTCATATACTATGTACTACACTGTGCGTTTCTTATATTCTAAGTTTTTCAGTGCAACTCACTCATGTACTATGTACTACAGTGTGCGTTTCTTATATTCTAAGTTTTTCAGTGCAACTCATTCATATACTATGTACTACACTGTGCATTTCTTATATTCTAAGTTTTTCAGTGCAACTCACTCATATACTATGTACTACACTGTGTGTTTCTTATATTCTAAGTTTTTCAGTGCAACTCACTCATATACTATGTACTACACTGTGCGTTTCTTATATTCTAAGTTTTTCAGTGCAACTCACTCATATATTATGTACTACACTGTGCGTTTCTTATATTCTAAGTTTTTCAGTGCAACTCATATACTATGTACTACACTTTGCATTTCTTATATTCTAAGTTTTTCAGTGCAACTCACTCATATACTATGTACTACACTGTGCGTTTCTTATATTCTAAGTTTTTCAGTGCAACTCATTCATATACTATGTACTACACTGTGCATTTCGTGTAATGCGGGTTTTTCAGTAAATTCTAAGTTTTTCAGTGCAACTCACTCATATACTATGTACTAGACTGTGCGTTTCTTATATTCTAAGTTTTTCAGTGCAACTCACTCATATACTATGTACTACACTCTGCGTTTCTTATATTCTAAGTTTTTCAGTGCAACTCACTCATATACTATGTACTACACTGTGCGTTTCTTATATTCTAAGTTTTTCGTGCAACTCACTCATATACTATGTACTACACTGTGCGTTTCTTATATTCTAAGTTTTTCAGTGCAACTCACTCATATACTATGTACTACACTCTGCGTTTCTTATATTCTAAGTTTTTCAGTGCAACTCACTCATATACTATGTACTACACTGTGCGTTTCTTATATTCTAAGTTTTTCAGTGCAACTCACTCATATACTATGTACTACACTGTGCGTTTCTTATATTCTAAGTTTTTCAGTGCAACTCACTCATATACTATGTACTCCACTGTGCGTTTCTTATATTCTAAGTTTTTCAGTGCAACTCACTCATATACTATGTACTACACTGTGCGTTTCTTATATTCTAAGTTTTTCAGTGCAACTCACTCATATACTATGTACTACACCGTGCATTTCGTGTAATGCGGGTTTTTCAGTAAATTCTAAGTTTTTCAGTGCAACTCACTCATATACTATGTACTACACTTTGCGTTTCTTATATTCTAAGTTTTTCAGTGCAACTCACTCATATACTATGTACTACACTGTGCGTTTCTTATATTCTAAGTTTTTCAGTGCAACTCACTCATATACTATGTACTACACTCTTCGTTTGTTATATTCTAAGTTTTTCAGTGCAACTCACTCATATACTATGTACTACACTCTGCGTTTCTTATATTCTAAGTTTTTCAGTGCAACTCACTCATATACTATGTACTACACTGTGCGTTTCTTATATTCTAAGTTTTTCAGTGCAACTCACTCATATACTATGTACTACACTGTGCGTTTCTTATATTCTAAGTTTTTCAGTGCAACTCACTCATATACTATGTTCTACACGGTGTGTTTCTTATATTCTAAGTTTTTCAGTGCAACTCACTCATATACTATGTACTACACTGTGCGTTTCTTATATTCTAAGTTTTTCAGGGCAACTCACTCATATACTATGTACTACACTGTGCGTTTCTTAAATTCTAACTTTTTCAGTGCAACTCACTCATATACTATGTACTACACTGTGCGTTTCTTAAATTCTAAGTTTTTCAGTGCAACTCACTCATATACTATGTACTACACTGTGCGTTTCTTATATTCTAAGTTTTTCAGTGAAACTCACTCATATACTATGTACTACACTCTGCGTTTCTTATATTCTAAGTTTTTCAGTGCAACTCACTCATATACTATGTACTACACTGTGCGTTTCTTATATTCTAAGTTTTTCAGTGCAACTCACTCATATACTATGTACTACACTGTGCGTTTCTTATATTCTAAGTTTTTCAGTGCAACTCATTCATATACTATGTACTACACTGTGCATTTCGTGTAATGCGGGTTTTTCAGTAAATTCTAAGTTTTTCAGTGCAACTCACTCATATACTATGTACTACACTGTGCGTTTCTTATATTCTAAGTTTTTCAGTGCAACTCACTCATATACTATGTACTACACTCTGCGTTTCTTATATTCTAAGTTTTTCAGTGCAACTCACTCATATACTATGTACTACACTGTGCGTTTCTTATATTCTAAGTTTTTCGTGCAACTCACTCATATACTATGTACTACACTGTGCGTTTCTTATATTCTAAGTTTTTCAGTGCAACTCACTCATATACTATGTACTACACTCTGCGTTTCTTATATTCTAAGTTTTTCAGTGCAACTCACTCATATACTATGTACTACACTGTGCGTTTCTTATATTCTAAGTTTTTCAGTGCAACTCACTCATATACTATGTACTACACTGTGCGTTTCTTATATTCTAAGTTTTTCAGTGCAACTCACTCATATACTATGTACTCCACTGTGCGTTTCTTATATTCTAAGTTTTTCAGTGCAACTCACTCATATACTATGTACTACACTGTGCGTTTCTTATATTCTAAGTTTTTCAGTGCAACTCACTCATATACTATGTACTACACCGTGCATTTCGTGTAATGCGGGTTTTTCAGTAAATTCTAAGTTTTTCAGTGCAACTCACTCCTATACTATGTACTACACTTTGCGTTTCTTATATTCTAAGTTTTTCAGTGCAACTCACTCATATACTATGTACTACACTGTGCGTTTCTTATATTCTAAGTTTTTCAGTGCAACTCACTCATATACTATGTACTACACTCTGCGTTTGTTATATTCTAAGTTTTTCAGTGCAACTCACTCATATACTATGTACTACACTCTGCGTTTCTTATATTCTAAGTTTTTCAGTGCAACTCACTCATATACTATGTACTACACTGTGCGTTTCTTATATTCTAAGTTTTTCAGTGCAACTCACTCATATACTATGTACTACACTGTGCGTTTCTTATATTCTAAGTTTTTCAGTGCAACTCACTCATATACTATGTTCTACACGGTGTGTTTCTTATATTCTAAGTTTTTCAGTGCAACTCACTCATATACTATGTACTACACTGTGCGTTTCTTATATTCTAAGTTTTTCAGGGCAACTCACTCATATACTATGTACTACACTGTGCGTTTCTTAAATTCTAACTTTTTCAGTGCAACTCACTCATATACTATGTACTACACTGTGCGTTTCTTAAATTCTAAGTTTTTCAGTGCAACTCACTCATATACTATGTACTACACTGTGCGTTTCTTATATTCTAAGTTTTTCAGTGAAACTCACTCATATACTATGTACTACACTGTGCGTTTCTTATATTCTAAGTTTTTCAGTGCAACTCACTCATGTACTATGTACTACAGTGTGCGTTTCTTATATTCTAAGTTTTTCAGTAAAACTCACTCATATACTATGTACTACACTGTGCATTTCTTATATTCTAAGTTTTTCAGTGCAACTCACTCATATACTATGTACTACACTGTGTGTTTCTTATATTCTAAGTTTTTCAGTGCAACTCACTCATATACTATGTACTACACTGTGCGTTTCTTATATTCTAAGTTTTTCAGTGCAACTCACTCATATATTATGTACTACACTGTGCGTTTCTTATATTCTAAGTTTTTCAGTGCAACTCATATAATATGTACTACACTTTGCATTTCTTATATTCTAAGTTTTTCAGTGCAACTCACTCATATACTATGTACTACACTGTGCGTTTCTTATATTCTAAGTTTTTCAGTGCAACTCATTCATATACTATGTACTACACTGTGCATTTCGTGTAATGCGGGTTTTTCAGTAAATTCTAAGTTTTTCAGTGCAACTCACTCATATACTATGTACTACACTGTGCGTTTCTTATATTCTAAGTTTTTCAGTGCAACTCACTCGTATACTATGTACTACACTCTGCGTTTCTTATATTCTAAGTTTTTCAGTGCAACTCACTCATATACTATGTACTACACTGTGCGTTTCTTATATTCTAAGTTTTTCGTGCAACTCACTCATATACTATGTACTACACTGTGCGTTTCTTATATTCTAAGTTTTTCAGTGCAACTCACTCATATACTATGTACTACACTGTGCGTTTCTTATATTCTAAGTTTTTCAGTGCAACTCACTCATATACTATGTACTACACTGTGCGTTTCTTATATTCTAAGTTTTTCAGTGCAACTCACTCATATACTATGTACTACACTGTGCGTTTCTTATATTCTAAGTTTTTCAGTGCAACTCACTCATATACTATGTACTCCACTGTGCGTTTCTTATATTCTAAGTTTTTCAGTGCAACTCACTCATATACTATGTACTACACTGTGCGTTTCTTATATTCTAAGTTTTTCAGTGCAACTCACTCATATACTATGTACTACACTGTGCATTTCGTGTAATGCGGGTTTTTCAGTAAATTCTAAGTTTTTCAGTGCAACTCACTCATATACTATGTACTACACTGTGCGTTTCTTATATTCTAAGTTTTTCAGTGCAACTCACTCATATACTATGTACTACACTCTGCGTTTCTTATATTCTAAGTTTTTCAGTGCAACTCACTCATATACTATGTACTACACTGTGCGTTTCTTATATTCTAAGTTTTTCAGTGCAACTCACTCATATACTATGTACTACACTGTGCGTTTCTTATATTCTAAGTTTTTCAGTGCAACTCACTCATATACTATGTACTACACTGTGTGTTTCTTATATTCTAAGTTTTTCAGTGCAACTCACTCATATACTATGTACTACACTGTGCGTTTCTTATATTCTAAGTTTTTCAGTGCAACTCACTCATATATTATGTACTACACTGTGCGTTTCTTATATTCTAAGTTTTTCAGTGCAACTCATATACTATGTACTACACTGTGCATTTCTTATATTCTAAGTTTTTCAGTGCAACTCATTCATATACTATGTACTACACTGTGCATTTCGTGTAATGCGGGTTTTTCAGTAAATTCTAAGTTTTTCAGTGCAACTCACTCATATACTATGTACTACACTGTGCGTTTCTTATATTCTAAGTTTTTCAGTGCAACTCACTCATATACTATGTACTACACTGTGCGTTTCTTATATTCTAAGTTTTTCAGTGCAACTCACTCATATACTATGTACTACACTGTGCGTTTCTTATATTCTAAGTTTTTCGTGCAACTCACTCATATACTATGTACTACACTGTGCGTTTCTTATATTCTAAGTTTTTCAGTGCAACTCACTCATATACTATGTACTACACTGTGCGTTTCTTATATTCTAAGTTTTTCAGTGCAACTCACTCATATACTATGTACTACACTGTGCGTTTCTTATATTCTAAGTTTTTCAGTGCAACTCACTCATATACTATGTACTACACTGTGCGTTTCTTATATTCTAAGTTTTTCAGTGCAACTCACTCATATACTATGTACTCCACTGTGCGTTTCTTATATTCTAAGTTTTTCAGTGCAACTCACTCATATACTATGTACTACACTGTGCGTTTCTTATATTCTAAGTTTTTCAGTGCAACTCACTCATATACTATGTACTACACTGTGCATTTCGTGTAATGCGGGTTTTTCAGTAAATTCTAAGTTTTTCAGTGCAACTCACTCATATACTATGTACTACACTCTGCGTTTCTTATATTCTAAGTTTTTCAGTGCAACTCACTCATATACTATGTACTACACTGTGCGTTTCTTATATTCTAAGTTTTTCAGTGCAACTCACTCATATACTATGTACTACACTGTGCGTTTCTTATATTCTAAGTTTTTCAGTGCAACTCACTCATATACTATGTTCTACATGGTGTGTTTCTTATATTCTAAGTTTTTCAGTGCAACTCACTCATATACTATGTACTACACTGTGCGTTTCTTATATTCTAAGTTTTTCAGGGCAACTCACTCATATAATATGTACTACACTGTGCGTTTCTTAAATTCTAACTTTTTCAGTGCAACTCACTCATATACTATGTACTACACTGTGTGTTTCTTAAATTCTAAGTTTTTCAGTGCAACTCACTCATATACTATGTACTACACTGTGCGTTTCTTATATTCTAAGTTTTTCAGTGAAACTCACTCATATACTATGTACTACACTGTGCGTTTCTTATATTCTAAGTTTTTCAGTGCAACTCACTCATGTACTATGTACTACAGTGTGCGTTTCTTATATTCTAAGTTTTTCAGTGCAACTCACTCATATACTATGTACTACACTGTGCATTTTTTATATTCTAAGTTTTTCAGTGCAACTCACTCATATACTATGTACTGCACTGGGTGTTTCTTATATTCTAAGTTTTTCAGTGCAACTCATTCATATACTATGTACTACACTGTGCATTTCGTGTAATGCGGGTTTTTCAGTAAATTCTAAGTTTTTCAGTGCAACTCACTCATATACTATGTACTACACTGTGCGTTTCTTATATTCTAAGTTTTTCAGTGCAACTCACTCATATACTATGTACTACACTCTGCGTTTCTTATATTCTAAGTTTTTCAGTGCAACTCACTCATATATTATGTACTACACTGTGTGTTTCTTAAATTCTAAGTTTTTCAGTGCAACTCACTCATATACTATGTACTACACTGTGCGTTTCTTATATTCTAAGTTTTTCAGTGAAACTCACTCATATACTATGTACTACACTGTGCGTTTCTTATATTCTAAGTTTTTCAGTGCAACTCACTCATGTACTATGTACTACAGTGTGCGTTTCTTATATTCTAAGTTTTTCAGTGCAACTCACTCATATACTATGTACTACACTGTGCATTTTTTATATTCTAAGTTTTTCAGTGCAACTCACTCATATACTATGTACTGCACTGGGTGTTTCTTATATTCTAAGTTTTTCAGTGCAACTCACTCATATACTATGTACTACACTGTGCGTTTCTTATATTCTAAGTTTTTCAGTGCAACTCACTCATATACTATGTACTACACTGTGCATTTCGTGTAATGCGGGTTTTTCAGTAAATTCTAAGTTTTTCAGTGCAACTCACTCATATACTATGTACTACACTGTGCGTTTCTTATATTCTAAGTTTTTCAGTGCAACTCACTCATATACTATGTACTACACTCTGCGTTTCTTATATTCTAAGTTTTTCAGTGCAACTCACTCATATACTATGTACTACACTGTGCGTTTCTTATATTCTAAGTTTTTCAGTGCAACTCACTCATATACTATGTACTACACTGTGCGTTTCTTATATTCTAAGTTTTTCAGTGCAACTCACTCATATACTATGTACTACACTGTGTGTTTCTTATATTCTAAGTTTTTCAGTGCAACTCACTCATATACTATGTACTACACTGTGCGTTTCTTATATTCTAAGTTTTTCAGTGCAACTCACTCATATATTATGTACTACACTGTGCGTTTCTTATATTCTAAGTTTTTCAGTGCAACTCATATACTATGTACTACACTGTGCATTTCTTATATTCTAAGTTTTTCAGTGCAACTCACTCATATACTATGTACTACACTGTGCGTTTCTTATATTCTAAGTTTTTCAGTGCAACTCATTCATATACTATGTACTACACTGTGCATTTCGTGTAATGCGGGTTTTTCAGTAAATTCTAAGTTTTTCAGTGCAACTCACTCATATACTATGTACTACACTGTGCGTTTCTTATATTCTAAGTTTTTCAGTGCAACTCACTCATATACTATGTACTACACTGTGCGTTTCTTATATTCTAAGTTTTTCAGTGCAACTCACTCATATACTATGTACTACACTGTGCGTTTCTTATATTCTAAGTTTTTCGTGCAACTCACTCATATACTATGTACTACACTGTGCGTTTCTTATATTCTAAGTTTTTCAGTGCAACTCACTCATATACTATGTACTACACTGTGCGTTTCTTATATTCTAAGTTTTTCAGTGCAACTCACTCATATACTATGTACTACACTGTGCGTTTCTTATATTCTAAGTTTTTCAGTGCAACTCACTCATATACTATGTACTACACTGTGCGTTTCTTATATTCTAAGTTTTTCAGTGCAACTCACTCATATACTATGTACTCCACTGTGCGTTTCTTATATTCTAAGTTTTTCAGTGCAACTCACTCATATACTATGTACTACACTGTGCGTTTCTTATATTCTAAGTTTTTCAGTGCAACTCACTCATATACTATGTACTACACTGTGCATTTCGTGTAATGCGGGTTTTTCAGTAAATTCTAAGTTTTTCAGTGCAACTCACTCATATACTATGTACTACACTCTGCGTTTCTTATATTCTAAGTTTTTCAGTGCAACTCACTCATATACTATGTACTACACTCTGCGTTTCTTATATTCTAAGTTTTTCAGTGCAACTCACTCATATACTATGTACTACACTGTGCGTTTCTTATATTCTAAGTTTTTCAGTGCAACTCACTCATATACTATGTACTACACTGTGCGTTTCTTATATTCTAAGTTTTTCAGTGCAACTCACTCATATACTATGTTCTACATGGTGTGTTTCTTATATTCTAAGTTTTTCAGTGCAACTCACTCATATACTATGTACTACACTGTGCGTTTCTTATATTCTAAGTTTTTCAGGGCAACTCACTCATATAATATGTACTACACTGTGCGTTTCTTAAATTCTAACTTTTTCAGTGCAACTCACTCATATACTATGTACTACACTGTGTGTTTCTTAAATTCTAAGTTTTTCAGTGCAACTCACTCATATACTATGTACTACACTGTGCGTTTCTTATATTCTAAGTATTTCAGTGAAACTCACTCATATACTATGTACTACACTGTGCGTTTCTTATATTCTAAGTTTTTCAGTGCAACTCACTCATGTACTATGTACTACAGTGTGCGTTTCTTATATTCTAAGTTTTTCAGTGCAACTCACTCATATACTATGTACTACACTGTGCATTTCTTATATTCTAAGTTTTTCAGTGCAACTCACTCATATACTATGTACTGCACTGTGTGTTTCTTATATTCTAAGTTTTTCAGTGCAACTCATTCATATACTATGTACTACACTGTGCATTTCGTGTAATGCGGGTTTTTCAGTAAATTCTAAGTTTTTCAGTGCAACTCACTCATATACTATGTACTACACTGTGCGTTTCTTATATTCTAAGTTTTTCAGTGCAACTCACTCATATACTATGTACTACACTCTGCGTTTCTTATATTCTAAGTTTTTCAGTGCAACTCACTCATATACTATGTACTACACTGTGCGTTTCTTATATTCTAAGTTTTTCGTGCAACTCACTCATATACTATGTACTACACTGTGCGTTTCTTTTATTCTAAGTTTTTCAGTGCAACTCACTCATATACTATGTACTACACTGTTCGTTTCTTATATTCTAAGTTTTTCAGTGCAACTCACTCATATACTATGTACTACACTGTGCGTTTCTTATATTCTAAGTTTTTCAGTGCAACTCACTCATATACTATGTACTACACTGTGCGTTTCTTATATTCTAAGTTTTTCAGTGCAACTCACTCATATACTATGTACTCCACTGTGCGTTTCTTATATTCTAAGTTTTTCAGTGCAACTCACTCATATACTATGTACTACACTGTGCGTTTCTTATATTCTAAGTTTTTCAGTGCAACTCACTCATATACTATGTACTACACTGTGCATTTCGTGTAATGCGGGTTTTTCAGTAAATTCTAAGTTTTTCAGTGCAACTCACTCATATACTATGTACTACACTGTGCGTTTCTTATATTCTAAGTTTTTCAGTGCAACTCACTCATATACTATGTACTACACTCTGTGTTTCTTATATTCTAAGTTTTTCAGTGCAACTCACTCATATACTATGTACTACACTGTGCGTTTCTTATATTCTAAGTTTTTCAGTGCAACTCACTCATATACTATGTACTACACTGTGCGTTTCTTATATTCTAAGTTTTTCAGTGCACCTCACTCATATACCATGTACTACATGGTGCGTTTCTTATATTCTAAGTTTTTCAGTGCAACTCACTCATATACTATGTACTACACTGTACGTTTCTTATATTCTAAGTTTTTCAGGGCAACTCACTCATATACTATGTACTACACTGTGCGTTTCTTAAATTCTAACTTTTTCAGTGCAACTCACTCATATACTATGTACTACACTGTGTGTTTCTTAAATTCTAAGTTTTTCAGTGCAACTCACTCATATACTATGTACTACACTGTGCGTTTCTTATATTCTAAGTTTTTCAGTGCAACTCACTCATATACTATGTACTACACTGTGCGTTTCTTATATTCTAAGTTTTTCAGTGCAACTCACTCATATACTATGTACTACACTGTACATTTCGTGTAATGCGGGTTTTTCAGTAAATTCTAAGTTTTTCAGTGCAACTCACTCATATACTATGTCCTACACTGTGCGTTTCTTATATTCTACGTTTTTCAGTGCAACTCACTCATATACTATGTACTACACTGTGCGTTTCTTATATTCTAAGTTTTTCAGTGCAACTCACTCATATACTATGTACTACACTGTGCGTTTCTTATATTCTAAGTTTTTCAGTGCAACTCACTCATATACTATGTACTACACTGTGCGTTTCTTAAATTCTAAGTTTTTCAGTGCAACTCACTCATATACTATGTACTAAACTGTGCGTTTCTTATATTCTAAGTTTTTCAGTGCAACTCACTCATATACTATGTACTACACTGTGCGTTTCTTATATTCTAAGTTTTTCAGGGCAACTCACTCATATAATATGTACTACACTGTGCGTTTCTTAAATTCTAACTTTTTCAGTGCAACTCACTCATATACTATGTACTACACTGTGTGTTTCTTAAATTCTAAGTTTTTCAGTGCAACTCACTCATATACTATGTACTACACTGTGCGTTTCTTATATTCTAAGTTTTTCAGTGAAACTCACTCATATACTATGTACTACACTGTGCGTTTCTTATATTCTAAGTTTTTCAGTGCAACTCACTCATGTACTATGTACTACAGTGTGCGTTTCTTATATTCTAAGTTTTTCAGTGCAACTCACTCATATACTATGTACTACACTGTGCATTTCTTATATTCTAAGTTTTTCAGTGCAACTCACTCATATACTATGTACTGCACTGTGTGTTTCTTATATTCTAAGTTTTTCAGTGCAACTCATTCATATACTATGTACTACACTGTGCATTTCGTGTAATGCGGGTTTTTCAGTAAATTCTAAGTTTTTCAGTGCAACTCACTCATATACTATGTACTACACTGTGCGTTTCTTATATTCTAAGTTTTTCAGTGCAACTCACTCATATACTATGTACTACACTCTGCGTTTCTTATATTCTAAGTTTTTCAGTGCAACTCACTCATATACTATGTACTACACTGTGCGTTTCTTATATTCTAAGTTTTTCGTGCAACTCACTCATATACTATGTACTACACTGTGCGTTTCTTTTATTCTAAGTTTTTCAGTGCAACTCACTCATATACTATGTACTACACTGTTCGTTTCTTATATTCTAAGTTTTTCAGTGCAACTCACTCATATACTATGTACTACACTGTGCGTTTCTTATATTCTAAGTTTTTCAGTGCAACTCACTCATATACTATGTACTACACTGTGCGTTTCTTATATTCTAAGTTTTTCAGTGCAACTCACTCATATACTATGTACTCCACTGTGCGTTTCTTATATTCTAAGTTTTTCAGTGCAACTCACTCATATACTATGTACTACACTGTGCGTTTCTTATATTCTAAGTTTTTCAGTGCAACTCACTCATATACTATGTACTACACTGTGCATTTCGTGTAATGCGGGTTTTTCAGTAAATTCTAAGTTTTTCAGTGCAACTCACTCATATACTATGTACTACACTGTGCGTTTCTTATATTCTAAGTTTTTCAGTGCAACTCACTCATATACTATGTACTACACTCTGTGTTTCTTATATTCTAAGTTTTTCAGTGCAACTCACTCATATACTATGTACTACACTGTGCGTTTCTTATATTCTAAGTTTTTCAGTGCAACTCACTCATATACTATGTACTACACTGTGCGTTTCTTATATTCTAAGTTTTTCAGTGCACCTCACTCATATACCATGTACTACATGGTGCGTTTCTTATATTCTAAGTTTTTCAGTGCAACTCACTCATATACTATGTACTACACTGTACGTTTCTTATATTCTAAGTTTTTCAGGGCAACTCACTCATATACTATGTACTACACTGTGCGTTTCTTAAATTCTAACTTTTTCAGTGCAACTCACTCATATACTATGTACTACACTGTGTGTTTCTTAAATTCTAAGTTTTTCAGTGCAACTCACTCATATACTATGTACTACACTGTGCGTTTCTTATATTCTAAGTTTTTCAGTGCAACTCACTCATATACTATGTACTACACTGTGCGTTTCTTATATTCTAAGTTTTTCAGTGCAACTCACTCATATACTATGTACTACACTGTGCGTTTCTTATATTCTAAGTTTTTCAGTGAAACTCACTCATATACTATGTACTACACTGTGCGTTTCTTATATCCTAAGTTTTTCAGTGCAACTCACTCATGTACTATGTACTACAGTGTGCGTTTCTTATATTCTAAGTTTTTCAGTGCAACTCACTCATATACTATGTACTACACTGTGCGTTTCTTATATTCTAAGTTTTTCAGTGCAACTCACTCATATACTATGTACTACACTGTGCGTTTCTTATATTCTAATTTTTTCAGTGCAACTCACTCATATACTATGTACTACACTGTGCGTTTCTTATATTCTAAGTTTTTCAGTGCAACTCACTCATATATTATGTACTACACTGTGCGTTTCTTATATTCTAAGTTTTTCAGTGCAACTCACTCATATACTATGTACTACACTCTGCGTTTCTTATATTCTAAGTTTTTCAGTGCAACTCACTCATATACTATGTACTACACTGTGCGTTTCTTATATTCTAAGTTTTTCAGTGCAACTCATTCATATACTATGTACTACACTGTGCATTTCGTGTAATGCGGGTTTTTCAGTAAATTCTAAGTTTTTCAGTGCAACTCACTCATATACTATGTACTACACTGTGCGTTTCTTATATTCTAAGTTTTTCAGTGCAACTCACTCATATACTATGTACTACACTGTGCGTTTCTTATATTCTAAGTTTTTCAGTGCAACTCACTCATATACTATGTACTACACTGTGCGTTTCTTATACTCTAAGTTTTTCCGTGCAACTCACTCATATACTTTGTACTACACTGTGCGTTTCTTATATTCTAAGTTTTTCAGTGCAACTCACTCATATACTATGTACTACACTGTGCGTTTCTTAAATTCTAAGTTTTTCAGTGCAACTCACTCATATACTATGTACTACAGTGTGCGTTTCTTATATTCTAAATTTTTCAGTGCAACTCACTCATATACTATGTACTACACTGTGCATTTCGTGTAATGCGGGTTTTTCAGTAAATTCTAAGTTTTTCAGTGCAACTCACTCATATACTATGTACTACACTGTGCGTTTCTTATATTCTAAGTTTTTCAGTGCAACTCACTCATATACTATGTACTACACTGTGCGTTTCTTATATTCTAAGTTTTTCAGTGCAACTCACTCATATACTATGTACTACACTGTGCGTTTCTTATATTCTAAGTTTTTCAGTGCAACTCACTCATATACTATGTACTACACTGTGCGTTTCTTATATTCTAATTTTTTCAGTGCAACTCACTCATATACAATGTACTACACTGTGCATTTCGTGTAATGCGGGTTTTTCAGTAAATTCTAAGTTTTTCAGTGCAACTCACTCATATACTATGTACTACACTGTGCGTTTCTTATATTCTAAGTTTTTCAGTGCAACTCACTCATAGACTATGTACTACACTGTGCGTTTCTTATATCCTAAGTTTTTCAGTGCAACTCACTCATGTACTATGTACTACAGTGTGCGTTTCTTATATTCTAAGTTTTTCAGTGCAACTCACTCATATACTATGTACTACACTGTGCGTTTCTTATATTCTAAGTTTTTCAGTGCAACTCACTCATATACTATGTACTACACTGTGCGTTTCTTATATTCTAATTTTTTCAGTGCAACTCACTCATATACTATGTACTACACTGTGCGTTTCTTATATTCTAAGTTTTTCAGTGCAACTCACTCATATATTATGTACTACACTGTGCGTTTCTTATATTCTAAGTTTTTCAGTGCAACTCACTCATATACTATGTACTACACTCTGCGTTTCTTATATTCTAAGTTTTTCAGTGCAACTCACTCATATACTATGTACTACACTGTGCGTTTCTTATATTCTAAGTTTTTCAGTGCAACTCATTCATATACTATGTACTACACTGTGCATTTCGTGTAATGCGGGTTTTTCAGTAAATTCTAAGTTTTTCAGTGCAACTCACTCATATACTATATACTACACTGTGCGTTTCTTATATTCTAAGTTTTTCAGTGCAACTCACTCATATACTATGTACTACACTGTGCGTTTCTTATATTCTAAGTTTTTCAGTGCAACTCACTCATATACTATGTACTACACTGTGCGTTTCTTATACTCTAAGTTTTTCCGTGCAACTCACTCATATACTTTGTACTACACTGTGCGTTTCTTATATTCTAAGTTTTTCAGTGCAACTCACTCATATACTATGTACTACACTGTGCGTTTCTTAAATTCTAAGTTTTTCAGTGCAACTCACTCATATACTATGTACTACAGTGTGCGTTTCTTATATTCTAAATTTTTCAGTGCAACTCACTCATATACTATGTACTACACTGTGCATTTCGTGTAATGCGGGTTTTTCAGTAAATTCTAAGTTTTTCAGTGCAACTCACTCATATACTATGTACTACACTGTGCGTTTCTTATATTCTAAGTTTTTCAGTGCAACTCACTCATATACTATGTACTACACTGTGCGTTTCTTATATTCTAAGTTTTTCAGTGCAACTCACTCATATACTATGTACTACACTGTGCGTTTCTTATATTCTAAGTTTTTCAGTGCAACTCACTCATATACTATGTACTACACTGTGCGTTTCTTATATTCTAATTTTTTCAGTGCAACTCACTCATATACAATGTACTACACTGTGCATTTCGTGTAATGCGGGTTTTTCAGTAAATTCTAAGTTTTTCAGTGCAACTCACTCATATACTATGTACTACACTGTGCGTTTCTTATATTCTAAGTTTTTCAGTGCAACTCACTCATAGACTATGTACTACACTGTGCGTTTCTTATATTCTAAGTTTTTCAGTGCAACTCACTCATATACTATGTACTACACTGTGCGTTTCTTATATTCTAAGTTTTTCAGTGCAACTCACTCATATACTATGTACTACACTGTGCGTTTCTTATATTCTAAGTTTTTCAGTGCAACTCACTCATATACTATGTACTACACTCTGCGTTTCTTATATTCTAAGTTTTTCAGTGCAACTCACTCATATACTATGTACTACACTGTGCGTTTCTTATATTCTAAATTTTTTAAGTGCAACTCACTCATATACTATGTACTACACTGTGCGTTTCTTATATTCTTAGTTTTTCAGTGCAACTCACTCATATACTATGTACTACACTGTGCGTTTCCTAAATTCTAAGTTTTTCAGTGCAACTCACTCATATACTATGTACTACAATGTGCGTTTGCTATATTCTAAGTTTTTCAGTGCAACTCACTCATATACTATGTACTACACTGTGCGTTTCTTATATTCTAAGTTTTTCAGTGCAACTCACTCATATACTATGTACTACACTCTGCGTTTCTTATATTCTAAGTTTTTCAGTGCAACTCACTCATATACTATGTACTACACTGTGCGTTTCTTATATTCTAAGTTTTTTAGTGCAACTCACTCATATACTATATACTACACTCTGCGTTTCTTATATTCTAAGTTTTTCAGTGCAACTCACTCATATACTATGTACTACACTCTGCGTTTCTTATATTCTAAGTTTTTCAGTGCAACTCACTCATATACTATGTACTACACTGTGCGTTTCTTATATTCTAAGTTTTTCAGTGCAACTCATTCATATACTATGTACTGCACTGTGCATTTCGTGTAATGCGGGTTTTTCAGTAAATTCTAAGTTTTTCAGTGCAACTCACTCATATACTATGTACTACACTGTGCGTTTCTTATATTTTAAGTTTTTCAGTGCAACTCACTCATATACTATGTACTACACTGTGCGTTTCTTATATTCTAAGTTTTTCTGTGCAACTCACTCATATACTATGTACTACACTGTGCGTTTCTTATACTCTAAGTTTTTCAGTGCAACTCACTCATATACTATGTACTACACTGTGCGTTTCTTATATTCTAAGTTTTTCAGTGCAACTCACTCATATACTATGTACTACACTGTGCGTTTCTTAAATTCTAAGTTTTTCAGTGCAACTCACTCATATACTATGTACTACACTGTGCGTTTCTTATATTCTAAGTTTTTCAGTGCAACTCACTCATATACTATGTACTACACTGTGCATTTCGTGTAATGCGGGTTTTTCAGTAAATTCTAAGATTTTCAGTGCAACTCACTCATATACTATGTACTACACTGTGCGTTTCTTATATTCTAAGTTTTTCAGTGCAACTCACTCATATACTATGTACTACACTGTGCGTTTCTTATATTCTAAGTTTTTCAGTGCAACTCACTCATATACTATGTACTACACTGTGCGTTTCTTATATTCTAAGTTTTTCAGTGCAACTCACTCATATACTATGTACTACACTGTGCGTTTCTTATATTCTAAGTTTTTCAGTGCAACTCACTCATATACAATGTACTACACTGTGCGTTTCTTATATTCTAAGTTTTTCAGTGCAACTAACTCATATACTATGTACTACACTGTGCGTTTCTTATATTCTAAGTTTTTCAGTGCAACTCACTCATATACTATGTACTACACTGTGCATTTCGTGTAATGCGGGTTTTTCAGTAAATTCTAAGTTTTTCAGTGCAACTCACTCATATACTATGTACTACACTCTGCGTTTCTTATATTCTAAGTTTTTCAGTGCAACTCACTCATATACTATGTACTACACTGTGCGTTTCTTATATTCTAAATTTTTCAGTGCAACTCACTCATATACTATGTATTACACTGTGCGTTTCTTATATTCTAAGTTTTTCAGTGCAACTCACTCATATACTATGTACTACAATGTGCGTTTCCTATATTCTAAGTTTTTAAGTGCAACTCACTCATATACTATGTACTACACTGTGCGTTTCTTATATTCTAATTTTTTCAGTGCAACACACTCATATACTATGTACTACACTGTGCGTTTCTTATATTCTAAGTTTTTCAGTGCAACTCACTCATATACTATATACTACACTGTGCATTTCGTGTAATGTGGGTTTTTCAGTAAATTCTAAGTTTTTCAGTGAAACTCACTCATATACTATGTACTACACTGTGCGTTTCTTATATTCTAAGTTTTTCAGTGCAACTCACTCATGTACTATGTACTACAGTGTGCGTTTCTTATATTCTAAGTTTTTCAGTGCAACTCACTCATATACTATGTACTACACTGTGCGTTTCTTATATTCTAAGTTTTTCAGTGCAACTCACTCATATACTATGTACTACACTGTGCGTTTCTTATATTCTAAGTTTTTCAGTGCAACTCACTCATATACTATGTACTACACTGTGCGTTTCTTATATTCTAAGTTTTTCAGTGCAACTCACTCATATATTATGTACTACACTGTGCGTTTCTTATATTCTAAGTTTTTCAGTGCAACTCACTCATATACTATGTACTACACTGTGCGTTTCTTATATTCTAAGTTTTTCAGTGCAACTCACTCATATACTATGTACTACACTGTGTGTTTCTTATATTCTAAGTTTTTCAGTGCAACTCACTCATATACTATGTACTACACTGTGCGTTTCTTATATTCTAAGTTTTTCAGTGCAACTCACTCATATACTATGTACTAACTGTGCGTTTCTTATATTCTAAGTTTTTCAGTGCAACTCACTCATATACAATGTACTACACTGTGCATTTCGTGTAATGCGGGTTTTTCAGTAAATTCTAAGTTTTTCAGTGCAACTCACTCATATACTATGTACTACACTGTGCGTTTCTTATATTCTAAGTTTTTCAGTGCAACTCACTCATATACTATGTACTACACTGTGCGTTTCTTATATTCTAAGTTTTTCAGTGCAACTAACTCATATACTATGTACTACACTGTGCGTTTCTTATATTCTAAGTTTTTCAGTGCAACTCACTCATATACTATGTACTACACTGTGCATTTCGTGTAATGCGGGTTTTTCAGTAAATTCTAAGTTTTTCAGTGCAACTCACTCATATACTATGTACTACACTCTGCGTTTCTTATATTCTAAGTTTTTCAGTGCAACTCACTCATATACTATGTACTACACTGTGCGTTTCTTATATTCTAAATTTTTCAGTGCAACTCACTCATATACTATGTACTACACTGTGTGTTTCTTATATTCTAAGTTTTTTAGTGCAACTCACTCATATACTATATACTACACTCTGCGTTTCTTATATTCTAAGTTTTTCAGTGCAACTCACTCATATACTATGTACTACACTCTGCGTTTCTTATATTCTAAGTTTTTCAGTGCAACTCACTCATATACTATGTACTACACTGTGCGTTTCTTATATTCTAAATTTTTCAGTGCAACTCACTCATATACTATGTATTACACTGTGCGTTTCTTATATTCTAAGTTTTTCAGTGCAACTCACTCATATACTATGTACTACAATGTGCGTTTCCTATATTCTAAGTTTTTCAGTGCAACTCACTCATATACTATGTACTACTCTGTGCGTTTCTTATATTCTAATTTTTTCAGTGCAACTCACTCATATACTATGTACTACACTGTGCGTTTCTTATATTCTAAGTTTTTCAGTGCAACTCACTCATATACTATATACTACACTGTGCATTTCGTGTAATGTGGGATTTTCAGTAAATTCTAAGTTTTTCAGTGAAACTCACTCATATACTACGTACTACACTGTGCGTTTCTTATATTCTAAGTTTTTCAGTGCAACTCACTCATGTACTATGTACTACAGTGTGCGTTTCTTATATTCTAAGTTTTTCAGTGCAACTCACTCATATACTATGTACTACACTGTGCGTTTCTTATATTCTAAGTTTTTCAGTGCAACTCACTCATATATTATGTACTACACTGTGCGTTTCTTATATTCTAAGTTTTTCAGTGCAACTCACTCATATACTATGTACTACACTGTGCGTTTCTTATATTCTAAGTTTTTCAGTGCAACTCACTCATATACTATGTACTACACTGTGTGTTTCTTATATTCTAAGTTTTTCAGTGCAACTCACTCATATACTATGTACTACACTGTGCGTTTCTTATATTCTAAGTTTTTCAGTGCAACTCACTCATATACTATGTACTACACTGTGCGTTTCTTATATTCTAAGTTTTTCAGTGCAACTCACTCATATACAATGTACTACACTGTGCATTTCGTGTAATGCGGGTTTTTCAGTAAATTCTAAGTTTTTCAGTGCAACTCACTCATATACTATGTACTACACTGTGCGTTTCTTATATTCTAAGTTTTTCAGTGCAACTCACTCATATACTATGTACTACACTGTGCGTTTCTTATATTCTAAGTTTTTCAGTGCAACTAACTCATATACTATGTTCTACACTGTGCGTTTCTTATATTCTAAGTTTTTCAGTGCAACTCACTCATATACTATGTACTACACTGTGCATTTCGTGTAATGCGGGTTTTTCAGTAAATTCTAAGTTTTTCAGTGCAACTCACTTATATACTATGTACTACACTCTGTGTTTCTTATATTCTAAGTTTTTCAGTGCAACTCACTCATATACTATGTACTACACTGTGCGTTTCTTATATTCTAAATTTTTCAGTGCAACTCACTCATATACTATGTATTACACTGTGCGTTTCTTATATTCTAAGTTTTTCAGTGCAACTCACTCATATACTATGTACTACAATGTGCGTTTCCTATATTCTAAGTTTTTTAGTGCAACTCACTCATATACTATGTACTACACTGTGCGTTTCTTATATTCTAATTTTTTCAGTGCAACCCACTCATATACTATGTACTACACTGTGCGTTTCTTATATTCTAAGTTTTTCAGTGCAACTCACTCATATACTATATACTACACTGTGCATTTCGTGTAATGTGGGTTTTTCAGTAAATTCTAAGTTTTTCAGTGAAACTCACTCATATACTATGTACTACACTGTGCGTTTCTTATATTCTAAGTTTTTCAGTGCAACTCACTCATGTACTATGTACTACAGTGTGCGTTTCTTATATTATAAGTTTTTCAGTGCAACTCACTCATATACTATGTACTACACTGTGCGTTTCTTATATTCTAAGTTTTTCAGTGCAACTCACTCATATACTATGTACTACACTGTGCGTTTCTTATATTCTAAGTTTTTCAGTGCAACTCACTCATATACTATGTACTACACTGTGCGTTTCTTATATTCTAAGTTTTTCAGTGCAACTCACTCATATACTATGTACTACACTGTGCGTTTCTTATATTCTAAGTTTTTCAGTGCAACTCACTCATATACTATGTACTACACTGTGCGTTTCTTATATTCTAAGTTTTTCAGTGCAACTCACTCATATACTATGTACTACACTGTGTGTTTCTTATATTCTAAGTTTTTCAGTGCAACTCATTCATATACTATGTACTACACTGTGCATTTCGTGTAATGCGGGTTATTCAGTAAATTCTAAGTTTTTCAGTGCAACTCACTCATATACTATGTACTACACTGTGCGTTTCTTATATTCTAAGTTTTTCAGTGCAACTCACTCATATACTATGTACTACACTGTGCGTTTCTTATATTCTAAGTTTTTCAGTGCAACTCACTCATATACTATGTACTACACTGTGCGTTTCTTATACTCTAAGTTTTTCAGTGCAACTCACTCATATACTTTGTACTACACTGTGCGTTTCTTATATTCTAAGTTTTTCAGTGCAACTCACTCATATACTATGTACTACACTGTGCGTTTCTTAATTCTAAGTTTTTCAGTGCAACTCACTCATATACTATGTACTACACTGTGCGTTTCTTATATTCTAAGTTTTTTAGTGCAACTCACTCATATACTATGTACTACACTGTGCATTTCGTGTAATGCGGGTTTTTCAGTAAATTCTAAGTTTTTCAGTGCAACTCACTCATATACTATGTACTACACTGTTCTTTTCTTATATTCAAAGTTTTTCAGTGCAACTCACTCATATACTATGTACTACACTGTGCGTTTCTTATATTCTAAGTTTTTCAGTGCAACTCACTCATATACTATGTACTACACTGTGCGTTTCTTATATTCTAAGTTTTTCAGTGCAACTCACTCATATACTATGTACTACACTGTGCGTTTCTTATATTCTAAGTTTTTCAGTGCAACTCACTCATATACAATGTACTACACTGTGCATTTCGTGTATTGCGGGTTTTTCAGTAAATTCTAAGTTTTTCAGTGCAACTCACTCATATACTATGTACTACACTGTGCGTTTCTTATATTCTAAGTTTTTCAGTGCAACTCACTCATATACTATGTACTACACTGTGCGTTTCTTATATTCTAAGTTTTTCAGTGCAACTCACTCATATACTATGTACTACACTGTGCGTTTCTTATATTCTAAGTTTTTCAGTGCAACTCACTCATATACTATGTACTACATGGTGCGTTTCTTATATTCTAAGTTTTTCAGTGCAACTCACTCATATACTATGTACTACACTGTGCATTTCGTGTAATGCGGGTTTTTCAATAAATTCTAAGTTTTTCAGTGCAACTCACTCATATACTATGTACTACACTCTGCGTTTCTTATATTCTAAGTGTTTCAGTGCAACTCACTCATATACTATGTACTACAGTGTACGTTTCTTATATTCTAAATTTTTCAGTGCAACTCACTCATATACTATGTACTACACTGTGCGTTTCTTATATTCTAAGTTTTTCAGTGCAACTCACTCATATACTATGTACTACACTGTGCGTTTCTTAAATTCTAAGTTTTTCAGTGCAACTCACTCATATACTATGTACTACAATGTGCGTTTCTTATATTCTAAGTTTTTCAGTGCAACTCACTCATATACTATGTACTACACTGTGCGTTTCTTATATTCTAAGTTTTTCAGTGCAACTCACTCATATACTATGTACTACACTGTGCATTTCGTGTAATGCGGTTTTTTCAGTAAATTCTAAGTTTTTTAGTGCAACTCACTCATATACTATGTACTACACTGTGCGTTTCTTAAATTCTAAGTTTTTCAGTGCAACTCACTCATATACTATGTACTACAATGTGCGTTTCTTATATTCTAAGTTTTTCAGTGCAACTCACTCATATACTATGTACTACACTGTGCGTTTCTTATATTCTAAGTTTTTCAGTGCAACTCACTCATATACTATGTACTACACTGTGCGTTTCTTATATTCTAAGTTTTTCAGTGCAACTCACTCATATACAATGTACTACACTGTGCATTTCGTGTAATGCGGGTTTTTCAGTAAATTCTAAGTTTTTCAGTGCAACTAACTCATATACTATGTACTACACTGTGCGTTTCTTATATTCTAAGTTTTTCAGTGCAACTCACTCATATACTATGTACTACATGGTGCGTTTCTTATATTCTAAGTTTTTCAGTGCAACTCACTCATATACTATGTACTACACTGTTCGTTTCTTATATTCTAAGTTTTTCAGTGCAACTCACTCATATACTATGTACTACACTGTGCGTTTCTTATATTCTAAGTTTTTCAGTGCAACTCACTCATATACTATGTACTACACTGTGCGTTTCTTATATTCTAAGTTTTTCAGTGCAACTCACTCATATACTATGTACTACACTGTGCGTTTCTTATATTCTAAGTTTTTCAGTGCAACTCACTCATATACAATGTACTACACTGTGCATTTCGTGTATTGCGGGTTTTTCAGTAAATTCTAAGTTTTTCAGTGCAACTCACTCATATACTATGTACTACACTGTGCGTTTCTTATATTCTAAGTTTTTCAGTGCAACTCACTCATATACTATGTACTACACTGTGCGTTTCTTATATTCTAAGTTTTTCAGTGCAACTCACTCATATACTATGTACTACACTGTGCGTTTCTTATATTCTAAGTTTTTCAGTGCAACTCAATCATATACTATTTACTACATGGTGTGTTTCTTATATTCTAAGTTTTTCAGTGCAACTCACTAATATACTATGTACTACACTGTGCATTTCGTGTAATGCGGGTTTTTCAGTAAATTCTAAGTTTTTCAGTGCAACTCACTCATATACTATGTACTACACTCTGCATTTCTTATATTCTAAGTGTTTCAGTGCAACTCACTCATATACTATGTACTACAGTGTACGTTTCTTATATTCTAAATTTTTCAGTGCAACTCACTCATATACTATGTACTACACTGTGCGTTTCTTATATTCTAAGTTTTTCAGTGCAACTCACTCATATACTATGTACTACACTGTGCGTTTCTTAAATTCTAAGTTTTTCAGTGCAACTCACTCATATACTATGTACTACAATGTGCGTTTCTTATATTCTAAGATTTTCAGTGCAACTCACTCATATACTATGTACTACACTGTGCGTTTCTTATATTCTAAGTTTTTCAGTGCAACTCACTCATATACTATGTACTACACTGTGCATTTCGTGTAATGCGGGTTTTTCAGTAAATTCTAAGTTTTTCAGTGCAACTCACTCATATACTATGTACTACACTCTGCGTTTCTTATATTCTAAGTTTTTCAGTGCAACTCACTCATATACTATGTACTACACTGTGCGTTTCTTATATTCTAAGTTTTTCAGTGCAACTCACTCATATACTATGTACTACACTGTGCGTTTCTTATATTCTAAGTTTTTCAGTGCAACTCACTCATATACTATGTACTACATGGTGCGTTTCTTATATTCTAAGTTTTTCAGTGCAACTCACTCATATACTATGTACTACACTGTGCATTTCGTGTAATGCGGGTTTTTCAGTAAATTCTAAGTTTTTCAGTGCAACTCACTCATATACTATGTACTACACTCTGCGTTTCTTATATTCTAAGTGTTTCAGTGCAACTCACTCATATACTATGTACTACAGTGTACGTTTCTTATATTCTAAATTTTTCAGTGCAACTCACTCATATACTATGTACTACACTGTGCGTTTCTTATATTCTAAGTTTTTCAGTGCAACTCACTCATATACTATGTACTACACTGTGCGTTTCTTAAATTCTAAGTTTTTCAGTGCAACTCACTCATATACTATGTACTACAATGTGCGTTTCTTATATTCTAAGTTTTTCAGTGCAACTCACTCATATACTATGTACTACACTGTGCGTTTCTTATATTCTAAGTTTTTCAGTGCAACTCACTCATATACTATGTACTACACTGTGCGTTTCTTATATTCTAAGTTTTTCAGTGCAACTCACTCATATACAATGTACTACACTGTGCATTTCGTGTAATGCGGGTTTTTCAGTAAATTCTAAGTTTTTCAGTGCAACTAACTCATATACTATGTACTACACTGTGCGTTTCTTATATTCTAAGTTTTTCAGTGCAACTCACTCATATACTATGTACTACACTGTGCGTTTCTTATATTCTAAGTTTTTCAGTGCAACTAACTCATATACTATGTACTACACTGTGCGTTTCTTATATTCTAAGTTTTTCAGTGCAACTCACTCATATACTATGTACTACACTGTGCATTTCTTATATTCTAAGTTTTTCAGTGCAACTCACTCATATACTATGTACTACATGGTGCGTTTCTTATATTCTAAGTTTTTCAGTGCAACTCACTCATATACTATGTACTACACTGTTCGTTTCATATATTCTAAGTTTTTCAGTGCAACTCACTCATATACTATGTACTACACTGTGCGTTTCTTATATTCTAAGTTTTTCAGTGCAACTCACTCATATACTATGTACTACACTGTGCGTTTCTTATATTCTAAGTTTTTCAGTGCAACTCACTCATATACTATGTACTACACTGTGCGTTTCTTATATTCTAAGTTTTTCAGTGCAACTCACTCATATACAATGTACTACACTGTGCATTTCGTGTATTGCGGTTTTTTCAGTAAATTCTAAGTTTTTCAGTGCAACTCACTCATATACTATGTACTACACTGTGCGTTTCTTATATTCTAAGTTTTTCAGTGCAACTCACTCATATACTATGTACTACACTGTGCGTTTCTTATATTCTAAGTTTTTCAGTGCAACTCACTCATATACAATGTACTACACTGTGCATTTCGTGTATTGCGGGTTTTTCAGTAAATTCTAAGTTTTTCAGTGCAACTCACTCATATACTATGTACTACACTCTGCGTTTCTTATATTCTAAGTGTTTCAGTGCAACTCACTCATATACTATGTACTACAGTGTACGTTTCTTATATTCTAAATTTTTCAGTGCAACTCACTCATATACTATGTACTACACTGTGCGTTTCTTATATTCTAAGTTTTTCAGTGCAACTCACTCATATACTATGTACTACACTGTGCGTTTCTTAAATTCTAAGTTTTTCAGTGCAACTCACTCATATACTATGTACTACAATGTGCGTTTCTTATATTCTAAGTTTTTCAGTGCAACTCACTCATATACTATGTACTACACTGTGCGTTTCTTATATTCTAAGTTTTTCAGTGCAACTCACTCATATACTATGTACTACACTGTGCATTTCGTGTAATGCGGGTTTTTCAGTAAATTCTAAGTTTTTCAGTGCAACTCACTCATATACTATGTACTACACTCTGCGTTTCTTATATTCTAAGTTTTTCAGTGCAACCACTCATATACTATGTACTACACTGTGCGTTTCTTATATTCTAAGTTTTTCAGTGCAACTCACTCATATACTATGTACTACACTGTGCGTTTCTTATATTCTAATTTTTTCAGTGCAACTCACTCATATACTATGTACTACACTGTGCATTTCGTGTAATGCGGGTTTTTCAGTAAATTCTAAGTTTTTCAGTGAAACTCACTCATATACTATGTACTACACTGTGCGTTTCTTATATTCTAAGTTTTTCAGTGCAACTCACTCATATATTATGTACTACACTGTGCGTTTCTTATATTCTAAGTTTTTCAGTGCAACTCACTCATATACTATGTACTACACTGTGCGTTTCTTATATTCTAAGTTTTTCAGTGCAACTCACTCATATACTATGTACTACACTGTGTGTTTCTTATATTCTAAGTTTTTCAGTGCAACTCATTCATATACTATGTACTACACTGTGCATTTCGTGTAATGCGAGTTATTCAGTAAATTCTAAGTTTTTCAGTGCAACTCACTCATATACTATGTACTACACTGTGCGTTTCTTATATTCTAAGTTTTTCAGTGCAACTCACTCATATACTATGTACTACACTGTGCGTTTCTTATATTCTAAGTTTTTCAGTGCAACTCACTCATATACTATGTACTACACTGTGCGTTTCTTATACTCTAAGTTTTTCAGTGCAACTCACTCATATACTTTGTACTACACTGTGCGTTTCTTATATTCTAAGTTTTTCAGTGCAACTCACTCATATACTATGTACTACACTGTGCGTTTCTTAATTCTAAGTTTTTCAGTGCAACTCACTCATATACTATGTACTACACTGTGCGTTTCTTATATTCTAAGTTTTTCAGTGCAACTCACTCATATACTATGTACTACACTGTGCATTTCGTGTAATGCGGGTTTTTCAGTAAATTCTAAGTTTTTCAGTGCAACTCACTCATATACTATGTACTACACTGTTCTTTTCTTATATTCAAAGTTTTTCAGTGCAACTCACTCATATACTATGTACTACACTGTGCGTTTCTTATATTCTAAGTTTTTCAGTGCAACTCACTCATATACTATGTACTACACTGTGCGTTTCTTATATTCTAAGTTTTTCAGTGCAACTCACTCATATACTATGTACTACACTGTGCGTTTCTTATATTCTAAGTTTTTCAGTGCAACTCACTCATATACAATGTACTACACTGTGCATTTCGTGTATTGCGGGTTTTTCAGTAAATTCTAAGTTTTTCAGTGCAACTCACTCATATACTATGTACTACACTGTGCGTTTCTTATATTCTAAGTTTTTCAGTGCAACTCACTCATATACTATGTACTACACTGTGCGTTTCTTATATTCTAAGTTTTTCAGTGCAACTCACTCATATACTATGTACTACACTGTGCGTTTCTTATATTCTAAGTTTTTCAGGGCAACTCACTCATATACTATGTACTACATGGTGCGTTTCTTATATTCTAAGTTTTTCAGTGCAACTCACTCATATACTATGTACTACACTGTGCATTTCGTGTAATGCGGGTTTTTCAGTAAATTCTAAGTTTTTCAGTGCAACTCACTCATATACTATGTACTACACTCTGCGTTTCTTATATTCTAAGTGTTTCAGTGCAACTCACTCATATACTATGTACTACAGTGTGCGTTTCTTATATTCTAAATTTTTCAGTGCAACTCACTCATATACTATGTACTACACTGTGCGTTTCTTAAATTCTAAGTTTTTCAGTGCAACTCACTCATATACTATGTACTACACTGTGCGTTTCTTAAATTCTAAGTTTTTCAGTGCAACTCACTCATATACTATGTACTACAATGTGCGTTTCTTATATTCTAAGTTTTTCAGTGCAACTCACTCATATACTATGTACTACACTGTGCGTTTCTTATATTCTAAGTTTTTCAGTGCAACTCACTCATATACTATGTACTACACTGTGCATTTCGTGTAATGCGGGTTTTTCAGTAAATTCTAAGTTTTTCAGTGCAACTCACTCATATACTCTGTACTACACTGTGCGTTTCTTATATTCTAAGTTTTTCAGTGAAACTCACTCATATACTATGTACTACACTGGGCGTTTCTTAAATTCTAAATTTTTCAGTGCAACTCACTCATATACTATGTACTACAATGTGCGTTTCTTATATTCTAAGTTTTTCAGTGCAACTCACACATATACTATGTACTACACTGTGCGTTTCTTATATTATAAGTTTTTCAGTGCAACTCACTCATATACTATGTACTACACTGTGCGTTTCTTATATTCTAAGTTTTTCAGTGCAACTCACTCATATACTATGTACTACACTGTGCGTTTCTTATATTCTAAGTTTTTCAGTACAACTCACTCATATACTATGTACTACACTGTGCGTTTCTTATATTCTAAGTTTTTCAGTGCAACTCACTCATATACTATGTACTACACTCTGCGTTTCTTATATTCTAAGTTTTTCAGTGCAACTCTATCATATACTATGTACTACACTGTGCGTTTCTTATATTCTAAGTTTTTCAGTGCAACTCACTCATATACTATGTACTACACTGTGCGTTTCTTATATTCTAAGTTTTTCAGTGCAACTCACTCATATACTATGTACTACACGTTGCGTTTCTTATAATCTAAGTTTTTCAGTGCAACTCACTCATATACTATGTACTACACTGTGTGTTTCTTATATTCTAAGTTTTTCAGTGTAACTCACTCATATACTATGTACTACACTGTGCGTTTCTTAAATTCTAACTTTTTCAGTGCAACTCACTCATATACTATGTACTACACTGTGTGTTTCTTAAATTCTAAGTTTTGCAGTGCAACTCACTCATATACTATGTACTACACTGTGCGTTTCTTATATTCTAAGTTTTTCAGTGAAACTCACTCATATACTATGTACTACACTGTGCGTTTCTTATATTCTAAGTTTTTCAGTGCAACTCACTCATATACTATGTACTACACTGTGCGTTTCTTAAATTCTAAATTTTTCAGTGCAACTCACTCATATACTATGTACTACAATGTGCGTTTCTTATATTCTAAGTTTTTCAGTGCAACTCACTCATATACTATGTACTACACTGTGCGTTTCTTATATTATAAGTTTTTCAGTGCAACTCACTCATATACTATGTACTACACTGTGCGTTTCTTATATTCTAAGTTTTTCAGTGCAACTCACTCATATACTATGTACTACACTGTACGTTTCTTATATTCTAAGTTTTTCAGTACAACTCACTCATATACTATGTACTACACTGTGCGTTTCTTATATTCTAAGTTTTTCAGTGCAACTCACTCATATACTATGTACTACACTCTGCGTTTCTTATATTCTAAGTTTTTCAGTGCAACTCTATCATATACTATGTACTACACTCTGCGTTTCTTATATTCTAAGTTTTTCAGTGCAACTCACTCATATACTATGTACTACACTGTGCGTTTCTTATATTCTAAGTTTTTCAGTGCAACTCACTCATATACTATGTACTACACGTTGCGTTTCTTATAATCTAAGTTTTTCAGTGCAACTCACTCATATACTATGTACTACACTGTGCGTTTCTTATATTCTAAGTTTTTCAGTGTAACTCACTCATATACTATGTACTACACTGTGCGTTTCTTAAATTCTAACTTTTTCAGTGCAACTCACTCATATACTATGTACTACACTGTGTGTTTCTTAAATTCTAAGTTTTTCAGTGCAACTCACTCATATACTATGTACTACACTGTGCGTTTCTTATATTCTAAGTTTTTCAGTGCAACTCACTCATATACTATGTACTACACTGTGCGTTTCTTATATTCTAAGTTTTTCAGTGCAACTCACTCATATACTATGTACTACACTGTGCATTTCGTGTAATGCGGGTTTTTCAGTAAATTCTAAGTTTTTCAGTGCAACTCACTCATATACTATGTACTACACTGTGCGTTTCTTAAATTCTAAATTTTTCAGTGCAACTCACTCATATATTATGTACTACAATGTGCGTTTCTTATATTCTAAGTTTTTCAGTGCAACTCACTCATATACTATGTACTACACTGTGCGTTTCTTATATTATAAGTTTTTCAGTGCAACTCACTCATATACTATGTACTACACTGTGCGTTTCTTATATCCTAAGTTTTTCAGTGCAACTCACTCATATACTATGTACTACACTGTGCGTTTCTTATATTCTAAGTTTTTCAGTACAACTCACTCATATACTATGTACTACACTGTGCGTTTCTTATATTCTAAGTTTTTCAGTGCAACTCACTCATATACTATGTACTACACTCTGCGTTTCTTATATTCTAAGTTTTTCAGTGCAACTCTATCATATACTATGTACTACACTCTGCGTTTCTTATATTCTAAGTTTTTCAGTGCAACTCACTCATATACTATGTACTACACTGTGCGTTTCTTATATTCTAAGTTTTTCAGTGCAACTCACTCATATACTATGTACTACACGTTGCGTTTCTTATAATCTAAGTTTTTCAGTGCAACTCACTCATATACTATGTACTACACTGTGCGTTTCTTATATTCTAAGTTTTTCAGTGTAACTCACTCATATACTTTGTACTACACTGTGCGTTTCTTAAATTCTAACTTTTTCAGTGCAACTCACTCATATACTATGTACTACACTGTGTGTTTCTTAAATTCTAAGTTTTTCAGTGCAACTCACTCATATACTATGTACTACACTGTGCGTTTCTTATATTCTAAGTTTTTCAGTGCAACTCACTCATATACTATGTACTACACTGTGCGTTTCTTATATTCTAAGTTTTTCAGTGCAACTCACTCATATACTATGTACTACACTGTGCATTTCGTGTAATGCGGGTTTTTCAGTAAATTCTAAGTTTTTCAGTGCAACTCACTCATATATTATGTACTACACTGTGCGTTTCTTATATTCTAAGTTTTTCAGTGCAACTCACTCATATACTATGTACTACACTGTGCGTTTCTTTTATTCTACGTTTTTCAGTGCAACTCACTCATATACTATGTACTACACTGTGCGTTTCTTATATTCTAAGTTTTTCAGTGCAACTCACTCATATACTATGTACTACACTGTGCGTTTCTTAAATTCTAAGTTTTTCAGTGCAACTCACTCATATACTATGTACTACAATGTGCGTTTCTTATATTCTAAGTTTTTCAGTGCAACTCACTCATATACTATGTACTACACTGTGCGTTTCTTATATTCTAAGTTTTTCAGTGCAACTCACTCATATACTATGTACTACACTGTGCGTTTCTTATATTCTAAGTTTTTCAGTACAACTCACTCATATACTATGTACTACACTGTGCGTTTCTTATATTCTAAGTTTTTCAGTGCAACTCACTCATATACTATGTATTACACTCTGCGTTTCTTATATTCTAAGTTTTTCAGTGCAACACTATCATATACTATGTACTACACTCTGCGATTCTTATATTCTAAGTTTTTCAGTGCAACTCACTCATATACTATGTACTACACTGTGCGTTTCTTATATTCTAAGTTTTTCAGTGCAACTCACTCATATACTATGTACTACACGTTGCGTTTCTTATAATCTAAGTTTTTCAGTGCAACTCACTCATATACTATGTACTACACTGTGCGTTTCTTATATTCTAAGTTTTTCAGTGTAACTCACTCATATACTATGTACTACACTGTGCGTTTCTTAAATTCTAACTTTTTCAGTGCAACTCACTCATATACTATGTACTACACTGTGTGTTTCTTAAATTCTAAGTTTTTCAGTGCAACTCACTCATATACTATGTACTACACTGTGCGTTTCTTATATTCTAAGTTTTTCAGTGCAACTCACTCATATACTATGTACTACACTGTGCGTTTCTTATATTCTAAGTTTTTCAGTGCAACTCACTCATATACTATGTACTACACTGTGCATTTCGTGTAATGCGGGTTTTTCAGTAAATTCTAAGTTTTTCAGTGCAACTCACTCATATATTAAGTACTACACTGTGCGTTTCTTATATTCTAAGTTTTTCAGTGCAACTCACTCATATACTATGTACTACACTGTGCGTTTCTTATATTCTAAGTTTTTCAGTGCAACTCACTCATATACTATGTACTACACTGTGCGTTTCTTATATTCTAAGTTTTTCAGTGCAACTCACTCATATACTATGTACTACACTGTGCGTTTCTTAAATTCTAAGTTTTTCAGTGCAACTCACTCATATACTATGTACTACAATGTGCGTTTCTTATATTCTAAGTTTTTCAGTGCAACTCACTCATATACTATGTACTACACTGTGCGTTTCTTATATTCTAAATTTTTCAGTGCAACTCACTCATATACTATGTACTACACTGTGCCTTTCTTATATTCTAAGTTTTTCAGTGCAACTCATTCATATACTATGTACTACACTGTGCGTTTCTTATATTCTAAGTTTTTCAGTGCAACTCACTCATATACTATGTACTACACTGTGCGTTTCTTATATTCTAAGTTTTTCAGTGCAACTCACTCATATACTATATACTACACTGTGCATTTCGTGTAATGCGGGTTTTTCAGTAAATTCTAAGTTTTTCAGTGAAACTCACTCATATACTATGTACTACACTGTGCGTTTCTTATATTCTAAGTTTTTCAGTGCAACTCACTCATATACTATGTACTACACTGTGCGTTTCTTATATTCTAAGTTTTTCAGTGAAACTCACTCATATACTATGTACTACACTGTGCGTTTCTTATATTCTAAGTTTTTCAGTGCAACTCACTCATATACTATGTACTACACTGTGCGTTTCTTAAATTCTAAATTTTTCAGTGCAACTCACTCATATACTATGTACTACAATGTGCGTTTCTTATATTCTAAGTTTTTCTGTGCAACTCACTCATATACTATGTACTACACTGTGCGTTTCTTATATTATAAGTTTTTCAGTGCAACTCACTCATATACTATGTACTACACTGTGCGTTTCTTATATTCTAAGTTTTTCAGTGCAACTCACTCATATACTATGTACTACACTGTGCGTTTCTTATATTCTAAGTTTTTCAGTACAACTCACTCATATACTATGTACTACACTGTGCGTTTCTTATATTCTAAGTTTTTCAGTGCAACTCACTCATATACTATGTACTACACTCTGCGTTTCTTATATTCTAAGTTTTTCAGTGCAACTCTATCATATACTATGTACTACACTCTGCGTTTCTTATATTCTAAGTTTTTCAGTGCAACTCACTCATATACTATGTACTACACTGTGCGTTTCTTATATTCTAAGTTTTTCAGTGCAACTCACTCATATACTATGTACTACACGTTGCGTTTCTTATAATCTAAGTTTTTCAGTGCAACTCACTCATATACTATGTACTACACTGTGTGTTTCTTATATTCTAAGTTTTTCAGTGCAACTCACTCATATACTATGTACTACACTTTGCGTTTCTTAAATTCTAACTTTTTCAGTGCAACTCACTCATATACTATGTACTACACTGTGTGTTTCTTAAATTCTAAGTTTTTCAGTGCAACTCACTCATATACTATGTACTACACTGTGCGTTTCTTATATTCTAAGTTTTTCAGTGCAACTCACTCATATAATATGTACTACACTGTGCATTTCGTGTAATGCGGGTTTTTCAGTAAATTCTAAGTTTTTCAGTGCAACTCACTCATATACTATGTACTACACTGTGCGTTTCTTATATTCTAAGTTTTTCAGTGCAACTCACTCATATACTATGTACTACACTGTGCGTTTCTTATATTCTAAGTTTTTCAGTGCAACTCACTCATATACTATGTACTACACTGTGCGTTTCTTATATTCTAAGTTTTTCAGTGCAACTCACTCATATACTATGTACTACACGTTGCGTTTCTTATAATCTAAGTTTTTCAGTGCAACTCACTCATATACTATGTACTACACTGTGCGTTTCTTATATTCTAAGTTTTTCAGTGCAACTCACTCATATACTATGTACTACACTGTGCGTTTCTTAAATTCTAACTTTTTCAGTGCAACTCACTCATATACTATGTACTACACTGTGTGTTTCTTAAATTCTAAGTTTTTCAGTGCAACTCACTCATATACTATGTACTACACTGTGCGTTTCTTATATTCTAAGTTTTTCAGTGCAACTCACTCATATACTATGTACTACACTGTGCATTTCGTGTAATGCGGGTTTTTCAGTAAATTCTAAGTTTTTCAGTGCAACTCACTCATATACTATGTACTACACTGTGCGTTTCTTATATTCTAAGTTTTTCAGTGCAACTCACTCATATACTATATACTACACTGTGCATTTCGTGTAATGCGGGTTTTTCAGTAAATTCTAAGTTTTTCAGTGAAACTCACTCATATACTATGTACTACACTGTGCGTTTCTTATATTCTAAGTTTTTCAGTGCAACTCACTCATATACTATGTACTACACTGTGCGTTTCTTCTATTCTAAGTTTTTCAGTGCAACTCACTCATATACTATGTACTACACTGTGCGTTTCTTATATTCTAAGTTTTTCAGTGCAACTCACTCATATACTATGTACTACACTGTGCGTTTCTTAAATTCTAAATTTTTCAGTGCAACTCACTCATATACTATGTACTACAATGTGCGTTTCTTATATTCTAAGTTTTTCTGTGCAACTCACTCATATACTATGTACTACACTGTGCGTTTCTTATATTATAAGTTTTTCAGTGCAACTCACTCATATACTATGTACTACACTGTGCGTTTCGTATATTCTAAGTTTTTCAGTGCAACTCACTCATATACTATGTACTACACTGTGCGTTTCTTATATTCTAAGTTTTTCAGTACAACTCACTCATATACTATTTACTACACTGTGCGTTTCTTATATTCTAAGTTTTTCAGTGCAACTCACTCATATACTATGTACTACACTCTGCGTTTCTTATATTCTAAGTTTTTCAGTGCAACTCTATCATATACTATGTACTACACTCTGCGTTTCTTATATTCTAAGTTTTTCAGTGCAACTCACTCATATACTATGTACTACACTGTGCGTTTCTTATATTCTAAGTTTTTCAGTGCAACTCACTCATATACTATGTACTACACGTTGCGTTTCTTATAATCTAAGTTTTTCAGTGCAACTCACTCATATACTATGTACTACACTGTGCGTTTCTTATATTCTAAGTTTTTCAGTGCAACTCACTCATATACTATGTACTACACTGTGCGTTTCTTAAATTCTAACTTTTTCAGTGCAACTCACTCATATACTATGTACTACACTGTGTGTTTCTTAAATTCTAAGTTTTTCAGTGCAACTCACTCATATACTATGTACTACACTGTGCGTTTCTTATATTCTAAGTTTTTCAGTGCAACTCACTCATATACTATGTACTACACTGTGCATTTCGTGTAATGCGGGTTTTTCAGTAAATTCTAAGTTTTTCAGTGCAACTCACTCATATACTATGTACTACACTGTGCGTTTCTTATATTCTAAGTTTTTCAGTGCAACTCACTCATATACTATGTACTACACTGTGCGTTTCTTATATTCTAAGTTTTTCAGTGCAACTCACTCATATACTATGTACTACACTGTGCGTTTCTTATATTCTAAGTTTTTCAGTGCAACTCACTCATATACTATGTACTACACTGTGCGTTTCTTAAATTCTAAGTTTTTCAGTGCAACTCACTCATATACTATGTACTACAATGTCGTTTCTTATATTCAAAGTTTTTCAGTGCAACTCACTCATATACTATGTACTACACTGTGCATTTCGTGTAATGCGGGTTTTTCAGTAAATTCTAAGTTTTTCAGTGAAACTCACTCATATACTATGTACTACACTGTGCGTTTCTTATATTCTAAGTTTTTCAGTGCAACTCACTCATGTACTATGTACTACAGTGTGCGTTTCTTATATTCTAAGTTTTTCAGTGCAACTCACTCATATACTATGTACTACACTGTGCGTTTCTTATATTCTAAGTTTTTCAGTGCAACTCACTCATATACTATGTACTACACTGTGCGTTTCTTATATTCTAAGTTTTTCAGTGCAACTCACTCATATACTATGTACTACACTGTGCGTTTCTTATATTCTAAGTTTTTCAGTGCAACTCACTCATATATTATGTACTACACTGTGCATTTCTTATATTCTAAGTTTTTCAGTGCAACTCACTCATATACTATGTACTACACTGTGCGTTTCTTATACTCTAAGTTTTTCAGTGCAACTCACTCATATACTATGTACTACACTGTGCGTTTCTTATATTCTAAGTTTTTCAGTGCAACTCATTCATATACTATGTACTACACTGTGCATTTCGTGTAATGCGGGTTTTTCAGTAAATTCTAAGTTTTTCAGTGCAACTCACTCATATACTATGTACTACACTGTGCGTTTCTTATATTCTAAATTTTTCAGTGCAACTCACTCATATACTATGTACTACACTGTGCGTTTCTTATATTCTAATTTTTTCAGTGCAACTCACTCATATACTATGTACTACACTGTGCGTTTCTTATACTCTAAGTTTTTCAGTGCAACTCACTCATATACTTTGTACTACACTGTGCGTTTCTTATATTCTAAGTTTTTCAGTGCAACTCACTCATATACTATGTACTACACTGTGCGTTTCTTATATTCTAAGTTTTTCAGTGCAACTCACTCATATACTATGTACTACACTGTGCGTTTCTTATATTCTAAGTTTTTCAGTGCAACTCACTCATATACTATGTACTACACTGTGCGTTTCTTATATTCTAAGTTTTTCAGTGCAACTCACTCATATACTATGTACTACACTGTGCGTTTCTTATATTCTAAGTTTTTCAGTGCAACTCACTCATATACTATGTACTACACTGTGCGTTTCTTATATTCTAAGTTTTTCAGTGCAACTCACTCATATACAATGTACTACACTGTGCATTTCGTGTTGCGGGTTTTTCAGTAAATTCTAAGTTTTTCAGAGCAACTCACTCATATACTATGTACTACACTGTGTGTTTCTTATATTCTAAGTTTTTCAGTGCAACTCACTCATATACTATGTACTACACTGTGCGTTTCTTATATTCTAAGTTTTTCAGTGCAACTCACTCATATACTATGTACTACACTGTGCGTTTCTTATATTCTAAGTTTTTCAGTGCAACTCACTCATATACTATGTACTACACTGTGCGTTTCTTAAATTCTAACTTTTTCAGTGCAACTCACTCATATACTATGTACTACACTGTGTGTTTCTTAAATTCTAAGTTTTTCAGTGCAACTCACTCATATACTATGTACTACACTGTGCGTTTCTTATATTCTAAGTTTTTCAGTGCAACTCACTCATATACTATGTACTACACTGTGCATTTCGTGTAATGCGGGTTTTTCAGTAAATTCTAAGTTTTTCAGTGCAACTCACTCATATACTATGTACTACACTGTGCGTTTCTTATATTCTAAGTTTTTCAGTGCAACTCACTCATATACTATATACTACACTGTGCATTTCGTGTAATGCGGGTTTTTCAGTAAATTCTAAGTTTTTCAGTGAAACTCACTCATATACTATGTACTACACTGTGCGTTTCTTATATTCTAAGTTTTTCAGTGCAACTCACTCATATACTATGTACTACACTGTGCGTTTCTTCTATTCTAAGTTTTTCAGTGCAACTCACTCATATACTATGTACTACACTGTGCGTTTCTTATATTCTAAGTTTTTCAGTGCAACTCACTCATATACTATGTACTACACTGTGCGTTTCTTAAATTCTAAATTTTTCAGTGCAACTCACTCATATACTATGTACTACAATGTGCGTTTCTTATATTCTAAGTTTTTCTGTGCAACTCACTCATATACTATGTACTACACTGTGCGTTTCTTATATTATAAGTTTTTCAGTGCAACTCACTCATATACTATGTACTACACTGTGCGTTTCGTATATTCTAAGTTTTTCAGTGCAACTCACTCATATACTATGTACTACACTGTGCGTTTCTTATATTCTAAGTTTTTCAGTACAACTCACTCATATACTATTTACTACACTGTGCGTTTCTTATATTCTAAGTTTTTCAGTGCAACTCACTCATATACTATGTACTACACTCTGCGTTTCTTATATTCTAAGTTTTTCAGTGCAACTCTATCATATACTATGTACTACACTCTGCGTTTCTTATATTCTAAGTTTTTCAGTGCAACTCACTCATATACTATGTACTACACTGTGCGTTTCTTATATTCTAAGTTTTTCAGTGCAACTCACTCATATACTATGTACTACACGTTGCGTTTCTTATAATCTAAGTTTTTCAGTGCAACTCACTCATATACTATGTACTACACTGTGCGTTTCTTATATTCTAAGTTTTTCAGTGCAACTCACTCATATACTATGTACTACACTGTGCGTTTCTTAAATTCTAACTTTTTCAGTGCAACTCACTCATATACTATGTACTACACTGTGTGTTTCTTAAATTCTAAGTTTTTCAGTGCAACTCACTCATATACTATGTACTACACTGTGCGTTTCTTATATTCTAAGTTTTTCAGTGCAACTCACTCATATACTATGTACTACACTGTGCGTTTCTTATATTCTAAGTTTTTCAGTGCAACTCACTCATATACTATGTACTACACGTTGCGTTTCTTATAATCTAAGTTTTTCAGTGCAACTCACTCATATACTATGTACTACACTGTGCGTTTCTTATATTCTAAGTTTTTCAGTGCAACTCACTCATATACTATGTACTACACTGTGCGTTTCTTAAATTCTAACTTTTTCAGTGCAACTCACTCATATACTATGTACTACACTGTGTGTTTCTTAAATTCTAAGTTTTTCAGTGCAACTCACTCATATACTATGTACTACACTGTGCGTTTCTTATATTCTAAGTTTTTCAGTGCAACTCACTCATATACTATGTACTACACTGTGCATTTCGTGTAATGCGGGTTTTTCAGTAAATTCTAAGTTTTTCAGTGCAACTCACTCATATACTATGTACTACACTGTGCGTTTCTTATATTCTAAGTTTTTCAGTGCAACTCACTCATATACTATGTACTACACTGTGCGTTTCTTATATTCTAAGTTTTTCAGTGCAACTCACTCATATACTATGTACTACACTGTGCGTTTCTTATATTCTAAGTTTTTCAGTGCAACTCACTCATATACTATGTACTACACTGTGCGTTTCTTAAATTCTAAGTTTTTCAGTGCAACTCACTCATATACTATGTACTACAATGTCGTTTCTTATATTCAAAGTTTTTCAGTGCAACTCACTCATATACTATGTACTACACTGTGCATTTCGTGTAATGCGGGTTTTTCAGTAAATTCTAAGTTTTTCAGTGAAACTCACTCATATACTATGTACTACACTGTGCGTTTCTTATATTCTAAGTTTTTCAGTGCAACTCACTCATGTACTATGTACTACAGTGTGCGTTTCTTATATTCTAAGTTTTTCAGTGCAACTCACTCATATACTATGTACTACACTGTGCGTTTCTTATATTCTAAGTTTTTCAGTGCAACTCACTCATATACTATGTACTACACTGTGCGTTTCTTATATTCTAAGTTTTTCAGTGCAACTCACTCATATACTATGTACTACACTGTGCGTTTCTTATATTCTAAGTTTTTCAGTGCAACTCACTCATATATTATGTACTACACTGTGCATTTCTTATATTCTAAGTTTTTCAGTGCAACTCACTCATATACTATGTACTACACTGTGCGTTTCTTATACTCTAAGTTTTTCAGTGCAACTCACTCATATACTATGTACTACACTGTGCGTTTCTTATATTCTAAGTTTTTCAGTGCAACTCATTCATATACTATGTACTACACTGTGCATTTCGTGTAATGCGGGTTTTTCAGTAAATTCTACGTTTTTCAGTGCAACTCACTCATATACTATGTACTACACTGTGCGTTTCTTATATTCTAAATTTTTCAGTGCAACTCACTCATATACTATGTACTACACTGTGCGTTTCTTATATTCTAATTTTTTCAGTGCAACTCACTCATATACTATGTACTACACTGTGCGTTTCTTATACTCTAAGTTTTTCAGTGCAACTCACTCATATACTTTGTACTACACTGTGCGTTTCTTATATTCTAAGTTTTTCAGTGCAACTCACTCATATACTATGTACTACACTGTGCGTTTCTTATATTCTAAGTTTTTCAGTGCAACTCACTCATATACTATGTACTACACTGTGCGTTTCTTATATTCTAAGTTTTTCAGTGCAACTCACTCATATACTATGTACTACACTGTGCGTTTCTTATATTCTAAGTTTTTCAGTGCAACTCACTCATATACTATGTACTACACTGTGCGTTTCTTATATTCTAAGTTTTTCAGTGCAACTCACTCATATACTATGTACTACACTGTGCGTTTCTTATATTCTAAGTTTTTCAGTGCAACTCACTCATATACAATGTACTACACTGTGCATTTCGTGTTGCGGGTTTTTCAGTAAATTCTAAGTTTTTCAGAGCAACTCACTCATATACTATATACTACACTGTGTGTTTCTTATATTCTAAGTTTTTCAGTGCAACTCACTCATATACTATGTACTACACTGTGCGTTTCTTATATTCTAAGTTTTTCAGTGCAACTCACTCATATACTATGTACTACACTGTGCGTTTCTTATATTCTAAGTTTTTCAGTGCAACTCACTCATATACTATGTACTACACTGTGCGTTTCTTAAATTCTAACTTTTTCAGTGCAACTCACTCATATACTATGTACTACACTGTGTGTTTCTTAAATTCTAAGTTTTTCAGTGCAACTCACTCATATACTATGTACTACACTGTGCGTTTCTTATATTCTAAGTTTTTCAGTGCAACTCACTCATATACTATGTACTACACTGTGCATTTCGTGTAATGCGGGTTTTTCAGTAAATTCTAAGTTTTTCAGTGCAACTCACTCATATACTATGTACTACACTGTGCGTTTCTTATATTCTAAGTTTTTCAGTGCAACTCACTCATATACTATATACTACACTGTGCATTTCGTGTAATGCGGGTTTTTCAGTAAATTCTAAGTTTTTCAGTGAAACTCACTCATATACTATGTACTACACTGTGCGTTTCTTATATTCTAAGTTTTTCAGTGCAACTCACTCATATACTATGTACTACACTGTGCGTTTCTTCTATTCTAAGTTTTTCAGTGCAACTCACTCATATACTATGTACTACACTGTGCGTTTCTTATATTCTAAGTTTTTCAGTGCAACTCACTCATATACTATGTACTACACTGTGCGTTTCTTAAATTCTAAATTTTTCAGTGCAACTCACTCATATACTATGTACTACAATGTGCGTTTCTTATATTCTAAGTTTTTCTGTGCAACTCACTCATATACTATGTACTACACTGTGCGTTTCTTATATTATAAGTTTTTCAGTGCAACTCACTCATATACTATGTACTACACTGTGCGTTTCGTATATTCTAAGTTTTTCAGTGCAACTCACTCATATACTATGTACTACACTGTGCGTTTCTTATATTCTAAGTTTTTCAGTACAACTCACTCATATACTATTTACTACACTGTGCGTTTCTTATATTCTAAGTTTTTCAGTGCAACTCACTCATATACTATGTACTACACTCTGCGTTTCTTATATTCTAAGTTTTTCAGTGCAACTCTATCATATACTATGTACTACACTCTGCGTTTCTTATATTCTAAGTTTTTCAGTGCAACTCACTCATATACTATGTACTACACTGTGCGTTTCTTATATTCTAAGTTTTTCAGTGCAACTCACTCATATACTATGTACTACACGTTGCGTTTCTTATAATCTAAGTTTTTCAGTGCAACTCACTCATATACTATGTACTACACTGTGCGTTTCTTATATTCTAAGTTTTTCAGTGCAACTCACTCATATACTATGTACTACACTGTGCGTTTCTTAAATTCTAACTTTTTCAGTGCAACTCACTCATATACTATGTACTACACTGTGTGTTTCTTAAATTCTAAGTTTTTCAGTGCAACTCACTCATATACTATGTACTACACTGTGCGTTTCTTATATTCTAAGTTTTTCAGTGCAACTCACTCATATACTATGTACTACACTGTGCATTTCGTGTAATGCGGGTTTTTCAGTAAATTCTAAGTTTTTCAGTGCAACTCACTCATATACTATGTACTACACTGTGCGTTTCTTATATTCTAAGTTTTTCAGTGCAACTCACTCATATACTATGTACTACACTGTGCGTTTCTTATATTCTAAGTTTTTCAGTGCAACTCACTCATATACTATGTACTACACTGTGCGTTTCTTATATTCTAAGTTTTTCAGTGCAACTCACTCATATACTATGTACTACACTGTGCGTTTCTTAAATTCTAAGTTTTTCAGTGCAACTCACTCATATACTATGTACTACAATGTCGTTTCTTATATTCAAAGTTTTTCAGTGCAACTCACTCATATACTATGTACTACACTGTGCATTTCGTGTAATGCGGGTTTTTCAGTAAATTCTAAGTTTTTCAGTGAAACTCACTCATATACTATGTACTACACTGTGCGTTTCTTATATTCTAAGTTTTTCAGTGCAACTCACTCATGTACTATGTACTACAGTGTGCGTTTCTTATATTCTAAGTTTTTCAGTGCAACTCACTCATATACTATGTACTACACTGTGCGTTTCTTATATTCTAAGTTTTTCAGTGCAACTCACTCATATACTATGTACTACACTGTGCGTTTCTTATATTCTAAGTTTTTCAGTGCAACTCACTCATATACTATGTACTACACTGTGCGTTTCTTATATTCTAAGTTTTTCAGTGCAACTCACTCATATATTATGTACTACACTGTGCATTTCTTATATTCTAAGTTTTTCAGTGCAACTCACTCATATACTATGTACTACACTGTGCGTTTCTTATACTCTAAGTTTTTCAGTGCAACTCACTCATATACTATGTACTACACTGTGCGTTTCTTATATTCTAAGTTTTTCAGTGCAACTCATTCATATACTATGTACTACACTGTGCATTTCGTGTAATGCGGGTTTTTCAGTAAATTCTAAGTTTTTCAGTGCAACTCACTCATATACTATGTACTACACTGTGCGTTTCTTATATTCTAAATTTTTCAGTGCAACTCACTCATATACTATGTACTACACTGTGCGTTTATTATATTCTAATTTTTTCAGTGCAACTCACTCATATACTATGTACTACACTGTGCGTTTCTTATACTCTAAGTTTTTCAGTGCAACTCACTCATATACTTTGTACTACACTGTGCGTTTCTTATATTCTAAGTTTTTCAGTGCAACTCACTCATATACTATGTACTACACTGTGCGTTTCTTATATTCTAAGTTTTTCAGTGCAACTCACTCATATACTATGTACTACACTGTGCGTTTCTTATATTCTAAGTTTTTCAGTGCAACTCACTCATATACTATGTACTACACTGTGCGTTTCTTATATTCTAAGTTTTTCAGTGCAACTCACTCATATACTATGTACTACACTGTGCGTTTCTTATATTCTAAGTTTTTCAGTGCAACTCACTCATATACTATGTACTACACTGTGCGTTTCTTATATTCTAAGTTTTTCAGTGCAACTCACTCATATACAATGTACTACACTGTGCATTTCGTGTTGCGGGTTTTTCAGTAAATTCTAAGTTTTTCAGAGCAACTCACTCATATACTATGTACTACACTGTGTGTTTCTTATATTCTAAGTTTTTCAGTGCAACTCACTCATATACTATGTACTACACTGTGCGTTTCTTATATTCTAAGTTTTTCAGTGCAACTCACTCATATACTATGTACTACACTGTGCGTTTCTTATATTCTAAGTTTTTCAGTGCAACTCACTCATATACTATGTACTACACTGTGCGTTTCTTATATTCTAAGTTTTTCAGTGCAACTCATTCATATACTATGTACTACATGGTGCGTTTCTTATATTCTAAGTTTTTCAGTGCAACTCACTCATATACTATGTACTACACTGTGCATTTCGTGTAATGCGGGATTTTCAGTAAATTCTAAGTTTTTCAGTGCAACTCACTCATATACTATGTACTACACTCTGCGTTTCTTATATTCTAAGTGTTTCAGTGCAACTCACTCATATACTATGTACTACAGTGTGCGTTTCTTATATTCTAAATTTTTCAGTGCAACTCACTCATATACTATGTACTACACTGTGCGTTCTTATATTCTAAGTTTTTCAGTGCAACTCACTCATATACTATGTACTACACTGTGCGTTTCTTAAATTCTAAGTTTTTCAGTGCAACTCACTCATATACTATGTACTACAATGTGCGTTTCTTATATTCTAAGTTTTTCAGTGCAACTCACTCATATACTATGTACTACACTGTGCGTTTCTTATATTCTAAGTTTTTCAGTGCAACTCACTCATATACTATGTACTACACTGTGCATTTCGTGTAATGCGGGTTTTTCAGTAAATTCTAAGTTTTTCAGAGCAACTCACTCATATACTATGTACTACACGTTGCGTTTCTTATATTCTAAGTTTTTCAGTGCAACTCACTCATATACTATGTACTACACTGTGCGTTTCTTATATTCTAAGTTTTTCAGTGAAACTCACTCATATACTATGTACTACACTGTGCGTTTCTTATATTCTAAGTTTTTCAGTGCAACTCACTCATATACTATGTACTACACTGTGCGTTTCTTAAATTCTAAATTTTTCATTGCAACTCACTCATATACTATGTACTACACTGTGCGTTTCTTATATTATAAGTTTTTCAGTGCAACTCACTCATATACTATGTACTACCCTGTGCGTTTCTTATATTCTAAGTTTTTCAGTGCAACTCACTCATATACTATGTACTACACTGTGCGTTTCTTATATTCTAAGTTTTTCAGTACAACTCACTCATATACTATGTACTACACTGTGCGTTTCTTATATTCTAAGTTTTTCAGTGCAACTCACTCATATACTATGTACTACACTCTGCGTTTCTTATATTCTAAGTTTTTCAGTGCAACTCTATCATATACTATGTACTACACTCTGCGTTTCTTATATTCTAAGTTTTTCAGTGCAACTCACTCATATACTATGTACTACACTGTGCGTTTCTTATATTCTAAGTTTTTCAGTGCAACTCACTCATATACTATGTACTACACGTTGCGTTTCTTATAATCTAAGTTTTTCAGTGCAACTCACTCATATACTATGTACTACACTGTGCGTTTCTTATATTCTAAGTTTTTCAGTGCAACTCACTCATATACTATGTACTACACTGTGTGTTTCTTAAATTCTAACTTTTTCAGTGCAACTCACTCATATACTATGTACTACACTGTGTGTTTCTTAAATTCTAAGTTTTTCAGTGCAACTCACTCATATACTATGTACTACACTGTGCGTTTCTTATATTCTAAGTTTTTCAGTGCAACTCACTCATATACTATGTACTACACTGTGCGTTTCTTATATTCTAAGTTTTTCAGTGCAACTCACTCATATACTATGTACTACACTGTGCATTTCGTGTAATGCGGGTTTTTCAGTAAATTCTAAGTTTTTCAGTGCAACTCACTCATATACTATGTACTACACTGTGCGTTTCTTATATTCTAAGTTTTTCAGTGCAACTCACTCATATACTATGTACTACACTGTGCGTTTCTTATATTCTAAGTTTTTCAGTGCAACTCACTCATATACTATGTACTACACTGTGCGTTTCTTATATTCTAAGTTTTTCAGTGCAACTCACTCATATACTATGTACTACAATGTGCATTTCTTAAATTCTAAGTTTTTCAGTGCAACTCACTCATATACTATGTACTACAATGTGCGTTTCTTATATTCTAAGTTTTTCAGTGCAACTCACTCATATACTATGTACTACACTGTGCGTTTCTTATATTCTAAGTTTTTCAGTGCAACTCACTCATATACTATGTACTACACTGTGCGTTTCTTATATTCTAAGTTTTTCAGTGCAACTCACTCATATACTATGTACTACACTGTGCGTTTCTTATATTCTAAGTTTTTCAGTGCAACTCACTCATATATTATGTACTACACTGTGCGTTTCTTATATTCTAAGTTTTTCAGTGAAACTCACTCATATACTATGTACTACACTCTGCGTTTCTTATATTCTAAGTTTTTCAGTGCAACTCACTCATGTCCTATGTACTACGGTGTGCTATTCTTATATTCTAAGTTTTTCAGTGCAACTCACTCATATACTATGTACTACACTGTGCGTTTCTTATATTCTAAGTTTTTCAGTGCAACTCACTCATATACTATGTACTACACTGTGCGTTTCTTATATTCTAAGTTTTTCAGTGCAACTCACTCATATACTATGTACTACACTGTGCGTTTCTTATATTCTAAGTTTTTCAGTGCAACTCACTCATATATTATGTACTACACTGTGCGTTTCTTATATTCTAAGTTTTTCAGTGCAACTCACTCATATACTATGTACTACACTGTGCGTTTCTTATATTCTAAGTTTTTCAGTGCAACTCACTCATATACTATGTACTACACGTTGCGTTTCTTATATTCTAAATTTTTCAGTGCAACTCATTCATATACTATGTACTACACTGTGCATTTCGTGTAATGCGGGTTTTTCAGTAAATTCTAAGTTTTTCAGTGCAACTCACTCATATACTATGTACTACACTGTGCGTTTCTTATATTCTAAGTTTTTTAGTGCAACTCACTCATATACTATGTACTACACTGTGCGTTTCTTATATTCTAAGTTTTTCAGTGCAACTCACTCATATACTATGTACTACACTGTGCGTTTCTTATACTCTAAGTTTTTCAGTGCAACTCACTCATATACTTTGTACTACACTGTGCGTTTCTTATATTCTAAGTTTTTCAGTGCAACTCACTCATATACTATGTACTACACTGTGCGTTTCTTAAATTCTAAGTTTTTCAGTGCAACTCATTCATATACTATGTACTAAACTGTGCATTTCGTGTAATGCGGGTTTTTCAGTATATTCTAAGTTTTTCAGTGCAACTCACTCATATGCTATGTACTACACTGTGCGTTTCTTATATTCTAAGTTTTTCAGTGCAACTCACTCATATACTATGTACTACACTCTGCGTTTCTTATATTCTAAGTTTTTCAGTGCAACTCTATCATATACTATGTACTACACTCTGCGTTTCTTATATTCTAAGTTTTTCAGTGCAACTCACTCATATACTATGTACTACACTGTGCGTTTCTTATATTCTAAGTTTTTCAGTGCAACTCACTCATATACTATGTACTACACGTTGCGTTTCTTATAATCTAAGTTTTTCAGTGCAACTCACTCATATACTATGTACTACACTGTGCGTTTCTTATATTCTAAGTTTTTCAGTGCAACTCACTCATATACTATGTACTACACTGTGCATTTCGTGTAATGCGGGTTTTTCAGTAAATTCTAAGTTTTTCAGTGCAACTCACTCATATACTATGTACTACACTGTGCGTTTCTTATATTCTAAGTTTTTCAGTGCAACTCACTCATATACTATGTACTACACTGTGCGTTTCTTATATTCTAAGTTTTTCAGTGCAACTCACTCATATACTATGTACTACACTGTGCGTTTCTTATATTCTAAGTTTTTCAGAGCAACTCACTCATATACTATGTACTACACGTTGCGTTTCTTATATTCTAAGTTTTTCAGTGCAACTCACTCATATACTATGTACTACACTGTGCGTTTCTTATATTCTAAGTTTTCCAGTGAAACTCACTCATATACTATGTACTACACTGTGCGTTTCTTATATTCTAAGTTTTTCAGTGCAACTCACTCATATACTATGTACTACACTGTGCGTTTCTTAAATTCTAAATTTTTCATTGCAACTCACTCATATACTATGTACTACAATGTGCGTATCTTATATTCTAAGTTTTTCAGTGCAACTCACTCATATACTATGTACTACACTGTGCGTTTCTTATATTATAAGTTTTTCAGTGCAACTCACTCATATACTATGTACTACACTGTGCGTTTCTTATATTCTAAGTTTTTCAGTGCAACTCACTCATATACTATGTACTACACTGTGCGTTTCTTATATTCTAAGTTTTTCAGTACAACTCACTCATATACTATGTACTACACTGTGCGTTTCTTATATTCTAAGTTTTTCAGTGCAACTCACTCATATACTATGTACTACACTCTGCGTTTCTTATATTCTAAGTTTTTCAGTGCAACTCTATCATATACTATGTACTACACTCTGCGTTTCTTATATTCTAAGTTTTTCAGTGCAACTCACTCATATACTATGTACTACACTGTGCGTTTCTTATATTCTAAGTTTTTCAGTGCAACTCACTCATATACTATGTACTACACGTTGCGTTTCTTATAATCTAAGTTTTTCAGTGCAACTCACTCATATACTATGTACTACACTGTGCGTTTCTTATATTCTAAGTTTTTCAGTGCAACTCACTCATATACTATGTACTACACTGTGCGTTTCTTAAATTCTAACTTTTTCAGTGCAACTCACTCATATACTATGTACTACACTGTGTGTTTCTTAAATTCTAAGTTTTTCAGTGCAACTCACTCATATACTATGTACTACACTGTGCGTTTCTTATATTCTAAGTTTTTCAGTGCAACTCACTCATATACTATGTACTACACTGTGCATTTCATGTAATGCGGGTTTTTCAGTAAATTCTAAGTTTTTCAGTGCAACTCACTCATATACTATGTACTACACTGTGCGTTTCTTATATTCTAAGTTTTTCAGTGCAACTCACTCATATACTATGTACTACACTGTGCGTTTCTTATATTCTAAGTTTTTCAGTGCAACTCATTCATATACTATGTACTACACTGTGCGTTTCTTATATTCTAAGTTTTTCAGTGCAACTCACTCATATACTATGTACTACACTGTGCGTTTCTTATATTCTAAATTTTTCAGTGCAACTCACTCATATACTATATACTACACTGTGCATTTCGTGTAATGCGGGTTTTTCAGTAAATTCTAAGTTTTTCAGTGAAACTCACTCATATACTATGTACTACACTGTGCGTTTCTTATATTCTAAGTTTTTCAGTGCAACTCACTCATATACATGTACTACACTGTGCGTTTCTTCTATTCTAAGTTTTTCAGTGAAACTCACTCATATACTATGTACTACACTGTGCGTTTCTTATATTCTAAGTTTTTCAGTGCAACTCACTCATATACTATGTACTACACTGTGCGTTTCTTAAATTCTAAATTTTTCAGTGCAACTCACTCATATACTATGTACTACAATGTGCGTTTCTTATATTCTAAGTTTTTCTGTGCAACTCACTCATATACTATGTACTACACTGTGCGTTTCTTATATTATAAGTTTTTCAGTGCAACTCACTCATATACTATGTACTACACTGTGCGTTTCTTATATTCTAAGTTTTTCAGTGCAACTCACTCATATACTATGTACTACACTGTGCGTTTCTTATATTCTAAGTTTTTCAGTACAACTCACTCATATACTATGTACTACACTGTGCGTTTCTTATATTCTAAGTTTTTCAGTGCAACTCACTCATATACTATGTACTACACTCTGCGTTTCTTATATTCTAAGTTTTTCAGTGCAACTCTATCATATACTATGTACTACACTCTGCGTTTCTTATATTCTAAGTTTTTCAGTGCAACTCACTCATATACTATGTACTACACTGTGCGTTTCTTATATTCTAAGTTTTTCAGTGCAACTCACTCATATACTATGTACTACACGTTGCGTTTCTTATAATCTAAGTTTTTCAGTGCAACTCACTCATATACTATGTACTACACTGTGCGTTTCTTATATTCTAAGTTTTTCAGTGCAACTCACTCATATACTATGTACTACACTGTGCGTTTCTTAAATTCTAACTTTTTCAGTGCAACTCACTCATATACTATGTACTACACTGTGTGTTTCTTAAATTCTAAGTTTTTCAGTGCAACTCACTCATATACTATGTACTACACTGTGCGTTTCTTATATTCTAAGTTTTTCAGTGCAACTCACTCATATACTATGTACTACACTGTGCATTTCGTGTAATGCGGGTTTTTCAGTAAATTCTAAGTTTTTCAGTGCAACTCACTCATATACTATGTACTACACTGTGCGTTTCTTATATTCTAAGTTTTTCAGTGCAACTCACTCATATACTATGTACTACACTGTGCGTTTCTTATATTCTAAGTTTTTCAGTGCAACTCACTCATATACTATGTACTACACTGTGCGTTTCTTATATTCTAAGTTTTTCAGTGCAACTCACTCATATACTATGTACTACACTGTGCGTTTCTTAAATTCTAAGTTTTTCAGTGCAACTCACTCATATACTATGTACTACAATGTCGTTTCTTATATTCTAAGTTTTTCAGTGCAACTCACTCATATACTATGTACTACACTGTGCGTTTCTTATATTCTAAATTTTTCAGTGCAACTCACTCATATACTATGTACTACACTGTGCGTTTCTTATATTCAAAGTTTTTCAGTGCAACTCACTCATATACTATGTACTACACTGTGCATTTCGTGTAATGCGGGTTTTTCAGTAAATTCTAAATTTTTCAGTGAAACTCACTCATATACTATGTACTACACTGTGCGTTTCTTATATTCTAAGTTTTTCAGTGCAACTCACTCATGTACTATGTACTACAGTGTGCGTTTCTTATATTCTAAGTTTTTCAGTGCAACTCACTCATATACTATGTACTACACTGTGCGTTTCTTATATTCTAAGTTTTTCAGTGCAACTCACTCATATACTATGTACTACACTGTGCGTTTCTTATATTCTAAGTTTTTCAGTGCAACTCACTCATATACTATGTACTACACTGTGCGTTTCTTATATTCTAAGTTTTTCAGTGCAACTCACTCATATATTATGTACTACACTGTGCATTTCTTATATTCTAAGTTTTTCAGTGCAACTCACTCATATACTATGTACTACACTGTGCGTTTCTTATACTCTAAGTTTTTCAGTGCAACTCACTCATATACTATGTACTACACTGTGCGTTTCTTATATTCTAAGTTTTTCAGTGCAACTCATTCATATACTATGTACTACACTGTGCATTTCGTGTAATGCGGGTTTTTCAGTAAATTCTAAGTTTTTCAGTGCAACTAACTCATGTACTATGTACTACAGTGTGCTATTCTTATATTCTAAGTTTTTCAGTGCAACTCACTCATATACTATGTACTACACTGTGCGTTTCTTATATTCTAAGTTTTTCAGTGCAACTCACTCATATACTATGTACTACACTGTGCGTTTCTTATACTCTAAGTTTTTCAGTGCAACTCACTCATATACTTTGTACTACACTGTGCGTTTCTTATATTCTAAGTTTTTCAGTGCAACTCACTCATATACTATGTACTACACTGTGCGTTTCTTAAATTCTAAGTTTTTCAGTGCAACTCACTCATATACTATGTACTACACTGTGCGTTTCTTATATTCTAAGTTTTTCTGTGCAACTCACTCATATACTATGTACTACTCTGTGCATTTCGTGTAATGCGGGTTTTTCAGTAAATTCTAAGTTTTTCAGTGCAACTCACTCATATACTATGTACTACACTGTGCGTTTCTTATATTCTAAGTTTTTCAGTGCAACTCACTCATATACTATGTACTACACTGTGCGTTTCTTATATTCTAAGTTTTTCAGTGCAACTCACTCATATACTATGTACTACACTGTGCGTTTCTTATATTCTAAGTTTTTCAGTGCAACTCACTCATATACTATGTACTACACTGTGCGTTTCTTATATTCTAAGTTTTTCAGTGCAACTCACTCATATACAATGTACTACACTGTGCATTTCGTGTAATGCGGGTTTTTCAGTAAATTCTAAGTTTTTCAGAGCAACTCACTCATATACTATGTACTACACTGTGCGTTTCTTATATTCTAAGTTTTTCAGTGCAACTCACTCATATACTATGTACTACACTGTGCGTTTCTTATATTCTAAGTTTTTCAGTGCAACTCACTCATATACTATGTACTACACTGTGCGTTTCTTATATTCTAAGTTTTTCAGTGCAACTCACTCATATACTATGTACTACACTGTGCGTTTCTTATATTCTAAGTTTTTCAGTGCAACTCATTCATATACTATGTACTACATGGTGCGTTTCTTATATTCTAAGTTTTTCAGTGCAACTCACTCATATACTATGTACTACACTGTGCATTTCGTGTAATGCGGGTTTTTCAGTAAATTCTAAGTTTTTCAGTGCAACTCACTCATATACTATGTACTACACTCTGCGTTTCTTATATTCTAAGTGTTTCAGTGCAACTCACTCATATACTATGTACTACAGTGTGCGTTTCTTATATTCTAAATTTTTCAGTGCAACTCACTCATATACTATGTACTACACTGTGCGTTCTTATATTCTAAGTTTTTCAGTGCAACTCACTCATATACTATGTACTACACTGTGCGTTTCTTAAATTCTAAGTTTTTCAGTGCAACTCACTCATATACTATGTACTACAATGTGCGTTTCTTATATTCTAAGTTTTTCAGTGCAACTCACTCATATACTATGTACTACACTGTGCGTTTCTTATATTCTAAGTTTTTCAGTGCAACTCACTCATATACTATGTACTACACTGTGCATTTCGTGTAATGCGGGTTTTTCAGTAAATTCTAAGTTTTTCAGAGCAACTCACTCATATACTATGTACTACACGTTGCGTTTCTTATATTCTAAGTTTTTCAGTGCAACTCACTCATATACTATGTACTACACTGTGCGTTTCTTATATTCTAAGTTTTTCAGTGAAACTCACTCATATACTATGTACTACACTGTGCGTTTCTTATATTCTAAGTTTTTCAGTGCAACTCAATCATATACTATGTACTACACTGTGCGTTTCTTAAATTCTAAATTTTTCATTGCAACTCACTCATATACTATGTACTACAATGTGCGTTTCTTATATTCTAAGTTTTTCAGTGCAACTCACTCATATACTATGTACTACACTGTGCGTTTCTTATATTATAAGTTTTTCAGTGCAACTCACTCATATACTATGTACTACACTGTGCGTTTCTTATATTCTAAGTTTTTCAGTGCAACTCACTCATATACTATGTACTACACTGTGCGTTTCTTATATTCTAAGTTTTTCAGTACAACTCACTCATATACTATGTACTACACTGTGCGTTTCTTATATTCTAAGTTTTTCAGTGCAACTCACTCATATACTATGTACTACACTCTGCGTTTCTTATATTCTAAGTTTTTCAGTGCAACTCTATCATATACTATGTACTACACTCTGCGTTTCTTATATTCTAAGTTTTTCAGTGCAACTCACTCATATACTATGTACTACACTGTGCGTTTCTTATATTCTAAGTTTTTCAGTGCAACTCACTCATATACTATGTACTACACTGTGCGTTTCTTATATTCTAAGTTTTTCAGTGCAACTCACTCATATACTATGTACTACACTGTGCGTTTCTGAAATTCTAACTTTTTCAGTGCAACTCACTCATATACTATGTACTACACTGTGTGTTTCTTAAATTCTAAGTTTTTCAGTGCAACTCACTCATATACTATGTACTACACTGTGCGTTTCTTATATTCTAAGTTTTTCAGTGCAACTCACTCATATACTATGTACTACACTGTGCGTTTCTTATATTCTAAGTTTTTCAGTGCAACTCACTCATATACTATGTACTACACTGTGCATTTCGTGTAATGCGGGTTTTTCAGTGAATTCTAAGTTTTTCAGGGCAACTCACTCATATACTATGTACTACACTGTGCGTTTCTTATATTCTAAGTTTTTCAGTGCAACTCACTCATATACTATGTACTACACTGTGCGTTTCTTATATTCTAAGTTTTTCAGTGCAACTCACTCATATACTATGTACTACACTGTGCGTTTCTTATATTCTAAGTTTTTCAGTGCAACTCACTCATATACTATGTACTACAATGTGCATTTCTTAAATTCTAAGTTTTTCAGTGCAACTCACTCATATACTATGTACTACAATGTGCGTTTCTTATATTCTAAGTTTTTCAGTGCAACTCACTCATATACTATGTACTACACTGTGCGTTTCTTATATTCTAAGTTTTTCAGTGCAACTCACTCATATACTATGTACTACACTGTGCGTTTCTTATATTCTAAGTTTTTCAGTGCAACTCACTCATATACTATGTACTACACTGTGCGTTTCTTATATTCTAAGTTTTTCAGTGCAACTCACTCATATATTATGTACTACACTGTGCGTTTCTTATATTCTAAGTTTTTCAGTGAAACTCACTCATATACTATGTACTACACTCTGCGTTTCTTATATTCTAAGTTTTTCAGTGCAACTCACTCAAGTCCTATGTACTACGGTGTGCTATTCTTATATTCTAAGTTTTTCAGTGCAACTCACTCATATACTATGTACTACACTGTGCGTTTCTTATATTCTAAGTTTTTCAGTGCAACTCACTCATATACTATGTACTACACTGTGCGTTTCTTATATTCTAAGTTTTTCAGTGCAACTCACTCATATACTATGTACTACACTGTGCGTTTCTTATATTCTAAGTTTTTCAGTGCAACTCACTCATATATTATGTACTACACTGTGCGTTTCTTATATTCTAAGTTTTTCAGTGCAACTCACTCATATACTATGTACTACACTGTGCGTTTCTTATATTCTAAGTTTTTCAGTGCAACTCACTCATATACTATGTACTACACGTTGCGTTTCTTATATTCTAAATTTTTCAGTGCAACTCATTCATATACTATGTACTACACTGTGCATTTCGTGTAATGCGGGTTTTTCAGTAAATTCTAAGTTTTTCAGTGCAACTCACTCATAAACTATGTACTACACTGTGCGTTTCTTATATTCTAAGTTTTTCAGTGCAACTCACTCATATACTATGTACTACACTGTGCGTTTCTTATATTCTAAGTTTTTCAGTGCAACTCACTCATATACTATGTACTACACTGTGCGTTTCTTATATTCTAAGTTTTTCAGTGCAACTCACTCATATACTATGTACTACACTGTGCGTTTCTTAAATTCTAAGTTTTTCAGTGCAACTCACTCATATACTATGTACTACACTGTGCGTTTCTTATATTCTAAGTTTTTCAGTGCAACTCACTCATATACAATGTACTACACTGTGCGTTTCTTATATTCAAAGTTTTTCAGTGCAACTCACTCATATACTATGTACTACACTGTGCATTTCGTGTAATGCGGGTTTTTCAGTAAATTCTAAGTTTTTCAGTGAAACTCACTCATATACTATGTACTACACTGTGCGTTTCTTATATTCTAAGTTTTTCAGTGCAACTCACTCATGTACTATGTACTACAGTGTGCGTTTCTTATATTCTAAGTTTTTCAGTGCAACTCACTCATATACTATGTACTACACTGTGCGTTTCTTATATTCTAAGTTTTTCAGTGCAACTCACTCATATACTATGTACTACACTGTGCGTTTCTTATATTCTAAGTTTTTCAGTGCAACTCACTCATATACTATGTACTACACTGTGCGTTTCTTATATTCTAAGTTTTTCAGTGCAATTCACTCATATATTATGTACTACACTGTGCATTTCTTATATTCTAAGTTTTTCAGTGCAACTCACTCATATACTATGTACTACACTGTGCGTTTCTTATACTCTAAGTTTTTCAGTGCAACTCACTCATATACTATGTACTACACTGTGCGTTTCTTATATTCTAAGTTTTTCAGTGCAACTCATTCATATACTATGTACTACACTGTGCATTTCGTGTAATGCGGGTTTTTCAGTAAATTCTAAGTTTTTCAGTGCAACTCACTCATGTACTATGTACTACAGTGTGCTATTCTTATATTCTAAGTTTTTCAGTGCAACTCACTCATATACTATGTACTACACTGTGCGTTTCTTATATTCTAAGTTTTTCAGTGCAACTCACTCATATACTATGTACTACACTGTGCGTTTCTTATACTCTAAGTTTTTCAGTGCAACTCACTCATATACTTTGTACTACACTGTGCGTTTCTTATATTCTAAGTTTTTCAGTGCAACTCACTCATATACTATGTACTACACTGTGCGTTTCTTAAATTCTAAGTTTTTCAGTGCAACTCACTCATATACTATGTACTACACTGTGCGTTTCTTATATTCTAAGTTTTTCTGTGCAACTCACTCATATACTATGTACTACTCTGTGCATTTCGTGTAATGCGGGTTTTTCAGTAAATTCTAAGTTTTTCAGTGCAACTCACTCATATACTATGTACTACACTGTGCGTTTCTTATATTCTAAGTTTTTCAGTGCAACTCACTCATATACTATGTACTACACTGTGCGTTTCTTATATTCTAAGTTTTTCAGTGCAACTCACTCATATACTATGTACTACACTGTGCGTTTCTTATATTCTAAGTTTTTCAGTGCAACTCACTCATATACTATGTACTACACTGTGCGTTTCTTATATTCTAAGTTTTTCAGTGCAACTCACTCATATACTATGTACTACACTGTGCGTTTCTTATATTCTAAGTTTTTCAGTGCAACTCACTCATATACTATGTACTACACTGTGCGTTTCTTATATTCTAAGTTTTTCAGTGCAACTCACTCATATACTATGTACTACACTGTGCGTTTCTTATATTCTAAGTTTTTCAGTGCAACTCACTCATATACAATGTACTACACTGTGCATTTCGTGTAATGCGGGTTTTTCAGTAAATTCTAAGTTTTTCAGAGCAACTCACTCATATACTATGTACTACACTGTGCGTTTCTTATATTCTAAGTTTTTCAGTGCAACTCACTCATATACTATGTACTACACTGTGCGTTTCTTATATTCTAAGTTTTTCAGTGCAACTCACTCATATACTATGTACTACACTGTGCGTTTCTTATATTCTAAGTTTTTCAGTGCAACTCACTCATATACTATGTACTACACTGTGCGTTTCTTATATTCTAAGTTTTTCAGTGCAACTCATTCATATACTATGTACTACATGGTGCGTTTCTTATATTCTAAGTTTTTCAGTGCAACTCACTCATATACTATGTACTACACTGTGCATTTCGTGTAATGCGGGTTTTTCAGTAAATTCTAAGTTTTTCAGTGCAACTCACTCATATACTATGTACTACACTCTGCGTTTCTTATATTCTAAGTGTTTCAGTGCAACTCACTCATATACTATGTACTACAGTGTGCGTTTCTTATATTCTAAATTTTTCAGTGCAACTCACTCATATACTATGTACTACACTGTGCGTTCTTATATTCTAAGTTTTTCAGTGCAACTCACTCATATACTATGTACTACACTGTGCGTTTCTTAAATTCTAAGTTTTTCAGTGCAACTCACTCATATACTATGTACTACAATGTGCGTTTCTTATATTCTAAGTTTTTCAGTGCAACTCACTCATATACTATGTACTACACTGTGCGTTTCTTATATTCTAAGTTTTTCAGTGCAACTCACTCATATACTATGTACTACACTGTGCATTTCGTGTAATGCGGGTTTTTCAGTAAATTCTAAGTTTTTCAGAGCAACTCACTCATATACTATGTACTACACGTTGCGTTTCTTATATTCTAAGTTTTTCAGTGCAACTCACTCATATACTATGTACTACACTGTGCGTTTCTTATATTCTAAGTTTTTCAGTGAAACTCACTCATATACTATGTACTACACTGTGCGTTTCTTATATTCTAAGTTTTTCAGTGCAACTCACTCATATACTATGTACTACACTGTGCGTTTCTTAAATTCTAAATTTTTCATTGCAACTCACTCATATACTATGTACTACAATGTGCGTTTCTTATATTCTAAGTTTTTCAGTGCAACTCACTCATATACTATGTACTACACTGTGCGTTTCTTATATTATAAGTTTTTCAGTGCAACTCACTCATATACTATGTACTACACTGTGCGTTTCTTATATTCTAAGTTTTTCAGTGCAACTCACTCATATACTATGTACTACACTGTGCGTTTCTTATATTCTAAGTTTTTCAGTACAACTCACTCATATACTATGTACTACACTGTGCGTTTCTTATATTCTAAGTTTTTCAGTGCAACTCACTCATATACTATGTACTACACTCTGCGTTTCTTATATTCTAAGTTTTTCAGTGCAACTCTATCATATACTATGTACTACACTCTGCGTTTCTTATATTCTAAGTTTTTCAGTGCAACTCACTCATATACTATGTACTACACTGTGCGTTTCTTATATTCTAAGTTTTTCAGTGCAACTCACTCATATACTATGTACTACACGTTGCGTTTCTTATAATCTAAGTTTTTCAGTGCAACTCACTCATATACTATGTACTACACTGTGCGTTTCTTATATTCTAAGTTTTTCAGTGCAACTCACTCATATACTATGTACTACACTGTGCGTTTCTTAAATTCTAACTTTTTCAGTGCAACTCACTCATATACTATGTACTACACTGTGTGTTTCTTAAATTCTAAGTTTTTCAGTGCAACTCACTCATATACTATGTACTACACTGTGCGTTTCTTATATTCTAAGTTTTTCAGTGCAACTCACTCATATACTATGTACTACACTGTGCGTTTCTTATATTCTAAGTTTTTCAGTGCAACTCACTCATATACTATGTACTACACTGTGCATTTCGTGTAATGCGGGTTTTTCAGTGAATTCTAAGTTTTTCAGTGCAACTCACTCATATACTATGTACTACAATGTGCATTTCTTAAATTCTAAGTTTTTCAGTGCAACTCACTCATATACTATGTACTACAATGTGCGTTTCTTATATTCTAAGTTTTTCAGTGCAACTCACTCATATACTATGTACTACACTGTGCGTTTCTTATATTCTAAGTTTTTCAGTGCAACTCACTCATATACTATGTACTACACTGTGCGTTTCTTATATTCTAAGTTTTTCAGTGCAACTCACTCATATACTATGTACTACACTGTGCGTTTCTTATATTCTAAGTTTTTCAGTGCAACTCACTCATATATTATGTACTACACTGTGCGTTTCTTATATTCTAAGTTTTTCAGTGAAACTCACTCATATACTATGTACTACACTCTGCGTTTCTTATATTCTAAGTTTTTCAGTGCAACTCACTCAAGTCCTATGTACTACGGTGTGCTATTCTTATATTCTAAGTTTTTCAGTGCAACTCACTCATATACTATGTACTACACTGTGCGTTTCTTATATTCTAAGTTTTTCAGTGCAACTCACTCATATACTATGTACTACACTGTGCGTTTCTTATATTCTAAGTTTTTCAGTGCAACTCACTCATATACTATGTACTACACTGTGCGTTTCTTATATTCTAAGTTTTTCAGTGCAACTCACTCATATATTATGTACTACACTGTGCGTTTCTTATATTCTAAGTTTTTCAGTGCAACTCACTCATATACTATGTACTACACTGTGCGTTTCTTATATTCTAAGTTTTTCAGTGCAACTCACTCATATACTATGTACTACACGTTGCGTTTCTTATATTCTAAATTTTTCAGTGCAACTCATTCATATACTATGTACTACACTGTGCATTTCGTGTAATGCGGGTTTTTCAGTAAATTCTAAGTTTTTCAGTGCAACTCACTCATATACTATGTACTACACTGTGCGTTTCTTATATTCTAAGTTTTTCAGTGCAACTCACTCATATACTATGTACTACACTGTGCGTTTCTTATATTCTAAGTTTTTCAGTGCAACTCACTCATATACTATGTACTACACTGTGCGTTTCTTATATTCTAAGTTTTTCAGTGCAACTCACTCATATACTATGTACTACACTGTGCGTTTCTTAAATTCTAAGTTTTTCAGTGCAACTCACTCATATACTATGTACTACACTGTGCGTTTCTTATATTCTAAGTTTTTCAGTGCAACTCACTCATATACAATGTACTACACTGTGCGTTTCTTATATTCAAAGTTTTTCAGTGCAACTCACTCATATACTATGTACTACACTGTGCATTTCGTGTAATGCGGGTTTTTCAGTAAATTCTAAGTTTTTCAGTGAAACTCACTCATATACTATGTACTACACTGTGCGTTTCTTATATTCTAAGTTTTTCAGTGCAACTCACTCATGTACTATGTACTACAGTGTGCGTTTCTTATATTCTAAGTTTTTCAGTGCAACTCACTCATATACTATGTACTACACTGTGCGTTTCTTATATTCTAAGTTTTTCAGTGCAACTCACTCATATACTATGTACTACACTGTGCGTTTCTTATATTCTAAGTTTTTCAGTGCAACTCACTCATATACTATGTACTACACTGTGCGTTTCTTATATTCTAAGTTTTTCAGTGCAATTCACTCATATATTATGTACTACACTGTGCATTTCTTATATTCTAAGTTTTTCAGTGCAACTCACTCATATACTATGTACTACACTGTGCGTTTCTTATACTCTAAGTTTTTCAGTGCAACTCACTCATATACTATGTACTACACTGTGCGTTTCTTATATTCTAAGTTTTTCAGTGCAACTCATTCATATACTATGTACTACACTGTGCATTTCGTGTAATGCGGGTTTTTCAGTAAATTCTAAGTTTTTCAGTGCAACTCACTCATGTACTATGTACTACAGTGTGCTATTCTTATATTCTAAGTTTTTCAGTGCAACTCACTCATATACTATGTACTACACTGTGCGTTTCTTATATTCTAAGTTTTTCAGTGCAACTCACTCATATACTATGTACTACACTGTGCGTTTCTTATACTCTAAGTTTTTCAGTGCAACTCACTCATATACTTTGTACTACACTGTGCGTTTCTTATATTCTAAGTTTTTCAGTGCAACTCACTCATATACTATGTACTACACTGTGCGTTTCTTAAATTCTAAGTTTTTCAGTGCAACTCACTCATATACTATGTACTACACTGTGCGTTTCTTATATTCTAAGTTTTTCTGTGCAACTCACTCATATACTATGTACTACTCTGTGCATTTCGTGTAATGCGGGTTTTTCAGTAAATTCTAAGTTTTTCAGTGCAACTCACTCATATACTATGTACTACACTGTGCGTTTCTTATATTCTAAGTTTTTCAGTGCAACTCACTCATATACTATGTACTACACTGTGCGTTTCTTATATTCTAAGTTTTTCAGTGCAACTCACTCATATACTATGTACTACACTGTGCGTTTCTTATATTCTAAGTTTTTCAGTGCAACTCACTCATATACTATGTACTACACTGTGCGTTTCTTATATTCTAAGTTTTTCAGTGCAACTCACTCATATACTATGTACTACACTGTGCGTTTCTTATATTCTAAGTTTTTCAGTGCAACTCACTCATATACTATGTACTACACTGTGCGTTTCTTATATTCTAAGTTTTTCAGTGCAACTCACTCATATACAATGTACTACACTGTGCATTTCGTGTAATGCGGGTTTTTCAGTAAATTCTAAGTTTTTCAGAGCAACTCACTCATATACTATGTACTACACTGTGCGTTTCTTATATTCTAAGTTTTTCAGTGCAACTCACTCATATACTATGTACTACACTGTGCGTTTCTTATATTCTAAGTTTTTCAGTGCAACTCACTCATATACTATGTACTACACTGTGCGTTTCTTATATTCTAAGTTTTTCAGTGCAACTCACTCATATACTATGTACTACACTGTGCGTTTCTTATATTCTAAGTTTTTCAGTGCAACTCATTCATATACTATGTACTACATGGTGCGTTTCTTATATTCTAAGTTTTTCAGTGCAACTCACTCATATACTATGTACTACACTGTGCATTTCGTGTAATGCGGGTTTTTCAGTAAATTCTAAGTTTTTCAGTGCAACTCACTCATATACTATGTACTACACTCTGCGTTTCTTATATTCTAAGTGTTTCAGTGCAACTCACTCATATACTATGTACTACAGTGTGCGTTTCTTATATTCTAAATTTTTCAGTGCAACTCACTCATATACTATGTACTACACTGTGCGTTCTTATATTCTAAGTTTTTCAGTGCAACTCACTCATATACTATGTACTACACTGTGCGTTTCTTAAATTCTAAGTTTTTCAGTGCAACTCACTCATATACTATGTACTACAATGTGCGTTTCTTATATTCTAAGTTTTTCAGTGCAACTCACTCATATACTATGTACTACACTGTGCGTTTCTTATATTCTAAGTTTTTCAGTGCAACTCACTCATATACTATGTACTACACTGTGCATTTCGTGTAATGCGGGTTTTTCAGTAAATTCTAAGTTTTTCAGAGCAACTCACTCATATACTATGTACTACACGTTGCGTTTCTTATATTCTAAGTTTTTCAGTGCAACTCACTCATATACTATGTACTACACTGTGCGTTTCTTATATTCTAAGTTTTTCAGTGAAACTCACTCATATACTATGTACTACACTGTGCGTTTCTTATATTCTAAGTTTTTCAGTGCAACTCACTCATATACTATGTACTACACTGTGCGTTTCTTATATTATAAGTTTTTCAGTGCAACTCACTCATATACTATGTACTACACTGTGCGTTTCTTATATTCTAAGTTTTTCAGTGCAACTCACTCATATACTATGTACTACACTGTGCGTTTCTTATATTCTAAGTTTTTCAGTACAACTCACTCATATACTATGTACTACACTGTGCGTTTCTTATATTCTAAGTTTTTCAGTGCAACTCACTCATATACTATGTACTACACTCTGCGTTTCTTATATTCTAAGTTTTTCAGTGCAACTCTATCATATACTATGTACTACACTCTGCGTTTCTTATATTCTAAGTTTTTCAGTGCAACTCACTCATATACTATGTACTACACTGTGCGTTTCTTATATTCTAAGTTTTTCAGTGCAACTCACTCATATACTATGTACTACACGTTGCGTTTCTTATAATCTAAGTTTTTCAGTGCAACTCACTCATATACTATGTACTACACTGTGCGTTTCTTATATTCTAAGTTTTTCAGTGCAACTCACTCATATACTATGTACTACACTGTGCGTTTCTTAAATTCTAACTTTTTCAGTGCAACTCACTCATATACTATGTACTACACTGTGTGTTTCTTAAATTCTAAGTTTTTCAGTGCAACTCACTCATATACTATGTACTACACTGTGCGTTTCTTATATTCTAAGTTTTTCAGTGCAACTCACTCATATACTATGTACTACACTGTGCGTTTCTTATATTCTAAGTTTTTCAGTGCAACTCACTCATATACTATGTACTACACTGTGCATTTCGTGTAATGCGGGTTTTTCAGTGAATTCTAAGTTTTTCAGTGCAACTCACTCATATACTATGTACTACACTGTGCGTTTCTTATATTCTAAGTTTTTCAGTGCAACTCACTCATATACTATGTACTACACTGTGCGTTTCTTATATTCTAAGTTTTTCAGTGCAACTCACTCATATACTATGTACTACACTGTGCGTTTCTTATATTCTAAGTTTTTCAGTGCAACTCACTCATATACTATGTACTACAATGTGCATTTCTTAAATTCTAAGTTTTTCAGTGCAACTCACTCATATACTATGTACTACACTGTGCGTTTCTTATATTCTAAGTTTTTCAGTGCAACTCACTCATATACTATGTACTACACTGTGCGTTTCTTATATTCTAAGTTTTTCAGTGCAACTCACTCATATACTATGTACTACACTGTGCGTTTCTTATATTCTAAGTTTTTCAGTGCAACTCACTCATATACTATGTACTACACTGTGCGTTTCTTATATTCTAAGTTTTTCAGTGCAACTCACTCATATATTATGTACTACACTGTGCGTTTCTTATATTCTAAGTTTTTCAGTGAAACTCACTCATATACTATGTACTACACTGTGCGTTTCTTATATTCTAAGTTTTTCAGTGCAACTCACTCAAGTCCTATGTACTACGGTGTGCTATTCTTATATTCTAAGTTTTTCAGTGCAACTCACTCATATACTATGTACTACACTGTGCGTTTCTTATATTCTAAGTTTTTCAGTGCAACTCACTCATATACTATGTACTACACTGTGCGTTTCTTATATTCTAAGTTTTTCAGTGCAACTCACTCATATACTATGTACTACACTGTGCGTTTCTTATATTCTAAGTTTTTCAGTGCAACTCACTCATATATTATGTACTACACTGTGCGTTTCTTATATTCTAAGTTTTTCAGTGCAACTCACTCATATACTATGTACTACACTGTGCGTTTCTTATATTCTAAGTTTTTCAGTGCAACTCACTCATATACTATGTACTACACGTTGCGTTTCTTATATTCTAAATTTTTCAGTGCAACTCATTCATATACTATGTACTACACTGTGCATTTCGTGTAATGCGGGTTTTTCAGTAAATTCTAAGTTTTTCAGTGCAACTCACTCATATACTATGTACTACACTGTGCGTTTCTTATATTCTAAGTTTTTTAGTGCAACTCACTCATATACTATGTACTACACTGTGCGTTTCTTATATTCTAAGTTTTTCAGTGCAACTCACTCATATACTATGTACTACACTGTGCGTTTCTTATACTCTAAGTTTTTCAGTGCAACTCACTCATATACTTTGTACTACACTGTGCGTTTCTTATATTCTAAGTTTTTCAGTGCAACTCACTCATATACTATGTACTACACTGTGCGTTTCTTAAATTCTAAGTTTTTCAGTGCAACTCACTCATATACTATGTACTAAACTGTGCATTTCGTGTAATGCGGGTTTTTCAGTATATTCTAAGTTTTTCAGTGCAACTCACTCATATACTATGTACTACACTGTGCGTTTCTTATATTCTAAGTTTTTCAGTGCAACTCACTCATATACTATGTACTACACTCTGCGTTTCTTATATTCTAAGTTTTTCAGTGCAACTCTATCATATAATATGTACTACACTCTGCGTTTCTTATATTCTAAGTTTTTCAGTGCAACTCACTCATATACTATGTACTACACTGTGCGTTTCTTATATTCTAAGTTTTTCAGTGCAACTCACTCATATACTATGTACTACACGTTGCGTTTCTTATAATCTAAGTTTTTCAGTGCAACTCACTCATATACTATGTACTACACTGTGCGTTTCTTATATTCTAAGTTTTTCAGTGCAACTCACTCATATACTATGTACTACACTGTGCGTTTCTTAAATTCTAACTTTTTCAGTGCAACTCACTCATATACTATGTACTACACTGTGTGTTTCTTAAATTCTATGTTTTTCAGTGCAACTCACTCATATACTATGTACTACACTGTGCGTTTCTTATATTCTAAGTTTTTCAGTGCAACTCACTCATATACTATGTACTACACTGTGCATTTCGTGTAATGCGGGTTTTTCAGTAAATTCTAAGTTTTTCAGTGCAACTCACTCATATACTATGTACTACACTGTGCGTTTCTTATATTCTAAGTTTTTCAGTGCAACTCACTCATATACTATGTACTACACTGTGCGTTTCTTATATTCTAAGTTTTTCAGTGCAACTCACTCATATACTATGTACTACACTGTGCGTTTCTTATATTCTAAGTTTTTCAGTGCAACTCACTCATATACTATGTACTACACTGTGCGTTTCTTAAATTCTAAGTTTTTCAGTGCAACTCACTCATATACTATGTACTACAATGTCGTTTCTTATATTCTAAGTTTTTCAGTGCAACTCACTCATATACTATGTACTACACTGTGCGTTTCTTATATTCTAAATTTTTCAGTGCAACTCACTCATATACTATGTACTACACTGTGCGTTTCTTATATTCTAAGTTTTTCAGTGCAACTCACTCATATACAATGTACTACACTGTGCGTTTCTTATATTCAAAGTTTTTCAGTGCAACTCACTCATATACTATGTACTACACTGTGCGTTTCTTATATTCTAAGTTTTTCAGTGCAACTCACTCATATACTATATACTACACTGTGCATTTCGTGTAATGCGGGTTTTTCAGTAAATTCTAAGTTTTTCAGTGCAACTCACTCATATACTATGTACTACACTGTGCGTTTCTTATATTCTAAGTTTTTCAGTGCAACTCACTCATGTACTATGTACTACAGTGTGCGTTTCTTATATTCTAAGTTTTTCAGTGCAACTCACTCATATACTATGTACTACACTGTGCGTTTCTTATATTCTAAGTTTTTCAGTGCAACTCACTCATATACTATGTACTACACTGTGCGTTTCTTATATTCTAAGTTTTTCAGTGCAACTCACTCATATACTATGTACTACACTGTGCGTTTCTTATATTCTAAGTTTTTCAGTGCAACTCACTCATATATTATGTACTACACTGTGCATTTCTTATATTCTAAGTTTTTCAGTGCAACTCACTCATATACTATGTACTACACTGTGCGTTTCTTATACTCTAAGTTTTTCAGTGCAACTCACTCATATACTATGTACTACACTGTGCGTTTCTTATATTCTAAGTTTTTCAGTGCAACTCATTCATATACTATGTACTACACTGTGCATTTCGTGTAATGCGGGTTTTTCAGTAAATTCTAAGTTTTTCAGTGCAACTGACTCATATACTATGTACTACACTGTGCGTTTATTATATTCTAAATTTTTCAGTGCAACTCACTCATATACTATGTACTACACTGTGCGTTTCTTATATTCTAAGTTTTTCAGTGCAACTCACTCATATACTATGTACTACACTGTGCGTTTCTTATACTCTAAGTTTTTCAGTGCAACTCACTCATATACTTTGTACTACACTGTGCGTTTCTTATATTCTAAGTTTTTCAGTGCAACTCACTCATATACTATGTACTACACTGTGCGTTTCTTAAATTCTAAGTTTTTCAGTGCAACTCACTCATATACTATGTACTACACTGTGCGTTTCTTATATTCTAAGTTTTTCTGTGCAACTCACTCATATACTATGTACTACTCTGTGCATTTCGTGTAATGCGGGTTTTTCAGTAAATTCTAAGTTTTTCAGTGCAACTCACTCATATACTATGTACTACACTGTGCGTTTCTTATATTCTAAGTTTTTCAGTGCAACTCACTCATATACTATGTACTACACTGTGCGTTTCTTATATTCTAAGTTTTTCAGTGCAACTCACTCATATACTATGTACTACACTGTGCGTTTCTTATATTCTAAGTTTTTCAGTGCAACTCACTCATATACTATGTACTACACTGTGCGTTTCTTATATTCTAAGTTTTTCAGTGCAACTCACTCATATACAATGTACTACACTGTGCATTTCGTGTAATGCGGGTTTTTCAGTAAATTCTAAGTTTTTCAGAGCAACTCACTCATATACTATGTACTACACTGTGCGTTTCTTATATTCTAAGTTTTTCAGTGCAACTCACTCATATACTATGTACTACACTGTGCGTTTCTTATATTCTAAGTTTTTCAGTGCAACTCACTCATATACTATGTACTACACTGTGCGTTTCTTATATTCTAAGTTTTTCAGTGCAACTCACTCATATACTATGTACTACACTGTGCGTTTCTTATATTCTAAGTTTTTCAGTGCAACTCATTCATATACTATGTACTACATGGTGCGTTTCTTATATTCTAAGTTTTTCAGTGCAACTCACTCATATACTATGTACTACACTGTGCAGTTCGTGTAATGCGGGTTTTTCAGTAAATTCTAAGTTTTTCAGTGCAACTCACTCATATACTATGTACTACACTCTGCGTTTCTTATATTCTAAGTGTTTCAGTGCAACTCACTCATATACTATGTACTACAGTGTGCGTTTCTTATATTCTAAATTTTTCAGTGCAACTCACTCATATACTATGTACTACACTGTGCGTTCTTATATTCTAAGTTTTTCAGTGCAACTCACTCATATACTATGTACTACACTGTGCGTTTCTTAAATTCTAAGTTTTTCAGTGCAACTCACTCATATACTATGTACTACAATGTGGGTTTCTTATATTCTAAGTTTTTTAGTGCAACTCACTCATATACTATGTACTACACTGTGCGTTTCTTATATTCTAAGTTTTTCAGTGCAACTCACTCATATACTATGTACTACACTGTGCATTTCGTGTAATGCGGGTTTTTCAGTAAATTCTAAGTTTTTCAGAGCAACTTACTCATATACTATGTACTACACGTTGCGTTTCTTATATTCTAAGTTTTTCAGTGCAACTCACTCATATACTATGTACTACACTGTGCGTTTCTTATATTCTAAGTTTTTCAGTGAAACTCACTCATATACTATGTACTACACTGTGCGTTTCTTATATTCTAAGTTTTTCAGTGCAACTCACTCATATACTATGTACTACACTGTGCGTTTCTTAAATTCTAAATTTTTCATTGCAACTCACTCATATACTATGTACTACACTGTGCGTTTCTTATATTCTAAGTTTTTCAGTGCAACTCACTCATATACTATGTACTACACTGTGCGTTTCTTATATTATAAGTTTTTCAGTGCAACTCACTCATATACTATGTACTACACTGTGCGTTTCTTATATTCTAAGTTTTTCAGTGCAACTCACTCATATACTATGTACTACACTGTGCGTTTCTTATATTCTAAGTTTTTCAGTACAACTCACTCATATACTATGTACTACACTGTGCGTTTCTTATATTCTAAGTTTTTCAGTGCAACTCACTCATATACTATGTACTACACTCTGCGTTTCTTATATTCTAAGTTTTTCAGTGCAACTCTATCATATACTATGTACTACACTCTGCGTTTCTTATATTCTAAGTTTTTCAGTGCAACTCACTCATATACTATGTACTACACTGTGCGTTTCTTATATTCTAAGTTTTTCAGTGCAACTCACTCATATACTATGTACTACACGTTGCGTTTCTTATAATCTAAGTTTTTCAGTGCAACTCACTCATATACTATGTACTACACTGTGCGTTTCTTATATTCTAAGTTTTTCAGTGCAACTCACTCATATACTATGTACTACACTGTGCGTTTCTTAAATTCTAACTTTTTCAGTGCAACTCACTCATATACTATGTACTACACTGTGTGTTTCTTAAATTCTAAGTTTTTCAGTGCAACTCACTCATATACTATGTACTACACTGTGCGTTTCTTATATTCTAAGTTTTTCAGTGCAACTCACTCATATACTATGTACTACACTGTGCGTTTCTTATATTCTAAGTTTTTCAGTGCAACTCACTCATATACTATGTACTACACTGTGCATTTCGTGTAATGCGGGTTTTTCAGTAAATTCTAAGTTTTTCAGTGCAACTCACTCATATACTATGTACTACACTGTGCGTTTCTTATATTCTAAGTTTTTCAGTGCAACTCACTCATATACTATGTACTACACTGTGCGTTTCTTATATTCTAAGTTTTTCAGTGCAACTCACTCATATACTATGTACTACACTGTGCGTTTCTTATATTCTAAGTTTTTCAGTGCAACTCACTCATATACTATGTACTACACTGTGCGTTTCTTATATTCTAAGTTTTTCAGTGCAACTCACTCATATACTATGTACTACACTGTGCGTTTCTTATATTCTAAGTTTTTCAGTGCAACTCACTCATATACTATGTACTACACTGTGCATTTCGTGTAATGCGGGTTTTTCAGTAAATTCTAAGTTTTTCAGTGCAACTCACTCATATACTATGTACTACACTCTGCGTTTCTTATATTCTAAGTGTTTCAGTGCAACTCACTCATATACTATGTACTACAGTGTGCGTTTCTTATATTCTAAATTTTTCAGTGCAACTCACTCATATACTATGTACTACACTGTGCGTTCTTATATTCTAAGTTTTTCAGTGCAACTCACTCATATACTATGTACTACACTGTGCGTTTCTTAAATTCTAAGTTTTTCAGTGCAACTCACTCATATACTATGTACTACAATGTGCGTTTCTTATATTCTAAGTTTTTCAGTGCAACTCACTCATATACTATGTACTACACTGTGCGTTTCTTATATTCTAAGTTTTTCAGTGCAACTCACTCATATACTATGTACTACACTGTGCATTTCGTGTAATGCGGGTTTTTCAGTAAATTCTAAGTTTTTCAGAGCAACTTACTCATATACTATGTACTACACGTTGCGTTTCTTATATTCTAAGTTTTTCAGTGCAACTCACTCATATACTATGTACTACACTGTGCGTTTCTTATATTCTAAGTTTTTCAGTGAAACTCACTCATATACTATGTACTACACTCTGCGTTTCTTATATTCTAAGTTTTTCAGTGCAACTCACTCATATACTATGTACTACACTGTGCGTTTCTTAAATTCTAAATTTTTCATTGCAACTCACTCATATACTATGTACTACACTGTGCGTTTCTTATATTCTAAGTTTTTCAGTGCAACTCACTCATATACTATGTACTACACTGTGCGTTTCTTATATTATAAGTTTTTCAGTGCAACTCACTCATATACTATGTACTACACTGTGCGTTTCTTATATTCTAAGTTTTTCAGTGCAACTCACTCATATACTATGTACTACACTGTGCGTTTCTTATATTCTAAGTTTTTCAGTACAACTCACTCATATACTATGTACTACACTGTGCGTTTCTTATATTCTAAGTTTTTCAGTGCAACTCACTCATATACTATGTACTACACTCTGCGTTTCTTATATTCTAAGTTTTTCAGTGCAACTCTATCATATACTATGTACTACACTCTGCGTTTCTTATATTCTAAGTTTTTCAGTGCAACTCACTCATATACTATGTACTACACTGTGCGTTTCTTATATTCTAAGTTTTTCAGTGCAACTCACTCATATACTATGTACTACACGTTGCGTTTCTTATAATCTAAGTTTTTCAGTGCAACTCACTCATATACTATGTACTACACTGTGCGTTTCTTATATTCTAAGTTTTTCAGTGCAACTCACTCATATACTATGTACTACACTGTGCGTTTCTTAAATTCTAACTTTTTCAGTGCAACTCACTCATATACTATGTACTACACTGTGTGTTTCTTAAATTCTAAGTTTTTCAGTGCAACTCACTCATATACTATGTACTACACTGTGCGTTTCTTATATTCTAAGTTTTTCAGTGCAACTCACTCATATACTATGTACTACACTGTGCGTTTCTTATATTCTAAGTTTTTCAGTGCAACTCACTCATATACTATGTACTACACTGTGCATTTCGTGTAATGCGGGTTTTTCAGTAAATTCTAAGTTTTTCAGTGCAACTCACTCATATACTATGTACTACACTGTGCGTTTCTTATATTCTAAGTTTTTCAGTGCAACTCACTCATATACTATGTACTACACTGTGCGTTTCTTATATTCTAAGTTTTTCAGTGCAACTCACTCATATACTATGTACTACACTGTGCGTTTCTTATATTCTAAGTTTTTCAGTGCAACTCACTCATATACTATGTACTACAATGTGCATTTCTTAAATTCTAAGTTTTTCAGTGCAACTCACTCATATACTATGTACTACAATGTGCGTTTCTTATATTCTAAGTTTTTCAGTGCAACTCACTCATATACTATGTACTACACTGTGCGTTTCTTATATTCTAAGTTTTTCAGTGCAACTCACTCATATACTATGTACTACACTGTGCGTTTCTTATATTCTAAGTTTTTCAGTGCAACTCACTCATATATTATGTACTACACTGTGCGTTTCTTATATTCTAAGTTTTTCAGTGAAACTCACTCATATACTATGTACTACACTCTGCGTTTCTTATATTCTAAGTTTTTCAGTGCAACTCACTCATGTCCTATGTACTACGGTGTGCTATTCTTATATTCTAAGTTTTTCAGTGCAACTCACTCATATACTATGTACTACACTGTGCGTTTCTTATATTCTAAGTTTTTCAGTGCAACTCACTCATATACTATGTACTACACTGTGCGTTTCTTATATTCTAAGTTTTTCAGTGCAACTCACTCATATACTATGTAATACACTGTGCGTTTCTTATATTCTAAGTTTTTCAGTGCAACTCACTCATATATTATGTACTACACTGTGCGTTTCTTATATTCTAAGTTTTTCAGTGCAACTCACTCATATACTATGTACTACACTGTGCGTTTCTTATATTCTAAGTTTTTCAGTGCAACTCACTCATATACTATGTACTACACGTTGCGTTTCTTATATTCTAAATTTTTCAGTGCAACTCATTCATATACTATGTACTACACTGTGCATTTCGTGTAATGCGGGTTTCTCTAAATTCTAAGTTTTTCAGTGCAACTCACTCATATACTATGTACTACACTGTGCGTTTCTTATATTCTAAGTTTTTTAGTGCAACTCACTCATATACTATGTACTACACTGTGCGTTTCTTATATTCTAAGTTTTTCAGTGCAACTCACTCATATACTATGTACTACACTGTGCGTTTCTTATACTCTAAGTTTTTCAGTGCAACTCACTCATATACTTTGTACTACACTGTGCGTTTCTTATATTCTAAGTTTTTCAGTGCAACTCACTCATATACTATGTACTACACTGTGCGTTTCTAAAATTCTAAGTTTTTCAGTGCAACTCACTCATATACTATGTACTAAACTGTGCATTTCGTGTAATGCGGGTTTTTCAGTATATTCTAAGTTTTTCAGTGCAACTCACTCATATACTATGTACTACACTGTGCGTTTCTTATATTCTAAGTTTTTCAGTGCAACTCACTCATATACTATGTACTACACTGCGCGTTTCTTATATTCTAAGTTTTTCAGTGCAACTCACTCATATACTATGTACTACACTGTGCGTTTCTTATATTCTAAGTTTTTCAGTGCAACTCACTCATATACTATGTACTACACTGTGCGTTTCTTATATTCTAAGTTTTTCAGTGCAACTCACTCATATACAATGTACTACACTGTGCGTTTCTTATATTCTAAGTTTTTCAGTGCAACTCACTCATATACTATGTACTACACGTTGCGTTTCTTATAATCTAAGTTTTTCAGTGCAACTCACTCATATACTATGTACTACACTGTGCATTTCTTAAATTCTAACTTTTTCAGTGCAACTCACTCATATACTATGTACTACACTGTGTGTTTCTTAAATTCTAAGTTTTTCAGTGCAACTCACTCATATACTATGTACTACACTGTGCGTTTCTTATATTCTAAGTTTTTCAGTGCAACTCACTCATATACTATGTACTACACTGTGCGTTTCTTAAATTCTAAGTTTTTCAGTGCAACTCACTCATATACTATGTACTACACTGTGCATTTCGCGTAATGCGGGTTTTTTAGTAAATTCTAAGTTTTTCAGTGCAACTCACTCATATACTATGTACTACACTGTGCGTTTCTTATATTCTAAGTTTTTCAGTGCAACTCACTCATATACTATGTACTACACTGTGCGTTTCTTATATTCTAAGTTTTTCAGTGCAACTCACTCATATACTATGTACTACACTGTGCGTTTCTTATATTCTAAGTTTTTCAGTGCAACTCACTCATATACTATGTACTACACTGTGCGTTTCTTAAATTCTAAGTTTTTCAGTGCAACTCACTCATATACTATGTACTACAATGTGCGTTTCTTATATTCTAAGTTTTTCAGTGCAACTCACTCATATACTATGTACTACACTGTGCGTTTCTTATATTCTAAGTTTTTCAGTGCAACTCAATCATATACTATGTACTACACTGTGCGTTTCTTATATTCTAAGTTTTTCAGTGCAACTCACTCATATACTATGTACTACACTGTGCGTTTCTTATATTCTAAGTTTTTCAGTGCAACTCACTCATATACTATGTACTACACTCTGCGTTTCTTATATTCTAAGTTTTTCAGTGAAACTCACTCATATACTATGTACTACACTGTGCGTTTCTTATATTCTAAGTTTTTCAGTGCAACTCACTCATGTACTATGTACTACAGTGTGCTATTCTTATATTCTAAGTTTTTCAGTGCAACTCACTCATATACTATGTACTACACTGTGCGTTTCTTATATTCTAAGTTTTTCAGTGCAAATCACTCATATACTATGTACTACACTGTGCGTTTCTTATATTCTAAGTTTTTCAGTGCAACTCACTCATATACTATGTACTACACTGTGCGTTTCTTATATTCTAAGTTTTTCAGTGAAACTCACTCATATATTATGTACTACACTGTGCGTTTCTTATATTCTAAGTTTTTCAGTGCAACTCACTCATATACTATGTACTACACTGTGCGTTTCTTATATTCTAAGTTTTTCAGTGCAACTCACTCATATACTATGTACTACACTGTGCGTTTCTTATATTCTAAATTTTTCAGTGCAACTCATTCATATACTATGTACTACACTGTGCATTTCGTGTAATGCGGGTTTTTCAGTAAATTCTAAGTTTTTCAGTGCAACTCACTCATATACTATGTACTACACTGTGCGTTTCTTATATTCTAAGTTTTTCAGTGCAACTCACTCATATACTATGTACTACACTGTGCGTTTCTTATATTCTAAGTTTTTCAGTGCAACTCACTCATATACTATGTACTACACTGTGCGTTTCTTATATTCTAAGTTTTTCAGTGCAACTCACTCATATACTATGTACTACACTGTGCGTTTCTTATATTCTAAGTTTTTCAGTGCAACTAACTCATATACTATGTACTACACTGTGCGTTTCTTATATTCTAAGTTTTTCAGTGCAACTCACCCATATACTATGTACTACACTGTGCGTTTCTTATATTCTAAGTTTTTCAGTGCAACTCACTCATATACTATGTACTACACTGTGCATTTCGTGTAATGCGGGTTTTTCAGTAAATTCTAAGTTTTTCAGTGCAACTCACTCATATACTATGTACTACACTGTGCGTTTCTTATATTCTAAGTTTTTCAGTGCAACTCACTCATATACTATGTACTACACGTTGCGTTTCTTATAATCTAAGTTTTTCAGTGCAACTCACTCATATACTATGTACTACACTGTGCGTTTCTTATATTCTAAGTTTTTCAGTGCAACTCACTCATATACTATGTACTACACTGTGCGTTTCTTAAATTCTAACTTTTTCAGTGCAACTCACTCATATACTATGTACTACACTGTGTGTTTCTTAAATTCTAAGTTTTTCAGTGCAACTCACTCATATACTATGTACTACACTGTGCGTTTCTTATATTCTAAGTTTTTCAGTGCAACTCACTCATATACTATGTACTACACTGTGCGTTTCTTATATTCTAAGTTTTTCAGTGCAACTCACTCATATACTATGTACTACACTGTGCATTTCGTGTAATGCGGGTTTTTCAGTAAATTCTAAGTTTTTCAGTGCAACTCACTCATATACTATGTACTACACTGTGCGTTTCTTATATTCTAAGTTTATCAGTGCAACTCACTCATATACTATGTACTACACTGTGCGTTTCTTATATTCTAAGTTTTTCAGTGCAACTCACTCATATACTATGTACTACACTGTGCGTTTCTTATATTCTAAGTTTTTCAGTGCAACTCACTCATATACTATGTACTACAATGTGCATTTCTTAAATTCTAAGTTTTTCAGTGCAACTCACTCATATACTATGTACTACAATGTGCGTTTCTTATATTCTAAGTTTTTCAGTGCAACTCACTCATATACTATGTACTACACTGTGCGTTTCTTATATTCTAAGTTTTTCAGTGCAACTCACTCATATACTATGTACTACACTGTGCGTTTCTTATATTCTAAGTTTTTCAGTGCAACTCACTCATATACTATGTACTACACTGTGCGTTTCTTATATTCTAAGTTTTTCAGTGCAACTCACTCATATATTATGTACTACACTGTGCGTTTCTTATATTCTAAGTTTTTCAGTGAAACTCACTCATATACTATGTACTACACTCTGCGTTTCTTATATTCTAAGTTTTTCAGTGCAACTCACTCATGTCCTATGTACTACGGTGTGCTATTCTTATATTCTAAGTTTTTCAGTGCAACTCACTCATATACTATGTACTACACTGTGCGTTTCTTATATTCTAAGTTTTTCAGTGCAACTCACTCATATACTATGTACTACACTGTGCGTTTCTTATATTCTAAGTTTTTCAGTGCAACTCACTCATATACTATGTAATACACTGTGCGTTTCTTATATTCTAAGTTTTTCAGTGCAACTCACTCATATATTATGTACTACACTGTGCGTTTCTTATATTCTAAGTTTTTCAGTGCAACTCACTCATATACTATGTACTACACTGTGCGTTTCTTATATTCTAAGTTTTTCAGTGCAACTCACTCATATACTATGTAATACACTGTGCGTTTCTTATATTCTAAGTTTTTCAGTGCAACTCACTCATATATTATGTACTACACTGTGCGTTTCTTATATTCTAAGTTTTTCAGTGCAACTCACTCATATACTATGTACTACACTGTGCGTTTCTTATATTCTAAGTTTTTCAGTGCAACTCACTCATATACTATGTACTACACGTTGCGTTTCTTATATTCTAAATTTTTCAGTGCAACTCATTCATATACTATGTACTACACTGTGCATTTCGTGTAATGCGGGTTTCTCTAAATTCTAAGTTTTTCAGTGCAACTCACTCATATACTATGTACTACACTGTGCGTTTCTTATATTCTAAGTTTTTTAGTGCAACTCACTCATATACTATGTACTACACTGTGCGTTTCTTATATTCTAAGTTTTTCAGTGCAACTCACTCATATACTATGTACTACACTGTGCGTTTCTTATACTCTAAGTTTTTCAGTGCAACTCACTCATATACTTTGTACTACACTGTGCGTTTCTTATATTCTAAGTTTTTCAGTGCAACTCACTCATATACTATGTACTACACTGTGCGTTTCTAAAATTCTAAGTTTTTCAGTGCAACTCACTCATATACTATGTACTAAACTGTGCATTTCGTGTAATGCGGGTTTTTCAGTATATTCTAAGTTTTTCAGTGCAACTCACTCATATACTATGTACTACACTGTGCGTTTCTTATATTCTAAGTTTTTCAGTGCAACTCACTCATATACTATGTACTACACTGCGCGTTTCTTATATTCTAAGTTTTTCAGTGCAACTCACTCATATACTATGTACTACACTGTGCGTTTCTTATATTCTAAGTTTTTCAGTGCAACTCACTCATATACTATGTACTACACTGTGCGTTTCTTATATTCTAAGTTTTTCAGTGCAACTCACTCATATACAATGTACTACACTGTGCGTTTCTTATATTCTAAGTTTTTCAGTGCAACTCACTCATATACTATGTACTACACGTTGCGTTTCTTATAATCTAAGTTTTTCAGTGCAACTCACTCATATACTATGTACTACACTGTGCATTTCTTAAATTCTAACTTTTTCAGTGCAACTCACTCATATACTATGTACTACACTGTGTGTTTCTTAAATTCTAAGTTTTTCAGTGCAACTCACTCATATACTATGTACTACACTGTGCGTTTCTTATATTCTAAGTTTTTCAGTGCAACTCACTCATATACTATGTACTACACTGTGCGTTTCTTAAATTCTAAGTTTTTCAGTGCAACTCACTCATATACTATGTACTACACTGTGCATTTCGCGTAATGCGGGTTTTTTAGTAAATTCTAAGTTTTTCAGTGCAACTCACTCATATACTATGTACTACACTGTGCGTTTCTTATATTCTAAGTTTTTCAGTGCAACTCACTCATATACTATGTACTACACTGTGCGTTTCTTATATTCTAAGTTTTTCAGTGCAACTCACTCATATACTATGTACTACACTGTGCGTTTCTTATATTCTAAGTTTTTCAGTGCAACTCACTCATATACTATGTACTACACTGTGCGTTTCTTAAATTCTAAGTTTTTCAGTGCAACTCACTCATATACTATGTACTACAATGTGCGTTTCTTATATTCTAAGTTTTTCAGTGCAACTCACTCATATACTATGTACTACACTGTGCGTTTCTTATATTCTAAGTTTTTCAGTGCAACTCAATCATATACTATGTACTACACTGTGCGTTTCTTATATTCTAAGTTTTTCAGTGCAACTCACTCATATACTATGTACTACACTGTGCGTTTCTTATATTCTAAGTTTTTCAGTGCAACTCACTCATATACTATGTACTACACTCTGCGTTTCTTATATTCTAAGTTTTTCAGTGAAACTCACTCATATACTATGTACTACACTGTGCGTTTCTTATATTCTAAGTTTTTCAGTGCAACTCACTCATGTACTATGTACTACAGTGTGCTATTCTTATATTCTAAGTTTTTCAGTGCAACTCACTCATATACTATGTACTACACTGTGCGTTTCTTATATTCTAAGTTTTTCAGTGCAAATCACTCATATACTATGTACTACACTGTGCGTTTCTTATATTCTAAGTTTTTCAGTGCAACTCACTCATATACTATGTACTACACTGTGCGTTTCTTATATTCTAAGTTTTTCAGTGAAACTCACTCATATATTATGTACTACACTGTGCGTTTCTTATATTCTAAGTTTTTCAGTGCAACTCACTCATATACTATGTACTACACTGTGCGTTTCTTATATTCTAAGTTTTTCAGTGCAACTCACTCATATACTATGTACTACACTGTGCGTTTCTTATATTCTAAATTTTTCAGTGCAACTCATTCATATACTATGTACTACACTGTGCATTTCGTGTAATGCGGGTTTTTCAGTAAATTCTAAGTTTTTCAGTGCAACTCACTCATATACTATGTACTACACTGTGCGTTTCTTATATTCTAAGTTTTTCAGTGCAACTCACTCATATACTATGTACTACACTGTGCGTTTCTTATATTCTAAGTTTTTCAGTGCAACTCACTCATATACTATGTACTACACTGTGCGTTTCTTATATTCTAAGTTTTTCAGTGCAACTCACTCATATACTATGTACTACACTGTGCGTTTCTTATATTCTAAGTTTTTCAGTGCAACTAACTCATATACTATGTACTACACTGTGCGTTTCTTATATTCTAAGTTTTTCAGTGCAACTCACCCATATACTATGTACTACACTGTGCGTTTCTTATATTCTAAGTTTTTCAGTGCAACTCACTCATATACTATGTACTACACTGTGCATTTCGTGTAATGCGGGTTTTTCAGTAAATTCTAAGTTTTTCAGTGCAACTCACTCATATACTATGTACTACACTGTGCGTTTCTTATATTCTAAGTTTTTCAGTGCAACTCACTCATATACTATGTACTACACGTTGCGTTTCTTATAATCTAAGTTTTTCAGTGCAACTCACTCATATACTATGTACTACACTGTGCGTTTCTTATATTCTAAGTTTTTCAGTGCAACTCACTCATATACTATGTACTACACTGTGCGTTTCTTAAATTCTAACTTTTTCAGTGCAACTCACTCATATACTATGTACTACACTGTGTGTTTCTTAAATTCTAAGTTTTTCAGTGCAACTAACTCATATACTATGTACTACACTGTGCGTTTCTTATATTCTAAGTTTTTCAGTGCAACTCACTCATATACTATGTACTACACTGTGCGTTTCTTATATTCTAAGTTTTTCAGTGCAACTCACTCATATACTATGTACTACACTGTGCATTTCGTGTAATGCGGGTTTTTCAGTAAATTCTAAGTTTTTCAGTGCAACTCACTCATATACTATGTACTACACTGTGCGTTTCTTATATTCTAAGTTTTTCAGTGCAACTCACTCATATACTATGTACTACACTGTGCGTTTCTTATATTCTAAGTTTTTCAGTGCAACTCACTCATATACTATGTACTACACTGTGCGTTTCTTATATTCTAAGTTTTTCAGTGCAACTCACTCATATACTATGTACTACAATGTGCATTTCTTAAATTCTAAGTTTTTCAGTGCAACTCACTCATATACTATGTACTACAATGTGCGTTTCTTATATTCTAAGTTTTTCAGTGCAACTCACTCATATACTATGTACTACACTGTGCGTTTCTTATATTCTAAGTTTTTCAGTGCAACTCACTCATATACTATGTACTACACTGTGCGTTTCTTATATTCTAAGTTTTTCAGTGCAACTCACTCATATACTATGTACTACACTGTGCGTTTCTTATATTCTAAGTTTTTCAGTGCAACTCACTCATATATTATGTACTACACTGTGCGTTTCTTATATTCTAAGTTTTTCAGTGAAACTCACTCATATACTATGTACTACACTCTGCGTTTCTTATATTCTAAGTTTTTCAGTGCAACTCACTCATGTCCTATGTACTACGGTGTGCTATTCTTATATTCTAAGTTTTTCAGTGCAACTCACTCATATACTATGTACTACACTGTGCGTTTCTTATATTCTAAGTTTTTCAGTGCAACTCACTCATATACTATGTACTACACTGTGCGTTTCTTATATTCTAAGTTTTTCAGTGCAACTCACTCATATACTATGTAATACACTGTGCGTTTCTTATATTCTAAGTTTTTCAGTGCAACTCACTCATATATTATGTACTACACTGTGCGTTTCTTATATTCTAAGTTTTTCAGTGCAACTCACTCATATACTATGTACTACACTGTGCGTTTCTTATATTCTAAGTTTTTCAGTGCAACTCACTCATATACTATGTACTACACGTTGCGTTTCTTATATTCTAAATTTTTCAGTGCAACTCATTCATATACTATGTACTACACTGTGCATTTCGTGTAATGCGGGTTTCTCTAAATTCTAAGTTTTTCAGTGCAACTCACTCATATACTATGTACTACACTGTGCGTTTCTTATATTCTAAGTTTTTTAGTGCAACTCACTCATATACTATGTACTACACTGTGCGTTTCTTATATTCTAAGTTTTTCAGTGCAACTCACTCATATACTATGTACTACACTGTGCGTTTCTTATACTCTAAGTTTTTCAGTGCAACTCACTCATATACTTTGTACTACACTGTGCGTTTCTTATATTCTAAGTTTTTCAGTGCAACTCACTCATATACTATGTACTACACTGTGCGTTTCTAAAATTCTAAGTTTTTCAGTGCAACTCACTCATATACTATGTACTAAACTGTGCATTTCGTGTAATGCGGGTTTTTCAGTATATTCTAAGTTTTTCAGTGCAACTCACTCATATACTATGTACTACACTGTGCGTTTCTTATATTCTAAGTTTTTCAGTGCAACTCACTCATATACTATGTACTACACTGCGCGTTTCTTATATTCTAAGTTTTTCAGTGCAACTCACTCATATACTATGTACTACACTGTGCGTTTCTTATATTCTAAGTTTTTCAGTGCAACTCACTCATATACTATGTACTACACTGTGCGTTTCTTATATTCTAAGTTTTTCAGTGCAACTCACTCATATACAATGTACTACACTGTGCGTTTCTTATATTATAAGTTTTTCAGTGCAACTCACTCATATACTATGTACTACACGTTGCGTTTCTTATAATCTAAGTTTTTCAGTGCAACTCACTCATATACTATGTACTACACTGTGCATTTCTTAAATTCTAACTTTTTCAGTGCAACTCACTCATATACTATGTACTACACTGTGTGTTTCTTAAATTCTAAGTTTTTCAGTGCAACTCACTCATATACTATGTACTACACTGTGCGTTTCTTATATTCTAAGTTTTTCAGTGCAACTCACTCATATACTATGTCCTACACTGTGCGTTTCTTAAATTCTAAGTTTTTCAGTGCAACTCACTCATATACTATGTACTACACTGTGCATTTCGCGTAATGCAGGTTTTTTAGTAAATTCTAAGTTTTTCAGTGCAACTCACTCATATACTATGTACTACACTGTGCGTTTCTTATATTCTAAGTTTTTCAGTGCAACTCACTCATATACTATGTACTACACTGTGCGTTTCTTATATTCTAAGTTTTTCAGTGCAACTCACTCATATACTATGTACTACACTGTGCGTTTCTTATATTCTAAGTTTTTCAGTGCAACTCACTCATATACTATGTACTACACTGTGCGTTTCTTAAATTCTAAGTTTTTCAGTGCAACTCACTCATATACTATGTACTACAATGTGCGTTTCTTATATTCTAAGTTTTTCAGTGCAACTCACTCATATACTATGTACTACACTGTGCGTTTCTTATATTCTAAGTTTTTCAGTGCAACTCAATCATATACTATGTACTACACTGTGCGTTTCTTATATTCTAAGTTTTTCAGTGCAACTCACTCATATACTATGTACTACACTGTGCGTTTCTTATATTCTAAGTTTTTCAGTGCAACTCACTCATATACTATGTACTACACTCTGCGTTTCTTATATTCTAAGTTTTTCAGTGAAACTCACTCATATACTATGTACTACACTGTGCGTTTCTTATATTCTAAGTTTTTCAGTGCAACTCACTCATGTACTATGTACTACAGTGTGCTATTCTTATATTCTAAGTTTTTCAGTGCAACTCACTCATATACTATGTACTACACTGTGCGTTTCTTATATTCTAAGTTTTTCAGTGCAAATCACTCATATACTATGTACTACACTGTGCGTTTCTTATATTCTAAGTTTTTCAGTGCAACTCACTCATATACTATGTACTACACTGTGCGTTTCTTATATTCTAAGTTTTTCAGTGAAACTCACTCATATATTATGTACTACACTGTGCGTTTCTTATATTCTAAGTTTTTCAGTGCAACTCACTCATATACTATGTACTACACTGTGCGTTTCTTATATTCTAAGTTTTTCAGTGCAACTCACTCATATACTATGTACTACACTGTGCGTTTCTTATATTCTAAATTTTTCAGTGCAACTCATTCATATACTATGTACTACACTGTGCATTTCGTGTAATGCGGGTTTTTCAGTAAATTCTAAGTTTTTCAGTGCAACTCACTCATATACTATGTACTACACTGTGCGTTTCTTATATTCTAAGTTTTTCAGTGCAACTCACTCATATACTATGTACTACACTGTGCGTTTCTTATATTCTAAGTTTTTCAGTGCAACTCACTCATATACTATGTACTACACTGTGCGTTTCTTATATTCTAAGTTTTTCAGTGCAACTCACTCATATACTATGTACTACACTGTGCGTTTCTTATATTCTAAGTTTTTCAGTGCAACTAACTCATATACTATGTACTACACTGTGCGTTTCTTATATTCTAAGTTTTTCAGTGCAACTCACCCATATACTATGTACTACACTGTGCGTTTCTTATATTCTAAGTTTTTCAGTGCAACTCACTCATATACTATGTACTACACTGTGCATTTCGTGTAATGCGGGTTTTTCAGTAAATTCTAAGTTTTTCAGTGCAACTCACTCATATACTATGTACTACACTCTGCGTTTCTTATATTCTAAGTTTTTCAGTGCAACTCACTCATATACTATGTACTACACTGTGCGTTTCTTATATTCTAAATTTTTCAGTGCAACTCACTCATATACTATGTACTACACTGTGCGTTTCTTATATTCTAAGTTTTTCATTGCAACTCACTCATATACTATGTACTACACTGTGCGTTTCTTAAATTCTAAGTTTTTCAGTGCAACTCACTCATATACTATGTACTACAATGTGCGTTTCTTATATTCTAAGTTTTTCAGTGCAACTCACTCATATACTATGTACTACACTGTGCGTTTCTTATATTCTAAGTTTTTCAGTGCAACTCACTCATATACTATGTACTACACTGTGTGTTTCTTAAATTCTAAGTTTTTCAGTGCAACTCACTCATATACTATGTACTACACTGTGCGTTTCTTATATTCTAAGTTTTTCAGTGCAACTCACTCATATACTATGTACTACACTGTGCGTTTCTTAAATTCTAAGTTTTTCAGTGCAACTCACTCATATACTATATACTACACGTTGCGTTTCTTATATTCTAAATTTTTCAGTGCAACTCATTCATATACTATGTACTACACTGTGCATTTCGTGTAATGCGGGTTTCTCTAAATTCTAAGTTTTTCAGTGCAACTCACTCATATACTATGTACTACACTGTGCGTTTCTTATATTCTAAGTTTTTTAGTGCAACTCACTCATATACTATGTACTACACTGTGCGTTTCTTATATTCTAAGTTTTTCAGTGCAACTCACTCATATACTATGTACTACACTGTGCGTTTCTTATACTCTAAGTTTTTCAGTGCAACTCACTCATATACTTTGTACTACACTGTGCGTTTCTTATATTCTAAGTTTTTCAGTGCAACTCACTCATATACTATGTACTACACTGTGCGTTTCTTAAATTCTAAGTTTTTCAGTGCAACTCACTCATATACTATGTACTAAACTGTGCATTTCGTGTAATGCGGGTTTTTCAGTATATTCTAAGTTTTTCAGTGCAACTCACTCATATACTATGTACTACACTGTGCGTTTCTTATATTCTAAGTTTTTCAGTTCAACTCACTCATATACTATGTACTACACTGCGCGTTTCTTATATTCTAAGTTTTTCAGTGCAACTCACTCATATACTATGTACTACACTGTGCGTTTCTTATATTCTAAGTTTTTCAGTGCAACTCACTCATATACTATGTACTACACTGTGCGTTTCTTATATTCTAAGTTTTTCAGTGCAACTCACTCATATACAATGTACTACACTGTGCGTTTCTTATTTTCTAAGTTTTTCAGTGCAACTCACTCATATACTATGTACTACACGTTGCGTTTCTTATAATCTAAGTTTTTCAGTGCAACTCACTCATATACTATGTACTACACTGTGCATTTCTTAAATTCTAACTTTTTCAGTGCAACTCACTCATATACTATGTACTACACTGTGTGTTTCTTAAATTCTAAGTTTTTCAGTGCAACTCACTCATATACTATGTACTACACTGTGCGTTTCTTATATTCTAAGTTTTTCAGTGCAACTCACTCATATACTATGTACTACACTGTGCGTTTCTTAAATTCTAAGTTTTTCAGTGCAACTCACTCATATACTATGTACTACACTGTGCATTTCGCGTAATGCGGGTTTTTTAGTAAATTCTAAGTTTTTCAGTGCAACTCACTCATATACTATGTACTACACTGTGCGTTTCTTATATTCTAAGTTTTTCAGTGCAACTCACTCATATACTATGTACTACACTGTGCGTTTCTTATATTCTAAGTTTTTCAGTGCAACTCACTCATATACTATGTACTACACTGTGCGTTTCTTATATTCTAAGTTTTTCAGTGCAACTCACTCATATACTATGTACTACACTGTGCGTTTCTTAAATTCTAAGTTTTTCAGTGCAACTCACTCCTATACTATGTACTACAATGTGCGTTTCTTATATTCTAAGTTTTTCAGTGCAACTCACTCATATACTATGTACTACACTGTGCGTTTCTTATATTCTAAGTTTTTCAGTGCAACTCAATCATATACTATGTACTACACTGTGCGTTTCTTATATTCTAAGTTTTTCAGTGCAACTCACTCATATACTATGTACTACACTGTGCGTTTCTTATATTCTAAGTTTTTCAGTGCAACTCACTCATATACTATGTACTACACTCTGCGTTTCTTATATTCTAAGTTTTTCAGTGAAACTCACTCATATACTATGTACTACACTGTGCGTTTCTTATATTCTAAGTTTTTCAGTGCAACTCACTCATGTACTATGTACTACAGTGTGCTATTCTTATATTCTAAGTTTTTCAGTGCAACTCACTCATATACTATGTACTACACTGTGCGTTTCTTATATTCTAAGTTTTTCAGTGCAAATCACTCATATACTATGTACTACACTGTGCGTTTCTTATATTCTAAGTTTTTCAGTGCAACTCACTCATATACTATGTACTACACTGTGCGTTTCTTATATTCTAAGTTTTTCAGTGAAACTCACTCATATATTATGTACTACACTGTGCGTTTCTTATATTCTAAGTTTTTCAGTGCAACTCACTCATATACTATGTACTACACTGTGCGTTTCTTATATTCTAAGTTTTTCAGTGCAACTCACTCATATACTATGTACTACACTGTGCGTTTCTTATATTCTAAATTTTTCAGTGCAACTCATTCATATACTATGTACTACACTGTGCATTTCGTGTAATGCGGGTTTTTCAGTAAATTCTAAGTTTTTCAGTGCAACTCACTCATATACTATGTACTACACTGTGCGTTTCTTATATTCTAAGTTTTTCAGTGCAACTCACTCATATACTATGTACTACACTGTGCGTTTCTTATATTCTAAGTTTTTCAGTGCAACTCACTCATATACTATGTACTACACTGTGCGTTTCTTATACTCTAAGTTTTTCAGTGCAACTCACTCATATACTTTGTACTACACTGTGCGTTTCTTATATTCTACGTTTTTCAGTGCAACTCACTCATATACTATGTACTACACTGTGCGTTTCTTAAATTCTAAGTTTTTCAGTGCAACTCACTCATATACAATATACTACACTGTGCGTTTCTTATATTCTAAGTTTTTTCAGTGCAACTCACTCATATACTATGTACTACACTATGCATTTCGTGTAATGCGGGTTTTTCAGTATATTCTAAGTTTTTCAGTGCAACTCACTCATATACTATGTACTACACTGTGCGTTTCTTATATTCTAAGTTTTTCAGTGCAACTCACTCATATACTATGTACTACACTGTGCGTTTCTTATATTCTAAGTTTTTCAGTGCAACTCACTCATATACTATGTACTACACTGTGCGTTTCTTATATTCTAAGTTTTTCAGTGCAACTCACTCATATACTATGTACTACACTGTGCGTTTCTTATATTCTAAGTTTTTCAGTGCAACTCACTCATATACAATGTACTACACTGTGCATTTCGTGTAATGCGGTTTTTTCAGTAAATTCTAAGTTTTTCAGTGCAACTCACTCATATACTATGTACTACACTGTGCGTTTCTTATATTCTAAGTTTTTCAGTGCAACTCACTCATATACTATGTACTACACTGTGCGTTTCTTATATTCTAAGTTTTTCAGTGCAACTCACTCATATACTATGTACTACACTGTGCGTTTCTTATATTCTAAGTTTTTCAGTGCAACTCACCCATATACTATGTACTACACTGTGCGTTTCTTATATTCTAAGTTTTTCAGTGCAACTCACTCATATACTATGTACTACACTGTGCATTTCGTGTAATGCGGGTTTCTCAGTAAATTCTAAGTTTTTCAGTGCAACTCACTCATATACTATGTACTACACTCTGCGTTTCTTATATTCTAAGTTTTTCAGTGCAACTCACTCATATACTATGTACTACACTGTGCGTTTCTTATATTCTAAATTTTTCAGTGCAACTCACTCATATACTATGTACTACACTGTGCGTTTCTTATATTCTAAGTTTTTCATTGCAACTCACTCATATACTATGTACTACACTGTGCGTTTCTTAAATTCTAAGTTTTTCAGTGCAACTCACTCATATACTATGTACTACAATGTGCGTTTCTTATATTCTAAGTTTTTCAGTGCAACTCACTCATATACTATGTACTACACTGTGCGTTTCTTATATTCTAAGTTTTTCAGTGCAACTCACTCATATACTATGTACTACACTGTGTGTTTCTTAAATTCTAAGTTTTTCAGTGCAACTCACTCATATACTATGTACTACACTGTGCGTTTCTTATATTCTAAGTTTTTCAGTGCAACTCACTCATATACTATGTACTACACTGTGCGTTTCTTAAATTCTAAGTTTTTCAGTGCAACTCACTCATATACTATGTACTACACTGTGCATTTCGCGTAATGCGGGTTTTTTAGTAAATTCTAAGTTTTTCAGTGCAACTCACTCATATACTATGTACTACACTGTGCGTTTCTTATATTCTAAGTTTTTCAGTGCAACTCACTCATATACTATGTACTACACTGTGCGTTTCTTATATTCTAAGTTTTTCAGTGCAACTCACTCATATACTATGTACTACACTGTGCGTTTCTTATATTCTAAGTTTTTCAGTGCAACTCACTCATATACTATGTACTACACTGTGCGTTTCTTATATTCTAAGTTTTTCAGTGAAACTCACTCATATACTATGTACTACACTGTGCGTTTCTTATATTCTAAGTTTTTCAGTGCAACTCACTCATGTACTATGTACTACAGTGTGCTATTCTTATATTCTAAGTTTTTCAGTGCAACTCACTCATATACTATGTACTACACTGTGCGTTTCTTATAATCTAAGTTTTTCAGTGCAACTCACTCATATACTATGTACTACACTGTGCATTTCTTAAATTCTAACTTTTTCAGTGCAACTCACTCATATACTATGTACTACACTGTGTGTTTCTTAAATTCTAAGTTTTTCAGTGCAACTCACTCATATACTATGTACTACACTGTGCGTTTCTTATATTCTAAGTTTTTCAGTGCAACTCACTCATATACTATGTACTACACTGTGCGTTTCTTAAATTCTAAGTTTTTCAGTGCAACTCACTCATATACTATGTACTACACTGTGCATTTCGCGTAATGCGGGTTTTTTAGTAAATTCTAAGTTTTTCAGTGCAACTCACTCATATACTATGTACTACACTGTGCGTTTCTTATATTCTAAGTTTTTCAGTGCAACTCACTCATATACTATGTACTACACTGTGCGTTTCTTATATTCTAAGTTTTTCAGTGCAACTCACTCATATACTATGTACTACACGTTGCGTTTCTTATAATCTAAGTTTTTCAGTGCAACTCACTCATATACTATGTACTACACTGTGCATTTCTTAAATTCTAACTTTTTCAGTGCAACTCACTCATATACTATGTACTACACTGTGTGTTTCTTAAATTCTAAGTTTTTCAGTGCAACTCACTCATATACTATGTACTACACTGTGCGTTTCTTATATTCTAAGTTTTTCAGTGCAACTCACTCATATACTATGTACTACACTGTGCGTTTCTTATATTCTAAGTTTTTCAGTGCAACTCACTCATATACTATGTACTACACTGTGCATTTCGCGTAATGCGGGTTTTTTAGTAAATTCTAAGTTTTTCAGTGCAACTCACTCATATACTATGTACTACACTGTGCGTTTCTTATATTCTAAGTTTTTCAGTGCAACTCACTCATATACTATGTACTACACTGTGCGTTTCTTATATTCTAAGTTTTTCAGTGCAACTCACTCATATACTATGTACTACACTGTGCGTTTCTTATATTCTAAGTTTTTCAGTGCAACTCACTCATATACTATGTACTACACTGTGCGTTTCTTAAATTCTAAGTTTTTCAGTGCAACTCACTCATATACTATGTACTACAATGTGCGTTTCTTATATTCTAAGTTTTTCAGTGCAACTCACTCATATACTATGTACTACACTGTGCGTTTCTTATATTCTAAGTTTTTCAGTGCAACTCAATCATATACTATGTACTACACTGTGCGTTTCTTATATTCTAAGTTTTTCAGTGCAACTCACTCATATACTATGTACTACACTGTGCGTTTCTTATATTCTAAGTTTTTCAGTGCAACTCACTCATATACTATGTACTACACTCTGCGTTTCTTATATTCTAAGTTTTTCAGTGAAACTCACTCATATACTATGTACTACACTGTGCGTTTCTTATATTCTAAGTTTTTCAGTGCAACTCACTCATGTACTATGTACTACAGTGTGCTATTCTTATATTCTAAGTTTTTCAGTGCAACTCACTCATATACTATGTACTACACTGTGCGTTTCTTATATTCTAAGTTTTTCAGTGCAAATCACTCATATACTATGTACTACACTGTGCGTTTCTTATATTCTAAGTTTTTCAGTGCAACTCACTCATATACTATGTACTACACTGTGCGTTTCTTATATTCTAAGTTTTTCAGTGAAACTCACTCATATATTATGTACTACACTGTGCGTTTCTTATATTCTAAGTTTTTCAGTGCAACTCACTCATATACTATGTACTACACTGTGCGTTTCTTATATTCTAAGTTTTTCAGTGCAACTCACTCATATACTATGTACTACACTGTGCGTTTCTTATATTCTAAATTTTTCAGTGCAACTCATTCATATACTATGTACTACACTGTGCATTTCGTGTAATGCGGGTTTTTCAGTAAATTCTAAGTTTTTCAGTGCAACTCACTCATATACTATGTACTACACTGTGCGTTTCTTATATTCTAAGTTTTTCAGTGCAACTCACTCATATACTATGTACTACACTGTGCGTTTCTTATACTCTAAGTTTTTCAGTGCAACTCACTCATATACTTTGTACTACACTGTGCGTTTCTTATATTCTACGTTTTTCAGTGCAACTCACTCATATACTATGTACTACACTGTGCGTTTCTTAAATTCTAAGTTTTTCAGTGCAACTCACTCATATACAATATACTACACTGTGCGTTTCTTATATTCTAAGTTTTTTCAGTGCAACTCACTCATATACTATGTACTACACTATGCATTTCGTGTAATGCGGGTTTTTCAGTATATTCTAAGTTTTTCAGTGCAACTCACTCATATACTATGTACTACACTGTGCGTTTCTTATATTCTAAGTTTTTCAGTGCAACTCACTCATATACTATGTACTACACTGTGCGTTTCTTATATTCTAAGTTTTTCAGTGCAACTCACTCATATACTATGTACTACACTGTGCGTTTCTTATATTCTAAGTTTTTCAGTGCAACTCACTCATATACTATGTACTACACTGTGCGTTTCTTATATTCTAAGTTTTTCAGTGCAACTCACTCATATACAATGTACTACACTGTGCATTTCGTGTAATGCGGTTTTTTCAGTAAATTCTAAGTTTTTCAGTGCAACTCACTCATATACTATGTACTACACTGTGCGTTTCTTATATTCTAAGTTTTTCAGTGCAACTCACTCATATACTATGTACTACACTGTGCGTTTCTTATATTCTAAGTTTTTCAGTGCAACTCACTCATATACTATGTACTACACTGTGCGTTTCTTATATTCTAAGTTTTTCAGTGCAACTCACCCATATACTATGTACTACACTGTGCGTTTCTTATATTCTAAGTTTTTCAGTGCAACTCACTCATATACTATGTACTACACTGTGCATTTCGTGTAATGCGGGTTTCTCAGTAAATTCTAAGTTTTTCAGTGCAACTCACTCATATACTATGTACTACACTCTGCGTTTCTTATATTCTAAGTTTTTCAGTGCAACTCACTCATATACTATGTACTACACTGTGCGTTTCTTATATTCTAAATTTTTCAGTGCAACTCACTCATATACTATGTACTACACTGTGCGTTTCTTATATTCTAAGTTTTTCATTGCAACTCACTCATATACTATGTACTACACTGTGCGTTTCTTAAATTCTAAGTTTTTCAGTGCAACTCACTCATATACTATGTACTACAATGTGCGTTTCTTATATTCTAAGTTTTTCAGTGCAACTCACTCATATACTATGTACTACACTGTGCGTTTCTTATATTCTAAGTTTTTCAGTGCAACTCACTCATATACTATGTACTACACTGTGTGTTTCTTAAATTCTAAGTTTTTCAGTGCAACTCACTCATATACTATGTACTACACTGTGCGTTTCTTATATTCTAAGTTTTTCAGTGCAACTCACTCATATACTATGTACTACACTGTGCGTTTCTTAAATTCTAAGTTTTTCAGTGCAACTCACTCATATACTATGTACTACACTGTGCATTTCGCGTAATGCGGGTTTTTTAGTAAATTCTAAGTTTTTCAGTGCAACTCACTCATATACTATGTACTACACTGTGAGTTTCTTATATTCTAAGTTTTTCAGTGCAACTCACTCATATACTATGTACTACACTGTGCGTTTCTTATATTCTAAGTTTTTCAGTGCAACTCACTCATATACTATGTACTACACTGTGCGTTTCTTATATTCTAAGTTTTTCAGTGCAACTCACTCATATACTATGTACTACACTGTGCGTTTCTTATATTCTAAGTTTTTCAGTGAAACTCACTCATATACTATGTACTACACTGTGCGTTTCTTATATTCTAAGTTTTTCAGTGCAACTCACTCATGTACTATGTACTACAGTGTGCTATTCTTATATTCTAAGTTTTTCAGTGCAACTCACTCATATACTATGTACTACACTGTGCGTTTCTTATATTCTAAGTTTTTCAGTGCAACTCACTCATATACTATGTACTACACTGTGCGTTTCTTATATTCTAAGTTTTTCAGTGCAACTCACTCATATACTATGTACTACACTGTGCGTTTCTTATATTCTAAGTTTTTCAGTGCAACTCACTCATATATTATGTACTACACTGTGCGTTTCTTATATTCTAAGTTTTTCAGTGCAACTCACTCATATACTATGTACTACACTGTGCGTTTCTTATATTCTAAGTTTTTCAGTGCAACTCACTCATATACTATGTACTACACTGTGCGTTTCTTATATTCTAAATTTTTCAGTGCAACTCATTCATATACTATGTACTACACTGTGCATTTCGTGTAATGCGGGTTTTTCAGTAAATTCTAAGTTTTTCAGTGCAACTCACTCATATACTATGTACTACACTGTGCGTTTCTTATATTCTAAGTTTTTCAGTGCAACTCACTCATATACTATGTACTACACTGTGCGTTTCTTATATTCTAAGTTTTTCAGTGCAACTCACTCATATACTATGTACTACACTGTGCGTTTCTTATACTCTAAGTTTTTCAGTGCAACTCACTCATATACTTTGTACTACACTGTGCGTTTCTTATATTCTAAGTTTTTCAGTGCAACTCACTCATATACTATGTACTACACTGTGCGTTTCTTAAATTCTAAGTTTTTCAGTGCAACTCACTCATATACAATGTACTACACTGTGCGTTTCTTATATTCTAAGTTTTTTCAGTGCAACTCACTCATATACTATGTACTACACTATGCATTTCGTGTAATGCGGGTTTTTCAGTATATTCTAAGTTTTTCAGTGCAACTCACTCATATACTATGTACTACACTGTGCGTTTCTTATATTCTAAGTTTTTCAGTGCAACTCACTCATATACTATGTACTACACTGTGCGTTTCTTATATTCTAAGTTTTTCAGTGCAACTCACTCATATACTATGTACTACACTGTGCGTTTCTTATATTCTAAGTTTTTTAGTGCAACTCACTCATATACTATGTACTACACTGTGCGTTTCTTATATTCTAAGTTTTTCAGTGCAACTCACTCATATACAATGTACTACACTGTGCATTTCGTGTAATGCGGGTTTTTCAGTAAATTCTAAGTTTTTCAGTGCAACTCATTCATATACTATGTACTACACTGTGCGTTTCTTATATTCTAAGTTTTTCAGTGCAACTCACTCATATACTATGTACTACACTGTGCGTTTCTTATATTCTAAGTTTTTCAGTGCAACTCACTCATATACTATGTACTACACTGTGCGTTTCTTATATTCTAAGTTTTTCAGTGCAACTAACTCATATACTATGTACTACACTGTGCGTTTCTTATATTCTAAGTTTTTCAGTGCAACTCACTCATATACTATGTACTACACTGTGCGTTTCTTATATTCTAAGTTTTTCAGTGCAACTCACTCATATACTATGTACTACACTGTGCATTTCGTGTAATGCGGGTTTTTCAGTAAATTCTAAGTTTTTCAGTGCAACTCACTCATATACTATGTACTACACTCTGCGTTTCTTATATTCTAAGTTTTTCAGTGCAACTCACTCATATACTATGTACTACACTGTGCGTTTCTTATATTCTAAATTTTTCAGTGCAACTCACTCATATACTATGTACTACACTGTGCGTTTCTTATATTCTAAGTTTTTCATTGCAACTCACTCATATACTATGTACTACACTGTGCGTTTCTTAAATTCTAAGTTTTTCAGTGCAACTCACTCATATACTATATACTACACTGTGCATTTCGTGTAATGCGGGTTTTTCAGTAAATTCTAAGTTTTTCAGTGCAACTCACTCATATACTATGTACTACACTGTGCGTTTCTTATATTCTAAGTTTTTCAGTGCAACTCACTCATATACTATGTACTACACTGTGCGTTTCTTATATTCTAAGTTTTTCAGTGCAACTCACTCATATACTATGTACTACACGGTGCGTTTCTTATATTCTAAGTTTTTCAGTGCAACTCACTCATATACTATGTACTACACTGTGCGTTTCTTATATTCTAAGTTTTTCAGTGCAACTCACTCATATACTATGTACTACACTGTGCGTTTCTTAAATTCTAAGTTTTTCAGTGCAACTCACTCATATACTATGTACTACATTGTGCGTTTCTTAAATTCTAAGTTTTTCAGTGCAACTCACTCATATACTATGTACTACACTGTGCGTTTCTTATATTCTAAGTTTTTCAGTGCAACTCACTCATATACTATGTACTACACTGTGCATTTCGTGTAATGCGGGTTTTTCAGTAAATTCTAAGTTTTTCAGTGCAACTCACTCATATACTATGTACTACACTGTGCGTTTCTTATATTCTAAGTTTTTCAGTGCAACTCACTCATATACTATGTACTACACTGTGCGTTTCTTATATTCTAAGTTTTTCAGTGCAACTCACTCATATACTATGTACTACACTGTGCGTTTCTTATACTCTAAGTTTTTCAGTGCAACTCACTCATATACTTTGTACTACACTGTGCGTTTCTTATATTCTAAGTTTTTCAGTGCAACTCACTCATATACTATGTACTACACTGTGCGTTTCTTAAATTCTAAGTTTTTCAGTGCAACTCACTCATATACAATGTACTACACTGTGCGTTTCTTATATTCTAAGTTTTTTCAGTGCAACTCACTCATATACTATGTACTACACTATGCATTTCGTGTAATGCGGGTTTTTCAGTATATTCTAAGTTTTTCAGTGCAACTCACTCATATACTATGTACTACACTGTGCGTTTCTTATATTCTAAGTTTTTCAGTGCAACTCACTCATATACTATGTACTACACTGTGCGTTTCTTATATTCTAAGTTTTTCAGTGCAACTCACTCATATACTATGTACTACACTGTGCGTTTCTTATATTCTAAGTTTTTCAGTGCAACTCACTCATATACTATGTACTACACTGTGTGTTTCTTATATTCTAAGTTTTTCAGTGCAACTCACTCATATACTATGTACTACACTGTGTATTTCGTGTAATGCGGGTTTTTCAGTAAATTCTAAGTTTTTCAGTGCAACTCATTCATATACTATGTACTACACTGTGCGTTTCTTATATTCTAAGTTTTTCAGTGCAACTCACTCATATACTATGTACTACACTCTGCGTTTCTTATATTCTAAGTTTTTCAGTGCAACTCACTCATATACTATATACTACACTGTGCATTTCGTGTAATGCGGGTTTTTCAGTAAATTCTAAGTTTTTCAGTGCAACTCACTCATATACTATGTACTACACTGTGCGTTTCTTATATTCTAAGTTTTTCAGTGCAACTCACTCATATACTATGTACTACACTGTGCGTTTCTTATACTCTAAGTTTTTCAGTGCAACTCACTCATATACTTTGTACTACACTGTGCGTTTCTTATATTCTAAGTTTTTCAGTGCAACTCACTCATATACTATGTACTACACTGTGCGTTTCTTAAATTCTAAGTTTTTCAGTGCAACTCACTCATATACAATGTACTACACTGTGCGTTTCTTATATTCTAAGTTTTTTCAGTGCAACTCACTCATATACTATGTACTACACTATGCATTTCGTGTAATGCGGGTTTTTCAGTATATTCTAAGTTTTTCAGTGCAACTCACTCATATACTATGTACTACACTGTGCGTTTCTTATATTCTAAGTTTTTCAGTGCAACTCACTCATATACTATGTACTACACTGTGCGTTTCTTATATTCTAAGTTTTTCAGTGCAACTCACTCATATACTATGTACTACACTGTGCGTTTCTTATATTCTAAGTTTTTCAGTGCAACTCACTCATATACTATGTACTACACTGTGCGTTTCTTATATTCTAAGTTTTTCAGTGCAACTCACTCATATACAATGTACTACACTGTGCATTTCTTGTAATGCCGTTTTTTCAGTAAATTCTAATTTTTGCAGTGCAACTCATTCATATACTATGTACTACACTGTGCGTTTCTTATATTCTAAGTTTTTCAGTGCAACTCACTCATATACTATGTACTACACTGTGCGTTTCTTATATTCTAAGTTTTTCAGTGCAACTCACTCATATACTATGTACTACACTGTGCGTTTCTTATATTCTAAGTTTTTCAGTGCAACTAACTCATATACTATGTACTACACTGTGCGTTTCTTATATTCTAAGTTTTTCAGTGCAACTCACTCATATAATATGTACTACACTGTGCGTTTCTTATATTCTAAGTTTTTCAGTGCAACTCACTCATATACTATGTACTACACTGTGCATTTCGTGTAATGCGGGTTTTTCAGTAAATTCTAAGTTTTTCAGTGCAACTCACTCATATACTATGTACTACACTCTGCGTTTCTTATATTCTAAGTTTTTCAGTGCAACTCACTCATATACTATGTACTACACTGTGCGTTTCTTATATTCTAAATTTTTCAGTGCAACTCACTCATATACTATGTACTACACTGTGCGTTTCTTATATTCTAAGTTTTTCATTGCAACTCACTCATATACTATGTACTACACTGTGCGTTTCTTATATTCTAAGTTTTTCAGTGCAACTCACTCATATACTATGTACTACACTGTGCGTTTCTTATATTCTAAGTTTTTCAGTGCAACTCACTCATATACTATGTACTACACTGTGCGTTTCTTATATTCTAAGTTTTTCAGTGCAACTCACTCATATACTATGTACTACACTGTGCGTTTCTTATATTCTAAGTTTTTCAGTGCAACTCACTCATATACAATGTACTACACTGTGCATTTCGTGTAATGCGGGTTTTTCAGTAAATTCTAATTTTTGCAGTGCAACTCATTCATATACTATGTACTACACTGTGCGTTTCTTATATTCTAAGTTTTTCAGTGCAACTCACTCATATACTATGTACTACACTGTGCGTTTCTTATATTCTAAGTTTTTCAGTGCAACTCACTCATATACTATGTACTACACTGTGCGTTTCTTATATTCTAAGTTTTTCAGTGCAACTAACTCATATACTATGTACTACACTGTGCGTTTCTTATATTCTAAGTTTTTCAGTGCAACTCACTCATATAATATGTACTACACTGTGCGTTTCTTATATTCTAAGTTTTTCAGTGCAACTCACTCATATACTATGTACTACACTGTGCATTTCGTGTAATGCGGGTTTTTCAGTAAATTCTAAGTTTTTCAGTGCAACTCACTCATATACTATGTACTACACTCTGCGTTTCTTATATTCTAAGTTTTTCAGTGCAACTCACTCATATACTATGTACTACACTGTGCGTTTCTTATATTCTAAATTTTTCAGTGCAACTCACTCATATACTATGTACTACACTGTGCGTTTCTTATATTCTAAGTTTTTCATTGCAACTCACTCATATACTATGTACTACACTGTGCGTTTCTTAAATTCTAAGTTTTTCAGTGCAACTCACTCATATACTATGTACTACAATGTGCGTTTCTTATATTCTAAGTTTTTCAGTGCAACTCACTCATATACTATTTACTACACTGTGCGTTTCTTATATTCTAAGTTTTTCAGTGCAACTCACTCATATACTATGTACTACACTGTGCGTTTCTTATATTCTAAGTTTTTCAGTGCAACTCACTCATATACTATATACTACACTGTGCATTTCGTGTAATGCGGGTTTTTCAGTAAATTCTAAGTTTTTCAGTGCAACTCACTCATATACTATGTACTACACTGTGCGTTTCTTATATTCTAAGTTTTTCAGTGCAACTCACTCATATACTATGTACTACACTGTGCGTTTCTTATATTCTAAGTTTTTCGGTGCAACTCACTCATATACTATGTACTACACGGTGCGTTTCTTATATTCTAAGTTTTTCAGTGCAACTCACTCATATACTATGTACTACACTGTGCGTTTCTTATATTCTAAGTTTTTCAGTGCAACTCACTCATATACTATGTACTACACTGTGCGTTTCTTAAATTCTAAGTTTTTCAGTGCAACTCACTCATATACTATGTACTACACTGTGCGTTTCTTAAATTCTAAGTTTTTCAGTGCAACTCACTCATATACTATGTACTACACTGTGCGTTTCTTATATTCTAAGTTTTTCAGTGCAACTCACTCATATACTATGTACTACACTGTGCATTTCGTGTAATGCGGGTTTTTCAGTAAATTCTAAGTTTTTCAGTGCAACTCACTCATATACTATGTACTACACTGTGCGTTTCTTATATTCTAAGTTTTTCAGTGCAACTCACTCATATACTATGTACTACACTGTGCGTTTCTTATATTCTAAGTTTTTCAGTGCAACTCACTCATATACTATGTACTACACTGTGCGTTTCTTATACTCTAAGTTTTTCAGTGCAACTCACTCATATACTTTGTACTACACTGTGCGTTTCTTATATTCTAAGTTTTTCAGTGCAACTCACTCATATACTATGTACTACACTGTGCGTTTCTTAAATTCTAAGTTTTTCAGTGCAACTCACTCATATACAATGTACTACACTGTGCGTTTCTTATATTCTAAGTTTTTTCAGTGCAACTCACTCATATACTATGTACTACACTATGCATTTCGTGTAATGCGGGTTTTTCAGTATATTCTAAGTTTTTCAGTGCAACTCACTCATATACTATGTACTACACTGTGCGTTTCTTATATTCTAAGTTTTTCAGTGCAACTCACTCATATACTATGTACTACACTGTGCGTTTCTTATATTCTAAGTTTTTCAGTGCAACTCACTCATATACTATGTACTACACTGTGCGTTTCTTATATTCTAAGTTTTTCAGTGCAACTCACTCATATACTATGTACTACACTGTGCGTTTCTTATATTCTAAGTTTTTCAGTGCAACTCACTCATATACAATGTACTACACTGTGCATTTCGTGTAATGCGGGTTTTTCAGTAAATTCTAAGTTTTTCAGTGCAACTCATTCATATACTATGTACTACACTGTGCGTTTCTTATATTCTAAGTTTTTCAGTGCAACTCACTCATATACTATGTACTACACTCTGCGTTTCTTATATTCTAAGTTTTTCAGTGCAACTCACTCATATACTATGTACTACACTGTGCGTTTCTTATATTCTAAATTTTTCAGTGCAACTCACTCATATACTATGTACTACACTGTGCGTTTCTTATATTCTAAGTTTTTCATTGCAACTCACTCATATACTATGTACTACACTGTGCGTTTCTTAAATTCTAAGTTTTTCAGTGCAACTCACTCATATACTATGTACTACAATGTGCGTTTCTTATATTCTAAGTTTTTCAGTGCAACTCACTCATATACTATGTACTACACTGTGCGTTTCTTATATTCTAAGTTTTTCAGTGCAACTCACTCATATACTATGTACTACACTGTGCGTTTCTTATATTCTAAGTTTTTCAGTGCAACTCACTCATATACTATATACTACACTGTGCATTTCGTGTAATGCGGGTTTTTCAGTAAATTCTAAGTTTTTCAGTGCAACTCACTCATATACTATGTACTACACTGTGCGTTTCTTATATTCTAAGTTTTTCAGTGCAACTCACTCATATACTATGTACTACACTGTGCGTTTCTTATATTCTAAGTTTTTCAGTGCAACTCACTCATATACTATGTACTACACGGTGCGTTTCTTATATTCTAAGTTTTTCAGTGCAACTCACTCATATACTATGTACTACACTGTGCGTTTCTTATATTCTAAGTTTTTCAGTGCAACTCACTCATATACTATGTACTACACTGTGCGTTTCTTAAATTCTAAGTTTTTCAGTGCAACTCACTCATATACTATGTACTACACTGTGCGTTTCTTAAATTCTAAGTTTTTCAGTGCAACTCACTCATATACTATGTACTACACTGTGCGTTTCTTATATTCTAAGTTTTTCAGTGCAACTCACTCATATACTATGTACTACACTGTGCATTTCGTGTAATGCGGGTTTTTCAGTAAATTCTAAGTTTTTCAGTGCAACTCACTCATATACTATGTACTACACTGTGCGTTTCTTATATTCTAAGTTTTTCAGTGCAACTCACTCATATACTATGTACTACACTGTGCGTTTCTTATATTCTAAGTTTTTCAGTGCAACTCACTCATATACTATGTACTACACTGTGCGTTTCTTATACTCTAAGTTTTTCAGTGCAACTCACTCATATACTTTGTACTACACTGTGCGTTTCTTATATTCTAAGTTTTTCAGTGCAACTCACTCATATACTATGTACTACACTGTGCGTTTCTTAAATTCTAAGTTTTTCAGTGCAACTCACTCATATACAATGTACTACACTGTGCGTTTCTTATATTCTAAGTTTTTTCAGTGCAACTCACTCATATACTATGTACTACACTATGCATTTCGTGTAATGCGGGTTTTTCAGTATATTCTAAGTTTTTCAGTGCAACTCACTCATATACTATGTACTACACTGTGCGTTTCTTATATTCTAAGTTTTTCAGTGCAACTCACTCATATACTATGTACTACACTGTGCGTTTCTTATATTCTAAGTTTTTCAGTGCAACTCACTCATATACTATGTACTACACTGTGCGTTTCTTATATTCTAAGTTTTTCAGTGCAACTCACTCATATACTATGTACTACACTGTGCGTTTCTTATATTCTAAGTTTTTCAGTGCAACTCACTCATATACAATGTACTAAACTGTGCATTTCGTGTAATGCGGGTTTTTCAGTAAATTCTAAGTTTTTCAGTGCAACTCATTCATATACTATGTACTACACTGTGCGTTTCTTATATTCTAAGTTTTTCAGTGCAACTCACTCATATACTATGTACTACACTCTGCGTTTCTTATATTCTAAGTTTTTCAGTGCAACTCACTCATATACTATGTACTACACTGTGCGTTTCTTATATTCTAAATTTTTCAGTGCAACTCACTCATATACTATGTACTACACTGTGCGTTTCTTATATTCTAAGTTTTTCATTGCAACTCACTCATATACTATGTACTACACTGTGAGTTTCTTATATTCTAAGTTTTTCAGTGCAACTCACTCATATACTATGTACTACAATGTGCGTTTCTTATATTCTAAGTTTTTCAGTGCAACTCACTCATATACTATGTACTACACTGTGCGTTTCTTATATTCTAAGTTTTTCAGTGCAACTCACTCATATACTATGTACTACACTGTGCGTTTCTTATATTCTAAGTTTTTCAGTGCAACTCACTCATATACTATATACTACACTGTGCATTTCGTGTAATGCGGGTTTTTCAGTAAATTCTAAGTTTTTCAGTGCAACTCACTCATATACTATGTACTACACTGTGCGTTTCTTATATTCTAAGTTTTTCAGTGCAACTCACTCATATACTATGTACTACACTGTGCGTTTCTTATATTCTAAGTTTTTCAGTGCAACTCACTCATATACTATGTACTACACGGTGCGTTTCTTATATTCTAAGTTTTTCAGTGCAACTCACTCATATACTATGTACTACACTGTGCGTTTCTTAAATTCTAAGTTTTTCAGTGCAACTCACTCATATACTATGTACTACACTGTGCGTTTCTTAAATTCTAAGTTTTTCAGTGCAACTCACTCATATACAATGTACTACACTGTGCGTTTCTTATATTCTAAGTTTTTTCAGTGCAACTCACTCATATACTATGTACTACACTATGCATTTCGTGTAATGCGGGTTTTTCAGTATATTCTAAGTTTTTCAGTGCAACTCACTCATATACTATGTACTACACTGTGCGTTTCTTATATTCTAAGTTTTTCAGTGCAACTCACTCATATACTATGTACTACACTGTGCGTTTCTTATATTCTAAGTTTTTCAGTGCAACTCACTCATATACTATGTACTACACTGTGCGTTTCTTATATTCTAAGTTTTTCAGTGCAACTCACTCATATACTATGTACTACACTGTGCGTTTCTTATATTCTAAGTTTTTCAGTGCAACTCACTCATATACAATGTACTAAACTGTGCATTTCGTGTAATGCGGGTTTTTCAGTAAATTCTAAGTTTTTCAGTGCAACTCATTCATATACTATGTACTACACTGTGCGTTTCTTATATTCTAAGTTTTTCAGTGCAACTCACTCATATACTATGTACTACACTCTGCGTTTCTTATATTCTAAGTTTTTCAGTGCAACTCACTCATATACTATGTACTACACTGTGCGTTTCTTATATTCTAAATTTTTCAGTGCAACTCACTCATATACTATGTACTACACTGTGCGTTTCTTATATTCTAAGTTTTTCATTGCAACTCACTCATATACTATGTACTACACTGTGAGTTTCTTATATTCTAAGTTTTTCAGTGCAACTCACTCATATACTATGTACTACAATGTGCGTTTCTTATATTCTAAGTTTTTCAGTGCAACTCACTCATATACTATGTACTACACTGTGCGTTTCTTATATTCTAAGTTTTTCAGTGCAACTCACTCATATACTATGTACTACACTGTGCGTTTCTTATATTCTAAGTTTTTCAGTGCAACTCACTCATATACTATATACTACACTGTGCATTTCGTGTAATGCGGGTTTTTCAGTAAATTCTAAGTTTTTCAGTGCAACTCACTCATATACTATGTACTACACTGTGCGTTTCTTATATTCTAAGTTTTTCAGTGCAACTCACTCATATACTATGTACTACACTGTGCGTTTCTTATATTCTAAGTTTTTCAGTGCAACTCACTCATATACTATGTACTACACGGTGCGTTTCTTATATTCTAAGTTTTTCAGTGCAACTCACTCATATACTATGTACTACACTGTGCGTTTCTTATATTCTAAGTTTTTCAGTGCAACTCACTCATATACTATGTACTACACTGTGCGTTTCTTAAATTCTAAGTTTTTCAGTGCAACTCACTCATATACTATGTACTACACTGTGCGTTTCTTAAATTCTAAGTTTTTCAGTGCAACTCACTCATATACTATGTACTACACTGTGCGTTTCTTATATTCTAAGTTTTTCAGTGCAACTCACTCATATACTATGTACTACACTGTGCATTTCGTGTAATGCGGGTTTTTCAGTAAATTCTAAGTTTTTCAGTGCAACTCACTCATATACTATGTACTACACTGTGCGTTTCTTATATTCTAAGTTTTTCAGTGCAACTCACTCATATACTATGTACTACACTCTGCGTTTCTTATATTCTAAGTTTTTCAGTGCAACTCACTCATATACTATGTACTACACTGTGCGTTTCTTATACTCTAAGTTTTTCAGTGCAACTCACTCATATACTTTGTACTACACTGTGCGTTTCTTATATTCTAAGTTTTTCAGTGCAACTCACTCATATACTATGTACTACACTGTGCGTTTCTTAAATTCTAAGTTTTTCAGTGCAACTCACTCATATACAATGTACTACACTGTGCGTTTCTTATATTCTAAGTTTTTTCAGTGCAACTCACTCATATACTATGTACTACACTATGCATTTCGTGTAATGCGGGTTTTTCAGTATATTCTAAGTTTTTCAGTGCAACTCACTCATATACTATGTACTACACTGTGCGTTTCTTATATTCTAAGTTTTTCAGTGCAACTCACTCATATACTATGTACTACACTGTGCGTTTCTTATATTCTAAGTTTTTCAGTGCAACTCACTCATATACTATGTACTACACTGTGCGTTTCTTATATTCTAAGTTTTTCAGTGCAACTCACTCATATACTATGTACTACACTGTGCGTTTCTTATATTCTAAGTTTTTCAGTGCAACTCACTCATATACAATGTACTAAACTGTGCATTTCGTGTAATGCGGGTTTTTCAGTAAATTCTAAGTTTTTCGGTGCAACTCATTCATATACTATGTACTACACTGTGCGTTTCTTATATTCTAAGTTTTTCAGTGCAACTCACTCATATACTATGTACTACACTCTGCGTTTCTTATATTCTAAGTTTTTCAGTGCAACTCACTCATATACTATGTACTACACTGTGCGTTTCTTATATTCTAAATTTTTCAGTGCAACTCACTCATATACTATGTACTACACTGTGCGTTTCTTATATTCTAAGTTTTTCTTTGCAACTCACTCATATACTATGTACTACACTGTGAGTTTCTTATATTCTAAGTTTTTCAGTGCAACTCACTCATATACTATGTACTACAATGTGCGTTTCTTATATTCTAAGTTTTTCAGTGCAACTCACTCATATACTATGTACTACACTGTGCGTTTCTTATATTCTAAGTTTTTCAGTGCAACTCACTCATATACTATGTACTACACTGTGCGTTTCTTATATTCTAAGTTTTTCAGTGCAACTCACTCATATACTATATACTACACTGTGCATTTCGTGTAATGCGGGTTTTTCAGTAAATTCTAAGTTTTTCAGTGCAACTCACTCATATACTATGTACTACACTGTGCGTTTCTTATATTCTAAGTTTTTCAGTGCAACTCACTCATATACTATGTACTACACTGTGCGTTTCTTATATTATAAGTTTTTCAGTGCAACTCACTCATATACTATGTACTACACGGTGCGTTTCTTATATTCTAAGTTTTTCAGTGCAACTCACTCATATACTATGTACTACACTGTGCGTTTCTTATATTCTAAGTTTTTCAGTGCAACTCACTCATATACTATGTACTACACTGTGCGTTTCTTAAATTCTAAGTTTTTCAGTGCAACTCACTCATATACTATGTACTACACTGTGCGTTTCTTAAATTCTAAGTTTTTCAGTGCAACTCACTCATATACTATGTACTACACTGTGCGTTTCTTATATTCTAAGTTTTTCAGTGCAACTCACTCATATACTATGTACTACACTGTGCATTTCGTGTAATGCGGGTTTTTCAGTAAATTCTAAGTTTTTCAGTGCAACTCACTCATATACTATGTACTACACTGTGCGTTTCTTATATTCTAAGTTTTTCAGTGCAACTCACTCATATACTATGTACTACACTGTGCGTTTCTTATATTCTAAGTTTTTCAGTGCAACTAACTCATATACTATGTACTACACTGTGCGTTTCTTATATTCTAAGTTTTTCAGTGCAACTCACTCATATACTATGTACTACACTGTGCGTTTCTTATATTCTAAGTTTTTCAGTGCAACTCACTCATATACTATGTACTACACTCTGCGTTTCTTATATTCTAAGTTTTTCAGTGCAACTCACTCATATACTATGTACTACACTGTGCGTTTCTTATATTCTAAATTTTTCAGTGCAACTCACTCATATACTATGTACTACAATGTGCGTTTCTTATATTCTAAGTTTTTCAGTGCAACTCACTCATATACTATGTACTACACTGTGCGTTTCTTATATTCTAAGTTTTTCAGTGCAACTCACTCATATACTATGTACTACACTGTGCGTTTCTTATATTCTAAATTTTTCAGTGCAACTCACTCATATACTATATACTACACTGTGCATTTCGTGTAATGCGGGTTTTTCAGTAAATTCTAAGTTTTTCAGTGCAACTCACTCATATACTATGTACTACACTGTGCGTTTCTTATATTCTAAGTTTTTCAGTGCAACTCACTCATATACTATGTACTACACTGTGCGTTTCTTATATTCTAAGTTTTTCAGTGCAACTCACTCATATACTATGTACTACACGGTGCGTTTCTTATATTCTAAGTTTTTCAGTGCAACTCACTCATATACTATGTACTACACTGTGCGTTTCTTATATTCTAAGTTTTTCAGTGCAACTCACTCATATACTATGTACTACACTGTGCGTTTCTTAAATTCTAAGTTTTTCAGTGCAACTCACTCATATACTATGTACTACACTGTGCGTTTCTTAAATTCTAAGTTTTTCAGTGCAACTCACTCATATACTATGTACTACACTGTGCGTTTCTTATATTCTAAGTTTTTCAGTGCAACTCACTCATATACTATGTACTACACTGTGCGTTTCTTATATTCTAAGTTTTTCAGTGCAACTCACTCATATACTATGTACTACACTGTGCGTTTCTTATATTCTAAGTTTTTCAGTGCAACTCACTCATATACTATGTACTACACTGTGCGTTTCTTGTATTCTAAATTTTTCAGTGCAACTAACTCATATACTATGTACTACACTGTGCGTTTCTTATATTCTAAGTTTTTCAGTGCAACTCACTCATATACTATGTACTACACTGTGCATTTCTTATATTCTAAGTTTTTCAGTGCAACTCACTCATATACTATGTACTACACTGTGCGTTTCTTATATTCTAATTTTTTCAGTGCAACTCACTCATATACTATGTACTACACTGTGCGTTTCTTATATTCTAAGTTTTTCGTGCAACTCACTCATATACTATGTACTACACTGTGCGTTTCTTATATTCTAAGTTTTTCAGTGCAACTCACTCATATACTATGTACTACACTGTGCGTTTCTTAAATTCTAACTTTTTCAGTGCAACTCACTCATATACTATGTACTACACTGTGTGTTTCTTATATTCTAAGTTTTTCAGTGCAACTCACTCATATACTATGTACTACACTGTGCGTTTCTTATATTCTAAGTTTTTCAGTGCAACTCACTCATATACTATGTACTACACTGTGCGTTTCTTATATTCTAAGTTTTTCGTGCAACTCACTCATATACTATGTACTACACTGTGCGTTTCTTATATTCTAAGTTTTTCAGTGCAACTCACTCATATACTATGTACTACACTGTGCGTTTCTTAAATTCTAAGTTTTTCAGTGCAACTCACTCATATACTATGTACTACACTGTGTGTTTCTTATATTCTAAGTTTTTCAGTGCAACTCACTCATATACTATGTACTACACTGTGCGTTTCTTATATTCTAAGTTTTTCAGTGCAACTCACTCATATACTATGTACTACACTGTGCATTTCGTGTAATGCGGGTTTTTCAGTAAATTCTAAGTTTTTCAGTGCAACTCACTCATATACTATGTACTACACTCTGCGTTTCTTATATTCTAAGTTTTTCAGTGCAACTCACTCATATACTATGTACTACACTCTGCGTTTCTTATATTCTAAGTTTTTCAGTGCAACTCACTCATATACTATGTACTACACTGTGCGTTTCTTATATTCTAAGTTTTTCAGTGCAACTCACTCATATACTATGTACTACACTGTGTGTTTCTTATATTCTAAGTTTTTCAGTGCAACTCACTCATATACTATGTACTACACGTTGCGTTTCTTATAATCTAAGTTTTTCAGTGCAACTCACTCATATACTATGTACTACACTGTGTGTTTCTTATATTCTAAGTTTTTCAGTGCAACTCACTCATATACTATGTACTACACTGTGCGTTTCTTTAATTCTAACTTTTTCAGTGCAACTCACACATATACTATGTACTACACTGTGTGTTTCTTAAATTCTAAGTTTTTCAGTGCAACTCACTCATATACTATGTACTACACTGTGCGTTTCTTATATTCTAAGTTTTTCAGTGCAACTCACTCATATACTATGTACTACACTGTGCATTTCGTGTAATGCGGGTTTTTCAGTAAATTCTAAGTTTTTCATTGCAACTCACTCATATACTATGTACTACACTGTGCGTTTCTTATATTCTAAGTTTTTCAGTGCAACTCACTCATATACTATGTACTACACTGTGCGTTTCTTATATTCTAAGTTTTTCAGTGCAACTCACTCATATACTTTGTACTACACTGTGCATTTCGTGTAATGCGGGTTTTTCAGTAAATTCTAAGTTTTTCAGTGCAACTCACTCATATACTATGTACTACACTGTGCGTTTCTTATATTCTAAGTTTTTCAGTGCAACTCACTCATATACTATGTACTACACTGTGCGTTTCTTATATTCTAAGTTTTTCAGTGCAACTCACTCATATACTATGTACTACACTGTGCATTTCTTATATTCTAAGTTTTTCAGTGCAACTCACTCATATACTATGTACTACACTGTGCGTTTCTTAAATTCTAAGTTTTTCAGTGCAACTCACTCATATACTATGTACTACAATGTGCGTTTCTTATATTCTAAGTTTTTCAGTGCAACTCACTCATATACTATGTACTACACTGTGCGTTTCTTATATTCTAAGTTTTTCAGTGCAACTCACTCATATACTATGTACTACACTGTGCGTTTCTTATATATTAAGTTTTTCAGTGCAACTCACTCATATACTATGTACTACACTGTGCGTTTCTTATATTCTAAGTTTTTCAGTGCAATTCACTCATATACTATGTACTACACTGTGCGTTTCTTATATTCTAAGTTTTTCAGTGAAACTCACTCATATACTATGTACTACACTCTGCGTTTCTTATATTCTAAGTTTTTCAGTGCAACTCACTCATGTACTATGTACTACAGTGTGCTATTCTTATATTCTAAGTTTTTCAGTGCAACTCACTCATATACTATGTACTACACTGTGCGTTTCTTATATTCTAAGTTTTTCAGTGCAACTCACTCATATACTATGTACTACACTGTGCGTTTCTTATATTCTAAGTTTTTCAGTGCAACTCACTCATATACTATGTACTACACAGTGCGTTTCTTATATTCTAAGTTTTTTAGTGCAACTCACTCATATATTATGTACTACACTGTGCGTTTCTTATATTCTAAGTTTTTCAGTGCAACTCACTCATATACTATGTACTACACTGTGCGTTTCTTATATTCTAAGTTTTTCAGTGCAACTCACTCATATACTATGTACTACACTGTGCGTTTCTTATATTCTAAATTTTTCAGTGCAACTCATTCATATACTATGTACTACACTGTGCATTTCGTGTAATACGGGTTTTTCAGTAAATTCTAAGTTTTTCAGTGCAACTCAAACATATACTATGTACTACACTGTGCGTTTCTTATATTCTAAGTTTTTCAGTGCAACTCACTCATATACTATGTACTACACTGTGCGTTTCTTATATTCTAAGTTTTTCAGTGCAACTCACTCATATACTATGTACTACACTGTGCGTTTCTTATATTCTAAGTTTTTCAGTGAAACTCACTCATATACTATGTACTACACTCTGCGTTTCTTATATTCTAAGTTTTTCAGTGCAACTCACTCATGTACTATGTACTACAGTGTGCTATTCTTATATTCTAAGTTTTTCAGTGCAACTCACTCATATACTATGTACTACACTGTGCGTTTCTTATATTCTAAGTTTTTCAGTGCAACTCACTCATATACTATGTACTACACTGTGCGTTTCTTATATTCTAAGTTTTTCAGTGCAACTCACTCATATACTATGTACTACACTGTGCGTTTCTTATATTCTAAGTTTTTCAGTGCAACTCACTCATATACTATGTACTACACTGTGCGTTTCTTATATTCTAAGTTTTTCAGTGCAACTCACTCATATACTATGTACTACACTGTGCGTTTCTTATATTCTAAGTTTTTCAGTGCAACTCACTCATATACTATGTACTACACTGTGCGTTTCTTATATTCTAAGTTTTTCAGTGCAACTCACTCATGTACTATGTACTACAGTGTGCTATTCTTATATTCTAAGTTTTTCAGTGCAACTCACTCATATACTATGTACTACACTGTGCGTTTCTTATATTCTAAGTTTTTCAGTGCAACTCACTCATATACTATGTACTACACAGTGCGTTTCTTATATTCTAAGTTTTTTAGTGCAACTCACTCATATATTATGTACTACACTGTGCGTTTCTTATATTCTAAGTTTTTCAGTGCAACTAACTCATATACTATGTACTACACTGTGCGTTTCTTATATTCTAAGTTTTTCAGTGCAACTCACTCATATACTATGTACTACACTGTGCGTTTCTTATATTCTAAATTTTTCAGTGCAACTCATTCATATACTATGTACTACACTGTGCATTTCGTGTAATACGGGTTTTTCAGTAAATTCTAAGTTTTTCAGTGCAACTCACTCATATACTATGTACTACACTGTGCGTTTCTTATATTCTAAGTTTTTCAGTGCAACTCACTCATATACTATGTACTACACTGTGCGTTTCTTATATTCTAAGTTTTTCAGTGAAACTCACTCATATACTATGTACTACACTGTGCGTTTCTTATATTCTAAGTTTTTCAGTGCAACTCACTCATATACTATGTACTACACTGTGCGTTTCTTATATTCTAAGTTTTTCAGTGCAACTCACTCATATACTATGTACTACACTGTGCGTTTCTTATATTCTAAGTTTTTCAGTGAAACTCACTCATATACTATGTACTACACTCTGCGTTTCTTATATTCTAAGTTTTTCAGTGCAACTCACTCATGTACTATGTACTACAGTGTGCTATTCTTATATTCTAAGTTTTTCAGTGCAACTCACTCATATACTATGTACTACACTGTGCGTTTCTTATATTCTAAGTTTTTCAGTGCAACTCACTCATATACTATGTACTACACTGTGCGTTTCTTATATTCTAAGTTTTTCAGTGCAACTCACTCATATACTATGTACTACACTGTGCGTTTCTTATATTCTAAGTTTTTCAGTGCAACTCACTCATATATTATGTACTACACTGTGCGTTTCTTATATTCTAAGTTTTTCAGTGCAACTCACTCATATACTATGTACTACACTGTGCGTTTCTTATATTCTAAGTTTTTCAGTGCAACTCACTCATATACTATGTACTACACTGTGCGTTTCTTATATTCTAAATTTTTCAGTGGAACTCATTCATATACTATGTACTACACTGTGCATTTCGTGTAATGCGGGTTTTTCAGTAAATTCTAAGTTTTTCAGTGCAACTCACTCATATACTATGTACTACACTGTGCGTTTCTTATATTCTAAGTTTTTCAGTGCATCTCACTCATATACTATGTACTACACTGTGCGTTTCTTATATTCTAAGTTTTTCAGTGCAACTCACTCATATACTATGTACTACACTGTGCGTTTCTTATACTCTAAGTTTTTCAGTGCAACTCACTCATATACTTTGTACTACACTGTGCGTTTCTTATATTCTAAGTTTTTCAGTGCAACTCACTCATATACTATGTACTACACTGTGCGTTTCTTATATTCTAAGTTTTTCAGTGCAACTCACTCATATACTATGTACTACACTGTGCGTTTCTTATATTCTACGTTTTTCAGTGCAACTCACTCATATACTATGTACTACACTCTGCGTTTCTTATATTCTAAGTTTTTCAGTGCAACTCACTCATATACTATGTACTACACTGTGCGTTTCTTATATTCTAAGTTTTTCAGTGCAACTCACTCATATACAATGTACTACACTGTGCATTTCGTGTAATGCGGGTTTTTCAGTAAATTCTAAGTTTTTCAGTGCAACTCACTCATATACTATGTACTACACTGTGCGTTTCTTATATTCTAAGTTTTTCAGTGCAACTCACTCATATACTATGTACTACACTGTGCGTTTCTTATATTCTAAGTTTTTCAGTGCAACTCACTCATATACTATGTACTACACTGTGCGTTTCTTGTATTCTAAATTTTTCAGTGCAACTAACTCATATACTATGTACTACACTGTGCGTTTCTTATATTCTAAGTTTTTCAGTGCAACTCACTCATATACTATGTACTACACTGTGCGTTTCTTATATTCTAAGTTTTTCAGTGCAACTCACTCATATACTATGTACTACACTGTGCATTTCGTGTAATGCGGGTTTTTCAGTAAATTCTAAGTTTTTCAGTGCAACTCACTCATATACTATGTACTACACTGTGCGTTTCTTATATTCTAAGTTTTTCAGTGAAACTCACTCATATACTATGTACTACACTCTGCGTTTCTTATATTCTAAGTTTTTCAGTGCAACTCACTCATGTACTATGTACTACAGTGTGCTATTCTTATATTCTAAGTTTTTCAGTGCAACTCACTCATATACTATGTACTACACTGTGCGTTTCTTATATTCTAAGTTTTTCAGTGCAACTCACTCATATACTATGTACTACACTGTGCGTTTCTTATATTCTAAGTTTTTCAGTGCAACTCACTCATATACTATGTACTACACTGTGCGTTTCTTATATTCTAAGTTTTTCAGTGCAACTCACTCATATACTATGTACTACACTGTGCGTTTCTTATATTCTAAGTTTTTCAGTGCAACTCACTCATATACTATGTACTACACTGTGCGTTTCTTATATTCTAAGTTTTTCAGTGAAACTCACTCATATACTATGTACTACACTCTGCGTTTCTTATATTCTAAGTTTTTCAGTGCAACTCACTCATGTACTATGTACTACAGTGTGCTATTCTTATATTCTAAGTTTTTCAGTGCAACTCACTCATATACTATGTACTACACTGTGCGTTTCTTATATTCTAAGTTTTTCAGTGCAACTCACTCATATACTATGTACTACACTGTGCGTTTCTTATATTCTAAGTTTTTCAGTGCAACTCACTCATATACTATGTACTACACTGTGCGTTTCTTATATTCTAAGTTTTTCAGTGCAACTCACTCATATATTATGTACTACACTGTGCGTTTCTTATATTCTAAGTTTTTCAGTGCAACTCACTCATATACTATGTACTACACTGTGCGTTTCTTATATTCTAAGTTTTTCAGTGCAACTCACTCATATACTATGTACTACACTGTGCGTTTCTTATATTCTAAATTTTTCAGTGGAACTCATTCATATACTATGTACTACACTGTGCATTTCGTGTAATGCGGGTTTTTCAGTAAATTCTAAGTTTTTCAGTGCAACTCACTCATATACTATGTACTACACTGTGCGTTTCTTATATTCTAAGTTTTTCAGTGCATCTCACTCATATACTATGTACTACACTGTGCGTTTCTTATATTCTAAGTTTTTCAGTGCAACTCACTCATATACTATGTACTACACTGTGCGTTTCTTATACTCTAAGTTTTTCAGTGCAACTCACTCATATACTTTGTACTACACTGTGCGTTTCTTATATTCTAAGTTTTTCAGTGCAACTCACTCATATACTATGTACTACACTGTGCGTTTCTTAAATTCTAAGTTTTTCAGTGCAACTCACTCATATACTATGTACTACACTGTGCGTTTCTTATATTCTAAGTTTTTTCAGTGCAACTCACTGATATACTATGTACTACACTGTGCATTTCGTGTAATGCGGGTTTTTCAGTATATTCTAAGTTTTTCAGTGCAACTCACTCATATACTATGTACTACACTGTGCGTTTCTTATATTCTAAGTTTTTCAGTGCAACTCACTCATATACTATGTACTACACTGTGCGTTTCTTATATTCTAAGTTTTTCAGTGCAACTCACTCATATACTATGTACTACACTCTGCGTTTCTTATATTCTAAGTTTTTCAGTGCAACTCACTCATATACTATGTACTACACTGTGCGTTTCTTATATTCTAAGTTTTTCAGTGCAACTCACTCATATACAATGTACTACACTGTGCATTTCGTGTAATGCGGGTTTTTCAGTAAATTCTAAGTTTTTCAGTGCAACTCACTCATATACTATGTACTACACTGTGCGTTTCTTATATTCTAAGTTTTTCAGTGCAACTCACTCATATACTATGTACTACACTGTGCGTTTCTTATATTCTAAGTTTTTCAGTGCAACTCACTCATATACTATGTACTACACTGTGCGTTTCTTGTATTCTAAGTTTTTCAGTGCAACTAACTCATATACTATGTACTACACTGTGCGTTTCTTATATTCTAAGTTTTTCAGTGCAACTCACTCATATACTATGTACTACACTGTGCGTTTCTTATATTCTAAGTTTTTCAGTGCAACTCACTCATATACTATGTACTACACTGTGCATTTCGTGTAATGCGGGTTTTTCAGTAAATTCTAAGTTTTTCAGTGCAACTCACTCATATACTATGTACTACACTCTGCGTTTCTTATATTCTAAGTTTTTCAGTGCAACTCACTCATATACAATGTACTACACTGTGCATTTCTGTAATGAGGGTTTTTCAGTAAATTCTAAGTTTTTCAGTGCAACTCACTCATATACTATGTACTACACTGTGCGTTTTTATATTCTAAGTTTTTCAGTGCAACTCACTCATATACTATGTACTACACTGTGCGTTTCTTATATTCTAAGTTTTTCAGTGCAACTCACTCATATACTATGTACTACTCTGTGCGTTTTTTAAATTCTAAGTTTTTCAGTGCAACTCACTCATATACTATGTACTACAATGTGCGTTTCTTATATTCTAAGTTTTTCAGTGCAACTCACTCATATACTATGTACTACACTGTGCGTTTCTTATATTCTAAGTTTTTCAGTGCAACTCACTCATATACTATGTACTACACTGTGCTTTTCTTAAATTCTAAGTTTTTCAGTGCAACTCACTCATATACTATGTACTACACTGTGCGTTTCTTATATTCTAAGTTTTTTCAGTGCAACTCACTCATATACTATGTACTACACTGTGCATTTCGTGTAATGCGGGTTTTTCAGTATATTCTAAGTTTTTCAGTGCAACTCACTCATATACTATGTACTACAATGTGCGTTTCTTATATTCTAAGTTTTTCAGTGCAACTCACTCATATACTATGTACTACACTGTGCGTTTCTTATATTCTAAGTTTTTCAGTGCAACTCACTCATATACTATGTACTACACTGTGCTTTTCTTAAATTCTAAGTTTTTCAGTGCAACTCACTCATATACTATGTACTACACTGTGCGTTTCTTATATTCTAAGTTTTTCAGTGCAACTCACTCATATACTATGTACTACACTCTGCGTTTCTTATATTCTAAGTTTTTCAGTGCAACTCACTCATATACTATGTACTACACTGTGTGTTTCTTATATTCTAAGTTTTTCAGTGCAACTCACTCATATACAATGTACTACACTGTGCATTTCGTGTAATGCGGGTTTTTCAGTAAATTCTAAGTTTTTCAGTGCAACTCACTCATATACTATGTAATACACTGTGCGTTTCTTATATTCTAAGTTTTTCAGTGCAACTCACTCATATACTATGTACTACACTGTGCGTTTCTTATATTCTAAGTTTTTCAGTGCAACTCACTCATATACTATGTACTACACTGTGCGTTTCTTGTATTCTAAGTTTTTCAGTGCAACTAACTCATATACTATGTACTACACTGTGCGTTTTTTATATTCTAAGTTTTTCAGTGCAACTCACTCATATACTATGTACTACACTGTGCGTTTCTTATATTCTAAGTTTTTCAGTGCAACTCACTCATATACAATGTACTACACTGTGCATTTCGTGTAATGCGGGTTTTTCAGTAAATTCTAAGTTTTTCAGTGCAACTCACTCATATACTATGTACTACACTGTGCGTTTCTTATATTCTAAGTTTTTCAGTGCAACTCACTCATATACTATGTACTACACTGTGCGTTTCTTGTTTTCTAAGTTTTTCAGTGCAACTCACTCATATACTATGTACTACACTGTGCGTTTCTTAAATTCTAAGTTTTTCAGTGCAACTCACTCATATACTATGTACTACACTGTGTGTTTCTTAAATTCTAAGTTTTTCAGTGCAACTCACTCATATACTATGTACTACACTGTGCGTTTCTTATATTCTAAGTTTTTCAGTGCAACTCACTCTTATACTATGTACTACACTGTGCGTTTCTTATATTCTAAGTTTTTCAGTGCAACTCACTCATATACTATGTACTACACGTTGCGTTTCTTATAATCTAAGTTTTTCAGTGCAACTCACTCATATACTATGTACTACACTGTGTGTTTCTTATATTCTAAGTTTTTCAGTGCAACTCACTCATATACTATGTACTACACTGTGCATTTCTTAAATTCTAACTTTTTCAGTGCAACTCACTCATATACTATGTACTACACTGTGTGTTTCTTAAATTCTAAGTTTTTCAGTGCAACTCACTCATATACTATGTACTACACTGTGCGTTTCTTATATTCTAAGTTTTTCAGTGCAACTCACTCATATACTATGTACTACACTGTGCGTTTCTTATATTCTAAGTTTTTCAGTGCAACTCACTCATATACTATGTACTACACTGTGCATTTCGTGTAATGCGGGTTTTTCAGTAAATTCTAAGTTTTTCAGTGCAACTCACTCATATACTATGTACTACACTGTGCGTTTCTTATATTCTAAGTTTTTCAGTGCAAGTCACTCATATACTATGTACTACACTGTGCGTTTCTTATATTCTAAGTTTTTCAGTGCAACTCACTCATATACTATGTACTACACTGTGCATTTCTTATATTCTAAGTTTTTCAGTGCAACTCACTCATATACTATGTACTACACTGTGCGTTTCTTAAATTCTAAGTTTTTCAGTGCAACTCACTCATATAATATGTACTACAATGTGCGTTTCTTATATTCTAAGTTTTTCAGTGCAACTCACTCATTTACTATGTACTACACTGTGCGTTTCTTATATTCTAAGTTTTTCAGTGCAACTCACTCATATACTATGTACTACACTGTGCGTTTCTTATATATTAAGTTTTTCAGTGCAACTCACTCATATACTTTGTACTACACTGTGCGTTTCTTATATTCTAAGTTTTTCAGTGCAACTCACTCATATACTATGTACTACAATGTGCGTTTCTTATATTCTAAGTTTTTCAGTGAAACTCACTCATATACTATGTACTACACTCTGCGTTTCTTATATTCTAAGTTTTTCAGTGCAACTCACTCATGTACTATGTACTACAGTGTGCTATTCTTATATTCTAAGTTTTTCAGTGCAACTCACTCATATACTATGTACTACACTGTGCGTTTCTTATATTCTAAGTTTTTCAGTGCAACTCACTCATATACTATGTACTACACAGTGCGTTTCTTATATTCTAAGTTTTTTAGTGCAACTCACTCATATATTATGTACTACACTGTGCGTTTCTTATATTCTAAGTTTTTCAGTGCAACTAACTCATATACTATGTACTACACTGTGCGTTTCTTATATTCTAAGTTTTTCAGTGCAACTCACTCATATACTATGTACTACACTGTGCGTTTCTTATATTCTAAATTTTTCAGTGCAACTCATTCATATACTATGTACTACACTGTGCATTTCGTGTAATACGGGTTTTTCAGTAAATTCTAAGTTTTTCAGTGCAACTCACTCATATACTATGTACTACACTGTGCGTTTCTTATATTCTAAGTTTTTCAGTGCAACTCACTAATATACTATGTACTACACTGTGCGTTTCTTATATTCTAAGTTTTTCAGTGCAACTCACTCATATACTATGTACTACACTGTGCGTTTCTTATATTCTAAGTTTTTCAGTGAAACTCACTCATATACTATGTTCTACACTCTGCGTTTCTTATATTCTAAGTTTTTCAGTGCAACTCACTCATGTACTATGTACTACAGTGTGCTATTCTTATATTCTAAGTTTTTCAGTGCAACTCACTCATATACTATGTACTACACTGTGCGTTTCTTATATTCTAAGTTTTTCAGTGCAACTCACTCATATACTATGTACTACACTGTGCGTTTCTTATATTCTAAGTTTTTCAGTGCAACTCACTCATATACTATGTACTACACTGTGCGTTTCTTATATTCTAAGTTTTTCAGTGCAACTCACTCATATACTATGTACTACACTGTGCGTTTCTTATATTCTAAGTTTTTCAGTGCAACTCACTCATATACTATGTACTACACTGTGCGTTTCTTATATTCTAAGTTTTTCAGTGAAACTCACTCATATACTATGTACTACACTCTGCGTTTCTTATATTCTAAGTTTTTCAGTGCAACTCACTCATGTACTATGTACTACAGTGTGCTATTCTTATATTCTAAGTTTTTCAGTGCAACTCACTCATATACTATGTACTACACTGTGCGTTTCTTATATTCTAAGTTTTTCAGTGCAACTCACTCATATACTATGTACTACACTGTGCGTTTCTTATATTCTAAGTTTTTCAGTGCAACTCACTCGTATACTATGTACTACACTGTGCGTTTCTTATATTCTAAGTTTTTCAGTGCAACTCACTCATATATTATGTACTACACTGTGCGTTTCTTATATTCTAAGTTTTTCAGTGCAACTCACTCATATACAATGTACTACACTGTGCATTTCGTGTAATGCGGGTTTTTCAGTAAATTCTAAGTTTTTCAGTGCAACTCACTCATATACTATGTACTACACTGTGCGTTTCTTATATTCTAAGTTTTTCAGTGCAACTCACTCATATACTATGTACTACACTGTGCGTTTCTTATATTCTAAGTTTTTCAGTGCAACTCACTCATATACTATGTACTACACTGTGCGTTTCTTGTATTCTAAGTTTTTCAGTGCAACTAACTCATATACTATGTACTACACTGTGCGTTTCTTATATTCTAAGTTTTTCAGTGCAACTCACTCATATACTATGTACTACACTGTGCGTTTCTTATATTCTAAGTTTTTCAGTGCAACTCACTCATATACAATGTACTACACTGTGCATTTCGTGTAATGCGGGTTTTTCAGTAAATTCTAAGTTTTTCAGTGCAACTCACTCATATACTATGTACTACACTGTGCGTTTCTTATATTCTAAGTTTTTCAGTGCAACTCACTCATATACTATGTACTACACTGTGCGTTTCTTGTATTCTAAGTTTTTCAGTGCAACTCACTCATATACTATGTACTACACTGTGCGTTTCTTAAATTCTAAGTTTTTCAGTGCAACTCACTCATATACTATGTACTACACTGTGTGTTTCTTAAATTCTAAGTTTTTCAGTGCAACTCACTCATATACTATGTACTACACTGTGCGTTTCTTATATTCTAAGTTTTTCAGTGCAACTCACTCTTATACTATGTACTACACTGTGCGTTTCTTATATTCTAAGTTTTTCAGTGCAACTCACTCATATACTATGTACTACACGTTGCGTTTCTTATAATCTAAGTTTTTCAGTGCAACTCACTCATATACTATGTACTACACTGTGTGTTTCTTATATTCTAAGTTTTTCAGTGCAACTCACTCATATACTATGTACTACACTGTGCATTTCTTAAATTCTAACTTTTTCAGTGCAACTCACTCATATACTATGTACTACACTGTGTGTTTCTTAAATTCTCAGTTTTTCAGTGCAACTCACTCATATACTATGTACTACACTGTGCGTTTCTTATATTCTAAGTTTTTCAGTGCAACTCACTCATATACTATGTACTACACTGTGCGTTTCTTATATTCTAAGTTTTTCAGTGCAACTCACTCATATACTATGTACTACACTGTGCATTTCGTGTAATGCGGGTTTTTCAGTAAATTCTAAGTTTTTCAGTGCAACTCACTCATATACTATGTACTACACTGTGCGTTTCTTATATATTAAGTTTTTCAGTGCAACTCACTCATATACTTTGTACTACACTGTGCGTTTCTTATATTCTAAGTTTTTCAGTGCAACTCACTCATATACTATGTACTACACTGTGCGTTTCTTATATTCTAAGTTTTTCAGTGAAACTCACTCATATACTATGTACTACACTCTGCGTTTCTTATATTCTAAGTTTTTCAGTGCAACTCACTCATGTACTATGTACTACAGTGTGCTATTCTTATATTCTAAGTTTTTCAGTGCAACTCACTCATATACTATGTACTACACTGTGCGTTTCTTATATTCTAAGTTTTTCAGTGCAACTCACTCATATACTATGTACTACACAGTGCGTTTCTTATATTCTAAGTTTTTTAGTGCAACTCACTCATATATTATGTACTACACTGTGCGTTTCTTATATTCTAAGTTTTTCAGTGCAACTAACTCATATACTATGTACTACACTGTGCGTTTCTTATATTCTAAGTTTTTCAGTGCAACTCACTCATATACTATGTACTACACTGTGCGTTTCTTATATTCTAAATTTTTCAGTGCAACTCATTCATATACTATGTACTATACTGTGCATTTCGTGTAATACGGGTTTTTCAGTAAATTCTAAGTTTTTCAGTGCAACTCACTCATATACTATGTACTACACTGTGCGTTTCTTATATTCTAAGTTTTTCAGTGCAACTCACTCATATACTATGTACTACACTGTGCGTTTCTTATATTCTAAGTTTTTCAGTGCAACTCACTCATATACTATGTACTACACTGTGCGTTTCTTATATTCTAAGTTTTTCAGTGAAACTCACTCATATACTATGTTCTACACTCTGCGTTTCTTATATTCTAAGTTTTTCAGTGCAACTCACTCATGTACTATGTACTACAGTGTGCTATTCTTATATTCTAAGTTTTTCAGTGCAACTCACTCATATACTATGTACTACACTGTGCGTTTCTTATATTCTAAGTTTTTCAGTGCAACTCACTCATATACTATGTACTACACTGTGCGTTTCTTATATTCTAAGTTTTTCAGTGCAACTCACTCATATACTATGTACTACACTGTGCGTTTCTTATATTCTAAGTTTTTCAGTGCAACTCACTCATATACTATGTACTACACTGTGCGTTTCTTATATTCTAAGTTTTTCAGTGCAACTCACTCATATACTATGTACTACACTGTGCGTTTCTTATATTCTAAGTTTTTCAGTGAAACTCACTCATATACTATGTACTACACTCTGCGTTTCTTATATTCTAAGTTTTTCAGTGCAACTCACTCATGTACTATGTACTACAGTGTGCTATTCTTATATTCTAAGTTTTTCAGTGCAACTCACTCATATACTATGTACTACACTGTGCGTTTCTTATATTCTAAGTTTTTCAGTGCAACTCACTCATATACTATGTACTACACTGTGCGTTTCTTATATTCTAAGTTTTTCAGTGCAACTCACTCGTATACTATGTACTACACTGTGCGTTTCTTATATTCTAAGTTTTTCAGTGCAACTCACTCATATATTATGTACTACACTGTGCGTTTCTTATATTCTAAGTTTTTCAGTGCAACTCACTCATATACTATGTACTACACTGTGCGTTTCTTATATTCTAAGTTTTTCAGTGCAACTCACTCATATACTATGTACTACACTGTGCGTTTCTTATATTCTAAATTTTTCAGTGCAACTCATTCATATACTATGTACTACACTGTGCATTTCGTGTAATGCGGGTTTTTCAGTAAATTCTAAGTTTTTCAGTGCAACTCACTCATATACTATGTACTACACTGTGCGTTTCTTATATTCTAAGTTTTTCAGTGCATCTCACTCATATACTATGTACTACACTGTGCGTTTCTTATATTCTAAGTTTTTCAGTGCAACTCACTCATATACTATGTACTACACTGTGCGTTTCTTATACTCTAAGTTTTTCAGTGCAACTCACTCATATACTTTGTACTACACTGTGCGTTTCTTATATTCTAAGTTTTTCAGTGCAACTCACTCATATACTATGTACTACACTGTGCGTTTCTTAAATTCTAAGTTTTTCAGTGCAACTCACTCATATACTATGTACTACACTGTGCGTTTCTTATATTCTAAGTTTTTTCAGTGCAACTCACTCATATACTATGTACTACACTGTGCATTTCGTGTAATGCGGGTTTTTCAGTATATTCTAAGTTTTTCAGTGCAACTCACTCATATACTATGTACTACACTGTGCGTTTCTTATATTCTAAGTTTTTCAGTGCAACTCACTCATATACTATGTACTACACTGTGCGTTTCTTATATTCTAAGTTTTTCAGTGCAACTCACTCATATACTATGTACTACACTCTGCGTTTCTTATATTCTAAGTTTTTCAGTGCAACTCACTCATATACTATGTACTACACTGTGCGTTTCTTATATTCTAAGTTTTTCAGTGCAACTCACTCATATACAATGTACTACACTGTGCATTTCGTGTAATGCGGGTTTTTCAGTAAATTCTAAGTTTTTCAGTGCAACTCACTCATATACTATGTACTACACTGTGCGTTTCTTATATTCTAAGTTTTTCAGTGCAACTCACTCATATACTATGTACTACACTGTGCGTTTCTTATATTCTAAGTCTTTCAGTGCAACTCACTCATATACTATGTACTACACTGTGCGTTTCTTGTATTCTAAGTTTTTCAGTGCAACTAACTCATATACTATGTACTACACTGTGCGTTTCTTATATTCTAAGTTTTTCAGTGCAACTCACTCATATACTATGTACTACACTGTGCGTTTCTTATATTCTAAGTTTTTCAGTGCAACTCACTCATATACTATGTACTACACTGTGCATTTCGTGTAATGCGGGTTTTTCAGTAAATTCTAAGTTTTTCAGTGCAACTCACTCATATACTATGTACTACACTCTGCGTTTCTTATATTCTAAGTTTTTCAGTGCAACTCACTCATATACAATGTACTACACTGTGCATTTCTGTAATGAGGGTTTTTCAGTAAATTCTAAGTTTTTCAGTGCAACTCACTCATATACTATGTACTACACTGTGCGTTTCTTATATTCTAAGTTTTTCAGTGCAACTCACTCATATACTATGTACTACACTGTGCGTTTCTTATATTCTAAGTTTTTCAGTGCAACTCACTCATATACTATGTACTACACTGTGCGTTTCTTATATTCTAAGTTTTTCAGTGCAACTCACTCATATACTATGTACTACACTGTGCGTTTCTTATATTCTAAGTTTTTCAGTGCAACTCACTCATATACTATGTACTACATGGTGCGTTTCTTATATTCTAAGTTTTTCAGTGCAACTCACTCATATACTATGTACTACACTGTGCATTTCGTGTAATGCGGGTTTTTCAGTAAATTCTAAGTTTTTCAGTGCAACTCACTCATATACTATGTACTACACTCTGCCTTTCTTATATTCTAAGTGTTTCAGTGCAACTCACTCATATACTATGTACTACAGTGTGCGTATCTTATATTCTAAATTTTTCAGTGCAACTCACTCATATACTATGTACTACACTGTGCGTTTCTTATATTCTAAGTTTTTCAGTGCAACTCACTCATATACTATGTACTACTCTGTGCGTTTCTTAAATTCTACGTTTTTCAGTGCAACTCACTCATATACTATGTACTACAATGTGCGTTTCTTATATTCTAAGTTTTTCAGTGCAACTCACTCATATACTATGTACTACACTGTGCGTTTCTTATATTCTAAGTTTTTCAGTGCATCTCACTCATATACTATGTACTACACTGTGCTTTTCTTAAATTCTAAGTTTTTCAGTGCAACTCACTCATATACTATGTACTACACTGTGCGTTTCTTTTATTCTACGTTTTTTCAGTGCAACTCACTCATATACTATGTACTACACTGTGCATTTCGTGTAATGCGGGTTTTTCAGTATATTCTAAGTTTTTCAGTGCAACTCACTCATATACATTGTACTACACTGTGCGTTTCTTATATTCTAAGTTTTTCAGTGCAACTCACTCATATACATTGTACTACACTGTGCGTTTCTTATATTCTAAGTTTTTCAGTGCAACTCACTCATATACTATGTACTACACTCTGCGTTTCTTATATTCTAAGTTTTTCAGTGCAACTCACTCATATACTATGTACTACACTGTGCGTTTCTTATATTCTAAGTTTTTCAGTGCAACTCACTCATATACAATGTACTACACTGTGCATTTCGTGTAATGCGGGTTTTTCAGTAAATTCTAAGTTTTTCAGTGCAACTCACTCATATACTATGTACTACACTGTGCGTTTCTTATATTCTAAGTTTTTCAGTGCAACTCACTCATATACTATGTACTACACTGTGCGTTTCTTAAATTCTAAGTTTTTCAGTGCAACTCACTCATATACTATGTACTACACTGTGCGTTTCTTATATTCTAAGTTTTTTCAGTGCAACTCACTCATATACTATGTACTACACTGTGCATTTCGTGTAATGCGGGTTTTTCAGTATATTCTAAGTTTTTCAGTGCAACTCACTCATATACTATGTACTACACTGTGCGTTTCTTATATTCTAAGTTTTTCAGTGCAACTCACTCATATACTATGTACTACACTGTGCGTTTCTTATATTCTAAGTTTTTCAGTGCAACTCACTCATATACTATGTACTACACTCTGCGTTTCTTATATTCTAAGTTTTTCAGTGCAACTCACTCATATACTATGTACTACACTGTGCGTTTCTTATATTCTAAGTTTTTCAGTGCAACTCACTCATATACAATGTACTACACTGTGCATTTCGTGTAATGCGGGTTTTTAAGTAAATTCTAAGTTTTTCAGTGCAACTCACTCATATACTATGTACTACACTGTGCGTTTCTTATATTCTAAGTTTTTCAGTGCAACTCACTCATATACTATGTACTACACTGTGCGTTTCTTATATTCTAAGTTTTTCAGTGCAACTCACTCATATACTATGTACTACACTGTGCGTTTCTTGTATTCTAAGTTTTTCAGTGCAACTAACTCATATACTATGTACTACACTGTGCGTTTCTTATATTCTAAGTTTTTCAGTGCAACTCACTCATATACTATGTACTACACTGTGCGTTTCTTATATTCTAAGTTTTTCAGTGCAACTCACTCATATACTATGTACTACACTGTGCATTTCGTGTAATGCGGGTTTTTCAGTAAATTCTAAGTTTTTCAGTGCAACTCACTCATATACTATGTACTACACTCTGCGTTTCTTATATTCTAAGTTTTTCAGTGCAACTCACTCATATACAATGTACTACACTGTGCATTTCTGTAATGAGGGTTTTTCAGTAAATTCTAAGTTTTTCAGTGCAACTCACTCATATACTATGTACTACACTGTGCGTTTCTTATATTCTAAGTTTTTCAGTGCAACTCACTCATATACTATGTACTACACTGTGCGTTTCTTATATTCTAAGTTTTTCAGTGCAACTCACTCATATACTATGTACTACACTGTGCGTTTCTTATATTCTAAGTTTTTCAGTGCAACTCACTCATATACTATGTACTACACTGTGCGTTTCTTATATTCTAAGTTTTTCAGTGCAACTCACTCATATACTATGTACTACATGGTGCGTTTCTTATATTCTAAGTTTTTCAGTGCAACTCACTCATATACTATGTACTACACTGTGCATTTCGTGTAATGCGGGTTTTTCAGTAAATTCTAAGTTTTTCAGTGCAACTCACTCATATACTATGTACTACACTCTGCGTTTCTTATATTCTAAGTGTTTCAGTGCAACTCACTCATATACTATGTACTACAGTGTGCGTATCTTATATTCTAAATTTTTCAGTGCAACTCACTCATATACTATGTACTACACTGTGCGTTTCTTATATTCTAAGTTTTTCAGTGCAACTCACTCATATACTATGTACTACTCTGTGCGTTTCTTAAATTCTAAGTTTTTCAGTGCAACTCACTCATATACTATGTACTACAATGTGCGTTTCTTATATTCTAAGTTTTTCAGTGCAACTCACTCATATACTATGTACTACACTGTGCGTTTCTTATATTCTAAGTTTTTCAGTGCATCTCACTCATATACTATGTACTACACTGTGCTTTTCTTAAATTCTAAGTTTTTCAGTGCAACTCACTCATATACTATGTACTACACTGTGCGTTTCTTATATTCTAAGTTTTTCAGTGAAACTCACTCATATACTATGTACTACACTCTGCGTTTCTTATATTCTAAGTTTTTCAGTGCAACTCACTCATGTACTATGTACTACAGTGTGCTATTCTTATATTCTAAGTTTTTCAGTGCAACTCACTCATATACTATGTACTACACTGTGCGTTTCTTATATTCTAAGTTTTTCAGTGCAACTCACTCATATACTATGTACTACACAGTGCGTTTCTTATATTCTAAGTTTTTTAGTGCAACTCACTCATATATTATGTACTACACTGTGCGTTTCTTATATTCTAAGTTTTTCAGTGCAACTAACTCATATACTATGTACTACACTGTGCGTTTCTTATATTCTAAGTTTTTCAGTGCAACTCACTCATATACTATGTACTACACTGTGCGTTTCTTATATTCTAAATTTTTCAGTGCAACTCATTCATATACTATGTACTACACTGTGCATTTCGTGTAATACGGGTTTTTCAGTAAATTCTAAGTTTTTCAGTGCAACTCACTCATATACTATGTACTACACTGTGCGTTTCTTATATTCTAAGTTTTTCAGTGCAACTCACTCATATACTATGTACTACACTGTGCGTTTCTTATATTCTAAGTTTTTCAGTGCAACTCACTCATATACTATGTACTACACTGTTCGTTTCTTATATTCTAAGTTTTTCAGTGAAACTCACTCATATACTATGTTCTACACTCTGCGTTTCTTATATTCTAAGTTTTTCAGTGCAACTCACTCATGTACTATGTACTACAGTGTGCTATTCTTATATTCTAAGTTTTTCAGTGCAACTCACTCATATACTATGTACTACACTGTGCGTTTCTTATATTCTAAGTTTTTCAGTGCAACTCACTCATATACTATGTACTACACTGTGCGTTTCTTATATTCTAAGTTTTTCAGTGCAACTCACTCATATACTATGTACTACACTGTGCGTTTCTTATATTCTAAGTTTTTCAGTGCAACTCACTCATATACTATGTACTACACTGTGCGTTTCTTATATTCTAAGTTTTTCAGTGCAACTCACTCATATACTATGTACTACACTGTGCGTTTCTTATATTCTAAGTTTTTCAGTGAAACTCACTCATATACTATGTACTACACTCTGCGTTTCTTATATTCTAAGTTTTTCAGTGCAACTCACTCATGTACTATGTACTACAGTGTGCTATTCTTATATTCTAAGTTTTTCAGTGCAACTCACTCATATACTATGTACTACACTGTGCGTTTCTTATATTCTAAGTTTTTCAGTGCAACTCACTCATATACTATGTACTACACTGTGCGTTTCTTATATTCTAAGTTTTTCAGTGCAACTCACTCGTATACTATGTACTACACTGTGCGTTTCTTATATTCTAAGTTTTTCAGTGCAACTCACTCATATATTATGTACTACACTGTGCGTTTCTTATATTCTAAGTTTTTCAGTGCAACTCACTCATATACTATGTACTACACTGTGCGTTTCTTATATTCTAAGTTTTTCAGTGCAACTCACTCATATACTATGTACTACACTGTGCGTTTCTTATATTCTAAATTTTTCAGTGCAACTCATTCATATACTATGTACTACACTGTGCATTTCGTGTAATGCGGGTTTTTCAGTAAATTCTAAGTTTTTCAGTGCAACTCACTCATATACTATGTACTACACTGTGCGTTTCTTATATTCTAAGTTTTTCAGTGCATTTCACTCATATACTATGTACTACACTGTGCGTTTCTTATATTCTAAGTTTTTCAGTGCAACTCACTCATATACTATGTACTACACTGTGCGTTTCTTATACTCTAAGTTTTTCAGTGCAACTCACTCATATACTTTGTACTACACTGTGCGTTTCTTATATTCTAAGTTTTTCAGTGCAACTCACTCATATACTATGTACTACACTGTGCGTTTCTTAAATTCTAAGTTTTTCAGTGCAACTCACTCATATACTATGTACTACACTGTGCGTTTCTTATATTCTAAGTTTTTTCAGTGCAACTCACTCATATACTATGTACTACACTCTGCGTTTCTTATATTCTAAGTTTTTCAGTGCAACTCACTCATATACTATGTACTACACTGTGCGTTTCTTATATTCTAAGTTTTTCAGTGCAACTCACTCATATACTATGTACTACACTGTGCGTTTCTTATATTCTAAGTTTTTCAGTGCAACTCACTCATATACTATGTACTACACTGTGCGTTTCTTATATTCTAAGTTTTTCAGTGCAACTCACTCATATACTATGTACTACACTGTGCGTTTCTTATATTCTAAGTTTTTCAGTGCAACTCACTCATATACTATGTACTACACTCTGCGTTTCTTATATTCTAAGTTTTTCAGTGCAACTCACTCATATACTATGTACTACACTGTGCGTTTCTTATATTCTAAGTTTTTCAGTGCAACTCACTCATATACAATGTACTACACTGTGCATTTCGTGTAATGCGGGTTTTTCAGTAAATTCTAAGTTTTTCAGTGCAACTCACTCATATACTATGTACTACACTGTGCGTTTCTTATATTCTAAGTTTTTCAGTGCAACTCACTCATATACTATGTACTACACTGTGCGTTTCTTATATTCTAAGTTTTTTCAGTGCAACTCACTCATATACTATGTACTACACTCTGCGTTTCTTATATTCTAAGTTTTTCAGTGCAACTCACTCATATACTATGTACTACACTGTGCGTTTCTTATATTCTAAGTTTTTCAGTGCAACTCACTCATATACTATGTACTACACTGTGCGTTTCTTATATTCTAAGTTTTTCAGTGCAACTCACTCATATACTATGTACTACACTGTGCGTTTCTTATATTCTAAGTTTTTCAGTGCAACTCACTCATATACTATGTACTACACTGTGCGTTTCTTATATTCTAAGTTTTTCAGTGCAACTCACTCATATACTATGTACTACACTCTGCGTTTCTTATATTCTAAGTTTTTCAGTGCAACTCACTCATATACTATGTACTACACTGTGCGTTTCTTATATTCTAAGTTTTTCAGTGCAACTCACTCATATACAATGTACTACACTGTGCATTTCGTGTAATGCGGGTTTTTCAGTATATTCTAAGTTTTTCAGTGCAACTCACTCATATACTATGTACTACACTGTGCGTTTCTTATATTCTAAGTTTTTCAGTGCAACTCACTCATATACTATGTACTACACTGTGCGTTTCTTATATTCTAAGTTTTTCAGTGCAACTCACTCATATACTATGTACTACACTCTGCGTTTCTTATATTCTAAGTTTTTCAGTGCAACTCACTCATATACTATGTACTACACTGTGCGTTTCTTATATTCTAAGTTTTTCAGTGCAACTCACTCATATACAATGTACTACACTGTGCATTTCGTGTAATGCGGGTTTTTCAGTAAATTCTAAGTTTTTCAGTGCAACTCACTCATATACTATGTACTACACTGTGCGTTTCTTATATTCTAAGTTTTTCAGTGCAACTCACTCATATACTATGTACTACACTGTGCGTTTCTTATATTCTAAGTTTTTCAGTGCAACTCACTCATATACTATGTACTACACTGTGCGTTTCTTGTATTCTAAGTTTTTCAGTGCAACTAACTCATATACTATGTACTACACTGTGCGTTTCTTATATTCTAAGTTTTTCAGTGCAACTCACTCATATACTATGTACTACACTGTGCGTTTCTTATATTCTAAGTTTTTCAGTGCAACTCACTCATATACTATGTACTACACTGTGCATTTCGTGTAATGCGGGTTTTTCAGTAAATTCTAAGTTTTTCAGTGCAACTCACTCATATACTATGTACTACACTCTGCGTTTCTTATATTCTAAGTTTTTCAGTGCAACTCACTCATATACAATGTACTACACTGTGCATTTCTGTAATGAGTGTTTTTCATTAAATTCTAAGTTTTTCAGTGCAACTCACTCATATACTATGTACTACACTGTGCGTTTCTTATATTCTAAGTTTTTCAGTGCAACTCACTCATATACTATGTACTACACTGTGCGTTTCTTATATTCTAAGTTTTTCAGTGCAACTCACTCATATACTATGTACTACACTGTGCGTTTCTTATATTCTAAGTTTTTCAGTGCAACTCACTCATATACTATGTACTACACTGTGCGTTTCTTATATTCTAAGTTTTTCAGTGCAACTCACTCATATACTATGTACTACATGGTGCGTTTCTTATATTCTAAGTTTTTCAGTGCAACTCACTCATATACTATGTACTACACTGTGCATTTCGTGTAATGCGGGTTTTTCAGTAAATTCTAAGTTTTTCAGTGCAACTCACTCATATACTATGTACTACACTCTGCCTTTCTTATATTCTAAGTGTTTCAGTGCAACTCACTCATATACTATGTACTACAGTGTGCGTATCTTATATTCTAAATTTTTCAGTGCAACTCACTCATATACTATGTACTACACTGTGCGTTTCTTAAATTCTAAGTTTTTCAGTGCAACTCACTCATATACTATGTACTACAATGTGCGTTTCTTATATTCTAAGTTTTTCAGTGCAACTCACTCATATACTATGTACTACATGGTGCGTTTCTTATATTCTAAGTTTTTCAGTGCAACTCACTCATATACTATGTACTACACTGTGCATTTCGTGTAATGCGGGTTTTTCAGTAAATTCTAAGTTTTTCAGTGCAACTCACTCATATACTATGTACTACACTCTGCCTTTCTTATATTCTAAGTGTTTCAGTGCAACTCACTCATATACTATGTACTACAGTGTGCGTATCTTATATTCTAAATTTTTCAGTGCAACTCACTCATATACTATGTACTACACTGTGCGTTTCTTAAATTCTAAGTTTTTCAGTGCAACTCACTCATATACTATGTACTACAATGTGCGTTTCTTATATTCTAAGTTTTTCAGTGCAACTCACTCATATACTATGTACTACACTGTGCGTTTCTTATATTCTAAGTTTTTCAGTGCATCTCACTCATATACTATGTACTACACTGTGCTTTTCTAAATTCTAAGTTTTTCAGTGCAACTCACTCATATACTATGTACTACACTGTGCGTTTCTTATATTCTAAGTTTTTTCAGTGCAACTCACTCATATACTATGTACTACACTGTGCATTTCGTGTAATGCGGGTTTTTCAGTATATTCTAAGTTTTTCAGTGCAACTCACTCATATACATTGTACTACACTGTGCGTTTCTTATATTCTAAGTTTTTCAGTGCAACTCACTCATATACTATGTACTACACTGTGCGTTTCTTATATTCTAAGTTTTTCAGTGCAACTCACTCATATACTATGTACTACACTCTGCGTTTCTTATATTCTAAGTTTTTCAGTGCAACTCACTCATATACTATGTACTACACTGTGCGTTTCTTATATTCTAAGTTTTTCAGTGCAACTCACTCATATAAAATGTACTACACTGTGCATTTCGTGTAATGCGGGTTTTTCAGTAAATTCTAAGTTTTTCAGTGCAACTCACTCATATACTATGTACTACACTGTGCGTTTCTTATATTCTAAGTTTTTCAGTGCAACTCACTCATATACTATGTACTACACTGTGCGTTTCTTAAATTCTAAGTTTTTCAGTGCAACTCACTCATATACTATGTACTACACTGTGCGTTTCTTATATTCTAAGTTTTTTCAGTGCAACTCACTCATATACTATGTACTACACTGTGCATTTCGTGTAATGCGGGTTTTTCAGTATATTCTAAGTTTTTCAGTGCAACTCACTCATATACTATGTACTACACTGTGCGTTTCTTATATTCTAAGTTTTTCAGTGCAACTCACTCATATACTATGTACTACACTGTGCGTTTCTTATATTCTAAGTTTTTCAGTGCAACTCACTCATATACTATGTACTACACTCTGCGTTTCTTATATTCTAAGTTTTTCAGTGCAACTCACTCATATACTATGTACTACACTGTGCGTTTCTTATATTCTAAGTTTTTCAGTGCAACTCACTCATATACAATGTACTACACTGTGCATTTCGTGTAATGCGGGTTTTTAAGTAAATTCTAAGTTTTTCAGTGCAACTCACTCATATACTATGTACTACACTGTGCGTTTCTTATATTCTAAGTTTTTCAGTGCAACTCACTCATATACTATGTACTACACTGTGCGTTTCTTATATTCTAAGTTTTTCAGTGCAACTCACTCATATACTATGTACTACACTGTGCGTTTCTTGTATTCTAAGTTTTTCAGTGCAACTAACTCATATACTATGTACTACACTGTGCGTTTCTTATATTCTAAGTTTTTCAGTGCAACTCACTCATATACTATGTACTACACTGTGCGTTTCTTATATTCTAAGTTTTTCAGTGCAACTCACTCATATACTATGTACTACACTGTGCATTTCGTGTAATGCGGGTTTTTCAGTAAATTCTAAGTTTTTCAGTGCAACTCACTCATATACTATGTACTACACTCTGCGTTTCTTATATTCTAAGTTTTTCAGTGCAACTCACTCATATACAATGTACTACACTGTGCATTTCTGTAATGAGGGTTTTTCAGTAAATTCTAAGTTTTTCAGTGCAACTCACTCATATACTATGTACTACACTGTGCGTTTCTTATATTCTAAGTTTTTCAGTGCAACTCACTCATATACTATGTACTACACTGTGCGTTTCTTATGTTCTAAGTTTTTCAGTGCAACTCACTCATATACTATGTACTACACTGTGCGTTTCTTATATTCTAAGTTTTTCAGTGCAACTCACTCATATACTATGTACTACACTGTGCGTTTCTTATATTCTAAGTTTTTCAGTGCAACTCACTCATATACTATGTACTACATGGTGCGTTTCTTATATTCTAAGTTTTTCAGTGCAACTCACTCATATACTATGTACTACACTGTGCATTTCGTGTAATGCGGGTTTTTCAGTAAATTCTAAGTTTTTCAGTGCAACTCACTCATATACTATGTACTACACTCTGCGTTTCTTATATTCTAAGTGTTTCAGTGCAACTCACTCATATACTATGTACTACAGTGTGCGTATCTTATATTCTAAATTTTTCAGTGCAACTCACTCATATACTATGTACTACACTGTGCGTTTCTTATATTCTAAGTTTTTCAGTGCAACTCACTCATATACTATGTACTACTCTGTGCGTTTCTTAAATTCTAAGTTTTTCAGTGCAACTCACTCATATACTATGTACTACAATGTGCGTTTCTTATATTCTAAGTTTTTCAGTGCAACTCACTCATATACTATATACTACACTGTGCGTTTCTTATATTCTAAGTTTTTCAGTGCATCTCACTCATATACTATGTACTACACTGTGCTTTTCTTAAATTCTAAGTTTTTCAGTGCAACTCACTCATATACTATGTACTACACTGTGCGTTTCTTATATTCTAAGTTTTTTCAGTGCAACTCACTCATATACTATGTACTACACTGTGCATTTCGTGTAATGCGGGTTTTTCAGTATATTCTAAGTTTTTCAGTGCAACTCACTCATATACTATGTACTACACTGTGCGTTTCTTATATTCTAAGTTTTTCAGTGCAACTCACTCATATACTATGTACTACACTGTGCGTTTCTTATATTCTAAGTTTTTCAGTGCAACTCACTCATATACTATGTACTACACTGTGCATTTCGTGTAATGCGGGTTTTTCAGTAAATTCTAAGTTTTTCAGTGCAACTCACTCATATACTATGTACTACACTCTGCGTTTCTTATATTCTAAGTTTTTCAGTGCAACTCACTCATATACAATGTACTACACTGTGCATTTCTGTAATGAGGGTTTTTCAGTAAATTCTAAGTTTTTCAGTGCAACTCACTCATATACTATGTACTACACTGTGCGTTTCTTATATTCTAAGTTTTTCAGTGCAACTCACTCATATACTATGTACTACACTGTGCGTTTCTTATATTCTAAGTTTTTCAGTGCAACTCACTCATATACTATGTACTACACTGTGCGTTTCTTATATTCTAAGTTTTTCAGTGCAACTCACTCATATACTATGTACTACACTGTGCGTTTCTTATATTCTAAGTTTTTCAGTGCAACTCACTCATATACTATGTACTACATGGTGCGTTTCTTATATTCTAAGTTTTTCAGTGCAACTCACTCATATACTATGTACTACACTGTGCATTTCGTGTAATGCGGGTTTTTCAGTAAATTCTAAGTTTTTCAGTGCAACTCACTCATATACTATGTACTACACTCTGCGTTTCTTATATTCTAAGTGTTTCAGTGCAACTCACTCATATACTATGTACTACAGTGTGCGTATCTTATATTCTAAATTTTTCAGTGCAACTCACTCATATACTATGTACTACACTGTGCGTTTCTTATATTCTAAGTTTTTCAGTGCAACTCACTCATATACTATGTACTACTCTGTGCGTTTCTTAAATTCTAAGTTTTTCAGTGCAACTCACTCATATACTATGTACTACAATGTGCGTTTCTTATATTCTAAGTTTTTCAGTGCAACTCACTCATATACTATGTACTACACTGTGCGTTTCTTATATTCTAAGTTTTTCAGTGCATCTCACTCATATACTATGTACTACACTGTGCTTTTCTTAAATTCTAAGTTTTTCAGTGCAACTCACTCATATACTATGTACTACACTGTGCGTTTCTTATATTCTAAGTTTTTTCAGTGCAACTCACTCATATACTATGTACTACACTGTGCATTTCGTGTAATGCGGGTTTTTCAGTATATTCTAAGTTTTTCAGTGCAACTCACTCATATACTATGTACTACACTGTGCGTTTCTTATATTCTAAGTTTTTCAGTGCAACTCACTCATATACTATGTACTACACTGTGCGTTTCTTATATTCTAAGTTTTTCAGTGCATCTCACTCATATACTATGTACTACACTGTGCTTTTCTTAAATTCTAAGTTTTTCAGTGCAACTCACTCATATACTATGTACTACACTGTGCGTTTCTTATATTCTAAGTTTTTCAGTGCAACTCACTCATATACAATGTACTACACTGTGCATTTCGTGTAATGCGGGTTTTTAAGTAAATTCTAAGTTTTTCAGTGCAACTCACTCATATACTATGTACTACACTGTGCGTTTCTTATATTCTAAGTTTTTCAGTGCAACTCACTCATATACTATGTACTACACTGTGCGTTTCTTATATTCTAAGTTTTTCAGTGCAACTCACTCATATACTATGTACTACACTGTGCGTTTCTTGTATTCTAAGTTTTTCAGTGCAACTAACTCATATACTATGTACTACACTGTGCGTTTCTTATATTCTAAGTTTTTCAGTGCAACTCACTCATATACTATGTACTACACTGTGCGTTTCTTATATTCTAAGTTTTTCAGTGCAACTCACTCATATACTATGTACTACACTGTGCATTTCGTGTAATGCGGGTTTTTCAGTAAATTCTAAGTTTTTCAGTGCAACTCACTCATATACTATGTACTACACTCTGCGTTTCTTATATTCTAAGTTTTTCAGTGCAACTCACTCATATACAATGTACTACACTGTGCATTTCTGTAATGAGGGTTTTTCAGTAAATTCTAAGTTTTTCAGTGCAACTCACTCATATACTATGTACTACACTGTGCGTTTCTTATATTCTAAGTTTTTCAGTGCAACTCACTCATATACTATGTACTACACTGTGCGTTTCTTATATTCTAAGTTTTTCAGTGCAACTCACTCATATACTATGTACTACACTGTGCGTTTCTTATATTCTAAGTTTTTCAGTGCAACTCACTCATATACTATGTACTACACTGTGCGTTTCTTATATTCTAAGTTTTTCAGTGCAACTCACTCATATACTATGTACTACATGGTGCGTTTCTTATATTCTAAGTTTTTCAGTGCAACTCACTCATATACTATGTACTACACTGTGCATTTCGTGTAATGCGGGTTTTTCAGTAAATTCTAAGTTTTTCAGTGCAACTCACTCATATACTATGTACTACACTCTGCGTTTCTTATATTCTAAGTGTTTCAGTGCAACTCACTCATATACTATGTACTACAGTGTGCGTATCTTATATTCTAAATTTTTCAGTGCAACTCACTCATATACTATGTACTACACTGTGCGTTTCTTATATTCTAAGTTTTTCAGTGCAACTCACTCATATACTATGTACTACTCTGTGCGTTTCTTAAATTCTAAGTTTTTCAGTGCAACTCACTCATATACTATGTACTACAATGTGCGTTTCTTATATTCTAAGTTTTTCAGTGCAACTCACTCATATACTATGTACTACACTGTGCGTTTCTTATATTCTAAGTTTTTCAGTGCATCTCACTCATATACTATGTACTACACTGTGCTTTTCTTAAATTCTAAGTTTTTCAGTGCAACTCACTCATATACTATGTACTACACTGTGCGTTTCTTATATTCTAAGTTTTTTCAGTGCAACTCACTCATATACTATGTACTACACTGTGCATTTCGTGTAATGCGGGTTTTTCAGTATATTCTAAGTTTTTCAGTGCAACTCACTCATATACTATGTACTACACTGTGCGTTTCTTATATTCTAAGTTTTTCAGTGCAACTCACTCATATACTATGTACTACACTGTGCGTTTCTTATATTCTAAGTTTTTCAGTGCAACTCACTCATATACTATGTACTACACTCTGCGTTTCTTATATTCTAAGTTTTTCAGTGCAACTCACTCATATACTATGTACTACACTGTGCGTTTCTTATATTCTAAGTTTTTCAGTGCAACTCACTCATATACAATGTACTACACTGTGCATTTCGTGTAATGCGGGTTTTTCAGTAAATTCTAAGTTTTTCAGTGCAACTCACTCATATACTATGTACTACACTGTGCGTTTCTTATATTCTAAGTTTTTCAGTGCAACTCACTCATATACTATGTACTACACTGTGCGTTTCTTATATTCTAAGTTTTTCAGTGCAACTCACTCATATACTATGTACTACACTGTGCGTTTCTTGTATTCGAAGTTTTTCAGTGCAACTAACTCATATACTATGTACTACACTGTGCGTTTCTTATATTCTAAGTTTTTCAGTGCAACTCACTCATATACTATGTACTACACTGTGCGTTTCTTATATTCTAAGTTTTTCAGTGCAACTCACTCATATACTATGTACTACACTGTGCATTTCGTGTAATGCGGGTTTTTCAGTAAATTCTAAGTTTTTCAGTGCAACTCACTCATATACTATGTACTACACTCTGCGTTTCTTATATTCTAAGTTTTTCAGTGCAACTCACTCATATACAATGTACTACACTGTGCATTTCTGTAATGAGGGTTTTTCAGTAAATTCTAAGTTTTTCAGTGCAACTCACTCATATACTATGTACTACACTGTGCGTTTCTTATATTCTAAGTTTTTCAGTGCAACTCACTCATATACTATGTACTACACTGTGCGTTTCTTATATTCTAAGTTTTTCAGTGCAACTCACTCATATACTATGTACTACACTGTGCGTTTCTTATATTCTAAGTTTTTCAGTGCAACTCACTCATATACTATGTACTACACTGTGCGTTTCTTATATTCTAAGTTTTTCAGTGCAACTCACTCATATACTATGTACTACATGGTGCGTTTCTTATATTCTAAGTTTTTCAGTGCAACTCACTCATATACTATGTACTACACTGTGCATTTCGTGTAATGCGGGTTTTTCAGTAAATTCTAAGTTTTTCAGTGCAACTCACTCATATACTATGTACTACACTCTGCGTTTCTTATATTCTAAGTGTTTCAGTGCAACTCACTCATATACTATGTACTACAGTGTGCGTATCTTATATTCTAAATTTTTCAGTGCAACTCACTCATATACTATGTACTACACTGTGCGTTTCTTATATTCTAAGTTTTTCAGTGCAACTCACTCATATACTATGTACTACTCTGTGCATTTCTTAAATTCTAAGTTTTTCAGTGCAACTCACTCATATACTATGTACTACAATGTGCTTTTCTTATATTCTAAGTTTTTCAGTGCAACTCACTCATGTACTATGTACTACAGTGTGCTATTCTTATATTCTAAGTTTTTCAGTGCAACTCACTCATATACTATGTACTACACTGTGCGTTTCTTATATTCTAAGTTTTTCAGTGCAACTCACTCATATACTATGTACTACACTGTGCGTTTCTTATATTCTAAGTTTTTCAGTGCAACTCACTCATATACTATGTACTACACTGTGCGTTTCTTATATTCAAAGTTTTTCAGTGCAACTCACTCATATACTATGTACTACACTGTGCGTTTCTTATATTCTAAATTTTTCAGTGCAACTCATTCATATACTATGTACTACACTGTGCATTTCGTGTAATACGGGTTTTTCAGTAAATTCTAAGTTTTTCAGTGCAACTCACTCATATACTATGTACTACACTGTGCGTTTCTTATATTCTAAGTTTTTCAGTGCAACTCACTCATATACTATGTACTACACTGTGCGTTTCTTATATTCTAAGTTTTTCAGTGCAACTCACTCATATACTATGTACTACACTGTGCGTTTCTTATATTCTAAGTTTTTCAGTGAAACTCACTCATATACTATGTACTACACTCTGCGTTTCTTATATTCTAAGTTTTTCAGTGCAACTCACTCATGTACTATGTACTACAGTGTGCTATTCTTATATTCTAAGTTTTTCAGTGCAACTCACTCATATACTATGTACTACACTGTGCGTTTCTTATATTCTAAGTTTTTCAGTGCAACTCACTCATATACTATGTACTACAGTGTGCGTTTGTTATATTCTAAGTTTTTTCAGTGCAACTCACTCATATACTATGTACTACACTGTGCGTTTCTTATATTCTAAGTTTTTCAGTGCAACTCACTCATATACTATGTACTACACTGTGCGTTTCTTATATTCTAACTTTTTCAGTGCAACTCACTCATATACTATGTACTACACTGTGCGTTTCTTATATTCTAAGTTTTTCAGTGAAACTCACTCATATACTATGTACTACACTCTGCGTTTCTTATATTCTAAGTTTTTCAGTGCAACTCACTCATGTACTATGTACTACAGTGTGCTATTCTTATATTCTCAGTTTTTCAGTGCAACTCACTCATATACTATGTACTACACTGTGCGTTTCTTATATTCTAAGTTTTTCAGTGCAACTCACTCATATACTATGTACTACACTCTGCATTTCGTGTAATGCGGGTTTTTCAGTAAATTCTAAGTTTTTCAGTGCAACTCACTCATATACTATGTACTACACTGTGCGTTTCTTATATTCTAAGTTTTTCAGTGCAACTCACTCATATACTATGTACTACACTGTGCGTTTCTTATATTCTAAGTTTTTCAGTGCAACTCACTCATATACTATGTACTACACTGTGCGTTTCTTATATTCTAAGTTTTTCAGTGCAACTCACTCATATACTATGTACTACACTGTGCGTTTCTTATATTCTAAGTTTTTCAGTGCAACTCACTCATATACTATGTACTACACTCTGCGTTTCTTATATTCTAAGTTTTTCAGTGCAACTCACTCATATACTATGTACTACACTGTGCGTTTCTTATATTCTAAGTTTTTCAGTGCAACTCACTCATATACAATGTACTACACTGTGCATTTCGTGTAATGCGGGTTTTTAAGTAAATTCTAAGTTTTTCAGTGCAACTCACTCATATACTATGTACTACACTGTGCGTTTCTTATATTCTAAGTTTTTCAGTGCAACTCACTCATATACTATGTACTACACTGTGCGTTTCTTATATTCTAAGTTTTTCAGTGCAACTCACTCATATACTATGTACTACACTGTGCGTTTCTTGTATTCTAAGTTTTTCAGTGCAACTAACTCATATACTATGTACTACACTGTGCGTTTCTTATATTCTAAGTTTTTCAGTGCAACTCACTCATATACTATGTACTACACTGTGCGTTTCTTATATTCTAAGTTTTTCAGTGCAACTCACTCATATACTATGTACTACACTGTGCATTTCGTGTAATGCGGGTTTTTCAGTAAATTCTAAGTTTTTCAGTGCAACTCACTCATATACTATGTACTACACTCTGCGTTTCTTATATTCTAAGTTTTTCAGTGCAACTCACTCATATACAATGTACTACACTGTGCATTTCTGTAATGAGGGTTTTTCAGTAAATTCTAAGTTTTTCAGTGCAACTCACTCATATACTATGTACTACACTGTGCGTTTCTTATATTCTAAGTTTTTCAGTGCAACTCACTCATATACTATGTACTACACTGTGCGTTTCTTATATTCTAAGTTTTTCAGTGCAACTCACTCATATACTATGTACTACACTGTGCGTTTCTTATATTCTAAGTTTTTCAGTGCAACTCACTCATATACTATGTACTACACTGTGCGTTTCTTATATTCTAAGTTTTTCAGTGCAACTCACTCATATACTATGTACTACATGGTGCGTTTCTTATATTCTAAGTTTTTCAGTGCAACTCACTCATATACTATGTACTACACTGTGCATTTCGTGTAATGCGGGTTTTTCAGTAAATTCTAAGTTTTTCAGTGCAACTCACTCATATACTATGTACTACACTCTGCGTTTCTTATATTCTAAGTGTTTCAGTGCAACTCACTCATATACTATGTACTACAGTGTGCGTATCTTATATTCTAAATTTTTCAGTGCAACTCACTCATATACTATGTACTACACTGTGCGTTTCTTATATTCTAAGTTTTTCAGTGCAACTCACTCATATACTATGTACTACTCTGTGCGTTTCTTAAATTCTAAGTTTTTCAGTGCAACTCACTCATATACTATGTACTACAATGTGCGTTTCTTATATTCTAAGTTTTTCAGTGCAACTCACTCATATACTATGTACTACACTGTGCGTTTCTTATATTCTAAGTTTTTCAGTGCATCTCACTCATATACTATGTACTACACTGTGCTTTTCTTAAATTCTAAGTTTTTCAGTGCAACTCACTCATATACTATGTACTACACTGTGCGTTTCTTATATTCTAAGTTTTTTCAGTGCAACTCACTCATATACTATGTACTACACTGTGCATTTCGTGTAATGCGGGTTTTTCAGTATATTCTAAGTTTTTCAGTGCAACTCACTCATATACTATGTACTACACTGTGCGTTTCTTATATTCTAAGTTTTTCAGTGCAACTCACTCATATACTATGTACTACACTGTGCGTTTCTTATATTCTAAGTTTTTCAGTGCAACTCACTCATATACTATGTACTACACTCTGCGTTTCTTATATTCTAAGTTTTTCAGTGCAACTCACTCATATACTATGTACTACACTGTGCGTTTCTTATATTCTAAGTTTTTCAGTGCAACTCACTCATATACAATGTACTACACTGTGCATTTCGTGTAATGCGGGTTTTTCAGTAAATTCTAAGTTTTTCAGTGCAACTCACTCATATACTATGTACTACACTGTGCGTTTCTTATATTCTAAGTTTTTCAGTGCAACTCACTCATATACTATGTACTACACTGTGCGTTTCTTATATTCTAAGTTTTTCAGTGCAACTCACTCATATACTATGTACTACACTGTGCGTTTCTTGTATTCGAAGTTTTTCAGTGCAACTAACTCATATACTATGTACTACACTGTGCGTTTCTTATATTCTAAGTTTTTCAGTGCAACTCACTCATATACTATGTACTATACTGTGCGTTTCTTATATTCTAAGTTTTTCAGTGCAACTCACTCATATACTATGTACTACACTGTGCATTTCGTGTAATGCGGGTTTTTCAGTAAATTCTAAGTTTTTCAGTGCAACTCACTCATATACTATGTACTACACTCTGCGTTTCTTATATTCTAAGTTTTTCAGTGCAACTCACTCATATACAATGTACTACACTGTGCATTTCTGTAATGAGGGTTTTTCAGTAAATTCTAAGTTTTTCAGTGCAACTCACTCATATACTATGTACTACACTGTGCGTTTCTTATATTCTAAGTTTTTCAGTGCAACTCACTCATATACTATGTACTACACTGTGCGTTTCTTATATTCTAAGTTTTTCAGTGCAACTCACTCATATACTATGTACTACACTGTGCGTTTCTTATATTCTAAGTTTTTCAGTGCAACTCACTCATATACTATGTACTACACTGTGCGTTTCTTATATTCTAAGTTTTTCAGTGCAACTCACTCATATACTATGTACTACATGGTGCGTTTCTTATATTCTAAGTTTTTCAGTGCAACTCACTCATATACTGTGTACTACACTGTGCATTTCGTGTAATGCGGGTTTTTCAGTAAATTCTAAGTTTTTCAGTGCAACTCACTCATATACTATGTACTACACTCTGCGTTTCTTATATTCTAAGTGTTTCAGTGCAACTCACTCATATACTATGTACTACAGTGTGCGTATCTTATATTCTAAATTTTTCAGTGCAACTCACTCATATACTATGTACTACACTGTGCGTTTCTTATATTCTAAGTTTTTCAGTGCAACTCACTCATATACTATGTACTACTCTGTGCATTTCTTAAATTCTAAGTTTTTCAGTGCAACTCACTCATATACTATGTACTACAATGTGCTTTTCTTATATTCTAAGTTTTTCAGTGCAACTCACTCATGTACTATGTACTACAGTGTGCTATTCTTATATTCTAAGTTTTTCAGTGCAACTCACTCATATACTATGTACTACACTGTGCGTTTCTTATATTCTAAGTTTTTCAGTGCAACTCACTCATATACTATGTACTACACTGTGCGTTTCTTATATTCTAAGTTTTTCAGTGCAACTCACTCATATACTATGTACTACACTGTGCGTTTCTTATATTCAAAGTTTTTCAGTGCAACTCACTCATATACTATGTACTACACTGTGCGTTTCTTATATTCTAAATTTTTCAGTGCAACTCATTCATATACTATGTACTACACTGTGCATTTCGTGTAATACGGGTTTTTCAGTAAATTCTAAGTTTTTCAGTGCAACTCACTCATATACTATGTACTACACTGTGCGTTTCTTATATTCTAAGTTTTTCAGTGCAACTCACTCATATACTATGTACTACACTGTGCGTTTCTTATATTCTAAGTTTTTCAGTGCAACTCACTCATATACTATGTACTACACTGTGCGTTTCTTATATTCTAAGTTTTTCAGTGAAACTCACTCATATACTATGTACTACACTCTGCGTTTCTTATATTCTAAGTTTTTCAGTGCAACTCACTCATGTACTATGTACTACAGTGTGCTATTCTTATATTCTAAGTTTTTCAGTGCAACTCACTCATATACTATGTACTACACTGTGCGTTTCTTATATTCTAAGTTTTTCAGTGCAACTCACTCATATACTATGTACTACAGTGTGCGTTTGTTATATTCTAAGTTTTTCAGTGCAACTCACTCATATACTATGTACTACACTGTGCGTTTCTTATATTCTAAGTTTTTCAGTGCAACTCACTCATATACTATGTACTACACTGTGCGTTTCTTATATTCTAAGTTTTTCAGTGCAACTCACTCATATACTATGTACTACACTGTGCGTTTCTTATATTCTAAGTTTTTCAGTGAAACTCACTCATATACTATGTACTACACTCTGCGTTTCTTATATTCTAAGTTTTTCAGTGCAACTCACTCATGTACTATGTACTACAGTGTGCTATTCTTATATTCTCAGTTTTTCAGTGCAACTCACTCATATACTATGTACTACACTGTGCGTTTCTTATATTCTAAGTTTTTCAGTGCAACTCACTCATATACTATGTACTACACAGTGCGTTTCTTATATTCTAAGTTTTTTAGTGCAACTCACTCATATATTATGTACTACACTGTGCGTTTCTTATATTCTAAGTTTTTCAGTGCAACTAACTCATATACTATGTACTACACTGTGCGTTTCTTATATTCTAAGTTTTTCAGTGCAACTCACTCATATACTATGTACTACACTGTGCGTTTCTTATATTCTAAATTTTTCAGTGCAACTCATTCATATACTATGTACTACACTGTGCATTTCGTGTAATACGGGTTTTTCAGTAAATTCTAAGTTTTTCAGTGCAACTCACTCATATACTATGTACTACACTGTGCGTTTCTTATATTCTAAGTTTTTCAGTGCAACTCACTCATATACTATGTACTACACTGTGCGTTTCTTATATTCTAAGTTTTTCAGTGCAACTCACTCATATACTATGTACTACACTGTGCGTTTCTTATATTCTAAGTTTTTCAGTGCAACTCACTCATATACTATGTACTACACTGTGCGTTTCTTATATTCTAAGTTTTTCAGTGCAACTCACTCATGTACTATGTACTACAGTGTGCTATTCTTATATTCTAAGTTTTTCAGTGCAACTCACTCATATACTATGTACTACACTGTGCGTTTCTTATATTCTAAGTTTTTCAGTGCAACTCACTCATATACTATGTACTACACTGTGCGTTTCTTATATTCTAAGTTTTTCAGTGCAACCCACTCATATACTATGTACTACACTGTGCGTTTCTTATATTCTAAGTTTTTCAGTGCAACTCACTCATATACTATGTACTACACTGTGCGTTTCTTATATTCTAAGTTTTTCAGTGAAACTCACTCATATACTATGTACTACACTCTGCGTTTCTTATATTCTAAGTTTTTCAGTGCAACTCACTCATGTACTATGTACTACAGTGTGCTATTCTTATATTCTAAGTTTTTCAGTGCAACTCACTCATATACTATGTACTACACTGTGCGTTTCTTATATTCTAAGTTTTTCAGTGCAACTCACTCATATACTATGTACTACACTGTGCGTTTCTTATATTCTAAGTTTTTCAGTGCAACTCACTCATATACTATGTACTACACTGTGCGTTTCTTATATTCTAAGTTTTTCAGTGCAACTCACTCATATATTATGTACTACACTGTGCGTTTCTTATATTCTAAGTTTTTCAGTGCAACTCACTCATATACTATGTACTACACTGTGCGTTTCTTATATTCTAAGTTTTTCAGTGCAACTCACTCATATACTATGTACTACACTGTGCGTTTCTTATATTCTAAATTTTTCAGTGCAACTCATTCATATACTATGTACTACACTGTGCATTTCGTGTAATGCGGGTTTTTCAGTAAATTCTAAGTTTTTCAGTGCAACTCACTCATATACTATGTACTACACTGTGCGTTTCTTATATTCTAAGTTTTTCAGTGCATCTCACTCATATACTATGTACTACACTGTGCGTTTCTTATATTCTAAGTTTTTCAGTGCAACTCACTCATATACTATGTACTACACTGTGCGTTTCTTATATTCTAAGTTTTTCAGTGCAACTCACTCATATACTATGTACTACACTGTGCGTTTCTTATATTCTAAATTTTTCAGTGCAACTCATTCATATACTATGTACTACACTGTGCATTTCGTGTAATGCGGGTTTTTCAGTAAATTCTAAGTTTTTCAGTGCAACTCACTCATATACTATGTACTACACTGTGCGTTTCTTATATTCTAAGTTTTTCAGTGCATCTCACTCATATACTATGTACTACACTGTGCGTTTCTTATATTCTAAGTTTTTCAGTGCAACTCACTCATATACTATGTACTACACTGTGCGTTTCTTATACTCTAAGTTTTTCAGTGCAACTCACTCATATACTTTGTACTACACTGTGCGTTTCTTATATTCTAAGTTTTTCAGTGCAACTCACTCATATACTATGTACTACACTGTGCGTTTCTTAAATTCTAAGTTTTTCAGTGCAACTCACTCATATACTATGTACTACACTGTGCGTTTCTTATATTCTAAGTTTTTTCAGTGCAACTCACTCATATACTATGTACTACACTGTGCATTTCGTGTAATGCGGGTTTTTCAGTATATTCTAAGTTTTTCAGTGCAACTCACTCATATACTATGTACTACACTGTGCGTTTCTTATATTCTAAGTTTTTCAGTGCAACTCACTCATATACTATGTACTACACTGTGCGTTTCTTATATTCTAAGTTTTTCAGTGCAACTCACTCATATACTATGTACTACACTGTGCGTTTCTTATATTCTAAGTTTTTCAGTGCAACTCACTCATGTACTATGTACTACAGTGTGCTATTCTTATATTCTAAGTTTTTCAGTGCAACTCACTCATATACTATGTACTACACTGTGCGTTTCTTATATTCTAAGTTTTTCAGTGCAACTCACTCATATACTATGTACTACACTGTGCGTTTCTTATATTCTAAGTTTTTCAGTGCAACTCACTCATATACTATGTACTACACTGTGCGTTTCTTATATTCTAAGTTTTTCAGTGCAACTCACTCATATACTATGTACTACACTGTGCGTTTCTTATATTCTAAGTTTTTCAGTGCAACTCACTCATATACTATGTACTACACTGTGCGTTTCTTATATTCTAAGTTTTTCAGTGAAACTCACTCATATACTATGTACTACACTCTGCGTTTCTTATATTCTAAGTTTTTCAGTGCAACTCACTCATGTACTATGTACTACAGTGTGCTATTCTTATATTCTAAGTTTTTCAGTGCAACTCACTCATATACTATGTACTACACTGTGCGTTTCTTATATTCTAAGTTTTTCAGTGCAACTCACTCATATACTATGTACTACACTGTGCGTTTCTTATATTCTAAGTTTTTCAGTGCAACTCACTCATATACTATGTACTACACTGTGCGTTTCTTATATTCTAAGTTTTTCAGTGCAACTCACTCATATATTATGTACTACACTGTGCGTTTCTTATATTCTAAGTTTTTCAGTGCAACTCACTCATATACTATGTACTACACTGTGCGTTTCTTATATTCTAAGTTTTTCAGTGCAACTCACTCATATACTATGTACTACACTGTGCGTTTCTTATATTCTAAATTTTTCAGTGCAACTCATTCATATACTATGTACTACACTGTGCATTTCGTGTAATGCGGGTTTTTCAGTAAATTCTAAGTTTTTCAGTGCAACTCACTCATATACTATGTACTACACTGTGCGTTTCTTATATTCTAAGTTTTTCAGTGCATCTCACTCATATACTATGTACTACACTGTGCGTTTCTTATATTCTAAGTTTTTCAGTGCAACTCACTCATATACTATGTACTACACTGTGCGTTTCTTATACTCTAAGTTTTTCAGTGCAACTCACTCATATACTTTGTACTACACTGTGCGTTTCTTATATTCTAAGTTTTTCAGTGCAACTCACTCATATACTATGTACTACACTGTGCGTTTCTTAAATTCTAAGTTTTTCAGTGCAACTCACTCATATACTATGTACTACACTGTGCGTTTCTTATATTCTAAGTTTTTTCAGTGCAACTCACTCATATACTATGTACTACACTGTGCATTTCGTGTAATGCGGGTTTTTCAGTATATTCTAAGTTTTTCAGTGCAACTCACTCATATACTATGTACTACACTGTGCGTTTCTTATATTCTAAGTTTTTCAGTGCAACTCACTCATATACTATGTACTACACTGTGCGTTTCTTATATTCTAAGTTTTTCAGTGCAACTCACTCATATACTATGTACTACACTCTGCGTTTCTTATATTCTAAGTTTTTCAGTGCAACTCACTCATATACTATGTACTACACTGTGCGTTTCTTATATTCTAAGTTTTTCAGTGCAACTTACTCATATACAATGTACTACACTGTGCATTTCGTGTAATGCGGGTTTTTCAGTAAATTCTAAGTTTTTCAGTGCAACTCACTCATATACTATGTACTACACTGTGCGTTTCTTATATTCTAAGTTTTTCAGTGCAACTCACTCATATACTATGTACTACACTGTGCGTTTCTTATATTCTAAGTTTTTCAGTGCAACTCACTCATATACTATGTACTACACTGTGCGTTTCTTGTATTCTAAGTTTTTCAGTGCAACTAACTCATATACTATGTACTACACTGTGCGTTTCTTATATTCTAAGTTTTTCAGTGCAACTCACTCATATACTATGTACTACACTGTGCGTTTCTTATATTCTAAGTTTTTCAGTGCAACTCACTCATATACTATGTACTACACTGTGCATTTCGTGTAATGCGGGTTTTTCAGTAAATTCTAAGTTTTTCAGTGCAACTCACTCATATACTATGTACTACACTCTGCGTTTCTTATATTCTAAGTTTTTCAGTGCAACTCACTCATATACAATGTACTACACTGTGCATTTCTGTAATGAGGGTTTTTCAGTAAATTCTAAGTTTTTCAGTGCAACTCACTCATATACTATGTACTACACTGTGCGTTTCTTATATTCTAAGTTTTTCAGTGCAACTCACTCATATACTATGTACTACACTGTGCGTTTCTTATATTCTAAGTTTTTCAGTGCAACTCACTCATATACTATGTACTACACTGTGCGTTTCTTATATTCTAAGTTTTTCAGTGCAACTCACTCATATACTATGTACTACACTGTGCGTTTCTTATATTCTAAGTTTTTCAGTGCAACTCACTCATATACTATGTACTACACTGTGCGTTTCTTATATTCTAAGTTTTTCAGTGCAACTCACTCATATATTATGTACTACACTGTGCGTTTCTTATATTCTAAGTTTTTCAGTGCAACTCACTCATATACTATGTACTACACTGTGCGTTTCTTATATTCTAAGTTTTTCAGTGCAACTCACTCATATACTATGTACTACACTGTGCGTTTCTTATATTCTAAATTTTTCAGTGCAACTCATTCATATACTATGTACTACACTGTGCATTTCGTGTAATGCGGGTTTTTCAGTAAATTCTAAGTTTTTCAGTGCAACTCACTCATATACTATGTACTACACTGTGCGTTTCTTATATTCTAAGTTTTTCAGTGCATCTCACTCATATACTATGTACTACACTGTGCGTTTCTTATATTCTAAGTTTTTCAGTGCAACTCACTCATATACTATGTACTACACTGTGCGTTTCTTATATTCTAAGTTTTTCAGTGCAACTCACTCATATACTATGTACTACACTGTGCGTTTCTTATATTCTAAATTTTTCAGTGCAACTCATTCATATACTATGTACTACACTGTGCATTTCGTGTAATGCGGGTTTTTCAGTAAATTCTAAGTTTTTCAGTGCAACTCACTCATATACTATGTACTACACTGTGCGTTTCTTATATTCTAAGTTTTTCAGTGCATCTCACTCATATACTATGTACTACACTGTGCGTTTCTTATATTCTAAGTTTTTCAGTGCAACTCACTCATATACTATGTACTACACTGTGCGTTTCTTATACTCTAAGTTTTTCAGTGCAACTCACTCATATACTTTGTACTACACTGTGCGTTTCTTATATTCTAAGTTTTTCAGTGCAACTCACTCATATACTATGTACTACACTGTGCGTTTCTTAAATTCTAAGTTTTTCAGTGCAACTCACTCATATACTATGTACTACACTGTGCGTTTCTTATATTCTAAGTTTTTTCAGTGCAACTCACTCATATACTATGTACTACACTGTGCATTTCGTGTAATGCGGGTTTTTCAGTATATTCTAAGTTTTTCAGTGCAACTCACTCATATACTATGTACTACACTGTGCGTTTCTTATATTCTAAGTTTTTCAGTGCAACTCACTCATATACTATGTACTACACTGTGCGTTTCTTATATTCTAAGTTTTTCAGTGCAACTCACTCATATACTATGTACTACACTGTGCGTTTCTTATATTCTAAGTTTTTCAGTGCAACTCACTCATGTACTATGTACTACAGTGTGCTATTCTTATATTCTAAGTTTTTCAGTGCAACTCACTCATATACTATGTACTACACTGTGCGTTTCTTATATTCTAAGTTTTTCAGTGCAACTCACTCATATACTATGTACTACACTGTGCGTTTCTTATATTCTAAGTTTTTCAGTGCAACTCACTCATATACTATGTACTACACTGTGCGTTTCTTATATTCTAAGTTTTTCAGTGCAACTCACTCATATACTATGTACTACACTGTGCGTTTCTTATATTCTAAGTTTTTCAGTGCAACTCACTCATATACTATGTACTACACTGTGCGTTTCTTATATTCTAAGTTTTTCAGTGAAACTCACTCATATACTATGTACTACACTCTGCGTTTCTTATATTCTAAGTTTTTCAGTGCAACTCACTCATGTACTATGTACTACAGTGTGCTATTCTTATATTCTAAGTTTTTCAGTGCAACTCACTCATATACTATGTACTACACTGTGCGTTTCTTATATTCTAAGTTTTTCAGTGCAACTCACTCATATACTATGTACTACACTGTGCGTTTCTTATATTCTAAGTTTTTCAGTGCAACTCACTCATATACTATGTACTACACTGTGCGTTTCTTATATTCTAAGTTTTTCAGTGCAACTCACTCATATATTATGTACTACACTGTGCGTTTCTTATATTCTAAGTTTTTCAGTGCAACTCACTCATATACTATGTACTACACTGTGCGTTTCTTATATTCTAAGTTTTTCAGTGCAACTCACTCATATACTATGTACTACACTGTGCGTTTCTTATATTCTAAATTTTTCAGTGCAACTCATTCATATACTATGTACTACACTGTGCATTTCGTGTAATGCGGGTTTTTCAGTAAATTCTAAGTTTTTCAGTGCAACTCACTCATATACTATGTACTACACTGTGCGTTTCTTATATTCTAAGTTTTTCAGTGCATCTCACTCATATACTATGTACTACACTGTGCGTTTCTTATATTCTAAGTTTTTCAGTGCAACTCACTCATATACTATGTACTACACTGTGCGTTTCTTATACTCTAAGTTTTTCAGTGCAACTCACTCATATACTTTGTACTACACTGTGCGTTTCTTATATTCTAAGTTTTTCAGTGCAACTCACTCATATACTATGTACTACACTGTGCGTTTCTTAAATTCTAAGTTTTTCAGTGCAACTCACTCATATACTATGTACTACACTGTGCGTTTCTTATATTCTAAGTTTTTTCAGTGCAACTCACTCATATACTATGTACTACACTGTGCATTTCGTGTAATGCGGGTTTTTCAGTATATTCTAAGTTTTTCAGTGCAACTCACTCATATACTATGTACTACACTGTGCGTTTCTTATATTCTAAGTTTTTCAGTGCAACTCACTCATATACTATGTACTACACTGTGCGTTTCTTATATTCTAAGTTTTTCAGTGCAACTCACTCATATACTATGTACTACACTCTGCGTTTCTTATATTCTAAGTTTTTCAGTGCAACTCACTCATATACTATGTACTACACTGTGCGTTTCTTATATTCTAAGTTTTTCAGTGCAACTTACTCATATACAATGTACTACACTGTGCATTTCGTGTAATGCGGGTTTTTCAGTAAATTCTAAGTTTTTCAGTGCAACTCACTCATATACTATGTACTACACTGTGCGTTTCTTATATTCTAAGTTTTTCAGTGCAACTCACTCATATACTATGTACTACACTGTGCGTTTCTTATATTCTAAGTTTTTCAGTGCAACTCACTCATATACTATGTACTACACTGTGCGTTTCTTGTATTCTAAGTTTTTCAGTGCAACTAACTCATATACTATGTACTACACTGTGCGTTTCTTATATTCTAAGTTTTTCAGTGCAACTCACTCATATACTATGTACTACACTGTGCGTTTCTTATATTCTAAGTTTTTCAGTGCAACTCACTCATATACTATGTACTACACTGTGCATTTCGTGTAATGCGGGTTTTTCAGTAAATTCTAAGTTTTTCAGTGCAACTCACTCATATACTATGTACTACACTCTGCGTTTCTTATATTCTAAGTTTTTCAGTGCAACTCACTCATATACAATGTACTACACTGTGCATTTCTGTAATGAGGGTTTTTCAGTAAATTCTAAGTTTTTCAGTGCAACTCACTCATATACTATGTACTACACTGTGCGTTTCTTATATTCTAAGTTTTTCAGTGCAACTCACTCATATACTATGTACTACACTGTGCGTTTCTTATATTCTAAGTTTTTCAGTGCAACTCACTCATATACTATGTACTACACTGTGCGTTTCTTATATTCTAAGTTTTTCAGTGCAACTCACTCATATACTATGTACTACACTGTGCGTTTCTTATATTCTAAGTTTTTCAGTGCAACTCACTCATATACTATGTACTACATGGTGCGTTTCTTATATTCTAAGTTTTTCAGTGCAACTCACTCATATACTATGTACTACACTGTGCATTTCGTGTAATGCGGGTTTTTCAGTAAATTCTAAGTTTTTCAGTGCAACTCACTCATATACTATGTACTACACTCTGCGTTTCTTATATTCTAAGTGTTTCAGTGCAACTCACTCATATACTATGTACTACAGTGTGCGTATCTTATATTCTAAATTTTTCAGTGCAACTCACTCATATACTATGTACTACACTGTGCGTTTCTTATATTCTAAGTTTTTCAGTGCAACTCACTCATATACTATGTACTACTCTGTGCGTTTCTTAAATTCTAAGTTTTTCAGTGCAACTCACTCATATACTATGTACTACAATGTGCGTTTCTTATATTCTAAGTTTTTCAGTGCAACTCACTCATATACTATGTACTACACTGTGCGTTTCTTATATTCTAAGTTTTTCAGTGCAACTCACTCATATACTATGTACTACACTGTGCTTTTCTTAAATTCTAAGTTTTTCAGTGCAACTCACTCATATACTATGTACTACACTGTGCGTTTCTTATATTCTATGTTTTTTCAGTGCAACTCACTCATATACTATGTACTACACTGTGCATTTCGTGTAATGCGGGTTTTTCAGTATATTCTAAGTTTTTCAGTGCAACTCACTCATATACTATGTACTACACTGTGCGTTTCTTATATTCTAAGTTTTTCAGTGCAACTCACTCATATACTATGTACTACACTGTGCGTTTCTTATATTCTAAGTTTTTCAGTGCAACTCACTCATATACTATGTACTACACTCTGCGTTTCTTATATTCTAAGTTTTTCAGTGCAACTCACTCATATACTATGTACTACACTGTGCGTTTCTTATATTCTAAGTTTTTCAGTGCTACTCACTCATATACAATGTACTACACTGTGCATTTCGTGTAATGCGGGTTTTTCAGTAAATTCTAAGTTTTTCAGTGCAACTCACTCATATACTATGTACTACACTGTGCGTTTCTTATATTCTAAGTTTTTCAGTGCAACTCACTCATATACTATGTACTACACTGTGCGTTTCTTATATTCTAAGTTTTTCAGTGCAACTCACTCATATACTATGTACTACACTGTGCGTTTCTTGTATTCTAAGTTTTTCAGTGCAACTAACTCATATACTATGTACTACACTGTGCGTTTCTTATATTCTAAGTTTTTCAGTGCAACTCACTCATATACTATGTACTACACTGTGCGTTTCTTATATTCTAAGTTTTTCAGTGCAACTCACTCATATACTATGTACTACACTGTGCATTTCGTGTAATGCGGGTTTTTCAGTAAATTCTAAGTTTTTCAGTGCAACTCACTCATATACTATGTACTACACTCTGCGTTTCTTATATTCTAAGTTTTTCAGTGCAACTCACTCATATACAATGTACTACACTGTGCATTTCTGTAATGAGGGTTTTTCAGTAAATTCTAAGTTTTTCAGTTCAACTCACTCATATACTATGTACTACACTGTGCGTTTCTTATATTCTAAGTTTTTCAGTGCAACTCACTCATATACTATGTACTACACTGTGCGTTTCTTATATTCTAAATTTTTCAGTGCAACTCACTCATATACTATGTACTACACTGTGCGTTTCTTATATTCTAAGTTTTTCAGTGCAACTCACTCATATACTATGTACTACACTGTGCGTTTCTTATATTCTAAGTTTTTCAGTGCAACTCACTCATATACTATGTACTACACTGTGCTTTTCTTAAATTCTAAGTTTTTCAGTGCAACTCACTCATATACTATGTACTACACTGTGCGTTTCTTATATTCTAAGTTTTTTCAGTGCAACTCACTCATATACTATGTACTACACTGTGCATTTCGTGTAATGCGGGTTTTTCAGTATATTCTAAGTTTTTCAGTGCAACTCACTCATATACTATGTACTACACTGTGCGTTTCTTATATTCTAAGTTTTTCAGTGCAACTCACTCATATACTATGTACTACACTGTGCGTTTCTTATATTCTAAGTTTCTCAGTGCAACTCACTCATATACTATGTACTACACTGTGCGTTTCTTATATTCTAAGTTTTTCAGTGCAACTCACTCATATACTATGTACTACACTGTGCGTTTCTTATATTCTAAGTTTTTCAGTGCAACTCACTCATATACAATGTACTACACTGTGCATTTCGTGTAATGCGGGTTTTTCAGTAAATTCTAAGTTTTTCAGTGCAACTCACTCATATGCTATGTACTACACTGTGCGTTTCTTATATTCTAAGTTTTTCAGTGCAACTCACTCATATACTATGTACTACACTGTGCGTTTCTTATATTCTAATTTTTCAGTGCAACTCACTCATATACTATGTACTACACTCTGCGTTTCTTATATTCTAAGTTTTTCAGTGCAACTCACTCATATACTATGTACTACACTGTGCGTTTCTTATATTCTAAGTTTTTCAGTGCAACTCACTCATATACAATGTACTACACTGTGCATTTCGTGTAATGCGGGTTTTTCAGTAAATTCTAAGTTTTTCAGTGCAACTCACTCATATATTATGTACTACACTGTGCGTTTCTTATATTCTAAGTTTTTCAGTGCAACTCACTCATATACTATGTACTACACTGTGCGTTTCTTATATTCTAAGTTTTTCAGTGCAACTCACTCATATACTATGTACTACACTGTGCGTTTCTTGTATTCTAAGTTTTTCAGTGCAACTAACTCATATACTATGTACTACACTGTGCGTTTCTTATATTCTAAGTTTTTCAGTGCAACTCACTCATATACTATGTACTACACTGTGCGTTTCTTATATTCTAAGTTTTTCAGTGCAACTCACTCATATACTATGTACTACACTGTGCATTTCGTGTAATGCGGGTTTTTCAGTAAATTCTAAGTTTTTCAGTGCAACTCACTCATATACTATGTACTACACTCTGCGTTTCTTATATTCTAAGTTTTTCAGTGCAACTCACTCATATACAATGTACTACACTGTGCATTTCGTGTAATGAGGGTTTTTCAGTAAATTCTAAGTTTTCAGTGCAACTCACTCATATACTATGTACTACACTGTGCGTTTCTTATATTCTAAGTTTTTCAGTGCAACTCACTCATATACTATGTACTACACTGTGCGTTTCTTATATTCTAAGTTTTTCAGTGCAACTCACTCATATACTATGTACTACACTGTGCGTTTCTTATATTCTAAGTTTTTCAGTGCAACTCACTCATATACTATGTACTACACTGTGCGTTTCTTATATTCTAAGTTTTTCAGTGCAACTCACTCATATACTATGTACTACACTGTGCATTTCGTGTAATGCGGGTTTTTCAGTAAATTCTAAGTTTTTCAGTGCAACTCACTCATATACTATGTACTACACTCTGCGTTTCTTATATTCTAAGTGTTTCAGTGCAACTCACTCATATACTATGTACTACAGTGTGCGTATCTTATATTCTAAATTTTTCAGTGCAACTCACTCATATACTATGTACTACACTGTGCGTTTCTTATATTCTAAGTTTTTCAGTGCAACTCACTCATATACTATGTACTACACTGTGCGTTTCTTAAATTCTAAGTTTTTCAGTGCAACTCACTCATATACTATGTACTACAATGTGCGTTTCTTATATTCTAAGTTTTTCAGTGCAACTCACTCATATACTATGTACTACACTGTGCGTTTCTTATATTCTAAGTTTTTCAGTGCAACTCACTCATATACTATGTACTACACTGTGCGTTTCTTAAATTCTAAGTTTTTCAGTGCAACTCACTCATATACTATGTACTACACTGTGCGTTTCTTATATTCTAAGTTTTTTCAGTGCAACTCACTCATATACTATGTACTACACTGTGCATTTCGTGTAATGCGGGTTTTTCAGTATATTCTAAGTTTTTCAGTGCAACTCACTCATATACTATGTACTACACTGTGCGTTTCTTATATTCTAAGTTTTTCAGTGCAACTCACTCATATACTATGTACTACAGTGTGCGTTTCTTATATTCTAAGTTTTTCAGTGCAACTCACTCATATACTATGTACTACACTGTGCGTTTCTTATATTCTAATTTTTCAGTGCAACTCACTCATATACTATGTACTACACTCTGCGTTTCTTATATTCTAAGTTTTTCAGTGCAACTCACTCATATACTATGTACTACACTGTGCGTTTCTTATATTCTAAGTTTTTCAGTGCAACTCACTCATATACAATGTACTACACTGTGCATTTCGTGTAATGCGGGTTTTTCAGTAAATTCTAAGTTTTTCAGTGCAACTCACTCATATACTATGTACTACACTGTGCGTTTCTTATATTCTAAGTTTTTCAGTGCAACTCACTCATATACTATGTACTACACTGTGCGTTTCTTATATTCTAAGTTTTTCAGTGCAACTCACTCATATACTATGTACTACACTGTGCGTTTCTTGTATTCTAAGTTTTTCAGTGCAACTAACTCATATACTATGTACTACACTGTGCGTTTCTTATATTCTAAGTTTTTCAGTGCAACTCACTCATATACTATGTACTACACTGTGCGTTTCTTATATTCTAAGTTTTTCAGTGCAACTCACTCATATACTATGTACTACACTGTGCATTTCGTGTAATGCGGGTTTTTCAGTAAATTCTAAGTTTTTCAGTGCAACTCACTCATATACTATGTACTACACTCTGCGTTTCTTATATTCTAAGTTTTTCAGTGCAACTCACTCATATACAATGTACTACACTGTGCATTTCGTGTAATGAGGGTTTTTCAGTAAATTCTAAGTTTTCAGTGCAACTCACTCATATACTATGTACTACACTGTGCGTTTCTTATATTCTAAGTTTTTCAGTGCAACTCACTCATATACTATGTACTACACTGTGCGTTTCTTATATTCTAAGTTTTTCAGTGCAACTCACTCATATACTATGTACTACACTGTGCGTTTCTTATATTCTAAGTTTTTCAGTGCAACTCACTCATATACTATGTACTACACTGTGCGTTTCTTATATTCTAAGTTTTTCAGTGCAACTCACTCATATACTATGTACTACACTGTGCGTTTCTTAAATTCTAAGTTTTTCAGTGCAACTCACTCATATACTATGTACTACACTGTGCGTTTCTTATATTCTAAGTTTTTTCAGTGCAACTCACTCATATACTATGTACTACACTGTGCATTTCGTGTATAGCGGGTTTTTCAGTATATTCTAAGTTTTTCAGTGCAACTCACTCATATACTATGTACTACACTGTGCGTTTCTTATATTCTAAGTTTTTCAGTGCAACTCACTCATATACTATGTACTACACTGTGCGTTTCTTATATTCTAAGTTTTTCAGTGCAACTCACTCATATACTATGTACTACACTGTGCGTTTCTTATATTCTAAGTTTTTCAGTGCAACTCACTCATATACTATGTACTACACTGTGCGTTTCTTATATTCTAAGTTTTTCAGTGCAACTCACTCATATACAATGTACTACACTGTGCATTTCGTGTAATGCGGGTTTTTCAGTAAATTCTAAGTTTTTCAGTGCAACTCACTCATATACTATGTACTACACTGTGCGTTTCTTATATTCTAAGTTTTTCAGTGCAACTCACTCATATACTATGTACTACACTGTGCGTTTCTTATATTCTAATTTTTCAGTGCAACTCACTCATATACTATGTACTACACTCTGCGTTTCTTATATTCTAAGTTTTTCAGTGCAACTCACTCATATACTATGTACTACACTGTGCGTTTCTTATATTCTAAGTTTTTCAGTGCAACTCACTCATATACAATGTACTACACTGTGCATTTCGTGTAATGCGGGTTTTTCAGTAAATTCTAAGTTTTTCAGTGCAACTCACTCATATACTATGTACTACACTGTGCGTTTCTTATATTCTAAGTTTTTCAGTGCAACTCACTCATATACTATGTACTACACTGTGCGTTTCTTATATTCTAAGTTTTTCAGTGCAACTCACTCATATACTATGTACTACACTGTGCGTTTCTTGTATTCTAAGTTTTTCAGTGCAACTAACTCATATACTATGTACTACACTGTGCGTTTCTTATATTCTAAGTTTTTCAGTGCAACTCACTCATATACTATGTACTACACTGTGCGTTTCTTATATTCTAAGTTTTTCAGTGAAACTCACTCATATACTATGTACTACACTGTGCATTTCGTGTAATGCGGGTTTTTCAGTAAATTCTAAGTTTTTCAGTGCAACTCACTCATATACTATGTACTACACTCTGCGTTTCTTATATTCTAAGTTTTTCAGTGCAACTCACTCATATACAATGTACTACACTGTGCATTTCGTGTAATGAGGGTTTTTCAGTAAATTCTAAGTTTTCAGTGCAACTCACTCATATACTATGTACTACACTGTGCGTTTCTTATATTCTAAGTTTTTCAGTGCAACTCACTCATATACTATGTACTACACTGTGCGTTTCTTATATTCTAAGTTTTTCAGTGCAACTCACTCATATACTATGTACTACACTGTGCGTTTCTTATATTCTAAGTTTTTCAGTGCAACTCACTCATATACTATGTACTACACTGTGCGTTTCTTATATTCTAAGTTTTTCAGTGCAACTCACTCATATACTATGTACTACATGGTGCGTTTCTTATATTCTAAGTTTTTCAGTGCAACTCACTCATATACTATGTACTACACTGTGCATTTCGTGTAATGCGGGTTTTTCAGTAAATTCTAAGTTTTTCAGTGCAACTCACTCATATACTATGTACTACACTCTGCGTTTCTTATATTCTAAGTGTTTCAGTGCAACTCACTCATATACTATGTACTACAGTGTGCGTATCTTATATTCTAAATTTTTCAGTGCAACTCACTCATATACTATGTACTACACTGTGCGTTTCTTATATTCTAAGTTTTTCAGTGCAACTCACTCATATACTATGTACTACACTGTGCGTTTCTTAAATTCTAAGTTTTTCAGTGCAACTCACTCATATACTATGTACTACAATGTGCGTTTCTTATATTCTAAGTTTTTCAGTGCAACTCACTCATATACTATGTACTACACTGTGCGTTTCTTATATTCTAAGTTTTTCAGTGCAACTCACTCATATACTATGTACTACACTGTGCGTTTCTTAAATTCTAAGTTTTTCAGTGCAACTCACTCATATACTATGTACTACACTGTGCGTTTCTTATATTCTAAGTTTTTTCAGTGCAACTCACTCATATACTATGTACTACACTGTGCATTTCGTGTAATGCGGGTTTTTCAGTATATTCTAAGTTTTTCAGTGCAACTCACTCATATACTATGTACTACACTGTGCGTTTCTTATATTCTAAGTTTTTCAGTGCATCTCACTCATATACTATGTACTACACTGTGCGTTTCTTATATTCTAAGTTTTTCAGTGCAACTCACTCATATACTATGTACTACACTGTGCGTTTCTTATATTCTAAGTTTTTCAGTGCAACTCACTCATATACTATGTACTACACTGTGCGTTTCTTATATTCTAAGTTTTTCAGTGCAACTCACTCATATACAATGTACTACACTGTGCATTTCGTGTAATGCGGGTTTTTCAGTAAATTCTAAGTTTTTCAGTGCAACTCACTCATATACTATGTACTACACTGTGAGTTTCTTATATTCTTAGTTTTTCAGTGCAACTCACTCATATACTATGTACTACACTGTGCGTTTCTTATATTCTAAGTTTTTCAGTGCAACTCACTCATATACTATGTACTACACTGTGCGTTTCTTGTATTATAAGTTTTTCAGTGCAACTAACTCATATACTATGTACTACACTGTGCGTTTCTTATATTCTAAGTTTTTCAGTGCAACTCACTCATATATTATGTACTACACTGTGCGTTTCTTATATTCTAAGTTTTTCAGTGCAACTCACTCATATACTATGTACTACACTGTGCAATTCGTGTAATGCGGGTTTTTCAGTAAATTCTAAGTTTTTCAGTGCAACTCACTCATATACTATGTACTACACTCTGCATTTCGTGTAATGCGGGTTTTTCAGTAAATTCTAAGTTTTTCAGTGCAACTCACTCATATACTATGTACTACACTGTGCGTTTCTTATATTCTAAGTTTTTCAGTGCAACTCACTCATATACTATGTACTACACTGTGCGTTTCTTAAATTCTAAGTTTTTCAGTGCAACTCACTCATATACTATGTACTACACTGTGCGTTTCTTATATTCTAAGTTTTTCAGTGCAACTCACTCATATACTATGTACTACACTGTGCGTTTCTTATATTCTAATTTTTCAGTGCAACTCACTCATATACTATGTACTACACTCTGCGTTTCTTATATTCTAAGTTTTTCAGTGCAACTCACTCATATACTATGTACTACACTGTGCGTTTCTTATATTCTAAGTTTTTCAGTGCAACTCACTCATATACAATGTACTACACTGTGCATTTCGTGTAATGCGGGTTTTTCAGTAAATTCTAAGTTTTTCAGTGCAACTCACTCATATACTATGTACTACACTGTGCGTTTCTTATATTCTAAGTTTTTCAGTGCAACTCACTCATATACTATGTACTACACTGTGCGTTTCTTATATTCTAAGTTTTTCAGTGCAACTCACTCATATACTATGTACTACACTGTGCGTTTCTTGTATTCTAAGTTTTTCAGTGCAACTAACTCATATACTATGTACTACACTGTGCGTTTCTTATATTCTAAGTTTTTCAGTGCAACTCACTCATATACTATGTACTACACTGTGCGTTTCTTATATTCTAAGTTTTTCAGTGCAACTCACTCATATACTATGTACTACACTGTGCATTTCGTGTAATGCGGGTTTTTCAGTAAATTCTAAGTTTTTCAGTGCAACTCACTCATATACTATGTACTACACTCTGCGTTTCTTATATTCTAAGTTTTTCAGTGCAACTCACTCATATACAATGTACTACACTGTGCATTTCGTGTAATGAGGGTTTTTCAGTAAATTCTAAGTTTTCAGTGCAACTCACTCATATACTATGTACTACACTGTGCGTTTCTTATATTCTAAGTTTTTCAATGCAACTCACTCATATACTATGTACTACACTGTGCGTTTCTTATATTCTAAGTTTTTCAGTGCAACTCACTCATATACTATGTACTACACTGTGCGTTTCTTATATTCTAAGTTTTTCAGTGCAACTCACTCATATACTATGTACTACACTGTGCGTTTCTTATATTCTAAGTTTTTCAGTGCAACTCACTCATATACTATGTACTACACTGTGCGTTTCTTAAATTCTAAGTTTTTCAGTGCAACTCACTCATATACTATGTACTACACTGTGCGTTTCTTATATTCTAAGTTTTTTCAGTGCAACTCACTCATATACTATGTACTACACTGTGCATTTCGTGTATAGCGGGTTTTTCAGTATATTCTAAGTTTTTCAGTGCAACTCACTCATATACTATGTACTACACTGTGCGTTTCTTATATTCTAAGTTTTTCAGTGCAACTCACTCATATACTATGTACTACACTGTGCGTTTCTTATATTCTAAGTTTTTCAGTGCAACTCACTCATATACTATGTACTACACTGTGCGTTTCTTATATTCTAAGTTTTTCAGTGCAACTCACTCATATACTATGTACTACACTGTGCGTTTCTTATATTCTAAGTTTTTCAGTGCAACTCACTCATATACAATGTACTACACTGTGCATTTCGTGTAATGCGGGTTTTTCAGTAAATTCTAAGTTTTTCAGTGCAACTCACTCATATACTATGTACTACACTGTGCGTTTCTTATATTCTAAGTTTTTCAGTGCAACTCACTCATATACTATGTACTACACTGTGCGTTTCTTATATTCTAATTTTTCAGTGCAACTCACTCATATACTATGTACTACACTCTGCGTTTCTTATATTCTAAGTTTTTCAGTGCAACTCACTCATATACTATGTACTACACTGTGCGTTTCTTATATTCTAAGTTTTTCAGTGCAACTCACTCATATACAATGTACTACACTGTGCATTTCGTGTAATGCGGGTTTTTCAGTAAATTCTAAGTTTTTCAGTGCAACTCACTCATATACTATGTACTACACTGTGCGTTTCTTATATTCTAAGTTTTTCAGTGCAACTCACTCATATACTATGTACTACACTGTGCGTTTCTTATATTCTAAGTTTTTCAGTGCAACTCACTCATATACTATGTACTACACTGTGCGTTTCTTGTATTCTAAGTTTTTCAGTGCAACTAACTCATATACTATGTACTACACTGTGCGTTTCTTATATTCTAAGTTTTTCAGTGCAACTCACTCATATACTATGTACTACACTGTGCGTTTCTTATATTCTAAGTTTTTCAGTGAAACTCACTCATATACTATGTACTACACTGTGCATTTCGTGTAATGCGGGTTTTTCAGTAAATTCTAAGTTTTTCAGTGCAACTCACTCATATACTATGTACTACACTCTGCGTTTCTTATATTCTAAGTTTTTCAGTGCAACTCACTCATATACAATGTACTACACTGTGCATTTCGTGTAATGAGGGTTTTTCAGTAAATTCTAAGTTTTCAGTGCAACTCACTCATATACTATGTACTACACTGTGCGTTTCTTATATTCTAAGTTTTTCAGTGCAACTCACTCATATACTATGTACTACACTGTGCGTTTCTTATATTCTAAGTTTTTCAGTGCAACTCACTCATATACTATGTACTACACTGTGCGTTTCTTATATTCTAAGTTTTTCAGTGCAACTCACTCATATACTATGTACTACACTGTGCGTTTCTTATATTCTAAGTTTTTCAGTGCAACTCACTCATATACTATGTACTACATGGTGCGTTTCTTATATTCTAAGTTTTTCAGTGCAACTCACTCATATACTATGTACTACACTGTGCATTTCGTGTAATGCGGGTTTTTCACTAAATTCTAAGTTTTTCAGTGCAACTCACTCATATACTATGTACTACACTCTGCGTTTCTTATATTCTAAGTGTTTCAGTGCAACTCACTCATATACTATGTACTACAGTGTGCGTATCTTATATTCTAAATTTTTCAGTGCAACTCACTCATATACTATGTACTACACTGTGCGTTTCTTATATTCTAAGTTTTTCAGTGCAACTCACTCATATACTATGTACTACACTGTGCGTTTCTTAAATTCTAAGTTTTTCAGTGCAACTCACTCATATACTATGTACTACAATGTGCGTTTCTTATATTCTAAGTTTTTCAGTGCAACTCACTCATATACTATGTACTACACTGTGCGTTTCTTATATTCTAAGTTTTTCAGTGCAACTCACTCATATACTATGTACTACACTGTGCGTTTCTTAAATTCTAAGTTTTTCAGTGCAACTCACTCATATACTATGTACTACACTGTGCGTTTCTTATATTCTAAGTTTTTTCAGTGCAACTCACTCATATACTATGTACTACACTGTGCATTTCGTGTAATGCGGGTTTTTCAGTATATTCTAAGTTTTTCAGTGCAACTCACTCATATACTATGTACTACACTGTGCGTTTCTTATATTCTAAGTTTTTCAGTGCATCTCACTCATATACTATGTACTACACTGTGCGTTTCTTATATTCTAAGTTTTTCAGTGCAACTCACTCATATACTATGTACTACACTGTGCGTTTCTTATATTCTAAGTTTTTCAGTGCAACTCACTCATATACTATGTACTACACTGTGCGTTTCTTATATTCTAAGTTTTTCAGTGCAACTCACTCATATACAATGTACTACACTGTGCATTTCGTGTAATGCGGGTTTTTCAGTAAATTCTAAGTTTTTCAGTGCAACTCACTCATATACTATGTACTACACTGTGAGTTTCTTATATTCTTAGTTTTTCAGTGCAACTCACTCATATACTATGTACTACACTGTGCGTTTCTTATATTCTAAGTTTTTCAGTGCAACTCACTCATATACTATGTACTACACTGTGCGTTTCTTGTATTATAAGTTTTTCAGTGCAACTAACTCATATACTATGTACTACACTGTGCGTTTCTTATATTCTAAGTTTTTCAGTGCAACTCACTCATATATTATGTACTACACTGTGCGTTTCTTATATTCTAAGTTTTTCAGTGCAACTCACTCATATACTATGTACTACACTGTGCAATTCGTGTAATGCGGGTTTTTCAGTAAATTCTAAGTTTTTCAGTGCAACTCACTCATATACTATGTACTACACTCTGCATTTCGTGTAATGCGGGTTTTTCAGTAAATTCTAAGTTTTTCAGTGCAACTCACTCATATACTATGTACTACACTGTGCGTTTCTTATATTCTAAGTTTTTCAGTGCAACTCACTCATATACTATGTACTACACTGTGCGTTTCTTATATTCTAAGTTTTTCAGTGCAACTCACTCATATACTATGTACTACACTGTGCGTTTCTTATATTCTAAGTTTTTCAGTGCAACTCACTCATATACTATGTACTACACTGTGCGTTTCTAATATTCTAAGTTTTTCAGTGCAACTCACTCATATACTATGTACTACATGGTGCGTTTCTTATATTCTAAGTTTTTCAGTGCAACTCACTCATATACTATGTACTACACTGTGCATTTCGTGTAATGCGGGTTTTTCAGTAAATTCTAAGTTTTTCAGTGCAACTCACTCATATACTATGTACTACACTCTGCGTTTCTTATATTCTAAGTGTTTCAGTGCAACTCACTCATATACTATGTACTACAGTGTGCGTTTCTTATATTCTAAGTTTTTCAGTGCAACTCACTCATATACTATGTACTACACTGTGCGTTTCTTAAATTCTAAGTTTTTCAGTGCAACTCACTCATATACTATGTACTACAATGTGCGTTTCTTATATTCTAAGTTTTTCAGTGCAACTCACTCATATACTATGTACTACACTGTGCGTTTCTTATATTCTAAGTTTTTCAGTGCAACTCACTCATATACTATGTAATACACTGTGCATTTCGTGTAATGCGGGTTTTTCAGTAAATTCTAAGTTTTTCAGTGCAACTCACTCATATACTATGTACTACACTCTGCGTTTCTTATATTCTAAGTCTTTCAGTGCAACTCACTCATATACAATGTACTACACTGTGCATTTCGTGTAATGCGGGTTTTTCAGTAAATTCTAAGTTTTTCAGTGCAACTCACTCATATACTATGTACTACACTGTGCGTTTCTTATATTCTAAGTTTTTCAGTGCAACTCACTCATATACTATGTACTACACTGTGCGTTTCTTATATTCTAAGTTTTTCAGTGCAACTCACTCATATACTATGTACTACACTGTGCGTTTCTTATATTCTAAGTTTTTCAGTGCAACTCACTCATATACTATGTACTACATGGTGCGTTTCTTATATTCTAAGTTTTTCAGTGCAACTCACTCATATACTATGTACTACACTGTGCATTTCGTGTAATGCGGGTTTTTCAGTAAATTCTAAGTTTTTCAGTGCAACTCACTCATATACTATGTACTACACTCTGCGTTTCTTATATTCTAAGTGTTTCAGTGCAACTCACTCATATACTATGTACTACACTGTGCGTTTCTTATATTCTAAGTTTTTCAGTGCAACTCACTCATATACTATGTACTACACTGTGCGTTTCTTATACTCTAAGTTTTTCAGTGCAACTCACTCATATACTTTGTACTACACTGTGCGTTTCTTATATTCTAAGTTTTTCAGTGCAACTCACTCATATACTATGTACTACACTGTGCGTTTCTTAAATTCTAAGTTTTTCAGTGCAACTCACTCATATACTATGTACTACACTGTGCGTTTCTTATATTCTAAGTTTTTCAGTGCAACTCACTCATATACTATGTACTACACTGTGCGTTTCTTATATTCTAAGTTTTTCAGTGCAACTCACTCATATACTATGTACTACACTGTGCGTTTCCTATATTCTAAGTTTTTCAGTGCAACTCACTCATATACTATGTACTACACTGTGCGTTTCTTATATTCTAAGTTTTTCAGTGCAACTCACTCATATACTATGTACTACACTGTGCGTTTCTTATATTCTAAGTTTTTCAGTGCAACTCACTCATATACTATGTACTACATGGTGCGTTTCTTATATTCTAAGTTTTTCAGTGCAACTCACTCATATACTATATACTACACTGTGCATTTCGTGTAATGCGGGTTTTTCAGTAAATTCTAAGTTTTTCAGTGCAACTCACTCATATACTATGTACTACACTCTGCGTTTCTTATATTCTAAGTGTTTCAGTGCAACTCACTCATATACTATGTACTACAGTGTGCGTATCTTATATTCTAAATTTTTCAGTGCAACTCACTCATATACTATGTACTACACTGTGCGTTTCTTATATTCTAAGTTTTTCAGTGCAACTCACTCATATACTATGTACTACACTGTGCGTTTCTTAAATTCTAAGTTTTTCAGTGCAACTCACTCATATACTATGTACTACACTGTGCGTTTCTTATATTCTAAGTTTTTCAGTGCAACTCACTCATATACTATGTACTACACTGTGCGTTTCTTATATTCTAAGTTTTTCAGTGCAACTCACTCATATACTATGTACTACACTGTGCGTTTCTTATATTCTAAGTTTTTCAGTGCAACTCACTCATATACTATGTACTACACTGTGCGTTTCTTATATTCTAAGTTTTTCAGTGCAACTCACTCATATACAATGTACTACACTGTGCATTTCGTGTAATGCGGGTTTTTCAGTAAATTCTAAGTTTTTCAGTGCAACTCACTCATATACTATGTACTACACTGTGCGTTTCTTATATTCTAAGTTTTTCAGTGCAACTCACTCATATACTATGTACTACACTGTGCGTTTCTTATATTCTAAGTTTTTCAGTGCAACTCACTCATATACTATGTACTACACTGTGCGTTTCTTATATTCTAAGTTTTTCAGTGCAACTCACTCATATACAATGTACTACACTGTGCATTTCGTGTAATGCGGGTTTTTCAGTAAATTCTAAGTTTTTCAGTGCAACTCACTCATATACTATGTACTACACTGTGCGTTTCTTATATTCTAAGTTTTTCAGTGCAACTCACTCATATACTATGTACTACACTGTGCGTTTCTTATATTCTAAGTTTTTCAGTGCAACTCACTCATATACTATGTACTACACTGTGCGTTTCTTGTATTCTAAGTTTTTCAGTGCAACTAACTCATATACTATGTACTACACTGTGCGTTTCTTATATTCTAAGTTTTTCAGTGCAACTCACTCATATATTATGTACTACACTGTGCGTTTCTTATATTCTAAGTTTTTCAGTGCAACTCACTCATATACTATGTACTACACTGTGCATTTAGTGTAATGCGGGTTTTTCAGTAAATTCTAAGTTTTTCAGTGCAACTCACTCATATACTATGTACTACACTCTGCGTTTCTTATATTCTAAGTTTTTCAGTGCAACTCACTCATATACAATGTACTACACTGTGCATTTCGTGTAATGCGGGTTTTTCAGTAAATTCTAAGTTTTTCAGTGCAACTCACTCATATACTATGTACTACACTATGCGTTTCTTATATTCTAAGTTTTTCAGTGCAACTCACTCATATACTATGTACTACACTGTGCGTTTCTTATATTCTAAGTTTTTCAGTGCAACTCACTCATATACTATGTACTACACTGTGCGTTTCTTATATTCTAAGTTTTTCAGTGCAACTCACTCATATACTATGTACTACACTGTGCGTTTCTAATATTCTAAGTTTTTCAGTGCAACTCACTCATATACTATGTACTACATGGTGCGTTTCTTATATTCTAAGTTTTTCAGTGCAACTCACTCATATACTATGTACTACACTGTGCATTTCGTGTAATGCGGGTTTTTCAGTAAATTCTAAGTTTTTCAGTGCAACTCACTCATATACTATGTACTACACTCTGCGTTTCTTATATTCTAAGTGTTTCAGTGCAACTCACTCATATACTATGTACTACAGTGTGCGTTTCTTATATTCTAAGTTTTTCAGTGCAACTCACTCATATACTATGAACTACACTGTGCGTTTCTTAAATTCTAAGTTTTTCAGTGCAACTCACTCATATACTATGTACTACAATGTGCGTTTCTTATATTCTAAGTTTTTCAGTGCAACTCACTCATATACTATGTACTACACTGTGCGTTTCTTATATTCTAAGTTTTTCAGTGCAACTCACTCATATACTATGTAATACACTGTGCATTTCGTGTAATGCGGGTTTTTCAGTAAATTCTAAGTTTTTCAGTGCAACTCACTCATATATTATGTACTACACTGTGCGTTTCTTATATTCTAAGTTTTTCAGTGCAACTCACTCATATACTATGTACTACACTGTGCAATTCGTGTAATGCGGGTTTTTCAGTAAATTCTAAGTTTTTCAGTGCAACTCACTCATATACTATGTACTACACTCTGCATTTCGTGTAATGCGGGTTTTTCAGTAAATTCTAAGTTTTTCAGTGCAACTCACTCATATACTATGTACTACACTGTGCGTTTCTTATATTCTAAGTTTTTCAGTGCAACTCACTCATATACTATGTACTACACTGTGCGTTTCTTATATTCTAAGTTTTTCAGTGCAACTCACTCATATACTATGTACTACACTGTGCGTTTCTTATATTCTAAGTTTTTCAGTGCAACTCACTCATATACTATGTACTACACTGTGCGTTTCTAATATTCTAAGTTTTTCAGTGCAACTCACTCATATACTATGTACTACATGGTGCGTTTCTTATATTCTAAGTTTTTCAGTGCAACTCACTCATATACTATGTACTACACTGTGCATTTCGTGTAATGCGGGTTTTTCAGTAAATTCTAAGTTTTTCAGTGCAACTCACTCATATACTATGTACTACACTCTGCGTTTCTTATATTCTAAGTGTTTCAGTGCAACTCACTCATATACTATGTACTACAGTGTGCGTTTCTTATATTCTAAGTTTTTCAGTGCAACTCACTCATATACTATGTACTACACTGTGCGTTTCTTAAATTCTAAGTTTTTCAGTGCAACTCACTCATATACTATGTACTACAATGTGCGTTTCTTATATTCTAAGTTTTTCAGTGCAACTCACTCATATACTATGTACTACACTGTGCGTTTCTTATATTCTAAGTTTTTCAGTGCAACTCACTCATATACTATGTAATACACTGTGCATTTCGTGTAATGCGGGTTTTTCAGTAAATTCTAAGTTTTTCAGTGCAACTCACTCATATACTATGTACTACACTCTGCGTTTCTTATATTCTAAGTCTTTCAGTGCAACTCACTCATATACAATGTACTACACTGTGCATTTCGTGTAATGCGGGTTTTTCAGTAAATTCTAAGTTTTTCAGTGCAACTCACTCATATACTATGTACTACACTGTGCGTTTCTTATATTCTAAGTTTTTCAGTGCAACTCACTCATATACTATGTACTACACTGTGCGTTTCTTATATTCTAAGTTTTTCAGTGCAACTCACTCATATACTATGTACTACACTGTGCGTTTCTTATATTCTAAGTTTTTCAGTGCAACTCACTCATATACTATGTACTACATGGTGCGTTTCTTATATTCTAAGTTTTTCAGTGCAACTCACTCATATACTATGTACTACACTGTGCATTTCGTGTAATGCGGGTTTTTCAGTAAATTCTAAGTTTTTCAGTGCAACTCACTCATATACTATGTACTACACTCTGCGTTTCTTATATTCTAAGTGTTTCAGTGCAACTCACTCATATACTATGTACTACACTGTGCGTTTCTTATATTCTAAGTTTTTCAGTGCAACTCACTCATATACTATGTACTACACTGTGCGTTTCTTATACTCTAAGTTTTTCAGTGCAACTCACTCATATACTTTGTACTACACTGTGCGTTTCTTATATTCTAAGTTTTTCAGTGCAACTCACTCATATACTATGTACTACACTGTGCGTTTCTTAAATTCTAAGTTTTTCAGTGCAACTCACTCATATACTATGTACTACACTGTGCGTTTCTTATATTCTAAGTTTTTCAGTGCAACTCACTCATATACTATGTACTACACTGTGCGTTTCTTATATTCTAAGTTTTTCAGTGCAACTCACTCATATACTATGTACTACACTGTGCGTTTCCTATATTCTAAGTTTTTCAGTGCAACTCACTCATATACTATGTACTACACTGTGCGTTTCTTATATTCTAAGTTTTTCAGTGCAACTCACTCATATACTATGTACTACACTGTGCGTTTCTTATATTCTAAGTTTTTCAGTGCAACTCACACATATACTATGTACTACATGGTGCGTTTCTTATATTCTAAGTTTTTCAGTGCAACTCACTCATATACTATATACTACACTGTGCATTTCGTGTAATGCGGGTTTTTCAGTAAATTCTAAGTTTTTCAGTGCAACTCACTCATATACTATGTACTACACTCTGCGTTTCTTATATTCTAAGTGTTTCAGTGCAACTCACTCATATACTATGTACTACAGTGTGCGTATCTTATATTCTAAATTTTTCAGTGCAACTCACTCATATACTATGTACTACACTGTGCGTTTCTTATATTCTAAGTTTTTCAGTGCAACTCACTCATATACTATGTACTACACTGTGCGTTTCTTAAATTCTAAGTTTTTCAGTGCAACTCACTCATATACTATGTACTACACTGTGCGTTTCTTATATTCTAAGTTTTTCAGTGCAACTCACTCATATACTATGTACTACACTGTGCGTTTCTTATATTCTAAGTTTTTCAGTGCAACTCACTCATATACTATGTACTACACTGTGCGTTTCTTATATTCTAAGTTTTTCAGTGCAACTCACTCATATACTATGTACTACACTGTGCGTTTCTTATATTCTAAGTTTTTCAGTGCAACTCACTCATATACAATGTACTACACTGTGCATTTCGTGTAATGCGGGTTTTTCAGTAAATTCTAAGTTTTTCAGTGCAACTCACTCATATACTATGTACTACACTGTGCGTTTCTTATATTCTAAGTTTTTCAGTGCAACTCACTCATATACTATGTACTACACTGTGCGTTTCTTATATTCTAAGTTTTTCAGTGCAACTCACTCATATACTATGTACTACACTGTGCGTTTCTTATATTCTAAGTTTTTCAGTGCAACTCACTCATATACAATGTACTACACTGTGCATTTCGTGTAATGCGGGTTTTTCAGTAAATTCTAAGTTTTTCAGTGCAACTCACTCATATACTATGTACTACACTGTGCGTTTCTTATATTCTAAGTTTTTCAGTGCAACTCACTCATATACTATGTACTACACTGTGCGTTTCTTATATTCTAAGTTTTTCAGTGCAACTCACTCATATACTATGTACTACACTGTGCGTTTCTTGTATTCTAAGTTTTTCAGTGCAACTAACTCATATACTATGTACTACACTGTGCGTTTCTTATATTCTAAGTTTTTCAGTGCAACTCACTCATATATTATGTACTACACTGTGCGTTTCTTATATTCTAAGTTTTTCAGTGCAACTCACTCATATACTATGTACTACACTGTGCATTTAGTGTAATGCGGGTTTTTCAGTAAATTCTAAGTTTTTCAGTGCAACTCACTCATATACTATGTACTACACTCTGCGTTTCTTATATTCTAAGTTTTTCAGTGCAACTCACTCATATACAATGTACTACACTGTGCATTTCGTGTAATGCGGGTTTTTCAGTAAATTCTAAGTTTTTCAGTGCAACTCACTCATATACTATGTACTACACTGTGCGTTTCTTATATTCTAAGTTTTTCAGTGCAACTCACTCATATACTATGTACTACACTGTGCGTTTCTTATATTCTAAGTTTTTCAGTGCAACTCACTCATATACTATGTACTACACTGTGCGTTTCTTATATTCTAAGTTTTTCAGTGCAACTCACTCATATACTATGTACTACACTGTGCGTTTCTAATATTCTAAGTTTTTCAGTGCAACTCACTCATATACTATGTACTACATGGTGCGTTTCTTATATTCTAAGTTTTTCAGTGCAACTCACTCATATACTATGTACTACACTGTGCATTTCGTGTAATGCGGGTTTTTCAGTAAATTCTAAGTTTTTCAGTGCAACTCACTCATATACTATGTACTACACTCTGCGTTTCTTATATTCTAAGTGTTTCAGTGCAACTCACTCATATACTATGTACTACAGTGTGCGTTTCTTATATTCTAAGTTTTTCAGTGCAACTCACTCATATACTATGAACTACACTGTGCGTTTCTTAAATTCTAAGTTTTTCAGTGCAACTCACTCATATACTATGTACTACAATGTGCGTTTCTTATATTCTAAGTTTTTCAGTGCAACTCACTCATATACTATGTACTACACTGTGCGTTTCTTATATTCTAAGTTTTTCAGTGCAACTCACTCATATACTATGTAATACACTGTGCATTTCGTGTAATGCGGGTTTTTCAGTAAATTCTAAGTTTTTCAGTGCAACTCACTCATATACTATGTACTACACTGTGCGTTTCTTATATTCTAAGTTTTTCAGTGCAACTCACTCATATACTATGTACTACACTGTGCATTTCTTATATTCTAAGTTTTTCAGTGAAACTCACTCATATACTATGTACTACACTGTGCGTTTCTTATATTCTAAGTTTTTCAGTGCAACTCACTCATATACTATGTACTACACTGTGCGTTTTTTAAATTCTAAATTTTTCAGTGCAACTCACTCATATACTATGTACTACAATGTGCGTTTCTTATATTCTAAGTTTTTCAATGCAACTCACTCATATACTATGTACTACACTGTGCGTTTCTTATATTATAAGTTTTTCAGTGCAACTCACTCATATACTATGTACTACACAGTGCGTTTCTTATATTCTAAGTTTTTCAGTGCAACTCACTCATATACTATGTACTACACTGTGCGTTTTTTATATTCTAAGTTTTTCAGTACAACTCACTCATATACTATGTACTACACTGTGCGTTTCTTATATTCTAAGTTTTTCAGTGCAACTCACTCATATACTATGTACTACACTGTGCTTTTCTTATATTCTAAGTTTTTCAGTGCAACTCACTCATATACTATGTACTACACTGTGCGTTTCTTAATATCTAAGTTTTTCAGTGCAACTCACTCATATACTATGTACTACACTGTGCGTTTCTTATATTCTAAGTTTTTCGTGCAACTCACTCATATACTATGTACTACACTGTGCGTTTCTTATATTCTAAGTTTTTCAGTGCAACTCACTCATATACTATGTACTACACTGTGCGTTTCTTATATTCTAAGTTTTTCAGTGCAACTCACTCATATACTATGTACTACACTGTGCGTTTCTTATATACTAAGTTTTTCAGTGCAACTCACTCATATACTATGTACTACACTGTGCGTTTCTTATATTCTAAGTTTTTCAGTGCAACTCACTCATATACTATGTACTACACTGTGCATTTCGTGTAATGCGGGTTTTTCAGTAAATTCTAAGTTTTTCAGTGCAACTCACTCATATACTATGTACTACACTCTACGTTTCTTATATTCTAAGTTTTTCAGTGCAACTCACTCATATACTATGTACTACACTGTGCGTTTCTTAAATTCTAAGTTTTTCAGTGCAACTCACTCATATACTATGTACTACACTGTGCGTTTCGTGTAATGCGGGTTTTTCAGTAAATTCTAAGTTTTTCAGTGCAACTCACTCATATACTATGTACTACACTGTGCGTTTCTTATATTCTAAGTTTTTCAGTGCAACTCACTCATATACTATGTACTACACTGTGCATTTCGTGTAATGCGGGTTTTTCAGTAAATTCTAAGTTTTTCAGTGCAACTCACTCATATACTATGTACTACACTCTGCGTTTCTTATATTCTAAGTTTTTCAGTGCAACTCACTCATATACAATGTACTACACTGTGCATTTCGTGTAATGCGGGTTTTTCAGTAAATTCTAAGTTTTTCAGTGCAACTCACTCATATACTATGTACTACACTGTGCGTTTCTTATATTCTAAGTTTTTCAGTGCAACTCACTCATATACTATGTACTACACTGTGCGTTTCTTATATTCTAAGTTTTTCAGTGCAACTCACTCATATACTATGTACTACACTGTGCGTTTCTTATATTCTAAGTTTTTCAGTGCAACTCACTCATATACTATGTACTACATGGTGCGTTTCTTATATTCTAAGTTTTTCAGTGCAACTCACTCATATACTATGTACTACACTGTGCATTTCTTGTAATGCGGGTTTTTCAGTAAATTCTAAGTTTTTCAGTGCAACTCACTCATATACTATGTACTACACTCTGCGTTTCTTATATTCTAAGTGTTTCAGTGCAACTCACTCATATACTATGTACTACAGTGTGCGTTTCTTATATTCTAAATTTTTCAGTGCAACTCACTCATATACTATGTTCTACACTGTGCGTTTCTTATATTCTAAGTTTTTCAGTGCAACTCACTCATATACTATGTACTACACTGTGCGTTTCTTAAATTCTAAGTTTTTCAGTGCAACTCACTCATATACTATGTACTACAATGTGCGTTTCTTATATTCTAAGTTTTTCAGTGCAACTCACTCATATACTATGTACTACACTGTGCGTTTCTTATATTCTAAGTTTTTCAGTGCAACTCACGCATATACTATGTACTACACTGTGCATTTCGTGTAATGCGGGTTTTTCAGTAAATTCTAAGTTTTTCAGTGCAACTCACTCATATACTATGTACTACACTGTGCGTTTCTTATATTCTAAGTTTTTCAGTGCAACTCACTCATATACTATGTACTACACTGTGCGTTTCTTATATTCTAAGTTTTTCAGTACAACTCACTCATATACTATGTACTACACTGTGCGTTTCTTATATTCTAAGTTTTTCAGTGCAACTCACTCATATACTATGTACTACACTGTGCTTTTCTTATATTCTAAGTTTTTCAGTGCAACTCACTCATATACTATGTACTACACTGTGCGTTTCTTAATATCTAAGTTTTTCAGTGCAACTCACTCATATACTATGTACTACACTGTGCGTTTCGTATATTCTAAGTTTTTCAGTGCAACTCACTCATATACTATGTACTACACTGTGCGTTTCTTATATTCTAAGTTTTTCAGTGCAACTCACTCATATACTATGTACTACACTGTGCGTTTCTTATATTCTAAGTTTTTCAGTGCAACTCACTCATATACTATGTACTACACTGTGCGTTTCTTATATTCTAAGTTTTTCAGTGCAACTCACTCATATACTATGTACTACACTGTGCGTTTCTTATATTCTAAGTTTTTCAGTGCAACTCACTCATATACTATGTACTACACTGTGCATTACGTGTAATGCGGGTTTTTCAGTAAATTCTAAGTTTTTCAGTGCAACTCACTCATATACTATGTACTACACTCTGCGTTTCTTATATTCTAAGTTTTTCAGTGCAACTCACTCATATACTATGTACTACACTCTGCGTTTCTTATATTCTAAGTTTTTCAGTGCAACGCACTCATATACTATGTACTACACTGTGCGTTTCTTATATTCTAAGTTTTTCAGTGCAACTCACTCATATACTATGTACTACACTGTGCGTTTCTTATATTCTAAGTTTTTCAGTGCAACTCACTCATATACAATGTACTACACGTTGCGTTTCTTATAATCTAAGTTTTTCAGTGCAACTCACTCATATACTATGTACTACACTGTGCGTTTCTTATATTCTAAGTTTTTCAGTGCAACTCACTCATATACTATGTACTACACTGTGCGTTTCTTAAATTCTAACTTTTTCAGTGAAACTCACTCATATACTATGTACTACACTGTGTGTTTCTTAAATTCTAAGTTTTTCAGTGCAACTCACTCATATACTATGTACTACACTGTGCGTTTCTTATATTCTAAGTTTTTCAGTGCAACTCACTCATATACTATGTACTACACTGTGCGTTTCTTATATTCTAAGTTTTTCAGTGCAACTCACTCATATACTATGTACTACACTGTGCATTTCGTGTAATGCGGGTTTTTCAGTAAATTCTAAGTTTTTCAGTGCGACTCACTCATATACTATGTACTACACTGTGCGTTTCTTATATTCTAAGTTTTTCAGTGCAACTCACTCATATACTATGTACTACACTGTGCGTTTCTTAAATTCTAAGTTTTTCAGTGCAACTCACTCATATACTATGTACTACAATGTGCGTTTCTTATATTCTAAGTTTTTCAGTGCAACTCACTCATATACTATGTACTACACTGTGCGTTTCTTATATTCTAAGTTTTTCAGTGCAACTCACTCATATACTATGTACTACACTGTGCGTTTCTTATATTCTAAGTTTTTCAGTGCAACTCACTCATATACTATGTACTACACTGTGCGTTTCTTATATTCCAAGTTTTTCAGTGCAACTCACTCATATACTATGTACTACACTGTGCGTTTCTTATATTCTAAGTTTTTCGTGCAACTCACTCATATACTATGTACTACACTGTGCGTATCTTATATTCTAAGTTTTTCAGTGCAACTCACTCATATACTATGTACTACAGTGTGCGTTTCTTATATTCTAAGTTTTTCAGTGCAACTCACTCATATACTATGTACTACACTGTGCGTTTCTTATATTCTAAGTTTTTCAGTGCAACTCACTCATATACTATGTACTACACTGTGCGTTTCTTATATTCTAAGTTTTTCAGTGCAACTCACTCATATACTATGTACTACACTGAGCGTTTCTTATATTCTAAGTTTTTCAGTGCAACTCACTCATATACTATGTACTACACTGTGCATTTCGTGTAATGCGGGTTTTTCAGTAAATTCTAAGTTTTTCATGCAACTCACTCATATACTATGTACTACACTCTGCGTTTCTTATATTCTAAGTTTTTCAGTGCAACTCACTCATATACTATGTACTACACTCTGCGTTTCTTATATTCTAAGTTTTTCAGTGCAACTCACTCATATACTATGTACTACACTGTGCGTTTCTTATATTCTAAGTTTTTCAGTGCAACTCACTCATATACTATGTACTACACTGTGCGTTTCTTAAATTCTAACTTTTTCAGTGCAACTCACTCATATACTATGTACTACACTGTGTGTTTCTTAAATTCTAAGTTTTTCAGTGCAACTCACTCATATACTATGTACTACACTGTGCGTTTCTTATATTCTAAGTTTTTCAGTGCAACTCACTCATATACTATGTACTACACTGTGCGTTTCTTATATTCTTAGTTTTTCAGTGCAACTCACTCATATACTATGTACTACACTGTGCATTTCGTGTAATGCGGGTTTTTCAGTAAATTCTAAGTTTTTCAGTGCAACTCACTCATATACTATGTACTACACTGTGCGTTTCTTATATTCTAAGTTTTTCAGTGCAACTCACTCATATACTATGTACTACACTGTGCGTTTCTTATATTCTAATTTTTTCAGTGCAACTCACTCATATACTATGTACTACACTGTGCGTTTCTTATATTCTAAGTTTTTCAGTGCAACTCACTCATATACTATGTACTACACTGTGCGTTTCTTAAATTCTAAGTTTTTCAGTGCAACTCACTCATATACTATGTACTACACTGTGCGTTTCTTATATTCTAAGTTTTTCAGTGCAACTCACTCATATACTATGTACTACACTGTGCGTTTCTTATATTCTAAGTTTTTCAGTGCAACTCACTCATATACTATGTACTACACTGTGCGTTTCTTATATTCTAAGTTTTTCAGTGCAACTCACTCATATACTATGTACTACACTGTGCGTTTCTTATATTCTAAGTTTTTCAGTGCAACTCACTCATATAGAATGTACTACACTGTGCATTTCGTGTAATGCGGGTTTTTCAGTAAATTCTAAGTTTTTCAGTGCAACTCACTCATATACTATGTACTACACTGTGCGTTTCTTATATTCTAAGTTTTTCAGTGCAACTCACTCATATACTATGTACTACACTGTGCGTTTCTTATATTCTAAGTTTTTCAGTGCAACTCACTCATATACTATGTACTACACTGTGCGTTTCTTATATTCTAAGTTTTTTAGTGCAACTAACTCATATACTATGTACTACACTGTGCGTTTCTTATATTCTAAGTTTTTCAGTGCAACTCACTCATATACTATGTACTACACTGTGCGTTTCTTATATTCTAAGTTTTTCAGTGCAACTCACTCATATACTATGTACTACACTGTGCATTTCGTGTAATGCGGGTTTTTCAGTAAATTCTAAGTTTTTCAGTGCAACTCACTCATATACTATGTACTACACTCTGCGTTTCTTATATTCTAAGTTTTTCAGTGCAACTCACTCATATACTATGTACTACACTGTGCGTTTCTTATATTCTAAATTTTTCAGTGCAACTCACTCATATACTATGTACTACACTGTGCGTTTCTTATATTCTAAGTTTTTCAGTGCAACTCACTCATATACTATGTACTACACTGTGCGTTTCTTAAATTCTAAGTTTTTCAGTGCAACTCACTCATATACTATGTACTACAATGTGCGTTTCTTATATTCTAAGTTTTTCAGTGCAACTCACTCATATACTATGTACTACACTGTGCGTTTCTTATATTCTAAGTTTTTCAGTGCAACTCACTCATATACTATGTACTACACTGTGCGTTTCTTATATTCTAAGTTTTTCAGTGCAACTCACTCATATACTATGTACTACACTGTGCGTTTCTTATATTCTAAGTTTTTCAGTGCAACTCACTCATATACTATGTACTACACGGTGTGTTTCTTATATTCTAAGTTTTTCAGTGCAACTCACTCATATACTATGTACTACACTGTGCGTTTCTTATATTCTAAGTTTTTCAGTGCAACTCACTCATATACTATGTACTACACTGTGCGTTTCTTATATTCTAAGTTTTTCAGTGCAACTCACTCATATACTATGTACTACACTGTGCGTTTCTTATATTCTAAGTTTTTCAGTGCAACTCACTCATATACTATGTACTACACTGTGCATTTCGTGTAATGCGGGTTTTTCAGTAAATTCTAAGTTTTTCAGTGCAACTCACTCATATACTATGTACTACACTGTGCGTTTCTTATATTCTAAGTTTTTCAGTGCAACTCACTCATATACTATGTACTACACTGTGCGTTTTTTATATTCTAAGTTTTTCAGTGCAACTCACTCATATACTATGTACTACACTGTGCGTTTCTTATATTCTAAGTTTTTCAGTGCAACTCACTCATATAGAATGTACTACACTGTGCATTTCGTGTAATGCGGGTTTTTCAGTAAATTCTAAGTTTTTCAGTGCAACTCACTCATATACTATGTACTACACTGTGCGTTTCTTATATTCTAAGTTTTTCAGTGCAACTCACTCATATACTATGTACTACACTGTGCGTTTCTTATATTCTAAGTTTTTCAGTGCAACTAACTCATATACTATGTACTACACTGTGCGTTTCTTATATTCTAAGTTTTTCAGTGCAACTCACTCATATACTATGTACTACACTGTGCGTTTCTTATATTCTAAGTTTTTCAGTGCAACTCACTCATATACTATGTACTACACTGTGCATTTCGTGTAATGCGGGTTTTTCAGTAAATTCTAAGTTTTTCAGTGCAACTCACTCATATACTATGTACTACACTCTGCGTTTCTTATATTCTAAGTTTTTCAGTGCAACTCACTCATATACTATGTACTACACTGTGCGTTTCTTATATTCTAAATTTTTCAGTGCAACTCACTCATATACTATGTACTACACTGTTCGTTTCTTATATTCTAAGTTTTTCAGTGCAACTCACTCATATACTATGTACTACACTGTGCGTTTCTTAAATTCTAAGTTTTTCAGTGCAACTCACTCATATACTATGTACTACAATGTGCGTTTCTTATATTCTAAGTTTTTCAGTGCAACTCACTCATATACTATGTACTACACTGTGCGTTTCTGATATTCTAAGTTTTTCAGTGCAACTCACTCATATACTATGTACTACACTGTGCGTTTCTTATATTCTAAGTTTTTCAGTGCAACTCACTCATATACTATATACTACACTGTGCATTTCGTGTAATGCGGGTTTTTCAGTAAATTCTAAGTTTTTCAGTGCAACTCACTCATATACTATGTACTACACTGTGTGTTTCTTATATTCTAAGTTTTTCAGTGCAACTCACTCATATACTATGTACTACAATGTGCGTTTCTTTTATTCTAAGTTTTTCAGTGCAACTCACTCATATACTATGTACTACACTGTGCGTTTCTTATAATCTAAGTTTTTCAGTGCAACTCACTCATATACTATGTACTACACTGTGCGTTTCTTATATTCTAAGTTTTTCAGTGCAACTCACTCATATACTATGTACTACACTGTGCGTTTCTTAAATTCTAACTTTTTCAGTGCAACTCACTCATATACTATGTACTACACTGTGTGTTTCTTAAATTCTAAGTTTTTCAGTGCAACTCACTCATATACTATGTACTACACTGTGCGTTTCTTATATTCTAAGTTTTTCAGTGCAACTCACTCATATACTATGTACTACACTGTGCGTTTCTTATATCCTTAGTTTTTCAGTGCAACTCACTCATATACTATGTACTACACTGTGCATTTCGTGTAATGCGGGTTTTTCAGTAAATTCTAAGTTTTTCAGTGCAACTCACTCATATACTATGTACTACACTGTGCGTTTCTTATATTCTAAGTTTTTCAGTGCAACTCACTCATATACTATGTACTACACTGTGCGTTTCTTATATTCTAAGTTTTTCAGTGCAACTCACTCATATACTATGTACTACACTGTGCGTTTCTTATATTCTAAGTTTTTCAGTGCAACTCACTCATATACTATGTACTACACTGTGCGTTTCTTAAATTCTAAGTTTTTCAGTGCAACTCACTCATATACTATGTACTACACTGTGCGTTTCTTATATTCTAAGTTTTTCAGTGCAACTCACTCATATACTATGTACTACACTGTGCGTTTCTTATATTCTAAGTTTTTCAGTGCAACTCACTCATATACTATGTACTACACTGTGCGTTTCTTATATTCTAAGTTTTTCAGTGCAACTCACTCATATACTATGTACTACACTGTGCGTTTCTTATATTCTAAGTTTTTCAGTGCAACTCACTCATATAGAATGTACTACACTGTGCATTTCGTGTAATGCGGGTTTTCCAGTAAATTCTAAGTTTTTCAGTGCAACTCACTCATATACTATGTACTACACTGTGCGTTTCTTATATTCTAAGTTTTTCAGTGCAACTCACTCATATACTATGTACTACACTGTGCGTTTCTTATATTCTAAGTTTTTCAGTGCAACTCACTCATATACTATGTACTACACTGTGCGTTTCTTATATTCTAAGTTTTTCAGTGCAACTAACTCATATAATATGTACTACACTGTGCGTTTCTTATATTCTAAGTTTTTCAGTGCAACTCACTCATATACTATGTACTACACTGTGCGTTTCTTATATTCTAAGTTTTTCAGTGCAACTCACTCATATACTATGTACTACACTGTGCATTTCGTGTAATGCGGGTTTTTCAGTAAATTCTAAGTTTTTCAGTGCAACTCACTCATATACTATGTACTACACTCTGCGTTTCTTATATTCTAAGTTTTTCAGTGCAACTCACTCATATACTATGTACTACACTGTGCGTTTCTTATATTCTAAATTTTTCAGTGCAACTCACTCATATACTATGTACTACACTGTGCGTTTCTTATATTCTAAGTTTTTCAGTGCAACTCACTCATATACTATGTACTACACTGTGCGTTTCTTAAATTCTAAGTTTTTCAGTGCAACTCACTCATATACTATGTACTACAATGTGCGTTTCTTATATTCTAAGTTTTTCAGTGCAACTCACTCATATACTATGTACTACACTGTGCGTTTCTTATATTCTAAGTTTTTCAGTGCAACTCACTCATATACTATGTACTACACTGTGCGTTTCTTATATTCTAAGTTTTTCAGTGCAACTCACTCATATACTATGTACTACACGGTGTGTTTCTTATATTCTAAGTTTTTCAGTGCAACTCACTCATATACTATGTACTACACTGTGCGTTTCTTATATTCTAAGTTTTTCAGTGCAACTCACTCATATACTATGTACTACACTGTGCGTTTCTTAAATTCTAAGTTTTTCAGTGCAACTCACTCATATACTATGTACTACACTGTGTGTTTCTTAAATTCTAAGTTTTTCAGTGCAACTCACTCATATACTATGTACTACACTGTGCGTTTCTTATATTCTAAGTTTTTCAGTGCAACTTACTCATATACTATGTACTACACTGTGCGTTTCTTATATTCTAAGTTTTTCAGTGCAACTCACTCATATACTATGTACTACACTGTGCATTTCGTGTAATGCGGGTTTTTCAGTAAATTCTAAGTTTTTCAGTGCAACTCACTCATATACTATGTACTACACTGTACGTTTCTTATATTCTAAGTTTTTCAGTGCAACTCACTCATATACTATGTACTACACTGTGCGTTTTTTATATTCTAAGTTTTTCAGTGCAACTCACTCATATACTATGTACTACACTGTGCGTTTCTTATATTCTAAGTTTTTCAGTGCAACTCACTCATATAGAATGTACTACACTGTGCATTTCGTGTAATGCGGGTTTTTCAGTAAATTCTAAGTTTTTCAGTGCAACTCACTCATATACTATGTACTACACTGTGCGTTTCTTATATTCTAAGTTTTTCAGTGCAACTCACTCATATACTATGTACTACACTGTGCGTTTCTTATATTCTAAGTTTTTCAGTGCAACTCACTCATATACTATGTACTACACTGTGCGTTTCTTATATTCTAAGTTTTTCAGTGCAACTCACTCATATACTATGTACTACACTGTGCGTTTCTTATATTCTAAGTTTTTCAGTGCAACTCACTCATATACTATGTACTACACTGTGCATTTGGTGTAATGCGGGTTTTTCAGTAAATTCTAAGTTTTTCAGTGCAACTCACTCATATACTATGTACTACACTCTGCGTTTCTTATATTCTAAGTTTTTCAGTGCAACTCACTCATATACTATGTACTACACTGTGCGTTTCTTATATTCTAAATTTTTCAGTGCAACTCACTCATATACTATGTACTACACTGTGCGTTTCTTATATTCTAAGTTTTACAGTGCAACTCACTCATATACTATGTACTACACTGTGCGTTTCTTATATTCTAAGTTTTTCAGTGCAACTCACTCATATACTATGTACTACACGGTGTGTTTCTTATATTCTAAGTTTTTCAGTGCAACTCACTCATATACTATGTACTACACTGTGCGTTTCTTATATTCTAAGTTTTTCAGTGCAACTCACTCATATACTATGTACTACACTGTGCGTTTCTTAAATTCTAAGTTTTTCAGTGCAACTCACTCATATACTATGTACTACACTGTGTGTTTCTTAAATTCTAAGTTTTTCAGTGCAACTCACTCATATACTATGTACTACACTGTGCGTTTCTTATATTCTAAGTTTTTCAGTGCAACTTACTCATATACTATGTACTACACTGTGCGTTTCTTATATTCTAAGTTTTTCAGTGCAACTCACTCATATACTATGTACTACACTGTGCATTTCGTGTAATGCGGGTTTTTCAGTAAATTCTAAGTTTTTCAGTGCAACTCACTCATATACTATGTACTACACTGTACGTTTCTTATATTCTAAGTTTTTCAGTGCAACTCACTCATATACTATGTACTACACTGTGCGTTTTTTATATTCTAAGTTTTTCAGTGCAACTCACTCATATACTATGTACTACACTGTGCGTTTCTTATATTCTAAGTTTTTCAGTGCAACTCACTCATATAGAATGTACTACACTGTGCATTTCGTGTAATGCGGGTTTTTCAGTAAATTCTAAGTTTTTCAGTGCAACTCACTCATATACTATGTACTACACTGTGCGTTTCTTATATTCTAAGTTTTTCAGTGCAACTCACTCATATACTATGTACTACACTGTGCGTTTCTTATATTCTAAGTTTTTCAGTGCAACTCACTCATATACTATGTACTACACTGTGCGTTTCTTATATTCTAAGTTTTTCAGTGCAACTCACTCATATACTATGTACTACACTGTGCGTTTCTTATATTCTAAGTTTTTCAGTGCAACTCACTCATATACTATGTACTACACTGTGCATTTGGTGTAATGCGGGTTTTTCAGTAAATTCTAAGTTTTTCAGTGCAACTCACTCATATACTATGTACTACACTCTGCGTTTCTTATATTCTAAGTTTTTCAGTGCAACTCACTCATATACTATGTACTACACTGTGCGTTTCTTATATTCTAAATTTTTCAGTGCAACTCACTCATATACTATGTACTACACTGTGCGTTTCTTATATTCTAAGTTTTACAGTGCAACTCACTCATATACTATGTACTACACTGTGCGTTTCTTAAATTCTAAGTTTTTCAGTGCAACTCACTCATATACTATGTACTACAATGTGCGTTTCTTATATTCTAAGTTTTTCAGTGCAACTCACTCATATACTATGTACTACACTGTGCGTTTCTGATATTCTAAGTTTTTCAGTGCAACTCACTCATATACTATGTACTACACTGTGCGTTTCTTATATTCTAAGTTTTTCAGTGCAACTCACTCATATACTATATACTACACTGTGCATTTCGTGTAATGCGGGTTTTTCAGTAAATTCTAAGTTTTTCAGTGCAACTCACTCATATACTATGTTCTACACTGTGCGTTTCTTATATTCTAAGTTTTTCAGTGCAACTCACTCATATACTATGTACTACACTGTGCGTTTCTTAAATTCTAAGTTTTTTAGTGCAACTCACTCATATACTATGTACTACACTGTGCGTTTCTTATATTCTAAGTTTTTCAGTGCAACTCACTCATATACTATGTACTACACTGTGCGTTTCTTATATTCTAAGTTTTTCAGTGCAACTCACTCATATACTATGTACTACACTGTGTGTTTCTTATATCCTAAGTTTTTCAGTGCAACTCACTCATATACTATGTACTACACTGTGCGTTTCTTATATTCTAAGTTTTTCAGTGCAACTCACTCATATACTATGTACTACACTGTGCGTTTCTTATATTCTAAGTTTTTCAGTGCAACTCACTCATATACAATGTACTACACTGTGCATTTCGTGTAATGCGGGTTTTTCAGTAAATTCTAAGTTTTTCAGTGCAACTCACTCATATACTATGTACTACACTGTGCGTTTCTTATATTCTAAGTTTTTCAGTGCAACTCACTCATATACTATGTACTACACTGTGCGTTTCTTATATTCTAAGTTTTTCAGTGCAACTCACTCATATACTATGTACTACACTGTGCGTTTCTTATATTCTAAGTTTTTCATTGCAACTAACTCATATACTATGTACTACACTGTGCGTTTCTTATATTCTAAGTTTTTCAGTGCAACTCACTCATATACTATGTACTACACTGTGCGTTTCTTATATTCTAAGTTTTTCAGTGCAACTCACTCATATACTATGTACTACACTGTGCATTTCGTGTAATGCGGGTTTTTCAGTAAATTCTAAGTTTTTCAGTGCAACTCACTCATATACTATGTACTACACTCTGCGTTTCTTATATTCTAAGTTTTTCAGTGCAACTCACTCATATACTATATACTACACTGTGCGTTTCTTATATTCTAAGTTTTTCAGTGCAACTCACTCATATACTATGTACTACACTGTGCGTTTCTTAAATTCTAAGTTTTTCAGTGCAACTCACTCATATACTATGTACTACACTGTGCGTTTCTTATATTCTAAGTTTTTCAGTGCAACTCACTCATATACTATGTACTACACTGTGCGTTTCTTATATTCTAAGTTTTTCAGTGCAACTCACTCATATACTATGTACTACACTGTGCGTTTCTTATATTCTAAGTTTTTCAGTGCAACTCACTCATATACTATGTACTACACTGTGCGTTTCTTATATTCTAAGTTTTTCAGTGCAACTCACTCATATAGAATGTACTACACTGTGCATTTCGTGTAATGCGGGTTTTTCAGTAAATTCTAAGTTTTTCAGTGCAACTCACTCATATACTATGTACTACACTGTGCGTTTCTTATATTCTAAGTTTTTCAGTGCAACTCACTCATATACTATGTACTACACTGTGCGTTTCTTATATTCTAAGTTTTTCAGTGCAACTCACTCATATACTATGTACTACACTGTGCGTTTCTTATATTCTAAGTTTTTCAGTGCAACTAACTCATATACTATGTACTACACTGTGCGTTTCTTATATTCTAAGTTTTTCAGTGCAACTCACTCATATACTATGTACTACACTGTGCGTTTCTTATATTCTAAGTTTTTCAGTGCAACTCACTCATATACTATGTACTACACTGTGCATTTCGTGTAATGCGGGTTTTTCAGTAAATTCTAAGTTTTTCAGTGCAACTCACTCATATACTATGTACTACACTCTGCGTTTCTTATATTCTAAGTTTTTCAGTGCAACTCACTCATATACTATGTACTACACTGTGCGTTTCTTATATTCTAAATTTTTCAGTGCAACTCACTCATATACTATGTACTACACTGTGCGTTTCTTATATTCTAAGTTTTTCAGTGCAACTCACTCATATATATGTACTACACTGTGCGTTTCTTAAATTCTAAGTTTTTCAGTGCAACTCACTCATATACTATGTACTACACTGTGTGTTTCTTATATTCTAAGTTTTTCAGTGCAACTCACTCATATACTATGTACTACACTGTGCGTTTCTTATATTCTAAGTTTTTCAGTGCAACTCACTCATATACTATGTACTACACTGTGCGTTTCTTATATTCTAAGTTTTTCAGTGCAACTCACTCATATACAATGTACTACACTGTGCATTTCGTGTAATGCGGGTTTTTCAGTAAATTCTAAGTTTTTCAGTGCAACTCACTCATATACTATGTACTACACTGTGCGTTTCTTATATTCTAAGTTTTTCAGTGCAACTCACTCATATACTATGTACTACACTGTGCGTTTCTTATATTCTAAGTTTTTCAGTGCAACTCACTCATATACTATATACTACACTGTGCATTTCGTGTAATGCGGGTTTTTCAGTAAATTCTAAGTTTTTCAGTGCAACTCACTCATATACTATGTTCTACACTGTGCGTTTCTTATATTCTAAGTTTTTCAGTGCAACTCACTCATATACTATGTACTACACTGTGCGTTTCGTAAATTCTAAGTTTTTTAGTGCAACTCACTCATATACTATGTACTACACTGTGCGTTTCTTATATTCTAAGTTTTTCAGTGCAACTCACTCATATACTATGTACTACACTGTGCGTTTCTTATATTCTAAGTTTTTCAGTGCAACTCACTCATATACTATGTACTACACTGTGTGTTTCTTATATTCTAAGTTTTTCAGTGCAACTCACTCATATACTATGTACTACACTGTGCGTTTCTTATATTCTAAGTTTTTCAGTGCAACTCACTCATATACTATGTACTACACTGTGCGTTTCTTATATTCTAAGTTTTTCAGTGCAACTCACTCATATACAATGTACTACACTGTGCATTTCGTGTAATGCGGGTTTTTCAGTAAATTCTAAGTTTTTCAGTGCAACTCACTCATATACTATGTACTACACTGTGCGTTTCTTATATTCTAAGTTTTTCAGTGCAACTCACTCATATACTATGTACTACACTGTGCGTTTCTTATATTCTAAGTTTTTCAGTGCAACTCACTCATATACTATGTACTACACTGTGCATTTCGTGTAATGCGGGTTTTTCAGTAAATTCTAAGTTTTTCAGTGCAACTCACTCATATACAATGTACTACACTCTGCGTTTCTTATATTCTAAGTTTTTCAGTGCAACTCACTCATATACTATGTACTACACTGTGCGTTTCTTATATTCTAAGTTTTTCAGTGCAACTCACTCATATACTATGTACTACACTGTGCGTTTCTTAAATTCTAAGTTTTTCAGTGCAACTCACTCATATACTATGTACTACACTGTGCGTTTCTTATATTCTAAGTTTTTCAGTGCAACTCACTCATATACTATGTACTACACTGTGCGTTTCTTATATTCTAAGTTTTTCAGTGCAACTCACTCATATACTATGTACTACACTGTGCGTTTCTTATAATCTCAGTTTTTCAGTGCAACTCACTCATATACTATGTACTACACTGTGCGTTTCTTATATTCTAAGTTTTTCAGTGCAACTCACTCATATAGAATGTACTACACTGTGCATTTCGTGTAATGCGGGTTTTTCAGTAAATTCTAAGTTTTTCAGTGCAACTCACTCATATACTATGTACTACACTGTGCGTTTCTTATATTCTAAGTTTTTCAGTGCAACTCACTCATATACTATGTACTACACTGTGCGTTTCTTATATTCTAAGTTTTTCAGTGCAACTCACTCATATACTATGTACTACACTGTGCGTTTCTTATATTCTAAGTTTTTCAGTGCAACTAACTCATATACTATGTACTACACTGTGCGTTTCTTATATTCTAAGTTTTTCAGTGCAACTCACTCATATACTATGTACTACACTGTGCGTTTCTTATATTCTAAGTTTTTCAGTGCAACTCACTCATATACTATGTACTACACTGTGCATTTCGTGTAATGCGGGTTTTTCAGTAAATTCTAAGTTTTTCAGTGCAACTCACTCATATACTATGTACTACACTCTGCGTTTCTTATATTCTAAGTTTTTCAGTGCAACTCACTCATATACTATGTACTACACTGTGCGTTTCTTATATTCTAAATTTTTCAGTGCAACTCACTCATATACTATGTACTACACTGTGCGTTTCTTATATTCTAAGTTTTTCAGTGCAACTCACTCATATACTATGTACTACACTGTGCGTTTCTTAAATTCTAAGTTTTTCAGTGCAACTCACTCATATACTATGTACTACAATGTGCGTTTCTTATATTCTAAGTTTTTCAGTGCAACTCACTCATATACTATGTACTACACTGTGCGTTTCTTATATTCTAAGTTTTTCAGTGCAACTCACTCATATACTATATACTACACTGTGCGTTTCTTATATTCTAAGTTTTTCAGTGCAACTCACTCATATACTATATACTACACTGTGCATTTCGTGTAATGCGGGTTTTTCAGTAAATTCTAAGTTTTTCAGTGCAAGTCACTCATATACTATGTACTACACTGTGCGTTTCTTATATTCTAAGTTTTTCAGTGCAACTCACTCATATACTATGTACTACACTGTGCGTTTCTTATATTCTAAGTTTTTCAGTGCAACTCACTCATATACTATGTACTACACGGTGTGTTTCTTATATTCTAAGTTTTTCAGTGCAACTCACTCATATACTATGTACTACACTGTGCGTTTCTTATATTCTAAGTTTTTCAGTGCAACTCACTCATATACTATGTACTACACTGTGCGTTTCTTAAATTCTAAGTTTTTCAATGCAACTCACTCATATACTATGTACTACACTGTGTGTTTCTTAAATTCTAAGTTTTTCAGTGCAACTCACTCATATACTATGTACTACACTGTGCGTTTCTTATATTCTAAGTTTTTCAGTGCAACTTACTCATATACTATGTACTACACTGTGCGTTTCTTATATTCTAAGTTTTTCAGTGCAACTCACTCATATACTATGTACTACACTGTGCATTTCGTGTAATGCGGGTTTTTCAGTAAATTCTAAGTTTTTCAGTGCAACTCACTCATATACTATGTACTACACTGTGCGTTTCTTATATTCTAAGTTTTTCAGTGCAACTCACTCATATACTATGTACTACACTGTGCGTTTTTTATATTCTAAGTTTTTCAGTGCAACTCACTCATATACTATGTACTACACTGTGCGTTTCTTATATTCTAAGTTTTTCAGTGCAACTCACTCATATAGAATGTACTACACTGTGCATTTCGTGTAATGCGGGTTTTTCAGTAAATTCTAAGTTTTTCAGTGCAACTCACTCATATACTATGTACTACACTGTGCGTTTCTTATATTCTAAGTTTTTCAGTGCAACTCACTCATATACTATGTACTACACTGTGCGTTTCTTATATTCTAAGTTTTTCAGTGCAACTAACTCATATACTATGTACTACACTGTGCGTTTCTTATATTCTAAGTTTTTCAGTGCAACTCACTCATATACTATGTACTACACTGTGCGTTTCTTATATTCTAAGTTTTTCAGTGCAACTCACTCATATACTATGTACTACACTGTGCATTTCGTGTAATGCGGGTTTTTCAGTAAATTCTAAGTTTTTCAGTGCAACTCACTCATATACTATGTACTACACTCTGCGTTTCTTATATTCTAAGTTTTTCAGTGCAACTCACTCATATACTATGTACTACACTGTGCGTTTCTTAAATTCTAAGTTTTTCAATGCAACTCACTCATATACTATGTACTACACTGTGTGTTTCTTAAATTCTAAGTTTTTCAGTGCAACTCACTCATATACTATGTACTACACTGTGCGTTTCTTATATTCTAAGTTTTTCAGTGCAACTTACTCATATACTATGTACTACACTGTGCGTTTCTTATATTCTAAGTTTTTCAGTGCAACTCACTCATATACTATGTACTACACTGTGCATTTCGTGTAATGCGGGTTTTTCAGTAAATTCTAAGTTTTTCAGTGCAACTCACTCATATACTATGTACTACACTGTGCGTTTCTTATATTCTAAGTTTTTCAGTGCAACTCACTCATATACTATGTACTACACTGTGCGTTTTTTATATTCTAAGTTTTTCAGTGCAACTCACTCATATACTATGTACTACACTGTGCGTTTCTTATATTCTAAGTTTTTCAGTGCAACTCACTCATATAGAATGTACTACACTGTGCATTTCGTGTAATGCGGGTTTTTCAGTAAATTCTAAGTTTTTCAGTGCAACTCACTCATATACTATGTACTACACTGTGCGTTTCTTATATTCAAAGTTTTTCAGTGCAACTCACTCATATACTATGTACTACACTGTGCGTTTCTTATATTCTAAGTTTTTCAGTGCAACTAACTCATATACTATGTACTACACTGTGCGTTTCTTATATTCTAAGTTTTTCAGTGCAACTCACTCATATACTATGTACTACACTGTGCGTTTCTTATATTCTAAGTTTTTCAGTGCAACTCACTCATATACTATGTACTACACTGTGCATTTCGTATAATGCGGGTTTTTCAGTAAATTCTAAGTTTTTCAGTGCAACTCACTCATATACTATGTACTACACTCTGCGTTTCTTATATTCTAAGTTTTTCAGTGCAACTCACTCATATACTATGTACTACACTGTGCGTTTCTTATATTCTAAATTTTTCAGTGTAACTCACTCATATACTATGTACTACACTGTGCGTTTCTTATATTCTAAGTTTTACAGTGCAACTCACTCATATACTATGTACTACACTGTGCGTTTCTTAAATTCTAAGTTTTTCAGTGCAACTCACTCATATACTATGTACTACAATGTGCGTTTCTTATATTCTAAGTTTTTCAGTGCAACTCACTCATATACTATGTACTACACTGTGCGTTTCTGATATTCTAAGTTTTTCAGTGCAACTCACTCATATACTATGTACTACACTGTGCGTTTCTTATATTCTAAGTTTTTCAGTGCAACTCACTCATATACTATATACTACACTGTGCATTTCGTGTAATGCGGGTTTTTCAGTAAATTCTAAGTTTTTCAGTGCAACTCACTCATATACTATGTTCTACACTGTGCGTTTCTTATATTCTAAGTTTTTCAGTGCAACTCACTCATATACTATGTACTACACTGTGCGTTTCTTAAATTCTAAGTTTTTTAGTGCAACTCACTCATATACTATGTACTACACTGTGCGTTTCTTATATTCTAAGTTTTTCAGTGCAACTCACTCATATACTATGTACTACACTGTGCGTTTCTTATATTCTAAGTTTTTCAGTGCAACTCACTCATATACTATGTACTACACTGTGTGTTTCTTATATTCTAAGTTTTTCAGTGCAACTCACTCATATACTATGTACTACACTGTGCGTTTCTTATATTCTAAGTTTTTCAGTGCAACTCACTCATATACTATGTACTACACTCTGCGTTTCTTATATTCTAAGTTTTTCAGTGCAACTCACTCATATACAATGTACTACACTGTGCATTTCGTGTAATGCGGGTTTTTCAGTAAATTCTAAGTTTTTCAGTGCAACTCACTCATATACTATGTACTACACTGTGCGTTTCTTATATTCTAAGTTTTTCAGTGCAACTCACTCATATACTATGTACTACACTGTGCGTTTCTTATATTCTAAGTTTTTCAGTGCAACTCACTCATATACTATGTACTACACTGTGCGTTTCTTATATTCTAAGTTTTTCATTGCAACTAACTCATATACTATGTACTACACTGTGCGTTTCTTATATTCTAAGTTTTTCAGTGCAACTCACTCATATACTATGTACTACACTGTGCGTTTCTTATATTCTAAGTTTTTCAGTGCAACTCACTCATATACTATGTACTACACTGTGCATTTCGTGTAATGCGGGTTTTTCAGTAAATTCTAAGTTTTTCAGTGCAACTCACTCATATACTATGTACTACACTCTGCGTTTCTTATATTCTAAGTTTTTCAGTGCAACTCACTCATATACTATGTACTACACTGTGAGTTTCTTATATTCTAAATTTTTCAGTGCAACTCACTCATATACTATGTACTACACTGTGCGTTTCTTATATTCTAAGTTTTTCAGTGCAACTCACTCATATACTATGTACTACACTGTGCGTTTCTTAAATTCTAAGTTTTTCAGTGCAACTCACTCATATACTATGTACTACAATGTGCGTTTCTTATATTCTAAGTTTTTCAGTGCAACTCACTCATATACTATGTACTACACTGTGCGTTTCTTATATTCTAAGTTTTTCAGTGCAACTCACTCATATACTATGTACTACACTGTGCGTTTCTTATATTCTAAGTTTTTCAGTGCAACTCACTCATATACTATATACTACACTGTGCATTTCGTGTAATGCGGGTTTTTCAGTAAATTCTAAGTTTTTCAGTGCAACTCACTCCAATACTATGTACTACACTGTGCGTTTCTTATATTCTAATTTTTTCAGTGCAACTCACTCATATACTATGTACTACACTGTGCGTTTCTTATATTCTAAGTTTTTCAGTGCAACTCACTCATATACTGTGTACTACACGGTGCGTTTCTTATATTCTAAGTTTTTCAGTGCAACTCACTCATATACTATGTACTACACTGTGCGTTTCTTATATTCTAAGTTTTTCAGTGCAACTCACTCATATACTATGTACTACACTGTGCGTTTCTTAAATTCTAAGTTTTTCAGTGCAACTCACTCATATACTATGTACTACAATGTGCGTTTCTTATATTCTAAGTTTTTCAGTGCAACTCACTCATATACTATGTACTACACTGTGCGTTTCTTATATTCTAAGTTTTTCAGTGCAACTCACTCATATACTATGTACCACACTGTGCATTTCGTGTAATGCGGGTTTTTCACTAAATTCTAAGTTTTTCAGTGCAACTCACTCATATACTATGTACTACACTGTGCGTTTCTTATATTCTAAGTTTATCAGTGCAACTCACTCATATACTATGTACTACACTGTGCGTTTCTTATATTCTAAGTTTTTCAGTGCAACTCACTCATATACTCTGTACTACACTGTGCATTTCGTGTAATGCGGGTTTTTCAGTAAATTCTAAGTTTTTCAGTGCAACTCACTCATATACTATGTACTACACTGTGCGTTTCTTATATTCTAAGTTTTTCAGTGCAACTCACTCATATACTATGTACTACACTGTGCGTTTCTTAAATTCTAAGTTTTTCAGTGCAACTCACTCATATACTATGTACTACAATGTGCGTTTCTTATATTCTAAGTTTTTCAGTGCAACTCACTCATATACTATGTACTACACTGTGCGTTTCTTATATTCTAAGTTTTTCAGTGCAACTCACTCATATACTATGTACTACACTGTGCGTTTCTTATATTCTAAGTTTTTCAGTGCAACTCACTCATATACTATGTACTACACTGTGCGTTTCTTATATTCTAAGTTTTTCAGTGCAACTCACTCATATACAATGTACTACACTGTGCATTTCGTGTAATGCGGGTTTTTCAGTAAATTCTAAGTTTTTCAGTGCAACTCTCTCATATACTATGTACTACACTGTGCGTTTCTTATATTCTAAGTTTTTCAGTGCAACTCACTCATATACTATGTACTACACTGTGCGTTTCTTATATTCTAAGTTTTTCAGTGCAACTCACTCATATACTATGTACTACACTGTGTGTTTCTTATATTCTAAGTTTTTCAGTGCAACTCACTCATATACTATGTACTACACTGTGCGTTTCTTATATTCTAAGTTTTTCAGTGCAACTCACTCATATACTATGTACTACACTGTGCGTTTCTTATATTCTAAGTTTTTCAGTGCAACTCACTCATATACAATGTACTACACTGTGCATTTCGTGTAATGCGGGTTTTTCAGTAAATTCTAAGTTTTTCAGTGCAACTCACTCATATACTATGTACTACACTGTGCGTTTCTTATATTCTAAGTTTTTCAGTGCAACTCACTCATATACTATGTACTACACTGTGCGTTTCTTATATTCTAAGTTTTTCAGTGCAACTCACTCATATACTATGTACTACACTGTGCGTTTCTTATATTCTAAGTTTTTCATTGCAACTAACTCATATACTATGTACTACACTGTGCGTTTCTTATATTCTAAGTTTTTCAGTGCAACTCACTCATATACTATGTACTACACTGTGCGTTTCTTATATTCTAAGTTTTTCAGTGCAACTCACTCATATACTATGTACTACACTGTGCATTTCGTGTAATGCGGGTTTTTCAGTAAATTCTAAGTTTTTCAGTGCAACTCACTCATATACTATGTACTACACTCTGCGTTTCTTATATTCTAAGTTTTTCAGTGCAACTCACTCATATACTATGTACTACACTGTGAGTTTCTTATATTCTAAATTTTTCAGTGCAACTCACTCATATACTATGTACTACACTGTGCGTTTCTTATATTCTAAGTTTTTCAGTGCAACTCACTCATATACTATGTACTACACTGTGCGTTTCTTAAATTCTAAGTTTTTCAGTGCAACTCACTCATATACTATGTACTACAATGTGCGTTTCTTATATTCTAAGTTTTTCAGTGCAACTCACTCATATACTATGTACTACACTGTGCGTTTCTTATATTCTAAGTTTTTCAGTGCAACTCACTCATATACTATGTACTACACTGTGCGTTTCTTATATTCTAAGTTTTTCAGTGCAACTCACTCATATACTATATACTACACTGTGCATTTCGTGTAATGCGGGTTTTTCAGTAAATTCTAAGTTTTTCAGTGCAACTCACTCCAATACTATGTACTACACTGTGCGTTTCTTATATTCTAATTTTTTCAGTGCAACTCACTCATATACTATGTACTACACTGTGCGTTTCTTATATTCTAAGTTTTTCAGTGCAACTCACTCATATACTATGTACTACACGGTGCGTTTCTTATATTCTAAGTTTTTCAGTGCAACTCACTCATATACTATGTACTACACTGTGCGTTTCTTATATTCTAAGTTTTTCAGTGCAACTCACTCATATACTATGTACTACACTGTGCGTTTCTTAAATTCTAAGTTTTTCAGTGCAACTCACTCATATACTATGTACTACAATGTGCGTTTCTTATATTCTAAGTTTTTCAGTGCAACTCACTCATATACTATGTACTACACTGTGCGTTTCTTATATTCTAAGTTTTTCAGTGCAACTCACTCATATACTATGTACTACACTGTGCATTTCGTGTAATGCGGGTTTTTCACTAAATTCTAAGTTTTTCAGTGCAACTCACTCATATACTATGTACTACACTGTGCGTTTCTTATATTCTAAGTTTATCAGTGCAACTCACTCATATACTATGTACTACACTGTGCGTTTCTTATATTCTAAGTTTTTCAGTGCAACTCACTCATATACTATGTACTACACTGTGCATTTCGTGTAATGCGGGTTTTTCAGTAAATTCTAAGTTTTTCAGTGCAACTCACTCATATACTATGTACTACACTGTGCGTTTCTTATATTCTAAGTTTTTCAGTGCAACTCACTCATATACTATGTACTACACTGTGCGTTTCTTAAATTCTAAGTTTTTCAGTGCAACTCACTCATATACTATGTACTACAATGTGCGTTTCTTATATTCTAAGTTTTTCAGTGCAACTCACTCATATACTATGTACTACACTGTGCGTTTCTTATATTCTAAGTTTTTCAGTGCAACTCACTCATATACTATGTACTACACTGTGCGTTTCTTATATTCTAAGTTTTTCAGTGCAACTCACTCATATACTATGTACTACACTGTGCGTTTCTTATATTCTAAGTTTTTCAGTGCAACTCACTCATATACAATGTACTACACTGTGCATTTCGTGTAATGCGGGTTTTTCAGTAAATTCTAAGTTTTTCAGTGCAACTCTCTCATATACTATGTACTACACTGTGCGTTTCTTATATTCTAAGTTTTTCAGTGCAACTCACTCATATACTATGTACTACACTGTGCGTTTCTTATATTCTAAGTTTTTCAGTGCAACTCACTCATATACTATGTACTACACTGTGCGTTTCTTATATTCTAAGTTTTTCAGTGCAACTAACTCATATACTATGTACTACACTGTGCGTTTCTTATATTCTAAGTTTTTCAGTGCAACTCACTCATATACTATGTACTACACTGTGCGTTTCTTATATTCTAAGTTTTTCAGTGCAACTCACTCATATACTATGTACTACACTGTGCATTTCGTGTAATGCGGGTTTTTCAGTAAATTCTAAGTTTTTCAGTGCAACTCACTCATATACTATGTACTACACTCTGCGTTTCTTATATTCTAAGTTTTTCAGTGCAACTCACTCATATACTATGTACTACACTGTGCGTTTCTTATATTCTAAGTTTTTCAGTGCAACTAACTCATATACTATGTACTACACTGTGCGTTTCTTATATTCTAAGTTTTTCAGTGCAACTCACTCATATACTATGTACTACACTGTGCGTTTCTTATATTCTAAGTTTTTCAGTGCAACTCACTCATATACTATGTACTACACTGTGCATTTCGTGTAATGCGGGTTTTTCAGTAAATTCTAAGTTTTTCAGTGCAACTCACTCATATACTATGTACTACACTCTGCGTTTCTTATATTCTAAGTTTTTCAGTGCAACTCACTCATATACTATGTACTACACTGTGCGTTTCTTATATTCTAAATTTTTCAGTGCAACTCACTCATATACTATGTACTACACTGTGCGTTTCTTATATTCTAAGTTTTTCAGTGCAACTCACTCATATACTATGTACTACACTGTGCGTTTCTTAAATTCTAAGTTTTTCAGTGCAACTCACTCATATACTATGTACTACAATGTGCGTTTCTTATATTCTAAGTTTTTCAGTGCAACTCACTCATATACTATGTACTACACTGTGCGTTTCTGATATTCTAAGTTTTTCAGTGCAACTCACTCATATACTATGTACTACACTGTGCGTTTCTTATATTCTAAGTTTTTCAGTGCAACTCACTCATATACTATATACTACACTGTGCATTTCGTGTAATGCGGGTTTTTCAGTAAATTCTAAGTTTTTCAGTGCAACTCACTCATATACTATGTTCTACACTGTGCGTTTCTTATATTCTAAGTTTTTCAGTGCAACTCACTCATATACTATGTACTACACTGTGCGTTTCTTAAATTCTAAGTTTTTTAGTGCAACTCACTCATATACTATGTACTACACTGTGCGTTTCTTATATTCTAAGTTTTTCAGTGCAACTCACTCATATACTATGTACTACACTGTGCGTTTCTTATATTCTAAGTTTTTCAGTGCAACTCACTCATATACTATGTACTACACTGTGTGTTTCTTATATTCTAAGTTTTTCAGTGCAACTCACTCATATACTATGTACTACACTGTGCGTTTCTTATATTCTAAGTTTTTCAGTGCAACTCACTCATATACTATATACTACACTGTGCGTTTCTTATATTCTAAGTTTTTCAGTGCAACTCACTCATATACAATGTACTACACTGTGCATTTCGTGTAATGCGGGTTTTTCAGTAAATTCTAAGTTTTTCAGTGCAACTCACTCATATACTATGTACTACACTGTGCATTTCTTATATTCTAAGTTTTTCAGTGCAACTCACTCATATACTATGTACTACACTGTGCGTTTCTTATATTCTAAGTTTTTCAGTGCAACTCACTCATATACTATGTACTACACTGTGCGTTTCTTATATTCTAAGTTTTTCATTGCAACTAACTCATATACTATGTACTACAGTGTGCATTTCTTATATTCTAAGTTTTTCAGTGCAACTCACTCATATACTATGTACTACACTGTGCGTTTCTTATATTCTAAGTTTTTCAGTGCAACTCACTCATATACTATGTACTACACTGTGCATTTCGTGTAATGCGGGTTTTTCAGTAAATTCTAAGTTTTTCAGTGCAACTCACTCATATACTATGTACTACACTCTGCGTTTCTTATATTCTATGTTTTTCAGTGCAACTCACTCATATACTATGTACTACACTGTGAGTTTCTTATATTCTAAATTTTTCAGTGCAACTCACTCATATACTATGTACTACACTGTGCGTTTCTTATATTCTAAGTTTTTCAGTGCAACTCACTCATATACTATGTACTACACTGTGCGTTTCTTAAATTCTAAGTTTTTCAGTGCAACTCACTCATATACTATGTACTACACTGTGCGTTTCTTATATTCTAAGTTTTTCAGTGCAATTCACTCATATACTATGTACTACACTGTGCGTTTCTTATATTCTAAGTTTTTCAGTGCAACTCACTCATATACTATGTACTACACTGTGCGTTTCTTATATTCTAAGTTTTTCAGTGCAACTCACTCATATACTATATACTACACTGTGCATTTCGTGTAATGCGGGTTTTTCAGTAAATTCTAAGTTTTTCAGTGCAACTCACTCATATACTATGTACTACACTGTGCGTTTCTTATATTCTAATTTTTTCAGTGCAACTCACTCATATACTATGTACTACACTGTGCGTTTCTTATATTCTAAGTTTTTCAGTGCAACTCACTCATATACTATGTACTACACGGTGCGTTTCTTATATTCTAAGTTTTTCAGTGCAACTCACTCATATACTATGTACTACACTGTGCGTTTCTTATATTCTAATTTTTTCAGTGCAACTCACTCATATACTATGTACTACACTGTGCGTTTCTTAAATTCTAAGTTTTTCAGTGCAACTCACTCATATACTATGTACTACATTGTGCGTTTCTTATATTCTAAGTTTTTCAGTGCAACTCACTCATATACTATGTACTACACTGTGCGTTTCTTATATTCTAAGTTTTTCAGTGCAACTCACTCATATACTATGTACTACACTGTGCATTTCGTGTAATGCGGGTTTGTCAGTAAATTCTAAGTTTTTCAGTGCAACTCACTCATATACTATGTACTACACTGTGCGTTTCTTATATTCTAAGTTTATCAGTGCAACTCACTCATATACTATGTACTACACTGTGCGTTTCTTATATTCTAAGTTTTTCAGTGCAACTCACTCATATACTATGTACTACACTGTGCATTTCGTGTAATGCGGGTTTTTCAGTAAATTCTAAGTTTTTCAGTGCAACTCACTCATATACTATGTACTACACTGTGCGTTTCTTATATTCTAAGTTTTTCAGTGCAACTCACTCATATACTATGTACTACACTGTGCGTTTCTTAAATTCTAAGTTTTTCAGTGCAACTCACTCATATACTATGTACTACAATGTGCGTTTCTTATATTCTAAGTTTTTCAGTGCAACTCACTCATATACTATGTACTACACTGTGCGTTTCTTATATTCTAAGTTTTTCAGTGCAACTCACTCATATACTATGTACTACACTGTGCGTTTCTTATATTCTAAGTTTTTCAGTGCAACTCACTCATATACTATGTACTACACTGTGCGTTTCTTATATTCTAAGTTTTTCAGTGCAACTCACTCATATACTATGTACTACACTGTGCGTTTCTTATATTCTAAGTTTTTCAGTGCAACTCACTCATATACAATGTACTACACTGTGCATTTCGTGTAATGCGGGTTTTTCAGTAAATTCTAAGTTTTTCAGTGCAACTCACTCATATACTATGTACTACACTGTGCGTTTCTTATATTCTAAGTTTTTCAGTGCAACTCACTCATATACTATGTACTACACTGTGCGTTTCTTATATTCTACGTTTTTCAGTGCAACTCACTCATATACTATGTACTACACTGTGCGTTTCTTATATTCTAAGTTTTTCAGTGCAACTAACTCATATACTATGTACTACACTGTGCGTTTCTTATATTCTAAGTTTTTCAGTGCAACTCACTCATATACTATGTACTGCACTGTGCGTTTCTTATATTCTAAGTTTTTCAGTGCAACTCACTCATATACTATGTACTACACTGTGCATTTCGTGTAATGCGGGTTTTTCAGTAAATTCTAAGTTTTTCAGTGCAACTCACTCATATACTATGTACTACACTCTGCGTTTCTTATATTCTAATTTTTTCAGTGCAACTCACTCATATACTATGTACTACACTGTGCGTTTCTTATATTCTAAATTTTTCAGTGCAACTCACTCATATACTATGTACTACACTGTGCGTTTCTTATATTCTAAGTTTTTCAGTGCAACTCACTCATATACTATGTACTACACTGTGCGTTTCTTATATTCTAAGTTTTTCAGTGCAACTCACTCATATACTATGTACTACACTGTGCGTTTCTTATATTCTAAGTTTTTCAGTGCAACTCACTCATATACTATGTACTACACTGTGCGTTTCTTATATTCTAAGTTTTTCAGTGCAACTCACTCATATACTATGTACTACACTGTGCGTTTCTTATATTCTAAGTTTTTCAGTGCAACTCACTCATATACTATATACTACACTGTGCATTTCGTGTAATGCGGGTTTTTCAGTAAATTCTAAGATTTTCAGTTCAACTCACTCATATACTATGTACTACACTGTGCGTTTCTTATATTCTAAGTTTTTCAGTGCAACTCACTCATATACTATGTACTACACGGTGCGTTTCTTATATTCTAAGTTTTTCAGTGCAACTCACTCATATACTATGTACTACACTGTGCGTTTCTTATATTCTAAGTTTTTCAGTGCAACTCACTCATATACTATGTACTACACTGTGCGTTTCTTATATTCTAAGTTTTTCAGTGCAACTCACTCATATACAATGTACTACACTGTGCATTTCGTGTAATGCGGGTTTTTCAGTAAATTCTAAGTTTTTCAGTGCAACTCACTCATATACTATGTACTACACTGTGCGTTTCTTATATTCTAAGTTTTTCAGTGCAACTCACTCATATACTATGTACTACACTGTGCCTTTCTTATATTCTACGTTTTTCAGTGCAACTCACTCATATACTATGTACTACACTGTGCGTTTCTTATATTCTAAGTTTTTCAGTGCAACTAACTCATATACTATGTACTACACTGTGCGTTTCTTATATTCTAAGTTTTTCAGTGCAACTCAGTCATATACTATGTACTACACTGTGCGTTTCTTATATTCTAAGTTTTTCAGTGCAACTCACTCATATACTATGTACTACACTGTGCATTTCGTGTAATGCGGGTTTTTCAGTAAATTCTAAGTTTTTCAGTGCAACTCACTCATATACTATGTACTACACTCTGCGTTTCTTATATTCTAAGTTTTTCAGTGCAACTCACTCATATACTATGTACTACACTGTGCGTTTCTTATATTCTAAATTTTTCAGTGCAACTCACTCATATACTATGTACTACACTGTGCGTTTCTTATATTCTAAGTTTTTCAGTGCAACTCACTCATATACTATGTACTACACTGTGCGTTTCTTATATTCTAAGTTTTTCAGTGCAACTCACTCATATACTATGTACTACACTGTGCGTTTCTTATATTCTAAGTTTTTCAGTGCAACTCACTCATATACTATATACTACACTGTGCATTTCGTGTAATGCGGGTTTTTCAGTAAATTCTAAGATTTTCAGTGCAACTCACTCATATACTATGTACTACACTGTGCGTTTCTTATATTCTAAGTTTTTCAGTGCAACTCACTCATATACTATGTACTACACGGTGCGTTTCTTATATTCTAAGTTTTTCAGTGCAACTCACTCATATACTATGTACTACACTGTGTGTTTCTTATATTCTAAGTTTTTCAGTGCAACTCACTCATATACTATGTACTACACTGTGCGTTTCTTAAATTCTAAGTTTTTCAGTGCAACTCACTCATATACTATGTACTACACTGTGTGTTTCTTAAATTCTAAGTTTTTCAGTGCAACTCACTCATATACTATGTACTACACTGTGCGTTTCTTATATTCTAAGTTTTTCAGTGCAACTCACTCATATACTATGTACTACACTGTGCGTTTCTTATATTCTAAGTTTTTCAGTGCAACTCACTCATATACTATGTACTACACTGTGCATTTCGTGTAATGCGGGTTTTTCAGTAAATTCTAAGTTTTTCAGTGCAAATCACTCATATACTATGTACTACACTGTGCGTTTCTTATATTCTAAGTTTTTCAGTGCAACTCACTCATATACTATGTACTACACTGTGCGTTTCTTATATTCTAAGTTTTTCAGTGCAACTCACTCATATACTATGTACTACACTGTGCATTTCGTGTAATGCGGGTTTTTCAGTAAATTCTAAGTTTTTCAGTGCAACTCACTCATATACTATGTACTACACTGTGCTTTTCTTATATTCTAAGTTTTTCAGTGCAACTCACTCATATACTATGTACTACACTGTGCGTTTCTTATATTCTAAGTTTTTCAGTGCAACTCACTCATATACTATGTACTACACTGTGCGTTTCTTATATTCTAAGTTTTTCGTGCAACTCACTCATATACTATGTACTACACTGTGCGTTTCTTATATTCTAAGTTTTTCAGTGCAACTCACTCATATAATATGTACTACACTGTGCGTTTCTTATATTCTAAGTTTTTCAGTGCAACTCACTCATATACTATGTACTACACTGTGCATTTCGTGTAATGCGGGTTTTTCAGTAAATTCTAAGTTTTTCAGTGCAACTCACTCATATACTATGTACTACACTGTGCGTTTCTTATATTCTACGTTTTTCAGTGCAACTCACTCATATACTATGTACTACACTGTGCGTTTCTTATATTCTAAGTTTATCAGTGCAACTCACTCATATACTATGTACTACACTGTGCGTTTCTTATATTCTAAGTTTTTCAGTGCAACTCACTCATATACTATGTACTACACTGTGTGTTTCTTAAAATCTAAGTTTTTCAGTGCAACTCACTCATATACTATGTACTAAACTGTGCGTTTCTTATATTCTAAGTTTTTCAGTGCAACTCACTCATATACTATGTACTACACTGTGCGTTTCTTATATTCTAAGTTTTTCAGTGCAACTCACTCATATACTATGTACTACACTGTGCATTTCGTGTAATGCGGGTTTTTCAGTAAATTCTAAGTTTTTCAGTGCAACTCACTCATATACTATGTACTACACTGTGCGTTTCTTATATTCTAAGTTTTTCAGTGCAACTCACTCATATACTATGTACTACACTGTGCGTTTCTTATATTCTAAGTTTTTCAGTGCAACTCACTCATATACTATGTACTACACTGTGCATTTCGTGTAATGCGGGTTTTTCAGTAAATTCTAAGTTTTTCAGTGCAACTCACTCATATACTATGTACTACACTGTGCGTTTCTTATATTCTAAGTTTTTCAGAGCAACTCACTCATATACTATGTACTACACTGTGCGTTTCTTATATTCTAAATTTTTCAGTGCAACTCACTCATATACTATGTACTACACGGTGCGTTTCTTATATTCTAAGTTTTTCAGTGCAACTCACTCATTTACTATGTACTACACTGTGCGTTTCTTATATTCTAAGTTTTTCAGTGCAACTCACTCATATACTATGTACTACACTCTGCGTTTCTTAAATTCTAAGTTTTTCAGTGCAACTCACTCATATACTATGTACTACACTGTGTGTTTCTTAAATTCTAAGTTTTTCAGTGCAACTCACTCATATACTATGTACTACACTGTGCGTTTCTTATATTCTAAGTTTTTCAGTGCAACTCACTCATATACTATGTACTACACTGTGCGTTTCTTATATTCTAAGTTTTTCAGTGCAACTCACTCATATACTATGTACTACACTGTGCGTTTCTTATATTCTAAGTTTTTCAGTGCAACTCACTCATATACTATGTACTACACTGTGCATTTCGTGTAATGCGGGTTTTTCAGTAAATTCTAAGTTTTTCAGTGCAACTCACTCATATACTATGTACTACACTCTGCGTTTCTTATATTCTAAGTTTTTCAGTGCAACTCACTCATATACTATGTACTACACTGTGCGTTTCTTATATTCTAAATTTTTCAGTGCAACTCACTCATATACTATGTACTACACTGTGCGTTTCTTATATTCTAAGTTTTTCAGTGCAACTCACTCATATACTATGTACTACACTGTGCGTTTCTTATATTCTAAGTTTTTCAGTGCAACTCACTCATATACTATGTACTACACTGTGCGTTTCTTATATTCTAAGTTTTTCAGTGCAACTCACTCATATACTATGTACTACACTGTGCGTTTCTTATATTCTAAGTTTTTCAGTGCAACTCACTCATATACTATGTACTACACTGTGCGTTTCTTATATTCTAAGTTTTTCAGTGCAACTCACTCATATACTATATACTACACTGTGCATTTCGTGTAATGCGGGTTTTTCAGTAAATTCTAAGATTTTCAGTGCAACTCACTCATATACTATGTACTACACTGTGCGTTTCTTATATTCTAAGTTTTTCAGTGCAACTCACTCATATACTATGTACTACACGGTGCGTTTCTTATATTCTAAGTTTTTCAGTGCAACTCACTCATATACTATGTACTACACTGTGCGTTTCTTATATTCTAAGTTTTTCAGTGCAACTCACTCATATACTATGTACTACACTGTGCGTTTCTTATATTCTAAGTTTTTCAGTGCAACTCACTCATATACAATGTACTACACTGTGCATTTCGTGTAATGCGGGTTTTTCAGTAAATTCTAAGTTTTTCAGTGCAACTCACTCATATACTATGTACTACACTGTGCGTTTCTTATATTCTAAGTTTTTCAGTGCAACTCACTCATATACTATGTACTACACTGTGCGTTTCTTATATTCTACGTTTTTCAGTGCAACTCACTCATATACTATGTACTACACTGTGCGTTTCTTATATTCTAAGTTTTTCAGTGCAACTAACTCATATACTATGTACTACACTGTGCGTTTCTTATATTCTAAGTTTTTCAGTGCAACTCACTCATATACTATGTACTACACTGTGCGTTTCTTATATTCTAAGTTTTTCAGTGCAACTCACTCATATACTATGTACTACACTGTGCATTTCGTGTAATGCGGGTTTTTCAGTAAATTCTAAGTTTTTCAGTGCAACTCACTCATATACTATGTACTACACTCTGCGTTTCTTATATTCTAAGTTTTTCAGTGCAACTCACTCATATACTATGTACTACACTGTGCGTTTCTTATATTCTAAATTTTTCAGTGCAACTCACTCATATACTATGTACTACACTGTGCGTTTCTTATATTCTAAGTTTTTCAGTGCAACTCACTCATATACTATGTACTACACTGTGCGTTTCTTATATTCTAAGTTTTTCAGTGCAACTCACTCATATACTATGTACTACACTGTGCGTTTCTTATATTCTAAGTTTTTCAGTGCAACTCACTCATATACTATGTACTACACTGTGCGTTTCTTATATTCTAAGTTTTTCAGTGCAACTCACTCATATACTATGTACTACACTGTGCGTTTCTTATATTCTAAGTTTTTCAGTGCAACTCACTCATATACTATATACTACACTGTGCATTTCGTGTAATGCGGGTTTTTCAGTAAATTCTAAGATTTTCAGTGCAACTCACTCATATACTATGTACTACACTGTGCGTTTCTTATATTCTAAGTTTTTCAGTGCAACTCACTCATATACTATGTACTACACGGTGCGTTTCTTATATTCTAAGTTTTTCAGTGCAACTCACTCATATACTATGTACTACACTGTGTGTTTCTTATATTCTAAGTTTTTCAGTGCAACTCACTCATATACTATGTACTACACTGTGCGTTTCTTAAATTCTAAGTTTTTCAGTGCAACTCACTCATATACTATGTACTACACTGTGTGTTTCTTAAATTCTAAGTTTTTCAGTGCAACTCACTCATATACTATGTACTACACTGTGCGTTTCTTATATTCTAAGTTTTTCAGTGCAACTCACTCATATACTATGTACTACACTGTGCGTTTCTTATATTCTAAGTTTTTCAGTGCAACTCACTCATATACTATGTACTACACTGTGCATTTCGTGTAATGCGGGTTTTTCAGTAAATTCTAAGTTTTTCAGTGCAAATCACTCATATACTATGTACTACACTGTGCGTTTCTTATATTCTAAGTTTTTCAGTGCAACTCACTCATATACTATGTACTACACTGTGCGTTTCTTATATTCTAAGTTTTTCAGTGCAACTCACTCATATACTATGTACTACACTGTGCATTTCGTGTAATGCGGGTTTTTCAGTAAATTCTAAGTTTTTCAGTGCAACTCACTCATATACTATGTACTACACTGTGCTTTTCTTATATTCTAAGTTTTTCAGTGCAACTCACTCATATACTATGTACTACACTGTGCGTTTCTTATATTCTAAGTTTTTCAGTGCAACTCACTCATATACTATGTACTACACTGTGCGTTTCTTATATTCTAAGTTTTTCGTGCAACTCACTCATATACTATGTACTACACTGTGCGTTTCTTATATTCTAAGTTTTTCAGTGCAACTCACTCATATAATATGTACTACACTGTGCGTTTCTTATATTCTAAGTTTTTCAGTGCAACTCACTCATATACTATGTACTACACTGTGCATTTCGTGTAATGCGGGTTTTTCAGTAAATTCTAAGTTTTTCAGTGCAACTCACTCATATACTATGTACTACACTGTGCGTTTCTTATATTCTACGTTTTTCAGTGCAACTCACTCATATACTATGTACTACACTGTGCGTTTCTTATATTCTAAGTTTATCAGTGCAACTCACTCATATACTATGTACTACACTGTGCGTTTCTTATATTCTAAGTTTTTCAGTGCAACTAACTCATATACTATGTACTACACTGTGCGTTTCTTATATTCTAAGTTTTTCAGTGCAACTCACTCATATACTATGTACTACACTGTGCGTTTCTTATATTCTAAGTTTTTCAGTGCAACTCACTCATATACTATGTACTACACTGTGCATTTCGTGTAATGCGGGTTTTTTCAGTAAATTCTAAGTTTTTCAGTGCAACTCACTCATATACTATGTACTACACTCTGCGTTTCTTATATTCTAAGTTTTTCAGTGCAACTCACTCATATACTATGTACTACACTGTGCGTTTCTTATATTCTAAATTTTTCAGTGCAACTCACTCATATACTATGTACTACACTGTGCGTTTCTTATATTCTAAGTTTTTCAGTGCAACTCACTCATATACTATGTACTACACTGTGCGTTTCTTATATTCTAAGTTTTTCAGTGCAACTCACTCATATACTATGTACTACACTGTGCGTTTCTTATATTCTAAGTTTTTCAGTGCAACTCACTCATATACTATGTACTACACTGTGCGTTTCTTATATTCTAAGTTTTTCAGTGCAACTCACTCATATACTATGTACTACACTGTGCGTTTCTTATATTCTAAGTTTTTCAGTGCAACTCACTCATATACTATATACTACACTGTGCATTTCGTGTAATGCGGGTTTTTCAGTAAATTCTAAGATTTTCAGTGCAACTCACTCATATACTATGTACTACACTGTGCGTTTCTTATATTCTAAGTTTTTCAGTGCAACTCACTCATATACTATGTACTACACGGTGCGTTTCTTATATTCTAAGTTTTTCAGTGCAACTCACTCATATACTATGTACTACACTGTGTGTTTCTTATATTCTAAGAGTTTCAGTGCAACTCACTCATATACTATGTACTACACTGTGCGTTTCTTAAATTCTAAGTTTTTCAGTGCAACTCACTCATATACTATGTACTACACTGTGTGTTTCTTAAATTCTAAGTTTTTCAGTGCAACTCACTCATATACTATGTACTACACTGTGCGTTTCTTATATTCTAAGTTTTTCAGTGCAACTCACTCATATACTATGTACTACACTGTGCGTTTCTTATATTCTAAGTTTTTCAGTGCAACTCACTCATATACTATGTACTACACTGTGCATTTCGTGTAATGCGGGTTTTTCAGTAAATTCTAAGTTTTTCAGTGCAAATCACTCATATACTATGTACTACACTGTGCGTTTCTTATATTCTAAGTTTTTCAGTGCAACTCACTCATATACTATGTACTACACTGTGCGTTTCTTATATTCTAAGTTTTTCAGTGCAACTCACTCATATACTATGTACTACACTGTGCATTTCGTGTAATGCGGGTTTTTCAGTAAATTCTAAGTTTTTCAGTGCAACTCACTCATATACTATGTACTACACTGTGCGTTTCTTATATTCTAAGTTTTTCAGTGCAACTCACTCATATACTATGTACTACACTGTGCGTTTCTTATATTCTAAGTTTTTCAGTGCAACTCACTCATATACTATGTACTACACTGTGCGTTTCTTATATTCTAAGTTTTTCGTGCAACTCACTCATATACTATGTACTACACTGTGCGTTTCTTATATTCTAAGTTTTTCAGTGCAACTCACTCATATAATATGTACTACACTGTGCGTTTCTTATATTCTAAGTTTTTCAGTGCAACTCACTCATATACTATGTACTACACTGTGCATTTCGTGTAATGCGGGTTTTTCAGTAAATTCTAAGTTTTTCAGTGCAACTCACTCATATACTATGTACTACACTGTGCGTTTCTTATATTCTACGTTTTTCAGTGCAACTCACTCATATACTATGTACTACACTGTGCGTTTCTTATATTCTAAGTTTATCAGTGCAACTCACTCATATACTATGTACTACACTGTGCGTTTCTTATATTCTAAGTTTTTCAGTGCAACTCACTCATATACTATGTACTACACTGTGTGTTTCTTAAAATCTAAGTTTTTCAGTGCAACTCACTCATATACTATGTACTAAACTGTGCGTTTCTTATATTCTAAGTTTTTCAGTGCAACTCACTCATATACTATGTACTACACTGTGCGTTTCTTATATTCTAAGTTTTTCAGTGCAACTCACTCATATACTATGTACTACACTGTGCATTTCGTGTAATGCGGGTTTTTCAGTAAATTCTAAGTTTTTCAGTGCAACTCACTCATATACTATGTACTACACTGTGCGTTTCTTATATTCTAAGTTTTTCAGTGCAACTCACTCATATACTATGTACTACACTGTGCGTTTCTTATATTCTAAGTTTTTCAGTGCAACTCACTCATATACTATGTACTACACTGTGCATTTCGTGTAATGCGGGTTTTTCAGTAAATTCTAAGTTTTTCAGTGCAACTCACTCATATACTATGTACTACACTGTGCGTTTCTTATATTCTAAGTTTTTCAGAGCAACTCACTCATATACTATGTACTACACTGTGCGTTTCTTATATTCTAAATTTTTCAGTGCAACTCACTCATATACTATGTACTACACGGTGCGTTTCTTATATTCTAAGTTTTTCAGTGCAACTCACTCATTTACTATGTACTACACTGTGCGTTTCTTATATTCTAAGTTTTTCAGTGCAACTCACTCATATACTATGTACTACACTCTGCGTTTCTTAAATTCTAAGTTTTTCAGTGCAACTCACTCATATACTATGTACTACACTGTGTGTTTCTTAAATTCTAAGTTTTTCAGTGCAACTCACTCATATACTATGTACTACACTGTGCGTTTCTTATATTCTAAGTTTTTCAGTGCAACTCACTCATATACAATGTACTACACTGTGCGTTTCTTATATTCTAAGTTTTTCAGTGCAACTCACTCATATACTATGTACTACACTGTGCATTTCGTGTAATGCGGGTTTTTCAGTAAATTCTAAGTTTTTCAGTGCAACTCACTCATATACTATGTACTACACTGTGCGTTTCTTATATTCTAAGTTTTTCAGTGCAACTCACTCATATACTATGTACTACACTGTGCGTTTCTTATATTCTAAGTTTTTCAGTGCAACTCACTCATATACTATTGTACTACACTGTGCATTTCGTGTAATGCGGGTTTTTCAGTAAATTCTAAGTTTTTCAGTGCAACTCACTCATATACTATGTACTACACTGTGCATTTCGTGTAATGCGGGTTTTTCAGTAAATTCTAAGTTTTTCAGTGCAACTCACTCATATACTATGTACTACACTGTGCGTTTCTTATATTCTAAGTTTATCAGTGCAACTCACTCATATACTATGTACTACACTGTGCGTTTCTTATATTCTAAGTTTTTCAGTGCAACTCACTCATATACTATGTACTACACTGTGCATTTCGTGTAATGCGGGTTTTTCAGTAAATTCTAAGTTTTTCAGTGCAACTCACTCATATACTATGTACTACACTGTGCGTTTCTTATATTCTAAGTTTTTCAGTGCAACTCACTCATATACTATGTACTACACTGTGCGTTTCTTAAATTCTAAGTTTTTCAGTGCAACTCACTCATATACTATGTACTACAATGTGCGTTTCTTATATTCTAAGTTTTTCAGTGCAACTCACTCATATACTATGTACTACACTGTGCGTTTCTTATATTCTAAGTTTTTCAGTGCAACTCACTCATATACTATGTACTACACTGTGCGTTTCTTATATTCTAAGTTTTTCAGTGCAACTCACTCATATACTATGTACTACACTGTGCGTTTCTTATATTCTAAGTTTTTCAGTGCAACTCACTCATATACTATGTACTACACTGTGCGTTTCTTATATTCTAAGTTTTTCAGTGCAACTCACTCATATACAATGTACTACACTGTGCATTTCGTGTAATGCGGGTTTTTCAGTAAATTCTAAGTTTTTCAGTGCAACTCACTCATATACTATGTACTACACTGTGCGTTTCTTATATTCTAAGTTTTTCAGTGCAACTCACTCATATACTATGTACTACACTGTGCGTTTCTTATATTCTACGTTTTTCAGTGCAACTCACTCATATACTATGTACTACACTGTGCGTTTCTTATATTCTAAGTTTTTCAGTGCAACTAACTCATATACTATGTACTACACTGTGCGTTTCTTATATTCTAAGTTTTTCAGTGCAACTCACTCATATACTATGTACTACACTGTGCGTTTCTTATATTCTAAGTTTTTCAGTGCAACTCACTCATATACTATGTACTACACTGTGCATTTCGTGTAATGCGGGTTTTTCAGTAAATTCTAAGTTTTTCAGTGCAACTCACTCATATACTATGTACTACACTCTGCGTTTCTTATATTCTAAGTTTTTCAGTGCAACTCACTCATATACTATGTACTACACTGTGCGTTTCTTATATTCTAAATTTTTCAGTGCAACTCACTCATATACTATGTACTACACTGTGCGTTTCTTATATTCTAAGTTTTTCAGTGCAACTCACTCATATACTATGTACTACACTGTGCGTTTCTTATATTCTAAGTTTTTCAGTGCAACTCACTCATATACTATGTACTACACTGTGCGTTTCTTATATTCTAAGTTTTTCAGTGCAACTCACTCATATACTATGTACTACACTGTGCGTTTCTTATATTCTAAGTTTTTCAGTGCAACTCACTCATATACTATGTACTACACTGTGCGTTTCTTATATTCTAAGTTTTTCAGTGCAACTCACTCATATACTATATACTACACTGTGCATTTCGTGTAATGCGGGTTTTTCAGTAAATTCTAAGATTTTCAGTGCAACTCACTCATATACTATGTACTACACTGTGCGTTTCTTATATTCTAAGTTTTTCAGTGCAACTCACTCATATACTATGTACTACACGGTGCGTTTCTTATATTCTAAGTTTTTCAGTGCAACTCACTCATATACTATGTACTACACTGTGCGTTTCTTATATTCTAAGTTTTTCAGTGCAACTCACTCATATACTATGTACTACACTGTGCGTTTCTTAAATTCTAAGTTTTTCAGTGCAACTCACTCATATACTATGTACTACACTGTGTGTTTCTTAAATTCTAAGTTTTTCAGTGCAACTCACTCATATACTATGTACTACACTGTGCGTTTCTTATATTCTAAGTTTTTCAGTGCAACTCACTCATATACTATGTACTACACTGTGCGTTTCTTATATTCTAAGTTTTTCAGTGCAACTCACTCATATACTATGTACTACACTGTGCATTTCGTGTAATGCGGGTTTTTCAGTAAATTCTAAGTTTTTCAGTGCAACTCACTCATATACTATGTACTACACTGTGCGTTTCTTATATTCTAAGTTTTTCAGTGCAACTCACTCATATACTATGTACTACACTGTGCGTTTCTTATATTCTAAGTTTTTCAGTGCAACTCACTCATATACTATGTACTACACTGTGCATTTCGTGTAATGCGGGTTTTTCAGTAAATTCTAAGTTTTTCAGTGCAACTCACTCATATACTATGTACTACACTGTGCTTTTCTTATATTCTAAGTTTTTCAGTGCAACTCACTCATATACTATGTACTACACTGTGCGTTTCTTATATTCTAAGTTTTTCAGTGCAACTCACTCATATACTATGTACTACACTGTGCGTTTCTTATATTCTAAGTTTTTCGTGCAACTCACTCATATACTATGTACTACACTGTGCGTTTCTTATATTCTAAGTTTTTCAGTGCAACTCACTCATATACTATGTACTACACTGTGCGTTTCTTATATTCTAAGTTTTTCAGTGCAACTCACTCATATACTATGTACTACACTGTGCATTTCGTGTAATGCGGGTTTTTCAGTAAATTCTAAGTTTTTCAGTGCAACTCACTCATATACTATGTACTACACTGTGCGTTTCTTATATTCTAAGTTTTTCAGTGCAACTCACTCATATACTATGTACTACACTGTGCGTTTCTTATATTCTAAGTTGATCAGTGCAACTCACTCATATACTATGTACTACACTGTGCGTTTCTTATATTCTAAGTTTTTCAGTGCAACTCACTCATATACTATGTACTACACTGTGCGTTTCTTAAATTCTAAGTTTTTCAGTGAAACTCACTCATATACTATGTACTACACTGTGTGTTTCTTAAAATCTAAGTTTTTCAGTGCAACTCACTCATATACTATGTACTAAACTGTGCGTTTCTTATATTCTAAGTTTTTCAGTGCAACTCACTCATATACTATGTACTACACTGTGCGTTTCTTATATTCTAAGTTTTTCAGTGCAACTCACTCATATACTATGTACTACACTGTGCATTTCGTGTAATGCGGGTTTTTCAGTAAATTCTAAGTTTTTCAGTGCAACTCACTCATATACTATGTACTACACTGTGCGTTTCTTATATTCTAAGTTTTTCAGTGCAACTCACTCATATACTATGTACTACACTGTGCGTTTCTTATATTCTAAGTTTTTCAGTGCAACTCACTCATATACTATGTACTACACTGTGCATTTCGTGTAATGCAGGTTTTTCAGTAAATTCTAAGTTTTTCAGTGCAACTCACTCATATACTATGTACTACACTGTGCTTTTCTTATATTCTAAGTTTTTCAGTGCAACTCACTCATATACTATGTACTACACTGTGCGTTTCTTATATTCTAAGTTTTTCAGTGCAACTCACTCATATACTATGTACTACACTGTGCGTTTCTTATATTCTAAGTTTTTCGTGCAACTCACTCATATACTATGTACTACACTGTGCGTTTCTTATATTCTAAGTTTTTCAGTGCAACTCACTCATATACTATGTACTACACTGTGCGTTTCTTATATTCTAAGTTTTTCAGTGCAACTCACTCATATACTATGTACTACACTGTGCATTTCGTGTAATGCGGGTTTTTCAGTAAATTCTAAGTTTTTCAGTGCAACTCACTCATATACTATGTACTACACTGTGCGTTTCTTATATTCTAAGTTTTTCAGTGCAACTCACTCATATACTATGTACTACACTGTGCGTTTCTTATATTCTAAATTTTTCAGTGCAACTCACTCATATACTATGTACTACACTGTGCGTTTCTTATATTCTAAGTTTTTCAGTGCAACTCACTCATATACTATGTACTACACTGTGCGTTTCTTAAATTCTAACTTTTTCAGTGCAACTCACTCATATACTATGTACTACACTGTGCGTTTCTTATATTCTAAGTTTTTCAGTGCAACTCACTCATATACTATATACTACACTGTGCATTTCGTGTAATGCGGGTTTTTCAGTAAATTCTAAGGTTTTCAGTGCAACTCACTCATATACTATGTACTACACTGTGCGTTTCTTATATTCTAAGTTTTTCAGAGCAACTCACTCATATACTATGTACTACACTGTGCGTTTCTTATATTCTAAATTTTTCAGTGCAACTCACTCATATACTATGTACTACACGGTGCGTTTCTTATATTCTAAGTTTTTCAGTGCAACTCACTCATTTACTATGTACTACACTGTGCGTTTCTTATATTCTAAGTTTTTCAGTGCAACTCACTCATATACTATGTACTACACTGTGCATTTCGTGTAATGCAGGTTTTTCAGTAAATTCTAAGTTTTTCAGTGCAACTCACTCATATACTATGTACTACACTGTGCTTTTCTTATATTCTAAGTTTTTCAGTGCAACTCACTCATATACTATGTACTACACTGTGCGTTTCTTATATTCTAAGTTTTTCAGTGCAACTCACTCATATACTATGTACTACACTGTGCGTTTCTTATATTCTAAGTTTTTCGTGCAACTCACTCATATACTATGTACTACACTGTGCGTTTCTTATATTCTAAGTTTTTCAGTGCAACTCACTCATATACTATGTACTACACTGTGCGTTTCTTATATTCTAAGTTTTTCAGTGCAACTCACTCATATACTATGTACTACACTGTGCATTTCGTGTAATGCGGGTTTTTCAGTAAATTCTAAGTTTTTCAGTGCAACTCACTCATATACTATGTACTACACTGTGCGTTTCTTATATTCTAAGTTTTTCAGTGCAACTCACTCATATACTATGTACTACACTGTGCGTTTCTTATATTCTAAATTTTTCAGTGCAACTCACTCATATACTATGTACTACACTGTGCGTTTCTTATATTCTAAGTTTTTCAGTGCAACTCACTCATATACTATGTACTACACTGTGCGTTTCTTAAATTCTAAGTTTTTCAGTGCAACTCACTCATATACTATGTACTACACTGTGCGTTTCTTATATTCTAAGTTTTTCAGTGCAACTCACTCATATACTATATACTACACTGTGCATTTCGTGTAATGCGGGTTTTTCAGTAAATTCTAAGGTTTTCAGTGCAACTCACTCATATACTATGTACTACACTGTGCGTTTCTTATATTCTAAGTTTTTCAGAGCAACTCACTCATATACTATGTACTACACTGTGCGTTTCTTATATTCTAAATTTTTCAGTGCAACTCACTCATATACTATGTACTACACGGTGCGTTTCTTATATTCTAAGTTTTTCAGTGCAACTCACTCATTTACTATGTACTACACTGTGCGTTTCTTATATTCTAAGTTTTTCAGTGCAACTCACTCATATACTATGTACTACACTGTGCGTTTCTTAAATTCTAAGTTTTTCAGTGCAACTCACTCATATACTATGTACTACACTGTGTGTTTCTTAAATTCTAAGTTTTTCAGTGCAACTCACTCATATACTATGTACTACACTGTGCGTTTCTTATATTCTAAGTTTTTCAGTGCAACTCACTCATATACTATGTACTACACTGTGCGTTTCTTATATTCTAAGTTTTTCAGTGCAACTCACTCATATACTATGTACTACACTGTGCATTTCGTGTAATGCGGGTTTTTCAGTAAATTCTAAGTTTTTCAGTGCAACTCACTCATATACTATGTACTACACTCTGCGTTTCTTATATTCTAAGTTTTTCAGTGCAACTCACTCATATACTATGTACTACACTGTGCGTTTCTTATATTCTAAATTTTTCAGTGCAACTCACTCATATACTATGTACTACACTGTGCGTTTCTTATATTCTAAGTTTTTCAGTGCAACTCACTCATATACAATGTACTACACTGTGCGTTTCTTAAATTCTAAGTTTTTCAGTGCAACTCACTCATATACTATGTACTACAATGTGCGTTTCTTATATTCTAAGTTTTTCAGTGCAACTCATTCATATACTATGTACTACACTGTGCGTTTCTTATATTCTAAGTTTTTCAGTGCAACTCACTCATATACTATGTACTACACTGTGCGTTTCTTATATTCTAAGTTTTTCAGTGCAACTCACTCATATACTATGTACTACACTGTGCATTTCGTGTAATGCGGGTTTTTCAGTAAATTCTAAGTTTTTCAGTGCAACTCACTCATATACTATGTACTACACTGTGCGTTTCTTATATTCTAAGTTTTTCAGTGCAACTCACTCATATACTATGTACTACACTGTGCGTTTCTTATATTCTAAGTTTTTCAGTGCAACTCACTCATATACTATGTACTACACTGTGCGTTTCTTATATTCTAAGTTTTTCGTGCAACTCACTCATATACTATGTACTACACTGTGCGTTTCTTATATTCTAAGTTTTTCAGTGCAACTCACTCATATACTATGTACTACACTGTGCGTTTCTTATATTCTAAGTTTTTCAGTGCAACTCACTCATATACTATGTACTACACTGTGCATTTCGTGTAATGCGGGTTTTTCAGTAAATTCTAAGTTTTTCAGTGCAACTCACTCATATACTATGTACTACACTGTGCGTTTCTTATATTCTAAGTTTTTCAGTGCAACTCACTCATATACTATGTACTACACTGTGCGTTTCTTATATTCTAAGTTGATCAGTGCAACTCACTCATATACTATGTACTACACTGTGCGTTTCTTATATTCTAAGTTTTTCAGTGCAACTCACTCATATACTATGTACTACACTGTGCGTTTCTTAAATTCTAAGTTTTTCAGTGAAACTCACTCATATACTATGTACTACACTGTGTGTTTCTTAAAATCTAAGTTTTTCAGTGCAACTCACTCATATACTATGTACTAAACTGTGCGTTTCTTATATTCTAAGTTTTTCAGTGCAACTCACTCATATACTATGTACTACACTGTGCGTTTCTTATATTCTAAGTTTTTCAGTGCAACTCACTCATATACTATGTACTACACTGTGCATTTCGTGTAATGCGGGTTTTTCAGTAAATTCTAAGTTTTTCAGTGCAACTCACTCATATACTATGTACTACACTGTGCGTTTCTTATATTCTAAGTTTTTCAGTGCAACTCACTCATATACTATGTACTACACTGTGCGTTTCTTATATTCTAAGTTTTTCAGTGCAACTCACTCATATACTATGTACTACACTGTGCATTTCGTGTAATGCAGGTTTTTCAGTAAATTCTAAGTTTTTCAGTGCAACTCACTCATATACTATGTACTACACTGTGCTTTTCTTATATTCTAAGTTTTTCAGTGCAACTCACTCATATACTATGTACTACACTGTGCGTTTCTTATATTCTAAGTTTTTCAGTGCAACTCACTCATATACTATGTACTACACTGTGCGTTTCTTATATTCTAAGTTTTTCGTGCAACTCACTCATATACTATGTACTACACTGTGCGTTTCTTATATTCTAAGTTTTTCAGTGCAACTCACTCATATACTATGTACTACACTGTGCGTTTCTTATATTCTAAGTTTTTCAGTGCAACTCACTCATATACTATGTACTACACTGTGCATTTCGTGTAATGCGGGTTTTTCAGTAAATTCTAAGTTTTTCAGTGCAACTCACTCATATACTATGTACTACACTGTGCGTTTCTTATATTCTAAGTTTTTCAGTGCAACTCACTCATATACTATGTACTACACTGTGCGTTTCTTATATTCTAAGTTGATCAGTGCAACTCACTCATATACTATGTACTACACTGTGCGTTTCTTATATTCTAAGTTTTTCAGTGCAACTCACTCATATACTATGTACTACACTGTGCGTTTCTTAAATTCTAAGTTTTTCAGTGAAACTCACTCATATACTATGTACTACACTGTGTGTTTCTTAAAATCTAAGTTTTTCAGTGCAACTCACTCATATACTATGTACTAAACTGTGCGTTTCTTATATTCTAAGTTTTTCAGTGCAACTCACTCATATACTATGTACTACACTGTGCGTTTCTTATATTCTAAGTTTTTCAGTGCAACTCACTCATATACTATGTACTACACTGTGCATTTCGTGTAATGCGGGTTTTTCAGTAAATTCTAAGTTTTTCAGTGCAACTCACTCATATACTATGTACTACACTGTGCGTTTCTTATATTCTAAGTTTTTCAGTGCAACTCACTCATATACTATGTACTACACTGTGCGTTTCTTATATTCTAAGTTTTTCAGTGCAACTCACTCATATACTATGTACTACACTGTGCGTTTCTTATATTCTAAGTTTTTCGTGCAACTCACTCATATACTATGTACTACACTGTGCGTTTCTTATATTCTAAGTTTTTCAGTGCAACTCACTCATATACTATGTACTACACTGTGCGTTTCTTATATTCTAAGTTTTTCAGTGCAACTCACTCATATACTATGTACTACACTGTGCATTTCGTGTAATGCGGGTTTTTCAGTAAATTCTAAGTTTTTCAGTGCAACTCACTCATATACTATGTACTACACTGTGCGTTTCTTATATTCTAAGTTTTTCAGTGCAACTCACTCATATACTATGTACTACACTGTGCGTTTCTTATATTCTAAGTTGATCAGTGCAACTCACTCATATACTATGTACTACACTGTGCGTTTCTTATATTCTAAGTTTTTCAGTGCAACTCACTCATATACTATGTACTACACTGTGCGTTTCTTAAATTCTAAGTTTTTCAGTGAAACTCACTCATATACTATGTACTACACTGTGTGTTTCTTAAAATCTAAGTTTTTCAGTGCAACTCACTCATATACTATGTACTAAACTGTGCGTTTCTTATATTCTAAGTTTTTCAGTGCAACTCACTCATATACTATGTACTACACTGTGCGTTTCTTATATTCTAAGTTTTTCAGTGCAACTCACTCATATACTATGTACTACACTGTGCATTTCGTGTAATGCGGGTTTTTCAGTAAATTCTAAGTTTTTCAGTGCAACTCACTCATATACTATGTACTACACTGTGCGTTTCTTATATTCTAAGTTTTTCAGTGCAACTCACTCATATACTATGTACTACACTGTGCGTTTCTTATATTCTAAGTTTTTCAGTGCAACTCACTCATATACTATGTACTACACTGTGCATTTCGTGTAATGCAGGTTTTTCAGTAAATTCTAAGTTTTTCAGTGCAACTCACTCATATACTATGTACTACACTGTGCTTTTCTTATATTCTAAGTTTTTCAGTGCAACTCACTCATATACTATGTACTACACTGTGCGTTTCTTATATTCTAAGTTTTTCAGTGCAACTCACTCATATACTATGTACTACACTGTGCGTTTCTTATATTCTAAGTTTTTCGTGCAACTCACTCATATACTATGTACTACACTGTGCGTTTCTTATATTCTAAGTTTTTCAGTGCAACTCACTCATATACTATGTACTACACTGTGCGTTTCTTATATTCTAAGTTTTTCAGTGCAACTCACTCATATACTATGTACTACACTGTGCATTTCGTGTAATGCGGGTTTTTCAGTAAATTCTAAGTTTTTCAGTGCAACTCACTCATATACTATGTACTACACTGTGCGTTTCTTATATTCTAAGTTTTTCAGTGCAACTCACTCATATACTATGTACTACACTGTGCGTTTCTTATATTCTAAGTTGATCAGTGCAACTCACTCATATACTATGTACTACACTGTGCGTTTCTTATATTCTAAGTTTTTCAGTGCAACTCACTCATATACTATGTACTACACTGTGCGTTTCTTAAATTCTAAGTTTTTCAGTGAAACTCACTCATATACTATGTACTACACTGTGTGTTTCTTAAAATCTAAGTTTTTCAGTGCAACTCACTCATATACTATGTACTAAACTGTGCGTTTCTTATATTCTAAGTTTTTCAGTGCAACTCACTCATATACTATGTACTACACTGTGCGTTTCTTATATTCTAAGTTTTTCAGTGCAACTCACTCATATACTATGTACTACACTGTGCATTTCGTGTAATGCGGGTTTTTCAGTAAATTCTAAGTTTTTCAGTGCAACTCACTCATATACTATGTACTACACTGTGCGTTTCTTATATTCTAAGTTTTTCAGTGCAACTCACTCATATACTATGTACTACACTGTGCGTTTCTTATATTCTAAGTTTTTCAGTGCAACTCACTCATATACTATGTACTACACTGTGCATTTCGTGTAATGCAGGTTTTTCAGTAAATTCTAAGTTTTTCAGTGCAACTCACTCATATACTATGTACTACACTGTGCTTTTCTTATATTCTAAGTTTTTCAGTGCAACTCACTCATATACTATGTACTACACTGTGCGTTTCTTATATTCTAAGTTTTTCAGTGCAACTCACTCATATACTATGTACTACACTGTGCGTTTCTTATATTCTAAGTTTTTCGTGCAACTCACTCATATACTATGTACTACACTGTGCGTTTCTTATATTCTAAGTTTTTCAGTGCAACTCACTCATATACTATGTACTACACTGTGCGTTTCTTATATTCTAAGTTTTTCAGTGCAACTCACTCATATACTATGTACTACACTGTGCATTTCGTGTAATGCGGGTTTTTCAGTAAATTCTAAGTTTTTCAGTGCAACTCACTCATATACTATGTACTACACTGTGCGTTTCTTATATTCTAAGTTTTTCAGTGCAACTCACTCATATACTATGTACTACACTGTGCGTTTCTTATATTCTAAATTTTTCAGCTCAACTCACTCATATACTATGTACTACACTGTGCGTTTCTTATATTCTAAGTTTTTCAGTGCAACTCACTCATATACTATGTACTACACTGTGCGTTTCTTAAATTCTAACTTTTTCAGTGCAACTCACTCATATACTATGTACTACACTGTGCGTTTCTTATATTCTAAGTTTTTCAGTGCAACTCACTCATATACTATATACTACACTGTGCATTTCGTGTAATGCGGGTTTTTCAGTAAATTCTAAGGTTTTCAGTGCAACTCACTCATATACTATGTACTACACTGTGCGTTTCTTATATTCTAAGTTTTTCAGAGCAACTCACTCATATACTATGTACTACACTGTGCGTTTCTTATATTCTAAATTTTTCAGTGCAACTCACTCATATACTATGTACTACACGGTGCGTTTCTTATATTCTAAGTTTTTCAGTGCAACTCACTCATATACTATGTACTACACTGTGCGTTTCTTATATTCTAAGTTTTTCAGTGCAACTCACTCATATACTATGTACTACACTGTGCATTTCGTGTAATGCGGGTTTTTCAGTAAATTCTAAGTTTTTCAGTGCAACTCACTCATATACTATGTACTACACTGTGCGTTTCTTATATTCTAAGTTTTTCAGTGCAACTCACTCATATACTATGTACTACACTGTGCGTTTCTTATATTCTAAGTTTTTCAGTGCAACTCACTCATATACTATGTACTACACTGTGCATTTCGTGTAATGCAGGTTTTTCAGTAAATTCTAAGTTTTTCAGTGCAACTCACTCATATACTATGTACTACACTGTGCTTTTCTTATATTCTAAGTTTTTCAGTGCAACTCACTCATATACTATGTACTACACTGTGCGTTTCTTATATTCTAAGTTTTTCAGTGCAACTCACTCATATACTATGTACTACACTGTGCGTTTCTTATATTCTAAGTTTTTCGTGCAACTCACTCATATACTATGTACTACACTGTGCGTTTCTTATATTCTAAGTTTTTCAGTGCAACTCACTCATATACTATGTACTACACTGTGCGTTTCTTATATTCTAAGTTTTTCAGTGCAACTCACTCATATACTATGTACTACACTGTGCATTTCGTGTAATGCGGGTTTTTCAGTAAATTCTAAGTTTTTCAGTGCAACTCACTCATATACTATGTACTACACTGTGCGTTTCTTATATTCTAAGTTTTTCAGTGCAACTCACTCATATACTATGTACTACACTGTGCGTTTCTTATATTCTAAATTTTTCAGCTCAACTCACTCATATACTATGTACTACACTGTGCGTTTCTTATATTCTAAGTTTTTCAGTGCAACTCACTCATATACTATGTACTACACTGTGCGTTTCTTAAATTCTAACTTTTTCAGTGCAACTCACTCATATACTATGTACTACACTGTGCGTTTCTTATATTCTAAGTTTTTCAGTGCAACTCACTCATATACTATATACTACACTGTGCATTTCGTGTAATGCGGGTTTTTCAGTAAATTCTAAGGTTTTCAGTGCAACTCACTCATATACTATGTACTACACTGTGCGTTTCTTATATTCTAAGTTTTTCAGAGCAACTCACTCATATACTATGTACTACACTGTGCGTTTCTTATATTCTAAATTTTTCAGTGCAACTCACTCATATACTATGTACTACACGGTGCGTTTCTTATATTCTAAGTTTTTCAGTGCAACTCACTCATTTACTATGTACTACACTGTGCGTTTCTTATATTCTAAGTTTTTCAGTGCAACTCACTCATATACTATGTACTACACTGTGCGTTTCTTATATTCTAAGTTTTTCAGTGCAACTCACTCATATACTATGTACTACACTGTGCATTTCGTGTAATGCAGGTTTTTCAGTAAATTCTAAGTTTTTCAGTGCAACTCACTCATATACTATGTACTACACTGTGCTTTTCTTATATTCTAAGTTTTTCAGTGCAACTCACTCATATACTATGTACTACACTGTGCGTTTCTTATATTCTAAGTTTTTCAGTGCAACTCACTCATATACTATGTACTACACTGTGCGTTTCTTATATTCTAAGTTTTTCGTGCAACTCACTCATATACTATGTACTACACTGTGCGTTTCTTATATTCTAAGTTTTTCAGTGCAACTCACTCATATACTATGTACTACACTGTGCGTTTCTTATATTCTAAGTTTTTCAGTGCAACTCACTCATATACTATGTACTACACTGTGCATTTCGTGTAATGCGGGTTTTTCAGTAAATTCTAAGTTTTTCAGTGCAACTCACTCATATACTATGTACTACACTGTGCGTTTCTTATATTCTAAGTTTTTCAGTGCAACTCACTCATATACTATGTACTACACTGTGCGTTTCTTATATTCTAAATTTTTCAGTGCAACTCACTCATATACTATGTACTACACTGTGCGTTTCTTATATTCTAAGTTTTTCAGTGCAACTCACTCATATACTATGTACTACACTGTGCGTTTCTTAAATTCTAAGTTTTTCAGTGCAACTCACTCATATACTATGTACTACACTGTGCGTTTCTTATATTCTAAGTTTTTCAGTGCAACTCACTCATATACTATATACTACACTGTGCATTTCGTGTAATGCGGGTTTTTCAGTAAATTCTAAGGTTTTCAGTGCAACTCACTCATATACTATGTACTACACTGTGCGTTTCTTATATTCTAAGTTTTTCAGAGCAACTCACTCATATACTATGTACTACACTGTGCGTTTCTTATATTCTAAATTTTTCAGTGCAACTCACTCATATACTATGTACTACACGGTGCGTTTCTTATATTCTAAGTTTTTCAGTGCAACTCACTCATTTACTATGTACTACACTGTGCGTTTCTTATATTCTAAGTTTTTCAGTGCAACTCACTCATATACTATGTACTACACTGTGCGTTTCTTAAATTCTAAGTTTTTCAGTGCAACTCACTCATATACTATGTACTACACTGTGTGTTTCTTAAATTCTAAGTTTTTCAGTGCAACTCACTCATATACTATGTACTACACTGTGCGTTTCTTATATTCTAAGTTTTTCAGTGCAACTCACTCATATACTATGTACTACACTGTGCGTTTCTTATATTCTAAGTTTTTCAGTGCAACTCACTCATATACTATGTACTACACTGTGCATTTCGTGTAATGCGGGTTTTTCAGTAAATTCTAAGTTTTTCAGTGCAACTCACTCATATACTATGTACTACACTCTGCGTTTCTTATATTCTAAGTTTTTCAGTGCAACTCACTCATATACTATGTACTACACTGTGCGTTTCTTATATTCTAAATTTTTCAGTGCAACTCACTCATATACTATGTACTACACTGTGCGTTTCTTATATTCTAAGTTTTTCAGTGCAACTCACTCATATACTATGTACTACACTGTGTGTTTCTTAAATTCTAAGTTTTTCAGTGCAACTCACTCATATACTATGTACTACACTGTGCGTTTCTTATATTCTAAGTTTTTCAGTGCAACTCACTCATATACTATGTACTACACTGTGCGTTTCTTATATTCTAAGTTTTTCAGTGCAACTCACTCATATACTATGTACTACACTGTGCATTTCGTGTAATGCGGGTTTTTCAGTAAATTCTAAGTTTTTCAGTGCAACTCACTCATATACTATGTACTACACTCTGCGTTTCTTATATTCTAAGTTTTTCAGTGCAACTCACTCATATACTATGTACTACACTGTGCGTTTCTTATATTCTAAGTTTTTCAGTGCAACTCACTCATATACTATGTACTACACTGTGCGTTTCTTATATTCTAAGTTTTTCAGTGCAACTCACTCATATACTATATACTACACTGTGCATTTCGTGTAATGCGGGTTTTTCAGTAAATTCTAAGTTTTTCAGTGCAACTCACTCATATACTATGTACTACACTGTGCGTTTCTTATATTCTAAGTTTTTCAGTGCAACTCACTCATATACTATGTACTACACTGTGCGTTTCTTATATTCTAAGTTTTTCAGTGCAACTCACTCATATACAATGTACTACACTGTGCATTTCGTGTAATGCGGGTTTTTCAGTAAATCCTAAGTTTTTCAGTGCAACTCACTCATATACTATGTACTACACTGTGCGTTTCTTATATTCTAAGTTTTTCAGTGCAACTCACTCATATACTATGTACTACACTGTGCGTTTCTTATATTCTAAGTTTTTCAGTGCAACTCACTCATATACTATGTACTACACTGTGCGTTTCTTATATTCTAAGTTTTTCAGTGCAACTCACTCATATACTATGTACTACACTGTGCGTTTCTTATATTCTAAGTTTTTCAGTGCAACTCACTCATATACTATGTACTACACTGTGCGTTTCTTATATTCTAAGTTTTTCAGTGCAACTCACTCATATACTATGTACTACACTGTGTGTTTCTTATATTCTAAGATTTTCAGTGCAACTCACTCATATACTATGTACTACACGGTGCGTTTCTTATATTCTAAGTTTTTCAGTGCAACTCACTCATATACTATGTACTACACTGTGCGTTTCTTATATTCTAAGTTTTTCAGTGCAACTCACTCATATACTATGTACTACACTGTGCGTTTCTTAAATTCTAAGTTTTTCAGTGCAACTCACTCATATACTATGTACTACACTGTGTGTTTCTTAAATTCTAAGTTTTTCAGTGCAACTCACTCATATACTATGTACTACACTGTGCGTTTCTTATATTCTAAGTTTTTCAGTGCAACTCACTCATATACTATGTACTACACTGTGCGTTTCTTATATTCTAAGTTTTTCAGTGCAACTCACTCATATACTATGTACTACACTGTGCGTTTCTTATATTCTAAGTTTTTCAGTGCAACTCACTCATTTACTATGTACTACACTGTGCGTTTCTTATATTCTAAGTTTTTAAGTGAAACTCACTCATATACTATGTACTACACTGTGCGTTTCTTATATTCTAAGTTTTTCAGTGCAACTCACTCATATACTATGTACTACACTGTGCGTTTCTTATATTCTAAGATTTTCAGTGCAACTCACTCATATACTATGTACTACACTGTGCGTTTCTTATATTCTAAGTTTTTCAGTGCAACTCACTCATATACTATGTACTACACTGTGCTTTTCTTATATTCTAAGTTTTTCAGTGCAACTCACTCATATACTATGTACTACACTGTGCGTTTCTTATATTCTAAGTTTTTCAGTGCAACTCACTCATATATTATGTACTACACTGTGCGTTTCTTATATTCTAAGTTTTTCAGTGCGACTCACTCATATACTATGTACTACACTGTGCGTTTCTTATATTCTAAGTTTTTCAGTGCAACTCACTCATATACTATGTACTACACTGTGCGTTTCTTATATTCTAAGTTTTTCAGTGCAACTCACTCATATACTATGTACTACACTGTGCGTTTTTTATACTGTAACTTTTTCAGTGCAACTCACTCATATACTTTGTACTACACTGTGCGTTTCTTATATTCTAAGTTTTTCAGTGCAACTCACTCATATACTATGTACTACACTGTGCGTTTCTTATATTCTAAGTTTTTCAGTGCAACTCACTCATATACTATTTACTACACTGTGCGTTTCTTATATTCTAAGTTTTTCAAGCAACTCACTCATATACTATGTACTACACTGTGCATTTCGTGTAATGCGGGTTTTTCAGTAAATTCTAAGTTTTTCAGTGCAACTCACTCATATACTATGTACTACACTGTGCGTTTCTTATATTCTAAGTTTTTCAGTGCAACTCACTCATATACTATGTACTACACTGTGCGTTTCTTATATTCTAAGTTTTTCAGTGCAACTCACTCATATACGATGTACTACACTGTGCGTTTCTTATATTCTAAGTTTTTCAGTGCAACTCACTCATATACTATGTACTACACTGTGCGTTTCTTATATTCTAAGTTTTTCAGTGCAACTCACTCATATACTATGTACTACACTGTGCGTTTCTTAAATTCTAAGTTTTTCAGTGCAACTCACTCATATACTATGAACTACACTGTGTGTTTCTTAAATTCTAAGTTTTTCAGTGCAACTCACTCATATACTATGTACTACGTGTGCGTTTCTTATATTCTAAGTTTTTCAGTGCAACTCACTCATATACTATGTACTACACTGTGCGTTTCTTATATTCTAAGTTTTTCAGTGCAACTCACTCATATACTATGTACTACACGGTGCGTTTCTTATATTCTAAGTTTTTCAGTGCAACTCACTCATATACTATGTACTACACTGTGCGTTTCTTAAATTCTAAGTTTTTCAGTGCAACTCACTCATATACTATGTACTACAAAGTGCGTTTCTTATATTCTAAGTTTTTCAGTGCAACTCACTCATATACTATGTACTACACTGTGCGTTTCTTATATTCTAAGTTTTTCAGTGCAACTCACTCATATACTATGTACTACACTGTGCGTTTCTTATATTCTAAGTTTTTCAGTGCAACTCACTCATATACTATGTACTACACTGTGCGTTTCTTATATTCTAAGTTTTTCAATGCAACTCACTCATATACTATGTACTACACTGTGCGTTTCTTATATTCTAAGTTTTTCAGTGCAACTCACTCATATACTATGTACTACACTGTGCTTTTCTTATATTCTAAGTTTTTCAGTGCAACTCACTCATATACTATGTACTACACTGTGCGTTTCTTATATTCTAAGTTTTTCAGTGCAACTCACTCATATACTATGTACTACACTGTGCGTTTCTTATATTCTAAGTTTTTCGTGCAACTCACTCATATACTATGTACTACACTGTGCGTTTCTTATATTCTAAGTTTTTCAGTGCAACTCATTCATATACTATGTACTACACTGTGCGTTTCTTATATTCTAAGTTTTTCAGTGCAACTCACTCATATACTATGTACTACACTGTGCATTTCGTGTATTGTGGGTTTTTCAGTAAATTCTAAGTTTTTCAGTGCAACTCACTCATATACTATGTACTACACTGTGCGTTTCTTATATTCTAAGTTTTTCAGTGCAACTCACTCATATACTATGTACTACACTGTGCGTTTCTTATATTCTAAGTTTTTCAGTGCAACTCACTCATATACTATGTACTACACTGTGCGTTTCTTATATTCTAAGTTTTTCAGTGCAACTCACTCATATACAATGTACTACACTGTGCATTTCGTGTAATGCGGGTTTTTCAGTAAATTCTAAGTTTTTCAGTGCAACTCACTCATATACTATGTACTACACTGTGCGTTTCTTATATTCTAAGTTTTTCAGTGCAACTCACTCATATACTATGTACTACACTGTGCGTTTCTTATATTCTAAGTTTTTCAGTGCAACTCACTCATATACTATGTACTACACTGTGCGTTTCTTATATTCTAAGTTTTTCAGTGCAACTCACTCATATACTATGTACTACACTGTGCGTTTCTTATATTCTAAGTTTTTCAGTGCAACTCACTCATATACTATGTACTACACTGTGCGTTTCTTATATTCTAAGTTTTTCAGTGCAACTCACTCATATACTATGTACTACACTGTGCATTTCGTGTAATGCGGGTTTTTCAGTAAATTCTAAGTTTTTCAGTGCAACTCACTCATATACTATGTACTACACTGTGCGTTTCTTAAATTCTAAGTTTTTCAGTGCAACTCACTCATATACTATGTACTACACTGTGCGTTTCTTAAATTCTAAGTTTTTCAGTGCAACTCACTCATATACTATGTACTACGTGTGCGTTTCTTATATTCTAAGTTTTTCAGTGCAACTCACTCATATACTATGTACTACACTGTGCGTTTCTTATATTCTAAGTTTTTCAGTGCAACTCACTCATATACTATGTACTACACGGTGCGTTTCTTATATTCTAAGTTTTTCAGTGCAACTCACTCATATACTATGTACTACACTGTGCGTTTCTTAAATTCTAAGTTTTTCAGTGCAACTCACTCATATACTATGTACTACAATGTGCGTTTCTTATATTCTAAGTTTTTCAGTGCAACTCACTCATATACTATGTACTACACTGTGCGTTTCTTATATTCTAAGTTTTTCAGTGCAACTCACTCATATACTATGTACTACACTGTGCGTTTCTTATATTCTAAGTTTTTCAGTGCAACTCACTCATATACTATGTACTACACTGTGCGTTTCTTATATTCTAAGTTTTTCAATGCAACTCACTCATATACTATGTACTACACTGTGCGTTTCTTATATTCTAAGTTTTTCAGTGCAACTCACTCATATACTATGTACTACACTGTGCTTTTCTTATATTCTAAGTTTTTCAGTGCAACTCACTCATATACTATGTACTACACTGTGCGTTTCTTATATTCTAAGTTTTTCAGTGCAACTCACTCATATACTATGTACTACAATGTGCGTTTCTTATATTCTAAGTTTTTCGTGCAACTCACTCATATACTATGTACTACACTGTGCGTTTCTTATATTCTAAGTTTTTCAGTGCAACTCACTCATATACTATGTACTACACTGTGCGTTTCTTATATTCTAAGTTTTTCAGTGCAACTCACTCATATACTATGTACTACACTGTGCGTTTCTTATATTCTAAGTTTTTCAGTGCAACTCACTCATATACTATGTACTACACTGTGCATTTCGTGTATTGTGGGTTTTTCAGTAAATTCTAAGTTTTTCAGTGCAACTCACTCATATACTATGTACTACACTGTGCGTTTCTTATATTCTAAGTTTTTCAGTTCAACTCACTCATATACTATGTACTACACTGTGCGTTTCTTATATTCTAAGTTTTTCAGTGCAACTCACTCATATACTATGTACTACACTGTGCGTTTCTTATATTCTAAGTTTTTCAGTGCAACTCACTCATATACTATGTACTACACTGTGCGTTTCTTATATTCTAAGTTTTTCAGTGCAACTCACTCATATACTATGTACTACACTGTGCGTTTCTTATATTCTAAGTTTTTCAGTGCAACTCACTCATATACTATGTACTACACTGTGCATTTCGTGTAATGCGGGTTTTTCAGTAAATTCTAAGTTTTTCAGTGCAACTCACTCATATACTATGTACTACACTGTGCGTTTCTTATATTCTAAGTTTTTCAGTGCAACTCACTCATATACTATGTACTACACTGTGCGTTTCTTATATTCTAAGTTTTTCAGTGCAACTCACTCATATACGATGTACTACACTGTGCGTTTCTTATATTCTAAGTTTTTCAGTGCAACTCACTCATATACTATGTACTACACTGTGCGTTTCTTATATTCTAAGTTTTTTAGTGCAACTCACTCATATACTATGTACTACACTGTGCGTTTCTTAAATTCTAAGTTTTTCAGTGCAACTCACTCATATACTATGTACTACACTGTGTGTTTCTTAAATTCTAAGTTTTTCAGTGCAACTCACTCATATACTATGTACTACGTGTGCGTTTCTTATATTCTAAGTTTTTCAGTGCAACTCACTCATATACTATGTACTACACTGTGCGTTTCTTATATTCTAAGTTTTTCAGTGCAACTCACTCATATACTATGTACTACACTGTGCGTTTCTTATATTCTAAGTTTTTCAGTGCAACTCACTCATATACGATGTACTACACTGTGCGTTTCTTATATTCTAAGTTTTTCAGTGCAACTCACTCATATACTATGTACTACACTGTGCGTTTCTTATATTCTAAGTTTTTTAGTGCAACTCACTCATATACTATGTACTACACTGTGCGTTTCTTAAATTCTAAGTTTTTCAGTGCAACTCACTCATATACTATGTACTACACTGTGTGTTTCTTAAATTCTAAGTTTTTCAGTGCAACTCACTCATATACTATGTACTACGTGTGCGTTTCTTATATTCTAAGTTTTTCAGTGCAACTCACTCATATACTATGTACTACACTGTGCGTTTCTTATATTCTAAGTTTTTCAGTGCAACTCACTCATATACTATGTACTACACTGTGCGTTTCTTATATTCTAAGTTTTTCAGTGCAACTCACTCATATACTATGTACTACACTGTGCGTTTCTTAAATTCTAAGTTTTTCAGTGCAACTCACTCATATACTATGTACTACAATGTGCGTTTCTTATATTCTAAGTTTTTCAGTGCAACTCACTCATATACTATGTACTACACTGTGCATTTCGTGTAATGCGGGTTTTTCAGTAAATTCTAAGTTTTTCAGTGCAACTCACTCATATACTATGTACTACACTGTGCTTTTCTTATATTCTAAGTTTTTCAGTGCAACTCACTCATATACTATGTACTACACTGTGCGTTTCTTATATTCTAAGTTTTTCAGTGCAACTCACTCATATACTATGTACTACACTGTGCGTTTCTTGTATTCTAAGATTTTCGTGCAACTCACTCATATACTATGTACTACACTGTGCGTTTCTTATATTCTAAGTTTTTCAGTGCAACTCACTCATATACTATGTACTACACTGTGCGTTTCTTATATTCTAAGTTTTTCAGTGCAACTCACTCATATACTATGTACTACACTGTGCATTTCGTGTAATGCGGGTTTTTCAGTAAATTCTAAGTTTTTCAGTGCAACTCACTCATATACTATGTACTACACTCTGCGTTTCTTATATTCTAAGTTTTTCAGTGCAACTCACTCATATACTATGTACTACACTGTGCGTTTCTTATATTCTAAGTTTTTCAGTGCAACTCACTCATATACTATGTACTACACTGTGCGTTTCTTAAATTCTAAGTTTTTCAGTGCAACTCACTCATATACTATGAACTACACTGTGTGTTTCTTAAATTCTAAGTTTTTCAGTGCAACTCACTCATATACTATGTACTACGTGTGCGTTTCTTATATTCTAAGTTTTTCAGTGCAACTCACTCATATACTATGTACTACACTGTGCGTTTCTTATATTCTAAGTTTTTCAGTGCAACTCACTCATATACTATGTACTACACGGTGCGTTTCTTATATTCTAAGTTTTTCAGTGCAACTCACTCATATACTATGTACTACACTGTGCGTTTCTTAAATTCTAAGTTTTTCAGTGCAACTCACTCATATACTATGTACTACAAAGTGCGTTTCTTATATTCTAAGTTTTTCAGTGCAACTCACTCATATACTATGTACTACACTGTGCGTTTCTTATATTCTAAGTTTTTCAGTGCAACTCACTCATATACTATGTACTACACTGTGCGTTTCTTATATTCTAAGTTTTTCAGTGCAACTCACTCATATACTATGTACTACACTGTGCGTTTCTTATATTCTAAGTTTTTCAATGCAACTCACTCATATACTATGTACTACACTGTGCGTTTCTTATATTCTAAGTTTTTCAGTGCAACTCACTCATATACTATGTACTACACTGTGCTTTTCTTATATTCTAAGTTTTTCAGTGCAACTCACTCATATACTATGTACTACACTGTGCGTTTCTTATATTCTAAGTTTTTCAGTGCAACTCACTCATATACTATGTACTACACTGTGCGTTTCTTATATTCTAAGTTTTTCGTGCAACTCACTCATATACTATGTACTACACTGTGCGTTTCTTATATTCTAAGTTTTTCAGTGCAACTCATTCATATACTATGTACTACACTGTGCGTTTCTTATATTCTAAGTTTTTCAGTGCAACTCACTCATATACTATGTACTACACTGTGCATTTCGTGTATTGTGGGTTTTTCAGTAAATTCTAAGTTTTTCAGTGCAACTCACTCATATACTATGTACTACACTGTGCGTTTCTTATATTCTAAGTTTTTCAGTGCAACTCACTCATATACTATGTACTACACTGTGCGTTTCTTATATTCTAAGTTTTTCAGTGCAACTCACTCATATACTATGTACTACACTGTGCGTTTCTTATATTCTAAGTTTTTCAGTGCAACTCACTCATATACAATGTACTACACTGTGCATTTCGTGTAATGCGGGTTTTTCAGTAAATTCTAAGTTTTTCAGTGCAACTCACTCATATACTATGTACTACACTGTGCGTTTCTTATATTCTAAGTTTTTCAGTGCAACTCACTCATATACTATGTACTACACTGTGCGTTTCTTATATTCTAAGTTTTTCAGTGCAACTCACTCATATACTATGTACTACACTGTGCGTTTCTTATATTCTAAGTTTTTCAGTGCAACTCACTCATATACTATGTACTACACTGTGCGTTTCTTATATTCTAAGTTTTTCAGTGCAACTCACTCATATACTATGTACTACACTGTGCGTTTCTTATATTCTAAGTTTTTCAGTGCAACTCACTCATATACTATGTACTACACTGTGCATTTCGTGTAATGCGGGTTTTTCAGTAAATTCTAAGTTTTTCAGTGCAACTCACTCATATACTATGTACTACACTGTGCGTTTCTTAAATTCTAAGTTTTTCAGTGCAACTCACTCATATACTATGTACTACACTGTGTGTTTCTTAAATTCTAAGTTTTTCAGTGCAACTCACTCATATACTATGTACTACGTGTGCGTTTCTTATATTCTAAGTTTTTCAGTGCAACTCACTCATATACTATGTACTACACTGTGCGTTTCTTATATTCTAAGTTTTTCAGTGCAACTCACTCATATACTATGTACTACACGGTGCGTTTCTTATATTCTAAGTTTTTCAGTGCAACTCACTCATATACTATGTACTACACTGTGCGTTTCTTAAATTCTAAGTTTTTCAGTGCAACTCACTCATATACTATGTACTACACTGTGCGTTTCTTATATTCTAAGTTTTTCAGTGCAACTCACTCATATACTATGTACTACACTGTGCGTTTCTTAAATTCTAAGTTTTTCAGTGCAACTCACTCATATACTATGAACTACACTGTGTGTTTCTTAAATTCTAAGTTTTTCAGTGCAACTCACTCATATACTATGTACTACGTGTGCGTTTCTTATATTCTAAGTTTTTCAGTGCAACTCACTCATATACTATGTACTACACTGTGCGTTTCTTATATTCTAAGTTTTTCAGTGCAACTCACTCATATACTATGTACTACACGGTGCGTTTCTTATATTCTAAGTTTTTCAGTGCAACTCACTCATATACTATGTACTACACTGTGCGTTTCTTAAATTCTAAGTTTTTCAGTGCAACTCACTCATATACTATGTACTACAAAGTGCGTTTCTTATATTCTAAGTTTTTCAGTGCAACTCACTCATATACTATGTACTACACTGTGCGTTTCTTATATTCTAAGTTTTTCAGTGCAACTCACTCATATACTATGTACTACACTGTGCGTTTCTTATATTCTAAGTTTTTCAGTGCAACTCACTCATATACTATGTACTACACTGTGCGTTTCTTATATTCTAAGTTTTTCAATGCAACTCACTCATATACTATGTACTACACTGTGCGTTTCTTATATTCTAAGTTTTTCAGTGCAACTCACTCATATACTATGTACTACACTGTGCTTTTCTTATATTCTAAGTTTTTCAGTGCAACTCACTCATATACTATGTACTACACTGTGCGTTTCTTATATTCTAAGTTTTTCAGTGCAACTCACTCATATACTATGTACTACACTGTGCGTTTCTTATATTCTAAGTTTTTCGTGCAACTCACTCATATACTATGTACTACACTGTGCGTTTCTTATATTCTAAGTTTTTCAGTGCAACTCATTCATATACTATGTACTACACTGTGCGTTTCTTATATTCTAAGTTTTTCAGTGCAACTCACTCATATACTATGTACTACACTGTGCATTTCGTGTATTGTGGGTTTTTCAGTAAATTCTAAGTTTTTCAGTGCAACTCACTCATATACTATGTACTACACTGTGCGTTTCTTATATTCTAAGTTTTTCAGTGCAACTCACTCATATACTATGTACTACACTGTGCGTTTCTTATATTCTAAGTTTTTCAGTGCAACTCACTCATATACTATGTACTACACTGTGCGTTTCTTATATTCTAAGTTTTTCAGTGCAACTCACTCATATACAATGTACTACACTGTGCATTTCGTGTAATGCGGGTTTTTCAGTAAATTCTAAGTTTTTCAGTGCAACTCACTCATATACTATGTACTACACTGTGCGTTTCTTATATTCTAAGTTTTTCAGTGCAACTCACTCATATACTATGTACTACACTGTGCGTTTCTTATATTCTAAGTTTTTCAGTGCAACTCACTCATATACTATGTACTACACTGTGCGTTTCTTATATTCTAAGTTTTTCAGTGCAACTCACTCATATACTATGTACTACACTGTGCGTTTCTTATATTCTAAGTTTTTCAGTGCAACTCACTCATATACTATGTACTACACTGTGCGTTTCTTATATTCTAAGTTTTTCAGTGCAACTCACTCATATACTATGTACTACACTGTGCATTTCGTGTAATGCGGGTTTTTCAGTAAATTCTAAGTTTTTCAGTGCAACTCACTCATATACTATGTACTACACTGTGCGTTTCTTAAATTCTAAGTTTTTCAGTGCAACTCACTCATATACTATGTACTACACTGTGTGTTTCTTAAATTCTAAGTTTTTCAGTGCAACTCACTCATATACTATGTACTACGTGTGCGTTTCTTATATTCTAAGTTTTTCAGTGCAACTCACTCATATACTATGTACTACACTGTGCGTTTCTTATATTCTAAGTTTTTCAGTGCAACTCACTCATATACTATGTACTACACGGTGCGTTTCTTATATTCTAAGTTTTTCAGTGCAACTCACTCATATACTATGTACTACACTGTGCGTTTCTTAAATTCTAAGTTTTTCAGTGCAACTCACTCATATACTATGTACTACAATGTGCGTTTCTTATATTCTAAGTTTTTCAGTGCAACTCACTCATATACTATGTACTACACTGTGCGTTTCTTATATTCTAAGTTTTTCAGTGCAACTCACTCATATACTATGTACTACACTGTGCGTTTCTTATATTCTAAGTTTTTCAGTGCAACTCACTCATATACTATGTACTACACTGTGCGTTTCTTATATTCTAAGTTTTTCAATGCAACTCACTCATATACTATGTACTACACTGTGCGTTTCTTATATTCTAAGTTTTTCAGTGCAACTCACTCATATACTATGTACTACACTGTGCTTTTCTTATATTCTAAGTTTTTCAGTGCAACTCACTCATATACTATGTACTACACTGTGCGTTTCTTATATTCTAAGTTTTTCAGTGCAACTCACTCATATACTATGTACTACAATGTGCGTTTCTTATATTCTAAGTTTTTCGTGCAACTCACTCATATACTATGTACTACACTGTGCGTTTCTTATATTCTAAGTTTTTCAGTGCAACTCACTCATATACTATGTACTACACTGTGCGTTTCTTATATTCTAAGTTTTTCAGTGCAACTCACTCATATACTATGTACTACACTGTGCGTTTCTTATATTCTAAGTTTTTCAGTGCAACTCACTCATATACTATGTACTACACTGTGCATTTCGTGTATTGTGGGTTTTTCAGTAAATTCTAAGTTTTTCAGTGCAACTCACTCATATACTATGTACTACACTGTGCGTTTCTTATATTCTAAGTTTTTCAGTTCAACTCACTCATATACTATGTACTACACTGTGCGTTTCTTATATTCTAAGTTTTTCAGTGCAACTCACTCATATACTATGTACTACACTGTGCGTTTCTTATATTCTAAGTTTTTCAGTGCAACTCACTCATATACTATGTACTACACTGTGCGTTTCTTATATTCTAAGTTTTTCAGTGCAACTCACTCATATACTATGTACTACACTGTGCATTTCGTGTAATGCGGGTTTTTCAGTAAATTCTAAGTTTTTCAGTGCAACTCACTCATATACTATGTACTACACTGTGCGTTTCTTATATTCTAAGTTTTTCAGTGCAACTCACTCATATACTATGTACTACACTGTGCGTTTCTTATATTCTAAGTTTTTCAGTGCAACTCACTCATATACGATGTACTACACTGTGCGTTTCTTATATTCTAAGTTTTTCAGTGCAACTCACTCATATACTATGTACTACACTGTGCGTTTCTTATATTCTAAGTTTTTTAGTGCAACTCACTCATATACTATGTACTACACTGTGCGTTTCTTAAATTCTAAGTTTTTCAGTGCAACTCACTCATATACTATGTACTACACTGTGTGTTTCTTAAATTCTAAGTTTTTCAGTGCAACTCACTCATATACTATGTACTACGTGTGCGTTTCTTATATTCTAAGTTTTTCAGTGCAACTCACTCATATACTATGTACTACACTGTGCGTTTCTTATATTCTAAGTTTTTCAGTGCAACTCACTCATATACTATGTACTACACTGTGCGTTTCTTATATTCTAAGTTTTTCAGTGCAACTCACTCATATACGATGTACTACACTGTGCGTTTCTTATATTCTAAGTTTTTCAGTGCAACTCACTCATATACTATGTACTACACTGTGCGTTTCTTATATTCTAAGTTTTTTAGTGCAACTCACTCATATACTATGTACTACACTGTGCGTTTCTTAAATTCTAAGTTTTTCAGTGCAACTCACTCATATACTATGTACTACACTGTGTGTTTCTTAAATTCTAAGTTTTTCAGTGCAACTCACTCATATACTATGTACTACGTGTGCGTTTCTTATATTCTAAGTTTTTCAGTGCAACTCACTCATATACTATGTACTACACTGTGCGTTTCTTATATTCTAAGTTTTTCAGTGCAACTCACTCATATACTATGTACTACACTGTGCGTTTCTTATATTCTAAGTTTTTCAGTGCAACTCACTCATATACTATGTACTACACTGTGCGTTTCTTAAATTCTAAGTTTTTCAGTGCAACTCACTCATATACTATGTACTACAATGTGCGTTTCTTATATTCTAAGTTTTTCAGTGCAACTCACTCATATACTATGTACTACACTGTGCATTTCGTGTAATGCGGGTTTTTCAGTAAATTCTAAGTTTTTCAGTGCAACTCACTCATATACTATGTACTACACTGTGCTTTTCTTATATTCTAAGTTTTTCAGTGCAACTCACTCATATACTATGTACTACACTGTGCGTTTCTTATATTCTAAGTTTTTCAGTGCAACTCACTCATATACTATGTACTACACTGTGCGTTTCTTGTATTCTAAGATTTTCGTGCAACTCACTCATATACTATGTACTACACTGTGCGTTTCTTATATTCTAAGTTTTTCAGTGCAACTCACTCATATACTATGTACTACACTGTGCGTTTCTTATATTCTAAGTTTTTCAGTGCAACTCACTCATATACTATGTACTACACTGTGCATTTCGTGTAATGCGGGTTTTTCAGTAAATTCTAAGTTTTTCAGTGCAACTCACTCATATACTATGTACTACACTCTGCGTTTCTTATATTCTAAGTTTTTCAGTGCAACTCACTCATATACTATGTACTACACTGTGCGTTTCTTATATTCTAAATATTTCAGTGCAACTCACTCATATACTATGTACTACACTGTGCGTTTCTTATATTCTAAGTTTTTCAGTGCAACTCACTCATATACTATGTACTACACTGTGCGTTTCTTAAATTCTAAGTTTTTCAGTGCAACTCACTCATATACTATGTACTACAATGTGCGTTTCTTATATTCTAAGTTTTTCAGTGCAACTCACTCATATACTATGTACTACACTGTGCGTTTCTTATATTCTAAGTTTTTCAGTGCAACTCACTCATATACTATGTACTACACTGTGCGTTTTTTATATTCTAAGTTTTTCAGTGCAACTCACTCATATACTATATACTACACTGTGCATTTCGTGTAATGCGGGTTTTTCAGTAAATTCTAAGTTTTTCAGTGCAACTCACTCATATACTATGTACTACACTGTGCGTTTCTTATATTCTAAGTTTTTCAGTGCAACTCACTCATATACTATGTACTACACTGTGCGTTTCTTATAATCTAAATTTTTCAGTGCAACTCACTCATATACTATGTACTACACGGTGCGTTTCTTATATTCTAAGTTTTTCAGTGCAACTCACTCATTTACTATGTACTACACTGTGCGTTTCTTATATTCTAAGTTTTTCAGTGCAACTCACTCATATACTATGTACTACACTGTGCGTTTCTTAAATTCTAAGTTTTTCAGTGCAACTCACTCATATACTATGTACTACACTGTGTGTTTCTTAAATTCTAAGTTTTTCAGTGCAACTCACTCATATACTATGTACTACACTGTGCGTTTCTTATATTCTAAGTTTTTCAGTGCAACTCACTCATATACTATGTACTACACTGTGCGTTTCTTATATTCTAAGTTTTTCAGTGCAACTCACTCTTATACTATGTACTACACTGTGCATTTCGTGTAATGCGGGTTTTTCAGTAAATTCTAAGTTTTTCAGTGCAACTCACTCATATACTATGTACTACACTGTGCGTTTCTTATATTCTAAGTTTTTCAGTGCAACTCACTCATATACTATGTACTACACTGTGCGTTTCTTATATTCTAAGTTTTTCAGTGCAACTCACTCATATACTATTGTACTACACTGTGCATTTCGTGTAATGCGGGTTTTTCAGTAAATTCTAAGTTTTTCAGTGCAACTCACTCATATACTATGTACTACACTGTGCTTTTCTTATATTCTAAGTTTTTCAGTGCAACTCACTCATATACTATGTACTACACTGTGCGTTTCTTATATTCTAAGTTTTTCAGTGCAACTCACTCATATACTATGTACTACACTGTGCGTTTCTTATATTCTAAGTTTTTCGTGCAACTCACTCATATACTATGTACTACACTGTGCGTTTCTTATATTCTAAGTTTTTCAGTGCAACTCACTCATATACTATGTACTACACTGTGCGTTTCTTATATTCTAAGTTTTTCAGTGCAACTCACTCATATACTATGTACTACACTGTGCGTTTCTTATATTCTAAGTTTTTCAGTGCAACTCACTCATATACTATGTACTACACTGTGCGTTTCTTATATTCTAAGTTTTTCAGTGCAACTCACTCATATACTATGTACTACACTGTGCATTTCGTGTATTGTGGGTTTTTCAGTAAATTCTAAGTTTTTCAGTGCAACTCACTCATATACTATGTACTACACTGTGCGTTTCTTATATTCTAAGTTTTTCAGTTCAACTCACTCATATACTATGTACTACACTGTGCGTTTCTTATATTCTAAGTTTTTCAGTGCAACTCACTCATATACTATGTACTACACTGTGCGTTTCTTATATTCTAAGTTTTTCAGTGCAACTCACTCATATACTATGTACTACACTGTGCGTTTCTTATATTCTAAGTTTTTCAGTGCAACTCACTCATATACTATGTACTACACTGTGCGTTTCTTATATTCTAAGTTTTTCAGTGCAACTCACTCATATACTATGTACTACACTGTGCATTTCGTGTAATGCGGGTTTTTCAGTAAATTCTAAGTTTTTCAGTGCAACTCACTCATATACTATGTACTACACTGTGCGTTTCTTATATTCTAAGTTTTTCAGTGCAACTCACTCATATACTATGTACTACACTGTGCGTTTCTTATATTCTAAGTTTTTCAGTGCAACTCACTCATATACGATGTACTACACTGTGCGTTTCTTATATTCTAAGTTTTTCAGTGCAACTTACTCATATACTATGTACTACACTGTGCGTTTCTTATATTCTAAGTTTTTTAGTGCAACTCACTCATATACTATGTACTACACTGTGTGTTTCTTAAATTCTAAGTTTTTCAGTGCAACTCACTCATATACTATGTACTACGTGTGCGTTTCTTATATTCTAAGTTTTTCAGTGCAACTCACTCATATACTATGTACTACACTGTGCGTTTCTTATATTCTAAGTTTTTCAGTGCAACTCACTCATATACTATGTACTACACTGTGCGTTTCTTATATTCTAAGTTTTTCAGTGCAACTCACTCATATACGATGTACTACACTGTGCGTTTCTTATATTCTAAGTTTTTCAGTGCAACTCACTCATATACTTTGTACTACACTGTGCGTTTCTTATATTCTAAGTTTTTTAGTGCAACTCACTCATATACTATGTACTACACTGTGCGTTTCTTAAATTCTAAGTTTTTCAGTGCAACTCACTCATATACTATGTACTACACTGTGTGTTTCTTAAATTCTAAGTTTTTCAGTGCAACTCACTCATATACTATGTACTACGTGTGCGTTTCTTATATTCTAAGTTTTTCAGTGCAACTCACTCATATACTATGTACTACACTGTGCGTTTCTTATATTCTAAGTTTTTCAGTGCAACTCACTCATATACTATGTACTACACTGTGCGTTTCTTATATTCTAAGTTTTTCAGTGCAACTCACTCATATACTATTGTACTACACTGTGCATTTCGTGTAATGCGGGTTTTTCAGTAAATTCTAAGTTTTTCAGTGCAACTCACTCATATACTATGTACTACACTGTGCTTTTCTTATATTCTAAGTTTTTCAGTGCAACTCACTCATATACTATGTACTACACTGTGCGTTTCTTATATTCTAAGTTTTTCAGTGCAACTCACTCATATACTATGTACTACACTGTGCGTTTCTTATATTCTAAGTTTTTCGTGCAACTCACTCATATACTATGTACTACACTGTGCGTTTCTTATATTCTAAGTTTTTCAGTGCAACTCACTCATATACTATGTACTACACTGTGCGTTTCTTATATTCTAAGTTTTTCAGTGCAACTCACTCATATACTATGTACTACACTGTGCGTTTCTTATATTCTAAGTTTTTCAGTGCAACTCACTCATATACTATGTACTACACTGTGCATTTCGTGTAATGCGGGTTTTTCAGTAAATTCTAAGTTTTTCAGTGCAACTCACTCATATACTATGTACTACACTCTGCGTTTCTTATATTCTAAGTTTTTCAGTGCAACTCACTCATATACTATGTACTACACTGTGCGTTTCTTATATTCTAAATATTTCAGTGCAACTCACTCATATACTATGTACTACACTGTGCGTTTCTTATATTCTAAGTTTTTCAGTGCAACTCACTCATATACTATGTACTACACTGTGCGTTTCTTAAATTCTAAGTTTTTCAGTGCAACTCACTCATATACTATGTACTACAATGTGCGTTTCTTATATTCTAAGTTTTTCAGTGCAACTCACTCATATACTATGTACTACACTGTGCGTTTCTTATATTCTAAGTTTTTCAGTGCAACTCACTCATATACTATGTACTACACTGTGCGTTTTTTATATTCTAAGTTTTTCAGTGCAACTCACTCATATACTATATACTACACTGTGCATTTCGTGTAATGCGGGTTTTTCAGTAAATTCTAAGTTTTTCAGTGCAACTCACTCATATACTATGTACTACACTGTGCGTTTCTTATATTCTAAGTTTTTCAGTGCAACTCACTCATATACTATGTACTACACTGTGCGTTTCTTATAATCTAAATTTTTCAGTGCAACTCACTCATATACTATGTACTACACGGTGCGTTTCTTATATTCTAAGTTTTTCAGTGCAACTCACTCATTTACTATGTACTACACTGTGCGTTTCTTATATTCTAAGTTTTTCAGTGCAACTCACTCATATACTATGTACTACACTGTGCGTTTCTTAAATTCTAAGTTTTTCAGTGCAACTCACTCATATACTATGTACTACACTGTGTGTTTCTTAAATTCTAAGTTTTTCAGTGCAACTCACTCATATACTATGTACTACACTGTGCGTTTCTTATATTCTAAGTTTTTCAGTGCAACTCACTCATATACTATGTACTACACTGTGCGTTTCTTATATTCTAAGTTTTTCAGTGCAACTCACTCTTATACTATGTACTACACTGTGCATTTCGTGTAATGCGGGTTTTTCAGTAAATTCTAAGTTTTTCAGTGCAACTCACTCATATACTATGTACTACACTGTGCGTTTCTTATATTCTAAGTTTTTCAGTGCAACTCACTCATATACTATGTACTACACTGTGCGTTTCTTATATTCTAAGTTTTTCAGTGCAACTCACTCATATACTATTGTACTACACTGTGCATTTCGTGTAATGCGGGTTTTTCAGTAAATTCTAAGTTTTTCAGTGCAACTCACTCATATACTATGTACTACACTGTGCTTTTCTTATATTCTAAGTTTTTCAGTGCAACTCACTCATATACTATGTACTACACTGTGCGTTTCTTATATTCTAAGTTTTTCAGTGCAACTCACTCATATACTATGTACTACACTGTGCGTTTCTTATATTCTAAGTTTTTCGTGCAACTCACTCATATACTATGTACTACACTGTGCGTTTCTTATATTCTAAGTTTTTCAGTGCAACTCACTCATATACTATGTACTACACTGTGCGTTTCTTATATTCTAAGTTTTTCAGTGCAACTCACTCATATACTATGTACTACACTGTGCGTTTCTTATATTCTAAGTTTTTCAGTGCAACTCACTCATATACTATGTACTACACTGTGCGTTTCTTATATTCTAAGTTTTTCAGTGCAACTCACTCATATACTATGTACTACACTGTGCATTTCGTGTATTGTGGGTTTTTCAGTAAATTCTAAGTTTTTCAGTGCAACTCACTCATATACTATGTACTACACTGTGCGTTTCTTATATTCTAAGTTTTTCAGTTCAACTCACTCATATACTATGTACTACACTGTGCGTTTCTTATATTCTAAGTTTTTCAGTGCAACTCACTCATATACTATGTACTACACTGTGCGTTTCTTATATTCTAAGTTTTTCAGTGCAACTCACTCATATACTATGTACTACACTGTGCGTTTCTTATATTCTAAGTTTTTCAGTGCAACTCACTCATATACTATGTACTACACTGTGCGTTTCTTATATTCTAAGTTTTTCAGTGCAACTCACTCATATACTATGTACTACACTGTGCATTTCGTGTAATGCGGGTTTTTCAGTAAATTCTAAGTTTTTCAGTGCAACTCACTCATATACTATGTACTACACTGTGCGTTTCTTATATTCTAAGTTTTTCAGTGCAACTCACTCATATACGATGTACTACACTGTGCGTTTCTTATATTCTAAGTTTTTCAGTGCAACTTACTCATATACTATGTACTACACTGTGCGTTTCTTATATTCTAAGTTTTTTAGTGCAACTCACTCATATACTATGTACTACACTGTGCGTTTCTTAAATTCTAAGTTTTTCAGTGCAACTCACTCATATACTATGTACTACACTGTGTGTTTCTTAAATTCTAAGTTTTTCAGTGCAACTCACTCATATACTATGTACTACGTGTGCGTTTCTTATATTCTAAGTTTTTCAGTGCAACTCACTCATATACTATGTACTACACTGTGCGTTTCTTATATTCTAAGTTTTTCAGTGCAACTCACTCATATACTATGTACTACACTGTGCGTTTCTTATATTCTAAGTTTTTCAGTGCAACTCACTCATATACGATGTACTACACTGTGCGTTTCTTATATTCTAAGTTTTTCAGTGCAACTCACTCATATACTTTGTACTACACTGTGCGTTTCTTATATTCTAAGTTTTTTAGTGCAACTCACTCATATACTATGTACTACACTGTGCGTTTCTTAAATTCTAAGTTTTTCAGTGCAACTCACTCATATACTATGTACTACACTGTGTGTTTCTTAAATTCTAAGTTTTTCAGTGCAACTCACTCATATACTATGTACTACGTGTGCGTTTCTTATATTCTAAGTTTTTCAGTGCAACTCACTCATATACTATGTACTACACTGTGCGTTTCTTATATTCTAAGTTTTTCAGTGCAACTCACTCATATACTATGTACTACACTGTGCGTTTCTTATATTCTAAGTTTTTCAGTGCAACTCACTCATATACTATTGTACTACACTGTGCATTTCGTGTAATGCGGGTTTTTCAGTAAATTCTAAGTTTTTCAGTGCAACTCACTCATATACTATGTACTACACTGTGCTTTTCTTATATTCTAAGTTTTTCAGTGCAACTCACTCATATACTATGTACTACACTGTGCGTTTCTTATATTCTAAGTTTTTCAGTGCAACTCACTCATATACTATGTACTACACTGTGCGTTTCTTATATTCTAAGTTTTTCGTGCAACTCACTCATATACTATGTACTACACTGTGCGTTTCTTATATTCTAAGTTTTTCAGTGCAACTCACTCATATACTATGTACTACACTGTGCGTTTCTTATATTCTAAGTTTTTCAGTGCAACTCACTCATATACTATGTACTACACTGTGCGTTTCTTATATTCTAAGTTTTTCAGTGCAACTCACTCATATACTATGTACTACACTGTGCGTTTCTTATATTCTAAGTTTTTCAGTGCAACTCACTCATATACTATGTACTACACTGTGCATTTCGTGTATTGTGGGTTTTTCAGTAAATTCTAAGTTTTTCAGTGCAACTCACTCATATACTATGTACTACACTGTGCGTTTCTTATATTCTAAGTTTTTCAGTTCAACTCACTCATATACTATGTACTACACTGTGCGTTTCTTATATTCTAAGTTTTTCATTGCAACTCACTCATATACTATGTACTACACTGTGCGTTTCTTATATTCTAAGTTTTTCAGTGCAACTCACTCATATACTATGTACTACACTGTGCGTTTCTTATATTCTAAGTTTTTCAGTGCAACTCACTCATATACTATGTACTACACTGTGCGTTTCTTATATTCTAAGTTTTTCAGTGCAACTCACTCATATACTATTGTACTACACTGTGCATTTCGTGTAATGCGGGTTTTTCAGTAAATTCTAAGTTTTTCAGTGCAACTCACTCATATACTATGTACTACACTGTGCTTTTCTTATATTCTAAGTTTTTCAGTGCAACTCACTCATATACTATGTACTACACTGTGCGTTTCTTATATTCTAAGTTTTTCAGTGCAACTCACTCATATACTATGTACTACACTGTGCGTTTCTTATATTCTAAGTTTTTCGTGCAACTCACTCATATACTATGTACTACACTGTGCGTTTCTTATATTCTAAGTTTTTCAGTGCAACTCACTCATATACTATGTACTACACTGTGCGTTTCTTATATTCTAAGTTTTTCAGTGCAACTCACTCATATACTATGTACTACACTGTGCGTTTCTTATATTCTAAGTTTTTCAGTGCAACTCACTCATATACTATGTACTACACTGTGCGTTTCTTATATTCTAAGTTTTTCAGTGCAACTCACTCATATACTATGTACTACACTGTGCATTTCGTGTATTGTGGGTTTTTCAGTAAATTCTAAGTTTTTCAGTGCAACTCACTCATATACTATGTACTACACTGTGCGTTTCTTATATTCTAAGTTTTTCAGTTCAACTCACTCATATACTATGTACTACACTGTGCGTTTCTTATATTCTAAGTTTTTCAGTGCAACTCACTCATATACTATGTACTACACTGTGCGTTTCTTATATTCTAAGTTTTTCAGTGCAACTCACTCATATACTATGTACTACACTGTGCGTTTCTTATATTCTAAGTTTTTCAGTGCAACTCACTCATATACTATGTACTACACTGTGCGTTTCTTATATTCTAAGTTTTTCAGTGCAACTCACTCATATACTATGTACTACACTGTGCATTTCGTGTAATGCGGGTTTTTCAGTAAATTCTAAGTTTTTCAGTGCAACTCACTCATATACTATGTACTACACTGTGCGTTTCTTATATTCTAAGTTTTTCAGTGCAACTCACTCATATACGATGTACTACACTGTGCGTTTCTTATATTCTAAGTTTTTCAGTGCAACTTACTCATATACTATGTACTACACTGTGCGTTTCTTATATTCTAAGTTTTTTAGTGCAACTCACTCATATACTATGTACTACACTGTGCGTTTCTTAAATTCTAAGTTTTTCAGTGCAACTCACTCATATACTATGTACTACACTGTGTGTTTCTTAAATTCTAAGTTTTTCAGTGCAACTCACTCATATACTATGTACTACGTGTGCGTTTCTTATATTCTAAGTTTTTCAGTGCAACTCACTCATATACTATGTACTACACTGTGCGTTTCTTATATTCTAAGTTTTTCAGTGCAACTCACTCATATACTATGTACTACACTGTGCGTTTCTTATATTCTAAGTTTTTCAGTGCAACTCACTCATATACGATGTACTACACTGTGCGTTTCTTATATTCTAAGTTTTTCAGTGCAACTCACTCATATACTTTGTACTACACTGTGCGTTTCTTATATTCTAAGTTTTTTAGTGCAACTCACTCATATACTATGTACTACACTGTGCGTTTCTTAAATTCTAAGTTTTTCAGTGCAACTCACTCATATACTATGTACTACACTGTGTGTTTCTTAAATTCTAAGTTTTTCAGTGCAACTCACTCATATACTATGTACTACGTGTGCGTTTCTTATATTCTAAGTTTTTCAGTGCAACTCACTCATATACTATGTACTACACTGTGCGTTTCTTATATTCTAAGTTTTTCAGTGCAACTCACTCATATACTATGTACTACACTGTGCGTTTCTTATATTCTAAGTTTTTCAGTGCAACTCACTCATATACTATTGTACTACACTGTGCATTTCGTGTAATGCGGGTTTTTCAGTAAATTCTAAGTTTTTCAGTGCAACTCACTCATATACTATGTACTACACTGTGCTTTTCTTATATTCTAAGTTTTTCAGTGCAACTCACTCATATACTATGTACTACACTGTGCGTTTCTTATATTCTAAGTTTTTCAGTGCAACTCACTCATATACTATGTACTACACTGTGCGTTTCTTATATTCTAAGTTTTTCGTGCAACTCACTCATATACTATGTACTACACTGTGCGTTTCTTATATTCTAAGTTTTTCAGTGCAACTCACTCATATACTATGTACTACACTGTGCGTTTCTTATATTCTAAGTTTTTCAGTGCAACTCACTCATATACTATGTACTACACTGTGCGTTTCTTATATTCTAAGTTTTTCAGTGCAACTCACTCATATACTATGTACTACACTGTGCGTTTCTTATATTCTAAGTTTTTCAGTGCAACTCACTCATATACTATGTACTACACTGTGCATTTCGTGTATTGTGGGTTTTTCAGTAAATTCTAAGTTTTTCAGTGCAACTCACTCATATACTATGTACTACACTGTGCGTTTCTTATATTCTAAGTTTTTCAGTTCAACTCACTCATATACTATGTACTACACTGTGCGTTTCTTATATTCTAAGTTTTTCAGTGCAACTCACTCATATACTATGTACTACACTGTGCGTTTCTTATATTCTAAGTTTTTCAGTGCAACTCACTCATATACTATGTACTACACTGTGCGTTTCTTATATTCTAAGTTTTTCAGTGCAACTCACTCATATACTATGTACTACACTGTGCGTTTCTTATATTCTAAGTTTTTCAGTGCAACTCACTCATATACTATGTACTACACTGTGCATTTCGTGTAATGCGGGTTTTTCAGTAAATTCTAAGTTTTTCAGTGCAACTCACTCATATACTATGTACTACACTGTGCGTTTCTTATATTCTAAGTTTTTCAGTGCAACTCACTCATATACTATGTACTACACTGTGCGTTTCTTATATTCTAAGTTTTTCAGTGCAACTCACTCATATACGATGTACTACACTGTGCGTTTCTTATATTCTAAGTTTTTCAGTGCAACTCACTCATATACTATGTACTACACTGTGCGTTTCTTATATTCTAAGTTTTTTAGTGCAACTCACTCATATACTATGTACTACACTGTGCGTTTCTTAAATTCTAAGTTTTTCAGTGCAACTCACTCATATACTATGTACTACACTGTGTGTTTCTTAAATTCTAAGTTTTTCAGTGCAACTCACTCATATACTATGTACTACGTGTGCGTTTCTTATATTCTAAGTTTTTCAGTGCAACTCACTCATATACTATGTACTACACTGTGCGTTTCTTATATTCTAAGTTTTTCGTGCAACTCACTCATATACTATGTACTACACTGTGCGTTTCTTATATTCTAAGTTTTTCAGTGCAACTCACTCATATACTATGTACTACACTGTGCGTTTCTTATATTCTAAGTTTTTCAGTGCAACTCACTCATATACTATGTACTACACTGTGCGTTTCTTATATTCTAAGTTTTTCAGTGCAACTCACTCATATACTATGTACTACACTGTGCGTTTCTTATATTCTAAGTTTTTCAGTGCAACTCACTCATATACTATGTACTACACTGTGCATTTCGTGTATTGTGGGTTTTTCAGTAAATTCTAAGTTTTTCAGTGCAACTCACTCATATACTATGTACTACACTGTGCGTTTCTTATATTCTAAGTTTTTCAGTTCAACTCACTCATATACTATGTACTACACTGTGCGTTTCTTATATTCTAAGTTTTTCAGTGCAACTCACTCATATACTATGTACTACACGGTGCGTTTCTTATATTCTAAGTTTTTCAGTGCAACTCACTCATATACTATGTACTACACTGTGCGTTTCTTATATTCTAAGTTTTTCAGTGCAACTCACTCATATACTATGTACTACACTGTGCGTTTCTTATATTCTAAGTTTTTCAGTGCAACTCACTCATATACTATGTACTACACTGTGCATTTCGTGTAATGCGGGTTTTTCAGTAAATTCTAAGTTTTTCAGTGCAACTCACTCATATACTATGTACTACACTGTGCGTTTCTTATATTCTAAGTTTTTCAGTGCAACTCACTCATATACTATGTACTACACTGTGCGTTTCTTATATTCTAAGTTTTTCAGTGCAACTCACTCATATACGATGTACTACACTGTGCGTTTCTTATATTCTAAGTTTTTCAGTGCAACTCACTCATATACTATGTACTACACTGTGCGTTTCTTATATTCTAAGTTTTTTAGTGCAACTCACTCATATACTATGTACTACACTGTGCGTTTCTTAAATTCTAAGTTTTTCAGTGCAACTCACTCATATACTATGTACTACACTGTGTGTTTCTTAAATTCTAAGTTTTTCAGTGCAACTCACTCATATACTATGTACTACGTGTGCGTTTCTTATATTCTAAGTTTTTCAGTGCAACTCACTCATATACTATGTACTACACTGTGCGTTTCTTATATTCTAAGTTTTTCAGTGCAACTCACTCATATACTATGTACTACACTGTGCGTTTCTTATATTCTAAGTTTTTCAGTGCAACTCACTCATATACGATGTACTACACTGTGCGTTTCTTATATTCTAAGTTTTTCAGTGCAACTCACTCATATACTTTGTACTACACTGTGCGTTTCTTATATTCTAAGTTTTTTAGTGCAACTCACTCATATACTATGTACTACACTGTGCGTTTCTTAAATTCTAAGTTTTTCAGTGCAACTCACTCATATACTATGTACTACACTGTGTGTTTCTTAAATTCTAAGTTTTTCAGTGCAACTCACTCATATACTATGTACTACGTGTGCGTTTCTTATATTCTAAGTTTTTCAGTGCAACTCACTCATATACTATGTACTACACTGTGCGTTTCTTATATTCTAAGTTTTTCAGTGCAACTCACTCATATACTATGTACTACACTGTGCGTTTCTTATATTCTAAGTTTTTCAGTGCAACTCACTCATATACTTTGTACTACACTGTGCGTTTCTTAAATTCTAAGTTTTTCAGTGCAACTCACTCATATACTATGTACTACAATGTGCGTTTCTTATATTCTAAGTTTTTCAGTGCAACTCACTCATATACTATGTACTACACTGTGCATTTCGTGTAATGCGGGTTTTTCAGTAAATTCTAAGTTTTTCAGTGCAACTCACTCATATACTATGTACTACACTGTGCTTTTCTTATATTCTAAGTTTTTCAGTGCAACTCACTCATATACTATGTACTACACTGTGCGTTTCTTATATTCTAAGTTTTTCAGTGCAACTCACTCATATACTATGTACTACAATGTGCGTTTCTTGTATTCTAAGATTTTCGTGCAACTCACTCATATACTATGTACTACACTGTGCGTTTCTTATATTCTAAGTTTTTCAGTGCAACTCACTCATATACTATGTACTACACTGTGCGTTTCTTATATTCTAAGTTTTTCAGTGCAACTCACTCATATACTATGTACTACACTGTGCATTTCGTGTAATGCGGGTTTTTCAGTAAATTCTAAGTTTTTCAGTGCAACTCACTCATATACTATGTACTACACTCTGCGTTTCTTATATTCTAAGTTTTTCAGTGCAACTCACTCATATACTATGTACTACACTGTGCGTTTCTTATATTCTAAATATTTCAGTGCAACTCACTCATATACTATGTACTACACTGTGCGTTTCTTATATTCTAAGTTTTTCAGTGCAACTCACTCATATACTATGTACTACACTGTGCGTTTCTTAAATTCTAAGTTTTTCAGTGCAACTCACTCATATACTATGTACTACAATGTGCGTTTCTTATATTCTAAGTTTTTCAGTGCAACTCACTCATATACTATGTACTACACTGTGCGTTTCTTATATTCTAAGTTTTTCAGTGCAACTCACTCATATACTATGTACTACACTGTGCGTTTCTTATATTCTAAGTTTTTCAGTGCAACTCACTCATATACTATATACTACACTGTGCATTTCGTGTAATGCGGGTTTTTCAGTAAATTCTAAGTTTTTCAGTGCAACTCACTCATATACTATGTACTACACTGTGCGTTTCTTATATTCTAAGTTTTTCAGTGCAACTCACTCATATACTATGTACTACACTGTGCGTTTCTTATAATCTAAATTTTTCAGTGCAACTCACTCATATACTATGTACTACACGGTGCGTTTCTTATATTCTAAGTTTTTCAGTGCAACTCACTCATTTACTATGTACTACACTGTGCGTTTCTTATATTCTAAGTTTTTCAGTGCAACTCATTCATATACTATGTACTACACTGTGCGTTTCTTAAATTCTAAGTTTTTCAGTGCAACTCACTCATATACTATGTACTACACTGTGTGTTTCTTAAATTCTAAGTTTTTCAGTGCAACTCACTCATATACTATGTACTACACTGTGCGTTTCTTATATTCTAAGTTTTTCAGTGCAACTCACTCATATACTATGTACTACACTGTGCGTTTCTTATATTCTAAGTTTTTCAGTGCAACTCACTCTTATACTATGTACTACACTGTGCATTTCGTGTAATGCGGGTTTTTCAGTAAATTCTAAGTTTTTCAGTGCAACTCACTCATATACTATGTACTACACTGTGCGTTTCTTATATTCTAAGTTTTTCAGTGCAACTCACTCATATACTATGTACTACACTGTGCGTTTCTTATATTCTAAGTTTTTCAGTGCAACTCACTCATATACTATTGTACTACACTGTGCATTTCGTGTAATGCGGGTTTTTCAGTAAATTCTAAGTTTTTCAGTGCAACTCACTCATATACTATGTACTACACTGTGCTTTTCTTATATTCTAAGTTTTTCAGTGCAACTCACTCATATACTATGTACTACACTGTGCGTTTCTTATATTCTAAGTTTTTCAGTGCAACTCACTCATATACTATGTACTACACTGTGCGTTTCTTATATTCTAAGTTTTTCGTGCAACTCACTCATATACTATGTACTACACTGTGCGTTTCTTATATTCTAACTTTTTCAGTGCAACTCACTCATATACTATGTACTACACTGTGCGTTTCTTATATTCTAACTTTTTCAGTGCAACTCACTCATATACTATGTACTACACTGTGCGTTTCTTATATTCTAAGTTTTTCAGTGCAACTCACTCATATACTATGTACTACACTGTGCATTTCGTGTATTGCGGGTTTTTCAGTAAATTCTAAGTTTTTCAGTGCAACTCACTCATATACTATGTACTACACTGTGCGTTTCTTATATTCTAAGTTTTTCAGTGCAACTCACTCATATACTATGTACTACACTGTGCATTTCGTGTAATGCGGGTTTTTCAGTAAATTCTAAGTTTTTCAGTGCAACTCACTCATATACTATGTACTACACTCTGCGTTTCTTATATTCTAAGTTTTTCAGTGCAACTCACTCATATACTATGTACTACACTGTGCGTTTCTTATATTCTAAATTTTTCAGTGCAACTCACTCATATACTATGTACTACACTGTGCGTTTCTTATATTCTAAGTTTTCAGTGCAACTCACTCATATACTATATACTACACTGTGCATTTCGTGTAATGCGGGTTTTTCAGTAAATTCTAAGTTTTTCAGTGCAACTCACTCATATACTATGTACTACACTGTGCGTTTCTTATATTCTAAGTTTTTTAGTGCAACTCACTCATATACTATGTACTACACTGTGCGTTTCTTATATTCTAAGTTTTTCAGTGCAACTCACTCATATACTATATACTACACTGTGCATTTCATGTAATGCGGGTTTTTCAGTAAATTCTAAGTTTTTCAGTGCAACGCACTCATATACTATGTACTACACTGTGCGTTTCTTATATTCTAAGTTTTTCAGTGCAACTCACTCATATACTATGTACTACACTGTGCGTTTCTTATAATCTAAATTTTTCAGTGCAACTCACTCATATACTATGTACTACACTGTGCGTTTCTTATATTCTAAGTTTTTCAGTGCAACTCACTCATATACTATGTACTACACGGTGCGTTTCTTATATTCTAAGTTTTTCAGTGCAACTCACTCATATACTATGTACTACACTGTGCGTTTCTTATATTCTAAGTTTTTCAGTGCAACTCACTCATATACTATTGTACTACACTGTGCATTTCGTGTAATGCGGGTTTTTCAGTAAATTCTAAGTTTTTCAGTGCAACTCACTCATATACTATGTACTACACTGTGCGTTTCTTATATTCTAAGTTTTTCAGTGCAACTCACTCATATACTATGTACTACACTGTGCGTTTCTTATATTCTAAGTTTTTCAGTGCAACTCACTCATATACTATTGTACTACACTGTGCATTTCGTGTAATGCGGGTTTTTCAGTAAATTCTAAGTTTTTCAGTGCAACTCACTCATATACTATGTACTACACTGTGCTTTTCTTATATTCTAAGTTTTTCAGTGCAACTCACTCATATACTATGTACTACACTGTGCGTTTCTTATATTCTAAGTTTTTCAGTGCAACTCACTCATATACTATGTACTACACTGTGCGTTTCTTATATTCTAAGTTTTTCATGCAACTCACTCATATACTATGTACTACACTGTGCGTTTCTTATATTCTAAGTTTTTCAGTGCAACTCACTCATATACTATGTACTACACTGTGCGTTTCTTATATTCTAAGTTTTTCAGTGCAACTCACTCATATACTATGTACTACACTGTGCATTTCGTGTATTGCGGGTTTTTCAGTAAATTCTAAGTTTTTCAGTGCAACTCATATACTATGTACTACACTGTGCGTTTCTTATATTCTAAGTTTTTCAGTGCAACTCACTCATATACTATGTACTACACTGTGCATTTCGTGTAATGCGGGTTTTTCAGTAAATTCTAAGTTTTTCAGTGCAACTCACTCATATACTATGTACTACACTCTGCGTTTCTTATATTCTAAGTTTTTCAGTGCAACTCACTCATATACTATGTACTACACTGTGCGTTTCTTAAATTCTAAGTTTTTCAGTGCAACTCACTCATATACTATGTACTACAATGTGCGTTTCTTATATTCTAAGTTTTTCAGTGCAACTCACTCATATACTATGTACTACACCGTGCGTTTCTTATATTCTAAGTTTTTCAGTGCAACTCACTCATATACTATGTACTACACTGTGCGTTTCTTATATTCTAAGTTTTTCAGTGCAACTCACTCATATACTATATACTACACTGTGCATTTCGTGTAATGCGGGTTTTTCAGTAAATTCTAAGTTTTTCAGTGCAACTCACTCATATACTATGTACTACACTGTGCGTTTCTTATATTCTAAGTTTTTCAGTGCAACTCACTCATATACTATGTACTACACTGTGCGTTTCTTATATTCTAAGTTTTTCAGTGCAACTCACTCATATACAATGTACTACACTGTGCATTTCGTGTAATGCGGGTTTTTCAGTAAATCCTAAGTTTTTCAGTGCAACTCACTCATATACTATGTACTACACTGTGCGTTTCTTATATTCTAAGTTTTTCAGTGCAACTCACTCATATACTATGTACTACACTGTGCGTTTCTTATATTCTAAGTTTTTCAGTGCAACTCACTCATATACTATGTACTACACTGTGCGTTTCTTATATTCTAAGTTTTTCAGTGCAACTCACTCATATACTATGTACTACACTGTGCGTTTCTTATATTCTAAGTTTTTCAGTGCAACTCACTCATATACTATGTACTACACTGTGCGTTTCTTATATTCTAAGTTTTTCAGTGCAACTCACTCATATACTATGTACTACACTGTGCATTTCGTGTAATGCGGGTTTTTCAGTAAATTCTAAGTTTTTCAGTGCAACTCACTCATATACTATGTACTACACTCTGCGTTTCTTATATTCTAAGTTTTTCAGTGCATCTCACTCATATACTATGTACTACATTGTGCGTTTCTTATATTCTAAGTTTTTCAGTGCAACTCACTCATATACTATGTACTACACTGTGCGTTTCTTATATTCTAAGTTTTTCAGTGCAACTCACTCATATACTATGTACTACACTGTGCGTTTCTTAAATTCTAAGTTTTTCAGTGCAACTCACTCATATACTATGTACTACAATGTGCGTTTCTTATATTCTAAGTTTTTCAGTGCAACTCACTCATATACTATGTACTACACTGTGCGTTTCTTATATTCTAAGTTTTTCAGTGCAACTCACTCATATACTATGTACTACACTGTGCGTTTCTTATATTCTAAGTTTTTCAGTGCAACTCACTCATATACTATGTACTACACTGTGCGTTTCTTATATTCTAAGATTTTCAGTGCAACTCACTCATATACTATGTACTACACGGTGCGTTTCTTATATTCTAAGTTTTTCAGTGCAACTCACTCATATACTATGTACTACACTGTGCGTTTCTTATATTCTAAGTTTTTCAGTGCAACTCACTCATATACTATGTACTACACTGTGCGTTTCTTAAATTCTAAGTTTTTCAGTGCAACTCACTCATATACTATGTACTACAATGTGTGTTTCTTAAATTCTAAGTTTTTCAGTGCAACTCACTCATATACTATGTACTACACTGTGCGTTTCTTATATTCTAAGTTTTTCAGTGCAACTCACTCATATACTATGTACTACACTGTGCGTTTCTTATATTCTAAGTTTTTCAGTGCAACTCACTCATATACTATGTACTACACTGTGCGTTTCTTATATTCTAAGTTTTTCAGTGCAACTCACTCATTTACTATGTACTACACTGTGCGTTTCTTATATTCTAAGTTTTTCAGTGAAACTCACTCATATACTATGTACTACACTGTGCGTTTCTTATATTCTAAGTTTTTCAGTGCAACTCACTCATATACTATGTACTACACTGTGCGTTTCTTATATTCTAAGTTTTTCAGTGCAACTCACTCATATACTATGTACTACACTGTGCGTTTCTTATATTCTAAGTTTTTCAGTGCAACTCACTCATATACTATGTACTACACTGTGCTTTTCTTATATTCTAAGTTTTTCAGTGCAACTCACTCATATACTATGTACTACACTGTGCGTTTCTTATATTCTAAGTTTTTCAGTGCAACTCACTCATATATTATGTACTACACTGTGCGTTTCTTATATTCTAAGTTTTTCAGTGCAACTCACTCATATACTATGTACTACACTGTGCGTTTCTTATATTCTAAGTTTTTCAGTGCAACTCACTCATATACTATGTACTACACTGTGCGTTTCTTATATTCTAAGTTTTTCAGTGCAACTCACGCATATACTATGTACTACACTGTGCATTTCGTGTAATGCGGGTTTTTCAGTAAATTCTAAGTTTTTCAGTGCGACTCACTCATATACTATGTACTACACTGTGCGTTTCTTATATTCTAAGTTTTTCAGTGCAACTCACTCATATACTATGTACTACACTGTGCGTTTCTTATATTCTAAGTTTTTCAGTGCAACTCACTCATATACTATGTACTACACTGTGCGTTTTTTATACTGTAAGTTTTTCAGTGCAACTCACTCATATACTATGTACTACACTGTGCGTTTCTTATATTCTAAGTTTTTCAGTGCAACTCACTCATATACTATGTACTACACTGTGCGTTTCTTATATTCTAAGATTTTCAGTGCAACTCACTCATATACTATGTACTACACGGTGCGTTTCTTATATTCTAAGTTTTTCAGTGCAACTCACTCATATACTATGTACTACACTGTGCGTTTCTTATATTCTAAGTTTTTCAGTGCAACTCACTCATATACTATGTACTACACTGTGCGTTTCTTAAATTCTAAGTTTTTCAGTGCAACTCACTCATATACTATGTACTACACTGTGTGTTTCTTAAATTCTAAGTTTTTCAGTGCAACTCACTCATATACTATGTACTACACTGTGCGTTTCTTATATTCTAAGTTTTTCAGTGCAACTCACTCATATACTATGTACTACACTGTGCGTTTCTTATATTCTAAGTTTTTCAGTGCAACTCACTCATATACTATGTACTACACTGTGCGTTTCTTATATTCTAAGTTTTTCAGTGCAACTCACTCATTTACTATGTACTACACTGTGCGTTTCTTATATTCTAAGTTTTTCAGTGAAACTCACTCATATACTATGTACTACACTGTGCGTTTCTTATATTCTAAGTTTTTCAGTGTAACTCACTCATATACTATGTACTACACTGTGCGTTTCTTATATTCTAAGTTTTTCAGTGCAACTCACTCATATACTATGTACTACACTGTGCGTTTCTTATATTCTAAGTTTTTCAGTGCAACTCACTCATATACTATGTACTACACTGTGCTTTTCTTATATTCTAAGTTTTTCAGTGCAACTCACTCATATACTATGTACTACAATGTGTGTTTCTTAAATTCTAAGTTTTTCAGTGCAACTCACTCATATACTATGTACTACACTGTGCGTTTCTTATATTCTAAGTTTTTCAGTGCAACTCACTCATATACTATGTACTACACTGTGCGTTTCTTATATTCTAAGTTTTTCAGTGCAACTCACTCATATACTATGTACTACACTGTGCGTTTCTTATATTCTAAGTTTTTCAGTGAAACTCACTCATTTACTATGTACTACACTGTGCGTTTCTTATATTCTAAGTTTTTCAGTGCAACTCACTCATATACTATGTACTACACTGTGCGTTTCTTATATTCTAAGTTTTTCAGTGCAACTCACTCATATACTATGTACTACACTGTGCGTTTCTTATATTCTAAGTTTTTCAGTGCAACTCACTCATATACTATGTACTACACTGTGCTTTTCTTATATTCTAAGTTTTTCAGTGCAACTCACTCATATACTATGTACTACACTGTGCGTTTCTTATATTCTAAGTTTTTCAGTGCAACTCACTCATATATTATGTACTACACTGTGCGTTTCTTATATTCTAAGTTTTTCAGTGCAACTCACTCATATACTATGTACTACACTGTGCGTTTCTTATATTCTAAGTTTTTCAGTGCAACTCACTCATATACTATGTACTACACTGTGCGTTTCTTATATTCTAAGTTTTTCAGTGCAACTCACGCATATACTATGTACTACACTGTGCATTTCGTGTAATGCGGGTTTTTCAGTAAATTCTAAGTTTTTCAGTGCGACTCACTCATATACTATGTACTACACTGTGCGTTTCTTATATTCTAAGTTTTTCAGTGCAACTCACTCATATACTATGTACTACACTGTGCGTTTCTTATATTCTAAGTTTTTCAGTGCAACTCACTCATATACTATGTACTACACTGTGCGTTTTTTATACTGTAAGTTTTTCAGTGCAACTCACTCATATACTATGTACTACACTGTGCGTTTCTTATATTCTAAGTTTTTCAGTGCAACTCACTCATATACTATGTACTACACTGTGCGTTTCTTATATTCTAAGATTTTCAGTGCAACTCACTCATATACTATGTACTACACGGTGCGTTTCTTATATTCTAAGTTTTTCAGTGCAACTCACTCATATACTATGTACTACACTGTGCGTTTCTTATATTCTAAGTTTTTCAGTGCAACTCACTCATATACTATGTACTACACTGTGCGTTTCTTAAATTCTAAGTTTTTCAGTGCAACTCACTCATATACTATGTACTACACTGTGTGTTTCTTAAATTCTAAGTTTTTCAGTGCAACTCACTCATATACTATGTACTACACTGTGCGTTTCTTATATTCTAAGTTTTTCAGTGCAACTCACTCATATACTATGTACTACACTGTGCGTTTCTTATATTCTAAGTTTTTCAGTGCAACTCACTCATATACTATGTACTACACTGTGCGTTTCTTATATTCTAAGTTTTTCAGTGCAACTCACTCATTTACTATGTACTACACTGTGCGTTTCTTATATTCTAAGTTTTTCAGTGAAACTCACTCATATACTATGTACTACACTGTGCGTTTCTTATATTCTAAGTTTTTCTGTGCAACTCACTCATATACTATGTACTACACTGTGCGTTTCTTATATTCTAAGTTTTTCAGTGCAACTCACTCATATACTATGTACTACACTGTGCGTTTCTTATATTCTAAGTTTTTCAGTGCAACTCACTCATATACTATGTACTACACTGTGCTTTTCTTATATTCTAAGTTTTTCAGTGCAACTCACTCATATACTATGTACTACACTGTGCGTTTCTTATATTCTAAGTTTTTCAGTGCAACTCACTCATATATTATGTACTACACTGTGCGTTTCTTATATTCTAAGTTTTTCAGTGCAACTCACTCATATACTATGTACTACACTGTGCGTTTCTTATATTCTAAGTTTTTCAGTGCAACTCACTCATATACTATGTACTACACTGTGCGTTTCTTATATTCTAAGTTTTTCAGTGCAACTCACTCATATACTATGTACTACACTGTGCATTTCGTGTAATGCGGGTTTTTCAGTAAATTCTAAGTTTTTCAGTGCGACTCACTCATATACTATGTACTACACTGTGCGTTTCTTATATTCTAAGTTTTTCAGTGCAACTCACTCATATACTATGTACTACACTGTGCGTTTCTTATATTCTAAGTTTTTCAGTGCAACTCACTCATATACTATGTACTACACTGTGCGTTTCTTATATTCTAAGTTTTTCAGTGCAACTCACTCATATACTATGTACTACACTGTGCGTTTCTTATATTCTAAGTTTTTCAGTGCAACTCACTCATATACTATGTACTACACTGTGCGTTTCTTATATTCTAAGTTTTTCAGTGCAACTCACTCATATACTATGTACTACACTGTGCGTTTCTTATATTCTAAGTTTTTCAGTGCAACTCACTCATATACTATGTACTACACTGTGCATTTCGTGAAATGCGGGTTTTTCAGTAAATTCTAAGTTTTTCAGTGCAACTCACTCATATACTATGTACTACACTCTGCGTTTCTTATATTCTAAGTTTTTCAGTGCATCTCACTCATATACTATGTACTACATTGTGCGTTTCTTATATTCTAAGTTTTTCAGTGCAACTCACTCATATACTATGTACTACACTGTGCGTTTCTTATATTCTAAGTTTTTCAGTGCAACTCACTCATATACTATGTACTACACTGTGCGTTTCTTAAATTCTAAGTTTTTCAGTGCAACTCACTCATATACTATGTACTACAATGTGCGTTTCTTATATTCTAAGTTTTTCAGTGCAACTCACTCATATACTATGTACTACACTGTGCGTTTCTTATATTCTAAGTTTTTCAGTGCAACTCACTCATATACTATGTACTACACTGTGCGTTTCTTATATTCTAAGTTTTTCAGTGCAACTCACTCATATACTATGTACTACACTGTGCGTTTCTTATATTCTAAGATTTTCAGTGCAACTCACTCATATACTATGTACTACACGGTGCGTTTCTTATATTCTAAGTTTTTCAGTGCAACTCACTCATATACTATGTACTACACTGTGCGTTTCTTATATTCTAAGTTTTTCAGTGCAACTCACTCATATACTATGTACTACACTGTGCGTTTCTTAAATTCTAAGTTTTTCAGTGCAACTCACTCATATACTATGTACTACACTGTGTGTTTCTTAAATTCTAAGTTTTTCAGTGCAACTCACTCATATACTATGTACTACACTGTGCGTTTCTTATATTCTAAGTTTTTCAGTGCAACTCACTCATATACTATGTACTACACTGTGCGTTTCTTATATTCTAAGTTTTTCAGTGCAACTCACTCATATACTATGTACTACACTGTGCGTTTCTTATATTCTAAGTTTTTCAGTGCAACTCACTCATTTACTATGTACTACACTGTGCGTTTCTTATATTCTAAGTTTTTCAGTGAAACTCACTCATATACTATGTACTACACTGTGCGTTTCTTATATTCTAAGTTTTTCAGTGCAACTCACTCATATACTATGTACTACACTGTGCGTTTCTTATATTCTAAGTTTTTCAGTGCAACTCACTCATATACTATGTACTACACTGTGCGTTTCTTATATTCTAAGTTTTTCAGTGCAACTCACTCATATACTATGTACTACACTGTGCTTTTCTTATATTCTAAGTTTTTCAGTGCAACTCACTCATATACTATGTACTACACTGTGCGTTTCTTATATTCTAAGTTTTTCAGTGCAACTCACTCATATATTATGTACTACACTGTGCGTTTCTTATATTCTAAGTTTTTCAGTGCAACTCACTCATATACTATGTACTACACTGTGCGTTTCTTATATTCTAAGTTTTTCAGTGCAACTCACTCATATACTATGTACTACACTGTGCGTTTCTTATATTCTAAGTTTTTCAGTGCAACTCACTCATATACTATGTACTACACTGTGCATTTCGTGTAATGCGGGTTTTTCAGTAAATTCTAAGTTTTTCAGTGCGACTCACTCATATACTATGTACTACACTGTGCGTTTCTTATATTCTAAGTTTTTCAGTGCAACTCACTCATATACTATGTACTACACTGTGCGTTTCTTATATTCTAAGTTTTTCAGTGCAACTCACTCATATACTATGTACTACACTGTGCGTTTTTTATACTGTAAGTTTTTCAGTGCAACTCACTCATATACTATGTACTACACTGTGCGTTTCTTATATTCTAAGTTTTTCAGTGCAACTCACTCATATACTATGTACTACACTGTGCGTTTCTTATATTCTAAGATTTTCAGTGCAACTCACTCATATACTATGTACTACACGGTGCGTTTCTTATATTCTAAGTTTTTCAGTGCAACTCACTCATATACTATGTACTACACTGTGCGTTTCTTATATTCTAAGTTTTTCAGTGCAACTCACTCATATACTATGTACTACACTGTGCGTTTCTTAAATTCTAAGTTTTTCAGTGCATCTCACTCATATACTATGTACTACACTGTGTGTTTCTTAAATTCTAAGTTTTTCAGTGCAACTCACTCATATACTATGTACTACACTGTGCGTTTCTTATATTCTAAGTTTTTCAGTGCAACTCACTCATATACTATGTACTACACTGTGCGTTTCTTATATTCTAAGTTTTTCAGTGCAACTCACTCATATACTATGTACTACACTGTGCGTTTCTTATATTCTAAGTTTTTCAGTGCAACTCACTCATTTACTATGTACTACACTGTGCGTTTCTTATATTCTAAGTTTTTCAGTGAAACTCACTCATATACTATGTACTACACTGTGCGTTTCTTATATTCTAAGTTTTTCAGTGCAACTCACTCATATACTATGTACTACACTGTGCGTTTCTTATATTCTAAGTTTTTCAGTGCAACTCACTCATATACTATGTACTACACTGTGCGTTTCTTATATTCTAAGTTTTTCAGTGCAACTCACTCATATACTATGTACTACACTGTGCTTTTCTTATATTCTAAGTTTTTCAGTGCAACTCACTCATATACTATGTACTACACTGTGCGTTTCTTATATTCTAAGTTTTTCAGTGCAACTCACTCATATATTATGTACTACACTGTGCGTTTCTTATATTCTAAGTTTTTCAGTGCAACTCACTCATATACTATGTACTACACTGTGCGTTTCTTATATTCTAAGTTTTTCAGTGCAACTCACTCATATACTATGTACTACACTGTGCGTTTCTTATATTCTAAGTTTTTCAGTGCAACTCACTCATATACTATGTACTACACTGTGCATTTCGTGTAATGCGGGTTTTTCAGTAAATTCTAAGTTTTTCAGTGCGACTCACTCATATACTATGTACTACACTGTGCGTTTCTTATATTCTAAGTTTTTCAGTGCAACTCACTCATATACTATGTACTACACTGTGCGTTTCTTATATTCTAAGTTTTTCAGTGCAACTCACTCATATACTATGTACTACACTGTGCGTTTTTTATACTGTAAGTTTTTCAGTGCAACTCACTCATATACTTTGTACTATACTGTGCGTTTCTTATATTCTAAGTTTTTCAGTGCAACTCACTCATATACTATTTACTACACTGTGCGTTTCTTATATTCTGAGTTTTTCAAGCAACTCACTCATATACTATGTACTACACTGTGCATTTCGTGTAATGCGGGTTTTTCAGTAAATTCTAAGTTTTTCAGTGCAACTCACTCATATACTATGTACTACACTGTGCGTTTCTTATATTCTAAGTTTTTCAGTGCAACTCACTCATATACTATGTACTACACTGTGCGTTTCTTATATTCTAAGTTTTTCAGTGCAACTCACTCATATACGATGTACTACACTGTGCGTTTCTTATATTCTAAGTTTTTCAGTGCAACTCACTCATATACTATGTACTACACTGTGCGTTTCTTATATTCTAAGTTTTTCAGTGCAACTCACTCATATACTATGTACTACACTGTGCGTTTCTTAAATTCTAAGTTTTTCAGTGCAACTCACTCATATACTATGTACTACACTTTGTGTTTCTTAAATTCTAAGTTTTTCAGTGCAACTCACTCATATACTATGTACTACGTGTGCGTTTCTTATATTCTACGTTTTTCAGTGCAACTCACTCATATACTATGTACTACACTGTGCGTTTCTTATATTCTAAGTTTTTCAGTGCAACTCACTCATATACTATGTACTACACGGTGCGTTTCTTATATTCTAAGTTTTTCAGTGCAACTCACTCATATACTATGTACTACACTGTGCGTTTCTTAAATTCTAAGTTTTTCAGTGCAACTCACTCATATACTATGTACTACAATGTGCGTTTCTTATATTCTAAGTTTTTCAGTGCAACTCACTCATATACTATGTACTACACTGTGCGTTTCTTATATTCTAAGTTTTTCAGTGCAACTCACTCATATACTATGTACTACACTGTGCGTTTCTTATATTCTAAGTTTTTCAGTGCAACTCACTCATATACTATGTACTACACTGTGCGTTTCTTATATTCTAAGTTTTTCAGTGCAACTCACTCATATACTATGTACTACACTGTGCGTTTCTTATATTCTAAGTTTTTCAGTGCAACTCACTCATATACTATGTACTACACTGTGCGTTTCTTATATTCTAAGTTTTTCAGTGCAACTCACTCATATACTATGTACTACACTGTGCGTTTCTTATATTCTAAGTTTTTCAGTGCAACTCACTCATATACTATGTACTACACTGTGCGTTTCTTATATTCTAAGTTTTTCGTGCAACTCACTCATATACTATGTACTACACTGTGCGTTTCTTATATTCTAAGTTTTTCAGTGCAACTCACTCATATACTATGTACTACACTGTGCGTTTCTTATATTCTAAGTTTTTCAGTGCAACTCACTCATATACTATGTACTACACTGTGCGTTTCTTATATTCTAAGTTTTTCAGTGCAACTCACTCATATACTATGTACTACACTGTGCATTTCGTGTATTGCGGGTTTTTCAGTAAATTCTAAGTTTTTCAGTGCAACTCACTCATATACTATGTACTACACTGTGCGTTTCTTATATTCTAAGTTTTTCAGTGCAACTCACTCATATACTATGTACTACACTGTGCGTTTCTTATATTCTAAGTTTTTCAGTGCAACTCACTCATATACTATGTACTACACTGTGCGTTTCTTATATTCTAAGTTTTTCAGTGCAACTCACTCATATACAATGTACTACACTGTGCATTTCGTGTAATGCGGGTTTTTCAGTAAATTCTAACTTTTTCAGTGCAACTCACTCATATACTATGTACTACACTGTGCGTTTCTTATATTCTAAGTTTTTCAGTGCAACTCACTCATATACTATGTACTACACTGTGCGTTTCTTATATTCTAAGTTTTTCAGTGCAACTCACTCATATACTATGTACTACACTGTGCGTTTCTTATATTCTAAGTTTTTCAGTGCAACTCACTCATATACTATGTACTACACTGTGCGTTTCTTATATTCTAAGTTTTTCAGTGCAACTCACTCATATACTATGTACTACACTGTGCGTTTCTTATATTCTAAGTTTTTCAGTGCAACTCACTCATATACTATGTACTACACTGTGCATTTCGTGTAATGCGGGTTTTTTAGTAAATTCTAAGTTTTTCAGTGCAACTCACTCATATACTATGTACTACACTGTGCGTTTCTTATATTCTAAGTTTTTCAGTGCAACTCACTCATATACTATGTACTACACTGTGCGTTTCTTATATTCTAAGTTTTTCAGTGCAACTCACTCATATACGATGTACTACACTGTGCGTTTCTTATATTCTAAGTTTTTCAGTGCAACTCACTCATATACTATGTACTACACTGTGCGTTTCTTATATTCTAAGTTTTTCAGTGCAACTCACTCATATACTATGTACTACACTGTGCGTTTCTTAAATTCTAAGTTTTTCAGTGCAACTCACTCATATACTATGTACTACACTGTGTGTTTCTTAAATTCTAAGTTTTTCAGTGCAACTCACTCATATACTATGTACTACGTGTGCGTTTCTTATATTCTAAGTTTTTCAGTGCAACTCATTCATATACTATGTACTACACTGTGCGTTTCTTATATTCTAAGTTTTTCAGTGCAAATCACTCATATACTATGTACTACACTGTGCGTTTCTTATATTCTAAGTTTTTCAGTGCAACTCACTCATATACTATGTACTACACTGTGCGTTTCTTAAATTCTAAGTTTTTCAGTGCAACTCACTCATATACTATGTACTACAATGTGCGTTTCTTATATTCTAAGTTTTTCAGTGCAACTCACTCATATACTATGTACTACACTGTGCGTTTCTTATATTCTAAGTTTTTCATTCCAATCACTCATATACTATGTACTACACTGTGCGTTTCTTATATTCTAAGTTTTTCAGTGCAACTCACTCATATACTATGTACTACACTGTGCGTTTCTTATATTCTAAGTTTTTCAGTGCAACTCACTCATATACTATGTACTACACTGTGCTTTTCTTATATATAAAGTTTTTCAGTGCAACTCACTCATATACTATGTACTACACTGTGCGTTTCTTATATTCTAAGTTTTTCAGTGCAACTCACTCATATACTATGTACTACACTGTGCGTTTCTTATATTCTAAGTTTTTCGTTCAACTCACTCATATACTATGTACTACACTGTGCGTTTCTTATATTCTAAGTTTTTCAGTGCAACTCACTCATATACTATGTACTACACTGTGCGTTTCTTATATTCTAAGTTTTTCAGTGCAACTCACTCATATACTATGTACTACACTGTGCGTTTCTTATATTCTAAGTTTTTCAGTGCAACTCACTCATATACTATGTACTACACTGTGCATTTCGTGTATTGCGGGTTTTTCAGTAAATTCTAAGTTTTTCAGTGCAACTCACTCATATACTATGTACTACACTGTGCGTTTCTTATATTCTAAGTTTTTCAGTGCAACTCACTCATATACTATGTACTACACTGTGCGTTTCTTATATTCTAAGTTTTTCAGTGCAACTCACTAATATACTATGTACTACACTGTGCATTTCGTGTAATGCGGGTTTTTCAGTAAATTCTAAGTTTTTCAGTGCAACTCACTCATAAACTATGTACTACACTGTGCGTTTCTTATATTCTAAGTTTTTCAGTGCAACTCACTCATATACTATGTACTACACTGTGCGTTTCTTATATTCTAAGTTTTTCAGTGCAACTCACTCATATACTATGTACTACACTGTGCTTTTCTTATATTCTAAGTTTTTCAGTGCAACTCACTCATATACTATGTACTACACTGTGCGTTTCTTATATTCTAAGTTTTTCAGTGCAACTCACTCATATACTATGTACTACACTGTGCGTTTCTTATATTCTAAGTTTTTCAGTGCAACTCACTCATATACTATGTACTACACTGTGCGTTTCTTAAATTCTAAGTTTTTCAGTGCATCTCACTCATATACTATGTACTACACTGTGTGTTTCTTAAATTCTAAGTTTTTCAGTGCAACTCACTCATATACTATGTACTACACTGTGCGTTTCTTATATTCTAAGTTTTTCAGTGCAACTCACTCATATACTATGTACTACACTGTGCGTTTCTTATATTCTAAGTTTTTCAGTGCAACTCACTCATATACTATGTACTACACTGTGCGTTTCTTATATTCTAAGTTTTTCAGTGCAACTCACTCATTTACTATGTACTACACTGTGCGTTTCTTATATTCTAAGTTTTTCAGTGAAACTCACTCATATACTATGTACTACACTGTGCGTTTCTTATATTCTAAGTTTTTCAGTGCAACTCACTCATATACTATGTACTACACTGTGCGTTTCTTATATTCTAAGTTTTTCAGTGCAACTCACTCATATACTATGTACTACACTGTGCGTTTCTTATATTCTAAGTTTTTCAGTGCAACTCACTCATATACTATGTACTACACTGTGCTTTTCTTATATTCTAAGTTTTTCAGTGCAACTCACTCATATACTATGTACTACACTGTGCGTTTCTTATATTCTAAGTTTTTCAGTGCAACTCACTCATATATTATGTACTACACTGTGCGTTTCTTATATTCTAAGTTTTTCAGTGCAACTCACTCATATACTATGTACTACACTGTGCGTTTCTTATATTCTAAGTTTTTCAGTGCAACTCACTCATATACTATGTACTACACTGTGCGTTTCTTATATTCTAAGTTTTTCAGTGCAACTCACTCATATACTATGTACTACACTGTGCATTTCGTGTAATACGGGTTTTTCAGTAAATTCTAAGTTTTTCAGTGCGACTCACTCATATACTATGTACTACACTGTGCGTTTCTTATATTCTAAGTTTTTCAGTGCAACTCACTCATATACTATGTACTACACTGTGCGTTTCTTATATTCTAAGTTTTTCAGTGCAACTCACTCATATACTATGTACTACACTGTGCGTTTTTTATACTGTAAGTTTTTCAGTGCAACTCACTCATATACTTTGTACTATACTGTGCGTTTCTTATATTCTAAGTTTTTCAGTGCAACTCACTCATATACTATTTACTACACTGTGCGTTTCTTATATTCTGAGTTTTTCAAGCAACTCACTCATATACTATGTACTACACTGTGCATTTCGTGTAATGCGGGTTTTTCAGTAAATTCTAAGTTTTTCAGTGCAACTCACTCATATACTATGTACTACACTGTGCGTTTCTTATATTCTAAGTTTTTCAGTGCAACTCACTCATATACTATGTACTACACTGTGCGTTTCTTATATTCTAAGTTTTTCAGTGCAACTCACTCATATACGATGTACTACACTGTGCGTTTCTTATATTCTAAGTTTTTCAGTGCAACTCACTCATATACTATGTACTACACTGTGCGTTTCTTATATTCTAAGTTTTTCAGTGCAACTCACTCATATACTATGTACTACACTGTGCGTTTCTTAAATTCTAAGTTTTTCAGTGCAACTCACTCATATACTATGTACTACACTGTGTGTTTCTTAAATTCTAAGTTTTTCAGTGCAACTCACTCATATACTATGTACTACGTGTGCGTTTCTTATATTCTACGTTTTTCAGTGCAACTCACTCATATACTATGTACTACACTGTGCGTTTCTTATATTCTAAGTTTTTCAGTGCAACTCACTCATATACTATGTACTACACGGTGCGTTTCTTATATTCTAAGTTTTTCAGTGCAACTCACTCATATACTATGTACTACACTGTGCGTTTCTTAAATTCTAAGTTTTTCAGTGCAACTCACTCATATACTATGTACTACAATGTGCGTTTCTTATATTCTAAGTTTTTCAGTGCAACTCACTCATATACTATGTACTACACTGTGCGTTTCTTATATTCTAAGTTTTTCAGTGCAACTCACTCATATACTATGTACTACACTGTGCGTTTCTTATATTCTAAGTTTTTCAGTGCAACTCACTCATATACTATGTACTACACTGTGCGTTTCTTATATTCTAAGTTTTTCAGTGCAACTCACTCATATACTATGTACTACACTGTGGGTTTCTTATATTCTAAGTTTTTCAGTGCAACTCACTCATATACTATGTACTACACTGTGCGTTTCTTATATTCTAAGTTTTTCAGTGCAACTCACTCATATACTATGTACTACACTGTGCATTTCGTGTATTGCGGGTTTTTCAGTAAATTCTAAGTTTTTCAGTGCAACTCACTCATATACTATGTACTACACTGTGCGTTTCTTATATTCTAAGTTTTTCAGTGCAACTCACTCATATACTATGTACTACACTGTGCGTTTCTTATATTCTAAGTTTTTCAGTGCAACTCACTCATATACTATGTACTACACTGTGCGTTTCTTATATTCTAAGTTTTTCAGTGCAACTCACTCATATACAATGTACTACACTGTGCATTTCGTGTAATGCGGGTTTTTCAGTAAATTCTAACTTTTTCAGTGCAACTCACTCATATACTATGTACTACACTGTGCGTTTCTTATATTCTAAGTTTTTCAGTGCAACTCACTCATATACTATGTACTACACTGTGCGTTTCTTATATTCTAAGTTTTTCAGTGCAACTCACTCATATACTATGTACTACACTGTGCGTTTCTTATATTCTAAGTTTTTCAGTGCAACTCACTCATATACTATGTACTACACTGTGCGTTTCTTATATTCTAAGTTTTTCAGTGCAACTCACTCATATACTATGTACTACACTGTGCGTTTCTTATATTCTAAGTTTTTCAGTGCAACTCACTCATATACTATGTACTACACTGTGCATTTCGTGTAATGCGGGTTTTTTAGTAAATTCTAAGTTTTTCAGTGCAACTCACTCATATACTATGTACTACACTGTGCGTTTCTTATATTCTAAGTTTTTCAGTGCAACTCACTCATATACTATGTACTACACTGTGCGTTTCTTATATTCTAAGTTTTTCAGTGCAACTCACTCATATACGATGTACTACACTGTGCGTTTCTTATATTCTAAGTTTTTCAGTGCAACTCACTCATATACTATGTACTACACTGTGCGTTTCTTATATTCTAAGTTTTTCAGTGCAACTCACTCATATACTATGTACTACACTGTGCGTTTCTTAAATTCTAAGTTTTTCAGTGCAACTCACTCATATACTATGTACTACACTGTGTGTTTCTTAAATTCTAAGTTTTTCAGTGCAACTCACTCATATACTATGTACTACGTGTGCGTTTCTTATATTCTAAGTTTTTCAGTGCAACTCATTCATATACTATGTACTACACTGTGCGTTTCTTATATTCTAAGTTTTTCAGTGCAAATCACTCATATACTATGTACTACACTGTGCGTTTCTTATATTCTAAGTTTTTCAGTGCAACTCACTCATATACTATGTACTACACTGTGCGTTTCTTAAATTCTAAGTTTTTCAGTGCAACTCACTCATATACTATGTACTACAATGTGCGTTTCTTATATTCTAAGTTTTTCAGTGCAACTCACTCATATACTATGTACTACACTGTGCGTTTCTTATATTCTAAGTTTTTCATTCCAATCACTCATATACTATGTACTACACTGTGCGTTTCTTATATTCTAAGTTTTTCAGTGCAACTCACTCATATACTATGTACTACACTGTGCGTTTCTTATATTCTAAGTTTTTCAGTGCAACTCACTCATATACTATGTACTACACTGTGCTTTTCTTATATATAAAGTTTTTCAGTGCAACTCACTCATATACTATGTACTACACTGTGCGTTTCTTATATTCTAAGTTTTTCAGTGCAACTCACTCATATACTATGTACTACACTGTGCGTTTCTTATATTCTAAGTTTTTCGTTCAACTCACTCATATACTATGTACTACACTGTGCGTTTCTTATATTCTAAGTTTTTCAGTGCAACTCACTCATATACTATGTACTACACTGTGCGTTTCTTATATTCTAAGTTTTTCAGTGCAACTCACTCATATACTATGTACTACACTGTGCGTTTCTTATATTCTAAGTTTTTCAGTGCAACTCACTCATATACTATGTACTACACTGTGCATTTCGTGTATTGCGGGTTTTTCAGTAAATTCTAAGTTTTTCAGTGCAACTCACTCATATACTATGTACTACACTGTGCGTTTCTTATATTCTAAGTTTTTCAGTGCAACTCACTCATATACTATGTACTACACTGTGCGTTTCTTATATTCTAAGTTTTTCAGTGCAACTCACTAATATACTATGTACTACACTGTGCATTTCGTGTAATGCGGGTTTTTCAGTAAATTCTAAGTTTTTCAGTGCAACTCACTCATATACTATGTACTACACTGTGCGTTTCTTATATTCTAAGTTTTTCAGTGCAACTCACTCATATACTATGTACTACACTGTGCGTTTCTTATATTCTAAGTTTTTCAGTGCAACTCACTCATATACTATGTACTACACTGTGCTTTTCTTATATTCTAAGTTTTTCAGTGCAACTCACTCATATACTATGTACTACACTGTGCGTTTCTTATATTCTAAGTTTTTCAGTGCAACTCACTCATATATTATGTACTACACGGTGCGTTTCTTATATTCTAAGTTTTTCAGTGCAACTCACTCATATACTATGTACTACACTGTGCGTTTCTTATATTCTAAATTTTTCAGTGCAACTCACTCATATACTATGTACTACACTGTGCGTTTCTTATATTCTAAGTTTTTCAGTGCAACTCACTCATATACTATGTACTACACTGTGCGTTTCTTATATTCTAAGTTTTTCAATGCAACTCACTCATATACTATGTACTACACTGTGCGTTTCTTATATTCTAAGTTTTTCAGTGCAACTCACTCATATACTATGTACTACACTGTGCTTTTCTTATATTCTAAGTTTTTCAGTGCAACTCACTCATATACTATGTACTACACTGTGCGTTTCTTATATTCTAAGTTTTTCAGTGCAACTCACTCATATACTATGTACTACAATGTGCGTTTCTTATATTCTAAGTTTTTCGTGCAACTCACTCATATACTATGTACTACACTGTGCGTTTCGTGTATTGTGGGTTTTTCAGTAAATTCTAAGTTTTTCAGTGCAACTCACTCATATACTATGTACTACACTGTGCGTTTCTTATATTCTAAGTTTTTCAGTGCAACTCACTCATATACTATGTACTACACTGTGCGTTTCTTATATTCTAAGTTTTTCAGTGCAACTCACTCATATACTATGTACTACACTGTGCGTTTCTTATATTCTAAGTTTTTCAGTGCAACTCACTCATATACTATGTACTACACTGTGCGTTTCTTATATTCTAAGTTTTTCAGTGCAACTCACTCATATACTATGTACTACACTGTGCGTTTCTTATATTCTAAGTTTTTCAGTGCAACTCACTCATATACTATGTACTACACTGTGCATTTCGTGTAATGCGGGTTTTTCAGTAAATTCTAAGTTTTTCAGTGCAACTCACTCATATACTATGTACTACACTGTGCGTTTCTTATATTCTAAGTTTTTCAGTGCAACTCACTCATATACTATGTACTACACTGTGCGTTTCTTATATTCTAAGTTTTTCAGTGCAACTCACTCATATACGATGTACTACACTGTGCGTTTCTTATATTCTAAGTTTTTCAGTGCAACTCACTCATATACTATGTACTACACTGTGCGTTTCTTATATTCTAAGTTTTTTAGTGCAACTCACTCATATACTATGTACTACACTGTGCGTTTCTTAAATTCTAAGTTTTTCAGTGCAACTCACTCATATACTATGTACTACACTGTGTGTTTCTTAAATTCTAAGTTTTTCAGTGCAACTCACTCATATACTATGTACTACGTGTGCGTTTCTTATATTCTAAGTTTTTCAGTGCAACTCACTCATATACTATGTACTACACTGTGCGTTTCTTATATTCTAAGTTTTTCAGTGCAACTCACTCATATACTATGTACTACACTGTGCGTTTCTTATATTCTAAGTTTTTCAGTGCAACTCACTCATATACGATGTACTACACTGTGCGTTTCTTATATTCTAAGTTTTTCAGTGCAACTCACTCATATACTATGTACTACACTGTGCGTTTCTTATATTCTAAGTTTTTTAGTGCAACTCACTCATATACTATGTACTACACTGTGCGTTTCTTAAATTCTAAGTTTTTCAGTGCAACTCACTCATATACTATGTACTACACTGTGTGTTTCTTAAATTCTAAGTTTTTCAGTGCAACTCACTCATATACTATGTACTACGTGTGCGTTTCTTATATTCTAAGTTTTTCAGTGCAACTCACTCATATACTATGTACTACACTGTGCGTTTCTTATATTCTAAGTTTTTCAGTGCAACTCACTCATATACTATGTACTACACTGTGCGTTTCTTATATTCTAAGTTTTTCAGTGCAACTCACTCATATACTATGTACTACACTGTGCGTTTCTTAAATTCTAAGTTTTTCAGTGCAACTCACTCATATACTATGTACTACAATGTGCGTTTCTTATATTCTAAGTTTTTCAGTGCAACTCACTCATATACTATGTACTACACTGTGCATTTCGTGTAATGCGGGTTTTTCAGTAAATTCTAAGTTTTTCAGTGCAACTCACTCATATACTATGTACTACACTGTGCTTTTCTTATATTCTAAGTTTTTCAGTGCAACTCACTCATATACTATGTACTACACTGTGCGTTTCTTATATTCTAAGTTTTTCAGTGCAACTCACTCATATACTATGTACTACACTGTGCGTTTCTTGTATTCTAAGATTTTCGTGCAACTCACTCATATACTATGTACTACACTGTGCGTTTCTTATATTCTAAGTTTTTCAGTGCAACTCACTCATATACTATGTACTACACTGTGCGTTTCTTATATTCTAAGTTTTTCAGTGCAACTCACTCATATACTATGTACTACACTGTGCATTTCGTGTAATGCGGGTTTTTCAGTAAATTCTAAGTTTTTCAGTGCAACTCACTCATATACTATGTACTACACTCTGCGTTTCTTATATTCTAAGTTTTTCAGTGCAACTCACTCATATACTATGTACTACACTGTGCGTTTCTTATATTCTAAATTTTTCAGTGCAACTCACTCATATACTATGTACTACACTGTGCGTTTCTTATATTCTAAGTTTTTCAGTGCAACTCACTCATATACTATGTACTACACTGTGCGTTTCTTAAATTCTAAGTTTTTCAGTGCAACTCACTCATATACTATGTACTACAATGTGCGTTTCTTATATTCTAAGTTTTTCAGTGCAACTCACTCATATACTATGTACTACACTGTGCGTTTCTTATATTCTAAGTTTTTCAGTGCAACTCACTCATATACTATGTACTACACTGTGCGTTTCTTATATTCTAAGTTTTTCAGTGCAACTCACTCATATACTATATACTACACTGTGCATTTCGTGTAATGCGGGTTTTTCAGTAAATTCTAAATTTTTAAGTGCAACTCACTCATATACTATGTACTACACTGTGCGTTTCTTATATTCTAAGTTTTTCAGTGCAACTCACTCATATACTATGTACTACACTGTGCGTTTCTTATAATCTAAATTTTTCAGTGCAACTCACTCATATACTATGTACTACACGGTGCGTTTCTTATATTCTAAGTTTTTCAGTGCAACTCACTCATTTACTATGTACTACACTGTGCGTTTCTTATATTCTAAGTTTTTCAGTGCAACTCACTCATATACTATGTACTACACTGTGCGTTTCTTAAATTCTAAGTTTTTCAGTGCAACTCACTCATATACTATGTACTACACTGTGTGTTTCTTAAATTCTAAGTTTTTCAGTGCAACTCACTCATATACTATGTACTACACTGTGCGTTTCTTATATTCTAAGTTTTTCAGTGCAACTCACTCATATACTATGTACTACACTGTGCGTTTCTTATATTCTAAGTTTTTCAGTGCAACTCAATCTTATACTATGTACTACACTGTGCATTTCGTGTAATGCGGGTTTTTCAGTAAATTCTAAGTTTTTCAGTGCAACTCACTCATATACTATGTACTACACTGTGCGTTTCTTATATTCTAAGTTTTTCAGTGCAACTCACTCATATACTATGTACTACACTGTGCGTTTCTTATATTCTAAGTTTTTCAGTGCAACTCACTCATATACTATTGTACTACACTGTGCATTTCGTGTAATGCGGGTTTTTCAGTAAATTCTAAGTTTTTCAGTGCAACTCACTCATATACTATGTACTACACTGTGCTTTTCTTATATTCTAAGTTTTTCAGTGCAACTCACTCATATACTATGTACTACACTGTGCGTTTCTTATATTCTAAGTTTTTCAGTGCAACTCACTCATATACTATGTACTACACTGTGCGTTTCTTATATTCTAAGTTTTTCGTGCAACTCACTCATATACTATGTACTACACTGTGCGTTTCTTATATTCTAAGTTTTTCAGTGCAACTCACTCATATACTATGTACTACACTGTGCGTTTCTTATATTCTAACTTTTTCAGTGCAACTCACTCATATACTATGTACTACACTGTGCGTTTCTTATATTCTAAGTTTTTCAGTGCAACTCACTCATATACTATGTACTACACTGTGCATTTCGTGTATTGCGGGTTTTTCAGTAAATTCTAAGTTTTTCAGTGCAACTCACTCATATACTATGTACTACACTGTGCGTTTCTTATATTCTAAGTTTTTCAGTGCAACTCACTCATATACTATGTACTACACTGTGCATTTCGTGTAATGCGGGTTTTTCAGTAAATTCTAAATTTTTCAGTGCAACTCACTCATATACTATGTACTACACTCTGCGTTTCTTATATTCTAAGTTTTTCAGTGCAACTCACTCATATACTATGTACTACACTGTGCGTTTCTTATATTCTAAATTTTTCAGTGCAACTCACTCATATACTATGTACTACACTGTGCGTTTCTTATATTCTAAGTTTTTCAGTGCAACTCACTCATATACTATATACTACACTGTGCATTTCGTGTAATGCGGGTTTTTCAGTAAATTCTAAGTTTTTCAGTGCAACTCACTCATATACTATGTACTACACTGTGCGTTTCTTATATTCTAAGTTTTTCAGTGCAACTCACTCATATACTATGTACTACACTGTGCGTTTCTTATATTCTAAGTTTTTCAGTGCAACTCACTCATATACTATATACTACTCTGTGCATTTCATGTAATGCGGGTTTTTCAGTAAATTCTAAGTTTTTCAGTGCAACTCACTCATATACTATGTACTACACTGTGCGTTTCTTATATTCTAAGTTTTTCAGTGCAACTCACTCATATACTATGTACTACACTGTGCGTTTCTTATAATCTAAATTTTCAGTGCAACTCACTCATATACTATGTACTACACTGTGCGTTTCTTATATTCTAAGTTTTTCAGTGCAACTCACTCATATACTATGTACTACACGGTGCGTTTCTTATATTCTAAGTTTTTCAGTGCAACTCACTCATATACTATGTACTACACTGTGCGTTTCTTATATTCTAAGTTTTTCAGTGCAACTCACTCATATACTATGTACTACACTGTGCATTTCGTGTAATGCGGGTTTTTCAGTAAATTCTAAGTTTTTCAGTGCAACTCACTCATATACTATGTACTACACTGTGCGTTTCTTATATTCTAAGTTTTTCAGTGCAACTCACTCATATACTATGTACTACACTGTGCTTTTCTTATATTCTAAGTTTTTCAGTGCAACTCACTCATATACTATGTACTACACTGTGCGTTTCTTATATTCTAAGTTTTTCAGTGCAACTCACTCATATACTATGTACTACACTGTGCGTTTCTTATATTCTAAGTTTTTCATGCAACTCACTCATATACTATGTACTACACTGTGCGTTTCTTATATTCTAAGTTTTTCAGTGCAACTCACTCATATACTATGTACTACACTGTGCGTTTCTTATATTCTAAGTTTTTCAGTGCAACTCACTCATATACTATGTACTACACTGTGCATTTCGTGTATTGCGGGTTTTTCAGTAAATTCTAAGTTTTTCAGTGCAACTCACTCATATACTATGTACTACACTGTGCGTTTCTTATATTCTAAGTTTTTCAGTGCAACTCACTCATATACTATGTACTACACTGTGCATTTCGTGTAATGCGGGTTTTTCAGTAAATTCTAAGTTTTTCAGTGCAACTCACTCATATACTATGTACTACACTCTGCGTTTCTTATATTCTAAGTTTTTCAGTGCAACTCACTCATATACTATGTACTACACTGTGCGTTTCTTATATTCTAAGTTTTTCAGTGCAACTCACTCATATACAATGTACTACACTGTGCATTTCGTGTAATGCGGGTTTTTCAGTAAATCCTAAGTTTTTCAGTGCAACTCACTCATATACTATGTACTACACTGTGCGTTTCTTATATTCTAAGTTTTTCAGTGCAACTCACTCATATACTATGTACTACACTGTGCGTTTCTTATATTCTAAGTTTTTCAGTGCAACTCACTCATATACTATGTACTACACGGTGTGTTTCTTATATTCTAAGTTTTTCAGTGCAACTCACTCATATACTATGTACTACACTGTGCGTTTCTTATATTCTAAGTTTTTCAGTGCAACTCACTCATATACTATGTACTACACTGTGCGTTTCTTATATTCTAAGTTTTTCAGTGCAACTCACTCATATACTATGTACTACACTGTGCATTTCGTGTAATGCGGGTTTTTCAGTAAATTCTAAGTTTTTCAGTGCAACTCACTCATATACTATGTACTACACTCTGCGTTTCTTATATTCTAAGTTTTTCAGTGCAACTCACTCATATACTATGTACTACACTGTGCGTTTCTTATATTCTAAATTTTTCAGTGCAACTCACTCATATACTATGTACTACACTGTGCGTTTCTTATATTCTAAGTTTTTCAGTGCAACTCACTCATATACTATATACTACACTGTGCATTTCGTGTAATGCGGGTTTTTCAGTAAATTCTAAGTTTTTCAGTGCAACTCACTCATATACTATGTACTACACTGTGCGTTTCTTATATTCTAAGTTTTTCAGTGCAACTCACTCATATACTATGTACTACACTGTGCGTTTCTTATATTCTAAGTTTTTCAGTGCAACTCACTCATATACTATATACTACACTGTGCATTTCATGTAATGCGGGTTTTTTAGTAAATTCTAAGTTTTTCAGTGCAACTCACTCATATACTATGTACTACACTGTGCGTTTCTTATATTCTAAGTTTTTCAGTGCAACTCACTCATATACTATGTACTACACTGTGCGTTTCTTATAATCTAAATTTTTCAGTGCAACTCACTCATATACTATGTACTACACTGTGCGTTTCTTATATTCTAAGTTTTTCAGTGCAACTCACTCATATACTATGTACTACACGGTGCGTTTCTTATATTCTAAGTTTTTCAGTGCAACTCACTCATATACTATGTACTACACTGTGCGTTTCTTATATTCTAAGTTTTTCAGTGCAACTCACTCATATACTATGTACTACACTGTGCATTTCGTGTAATGCGGGTTTTTCAGTAAATTCTAAGTTTTTCAGTGCAACTCACTCATATACTATGTACTACACTGTGCGTTTCTTATATTCTAAGTTTTTCAGTGCAACTCACTCATATACTATGTACTACACTGTGCTTTTCTTATATTCTAAGTTTTTCAGTGCAACTCACTCATATACTATGTACTACACTGTGCGTTTCTTATATTCTAAGTTTTTCAGTGCAACTCACTCATATACTATGTACTACACTGTGCGTTTCTTATATTCTAAGTTTTTCATGCAACTCACTCATATACTATGTACTACACTGTGCGTTTCTTATATTCTAAGTTTTTCAGTGCAACTCACTCATATACTATGTACTACACTGTGCGTTTCTTATATTCTAAGTTTTTCAGTGCAACTCACTCATATACTATGTACTACACTGTGCATTTCGTGTATTGCGGGTTTTTCAGTAAATTCTAAGTTTTTCAGTGCAACTCACTCATATACTATGTACTACACTGTGCGTTTCTTATATTCTAAGTTTTTCAGTGCAACTCACTCATATACTATGTACTACACTGTGCATTTCGTGTAATGCGGGTTTTTCAGTAAATTCTAAGTTTTTCAGTGCAACTCACTCATATACTATGTACTACACTCTGCGTTTCTTATATTCTAAGTTTTTCAGTGCAACTCACTCATATACTATGTACTACACTGTGCGTTTCTTAAATTCTAAGTTTTTCAGTGCAACTCACTCATATACTATGTACTACAATGTGCGTTTCTTATATTCTAAGTTTTTCAGTGCAACTCACTCATATACTATGTACTACACCGTGCGGTTCTTATATTCTAAGTTTTTCAGTGCAACTCACTCATATACTATGTACTACACTGTGCGTTTCTTATATTCTAAGTTTTTCAGTGCAACTCACTCATATACTATATACTACACTGTGCATTTCGTGTAATGCGGGTTTTTCAGTAAATTCTAAGTTTTTCAGTGCAACTAACTCATATACTATGTACTACACTGTGCGTTTCTTATATTCTAAGTTTTTCAGTGCAACTCACTCATATACTATGTACTACACTGTGCGTTTCTTATATTCTAAGTTTTTCAGTGCAACTCACTCATATACAATGTACTACACTGTGCATTTCGTGTAATGCGGGTTTTTCAGTAAATCCTAAGTTTTTCAGTGCAACTCACTCATATACTATGTACTACACTGTGCGTTTCTTATATTCTAAGTTTTTCAGTGCAACTCACTCATATACTATGTACTACACTGTGCGTTTCTTATATTCTAAGTTTTTCAGTGCAACTCACTCATATACTATGTACTACACTGTGCGTTTCTTATATTCTAAGTTTTTCAGTGCAACTCACTCATATACTATGTACTACACTGTGCGTTTCTTATATTCTAAGTTTTTCAGTGCAACTCACTCATATACTATGTACTACACTGTGCGTTTCTTATATTCTAAGTTTTTCAGTGCAACTCACTCATATACTATGTACTACACTGTGCATTTCGTGTAATGCGGGTTTTTCAGTAAATTCTAAGTTTTTCAGTGCAACTCACTCATATACTATGTACTACACTCTGCGTTTCTTATATTCTAAGTTTTTCAGTGCATCTCACTCATATACTATGTACTACATTGTGCGTTTCTTATATTCTAAGTTTTTCAGTGCAACTCACTCATATACTATGTACTACACTGTGCGTTTCTTATATTCTAAGTTTTTCAGTGCAACTCACTCATATACTATGTACTACACTGTGCGTTTCTTAAATTCTAAGTTTTTCAGTGCAACTCACTCATATACTATGTACTACAATGTGCGTTTCTTATATTCTAAGTTTTTCAGTGCAACTCACTCATATACTATGTACTACACTGTGCGTTTCTTATATTCTAAGTTTTTCAGTGCAACTCACTCATATACTATGTACTACACTGTGCGTTTCTTATATTCTAAGTTTTTCAGTGCAACTCACTCATATACTATGTACTACACTGTGCGTTTCTTATATTCTAAGATTTTCAGTGCAACTCACTCATATACTATGTACTACAGGGTGCGTTTCTTATATTCTAAGTTTTTCAGTGCAACTCACTCATATACTATGTACTACACTGTGCGTTTCTTATATTCTAAGTTTTTCAGTGCAACTCACTCATATACTATGTACTACACTGTGCGTTTCTTAAATTCTAAGTTTTTCAGTGCAACTCACTCATATACTATGTACTACACTGTGTGTTTCTTAAATTCTATGTTTTTCAGTGCAACTCACTCATATACTATGTACTACACTGTGCGTTTCTTATATTCTAAGTTTTTCAGTGCAACTCACTCATATACTATGTACTACACTGTGCGTTTCTTATATTCTAAGTTTTTCAGTGCAACTCACTCATATACTATGTACTACACTGTGCGTTTCTTATATTCTAAATTTTTCAGTGCAACTCACTCATTTACTATGTACTACACTGTGCGTTTCTTATATTCTAAGTTTTTCAGTGAAACTCACTCATATACTATGTACTACACTGTGCGTTTCTTATATTCTAAGTTTTTCAGTGCAACTCACTCATATACTATGTACTACACTGTGCGTTTCTTATATTCTAAGTTTTTCAGTGCAACTCACTCATATACTATGTACTACACTGTGCGTTTCTTATATTCTAAGTTTTTCAGTGCAACTCACTCATATACTATGTACTACACTGTGCGTTTCTTATATTCTAAGTTTTTCAGTGCAACTCACTCATATACTATGTACTACACTGTGCATTTCGTGTAATGCGGGTTTTTCAGTAAATTCTAAGTTTTTCAGTGCAACTCACTCATATACTATGTACTACACTGTGCGTTTCTTATATTCTAAGTTTTTCAGTGCAACTCACTCATATACTATGTACTACACTGTGCTTTTCTTATATTCTAAGTTTTTCAGTGCAACTCACTCATATACTATGTACTACACTGTGCGTTTCTTATATTCTAAGTTTTTCAGTGCAACTCACTCATATACTATGTACTACACTGTGCGTTTCTTATATTCTAAGTTTTTCATGCAACTCACTCATATACTATGTACTACACTGTGCGTTTCTTATATTCTAAGTTTTTCAGTGCAACTCACTCATATACTATGTACTACACTGTGCGTTTCTTATATTCTAAGTTTTTCAGTGCAACTCACTCATATACTATGTACTACACTGTGCATTTCGTGTATTGCGGGTTTTTCAGTAAATTCTAAGTTTTTCAGTGCAACTCACTCATATACTATGTACTACACTGTGCGTTTCTTATATTCTAAGTTTTTCAGTGCAACTCACTCATATACTATGTACTACACTGTGCATTTCGTGTAATGCGGGTTTTTCAGTAAATTCTAAGTTTTTCAGTGCAACTCACTCATATACTATGTACTACACTCTGCGTTTCTTATATTCTAAGTTTTTCAGTGCAACTCACTCATATACTATGTACTACACTATGCGTTTCTTAAATTCTAAGTTTTTCAGTGCAACTCACTCATATACTATGTACTACAATGTGCGTTTCTTATATTCTAAGTTTTTCAGTGCAACTCACTCATATACTATGTACTACACTGTGCGTTTCTTATATTCTAAGTTTTTCAGTGCAACTCACTCATATACTATATACTACACTGTGCATTTCGTGTAATGCGGGTTTTTCAGTAAATTCTAAGTTTTTCAGTGCAACTCACTCATATACTATGTACTACACTGTGCGTTTCTTATATTCTAAGTTTTTCAGTGCAACTCACTCATATACTATGTACTACACTGTGCGTTTCTTATATTCTAAGTTTTTCAGTGCAACTCACTCATATACAATGTACTACACTGTGCATTTCGTGTAATGCGGGTTTTTCAGTAAATCCTAAGTTTTTCAGTGCAACTCACTCATATACTATGTACTACACTGTGCGTTTCTTATATTCTAAGTTTTTCAGTGCAACTCACTCATATACTATGTACTACACTGTGCGTTTCTTATATTCTAAGTTTTTCAGTGCAACTCACTCATATACTATGTACTACACTGTGCGTTTCTTATATTCTAAGTTTTTCAGTGCAACTCACTCATATACTATGTACTACACTGTGCGTTTCTTATATTCTAAGTTTTTCAGTGCAACTCACTCATATACTATGTACTACACTGTGCGTTTCTTATATTCTAAGTTTTTCAGTGCAACTCACTCATATACTATGTACTACACTGTGCATTTCGTGTAATGCGGGTTTTTCAGTAAATTCTAAGTTTTTCAGTGCAACTCACTCATATACTATGTACTACACTCTGCGTTTCTTATATTCTAAGTTTTTCAGTGCATCTCACTCATATACTATGTACTACATTGTGCGTTTCTTATATTCTAAGTTTTTCAGTGCAACTCACTCATATACTATGTACTACACTGTGCGTTTCTTATATTCTAAGTTTTTCAGTGCAACTCACTCATATACTATGTACTACACTGTGCGTTTCTTAAATTCTAAGTTTTTCAGTGCAACTCACTCATATACTATGTACTACAATGTGCGTTTCTTATATTCTAAGTTTTTCAGTGCAACTCACTCATATACTATGTACTACACTGTGCGTTTCTTATATTCTAAGTTTTTCAGTGCAACTCACTCATATACTATGTACTACACTGTGCGTTTCTTATATTCTAAGTTTTTCAGTGCAACTCACTCATATACTATGTACTACACTGTGCGTTTCTTATATTCTAAGATTTTCAGTGCAACTCACTCATATACTATGTACTACACGGTGCGTTTCTTATATTCTAAGTTTTTCAGTGCAACTCACTCATATACTATGTACTACACTGTGCGTTTCTTATATTCTAAGTTTTTCAGTGCAACTCACTCATATACTATGTACTACACTGTGCGTTTCTTAAATTCTAAGTTTTTCAGTGCAACTCACTCATATACTATGTACTACACTGTGTGTTTCTTAAATTCTAAGTTTTTCAGTGCAACTCACTCATATACTATGTACTACACTGTGCGTTTCTTATATTCTAAGTTTTTCAGTGCAACTCACTCATATACTATGTACTACACTGTGCGTTTCTTATATTCTAAGTTTTTCAGTGCAACTCACTCATATACTATGTACTACACTGTGCGTTTCTTATATTCTAAGTTTTTCAGTGCAACTCACTCATTTACTATGTACTACACTGTGCGTTTCTTATATTCTAAGTTTTTCAGTGAAACTCACTCATATACTATGTACTACACTGTGCGTTTCTTATATTCTAAGTTTTTCAGTGCAACTCACTCATATACTATGTACTACACTGTGCGTTTCTTATATTCTAAGTTTTTCAGTGCAACTCACTCATATACTATGTACTACACTGTGCGTTTCTTATATTCTAAGTTTTTCAGTGCAACTCACTCATATACTATGTACTACACTGTGCTTTTCTTATATTCTAAGTTTTTCAGTGCAACTCACTCATATACTATGTACTACACTGTGCGTTTCTTATATTCTAAGTTTTTCAGTGCAACTCACTCATATATTATGTACTACACTGTGCGTTTCTTATATTCTAAGTTTTTCAGTGCAACTCACTCATATACTATGTACTACACTGTGCGTTTCTTATATTCTAAGTTTTTCAGTGCAACTCACTCATATACTATGTACTACACTGTGCGTTTCTTATATTCTAAGTTTTTCAGTGCAACTCACTCATATACTATGTACTACACTGTGCATTTCGTGTAATGCGGGTTTTTCAGTAAATTCTAAGTTTTTCAGTGCGACTCACTCATATACTATGTACTACACTGTGCGTTTCTTATATTCTAAGTTTTTCAGTGCAACTCACTCATATACTATGTACTACACTGTGCGTTTCTTATATTCTAAGTTTTTCAGTGCAACTCACTCATATACTATGTACTACACTGTGCGTTTTTTATACTGTAAGTTTTTCAGTGCAACTCACTCATATACTATGTACTACACTGTGCGTTTCTTATATTCTAAGTTTTTCAGTGCAACTCACTCATATACTATGTACTACACTGTGCGTTTCTTATATTCTAAGATTTTCAGTGCAACTCACTCATATACTATGTACTACATGGTGCGTTTCTTATATTCTAAGTTTTTCAGTGCAACTCACTCATATACTATGTACTACACTGTGCGTTTCTTATATTCTAAGTTTTTCAGTGCAACTCACTCATATACTATGTACTACACTGTGCGTTTCTTAAATTCTAAGTTTTTCAGTGCAACTCACTCATATACTATGTACTACACTGTGTGTTTCTTAAATTCTAAGTTTTTCAGTGCAACTCACTCATATACTATGTACTACACTGTGCGTTTCTTATATTCTAAGTTTTTCAGTGCAACTCACTCATATACTATGTACTACACTGTGCGTTTCTTATATTCTAAGTTTTTCAGTGCAACTCACTCATATACTATGTACTACACTGTGCGTTTCTTATATTCTAAGTTTTTCAGTGCAACTCACTCATTTACTATGTACTACACTGTGCGTTTCTTATATTCTAAGTTTTTCAGTGAAACTCACTCATATACTATGTACTACACTGTGCGTTTCTTATATTCTAAGTTTTTCAGTGCAACTCACTCATATACTATGTACTACACTGTGCGTTTCTTATATTCTAAGTTTTTCAGTGCAACTCACTCATATACTATGTACTACACTGTGCGTTTCTTATATTCTAAGTTTTTCAGTGCAACTCACTCATATACTATGTACTACACTGTGCTTTTCTTATATTCTAAGTTTTTCAGTGCAACTCACTCATATACTATGTACTACACTGTGCGTTTCTTATATTCTAAGTTTTTCAGTGCAACTCACTCATATATTATGTACTACACTGTGCGTTTCTTATATTCTAAGTTTTTCAGTGCAACTCACTCATATACTATGTACTACACTGTGCGTTTCTTATATTCTAAGTTTTTCAGTGCAACTCACTCATATACTATGTACTACACTGTGCGTTTCTTATATTCTAAGTTTTTCAGTGCAACTCACTCATATACTATGTACTACACTGTGCATTTCGTGTAATGCGGGTTTTTCAGTAAATTCTAAGTTTTTCAGTGCGACTCACTCATATACTATGTACTACACTGTGCGTTTCTTATATTCTAAGTTTTTCAGTGCAACTCACTCATATACTATGTACTACACTGTGCGTTTCTTATATTCTAAGTTTTTCAGTGCAACTCACTCATATACTATGTACTACACTGTGCGTTTTTTATACTGTAAGTTTTTCAGTGCAACTCACTCATATACTTTGTACTATACTGTGCGTTTCTTATATTCTAAGTTTTTCAGTGCAACTCACTCATATACTATGTACTACACTGTGCGTTTCTTATATTCTAAGTTTTTCAGTGCAACTCACTCATATACTATTTACTACACTGTGCGTTTCTTATATTCTGAGTTTTTCAAGCAACTCACTCATATACTATGTACTACACTGTGCATTTCGTGTAATGCGGGTTTTTCAGTAAATTCTAAGTTTTTCAGTGCAACTCACTCATATACTATGTACTACACTGTGCGTTTCTTATATTCTAAGTTTTTCAGTGCAACTCACTCATATACTATGTACTACACTGTGCGTTTCTTATATTCTAAGTTTTTCAGTGCAACTCACTCATATACGATGTACTACACTGTGCGTTTCTTATATTCTAAGTTTTTCAGTGCAACTCACTCATATACTATGTACTACACTGTGCGTTTCTTATATTCTAAGTTTTTCAGTGCAACTCACTCATATACTATGTACTACACTGTGCGTTTCTTAAATTCTAAGTTTTTCAGTGCAACTCACTCATATACTATGTACTACACTGTGTGTTTCTTAAATTCTAAGTTTTTCAGTGCAACTCACTCATATACTATGTACTACGTGTGCGTTTCTTATATTCTACGTTTTTCAGTGCAACTCACTCATATACTATGTACTACACTGTGCGTTTCTTATATTCTAAGTTTTTCAGTGCAACTCACTCATATACTATGTACTACACTGTGCGTTTCTTATATTCTAAGTTTTTCAGTGCAACTCACTCATATACTATATACTACACTGTGCGTTTCTTAAATTCTAAGTTTTTCAGTGCAACTCACTCATATACTATGTACTACAATGTGCGTTTCTTATATTCTAAGTTTTTCAGTGCAACTCACTCATATACTATGTACTACACTGTGCGTTTCTTATATTCTAAGTTTTTCAGTGCAACTCACTCATATACTATGTACTACACTGTGCGTTTCTTATATTCTAAGTTTTTCAGTGCAACTCACTCATATACTATGTACTACACTGTGCGTTTCTTATATTCTAAGTTTTTCAGTGCAACTCACTCATATACTATGTACTACACTGTGCGTTTCTTATATTCTAAGTTTTTCAGTGCAACTCACTCATATACTATGTACTACACTGTGCGTTTCTTATATTCTAAGTTTTTCAGAGCAACTCACTCATATACTATGTACTACACTGTGCGTTTCTTATATTCTAAGTTTTTCAGTGCAACTCACTCATATACTATGTACTACACTGTGCGTTTCTTATATTCTAAGTTTTTCGTGCAACTCACTCATATACTATGTACTACACTGTGCGTTTCTTATATTCTAAGTTTTTCAGTGCAACTCACTCATATACTATGTACTACACTGTGCGTTTCTTATATTCTAAGTTTTTCAGTGCAACTCACTCATATACTATGTACTACACTGTGCGTTTCTTATATTCTAAGTTTTTCAGTGCAACTCACTCATATACTATGTACTACACTGTGCATTTCGTGTATTGCGGGTTTTTCAGTAAATTCTAAGTTTTTCAGTGCAACTCACTCATATACTATGTACTACACTGTGCGTTTCTTATATTCTAAGTTTTTCAGTGCAACTCACTCATATACTATGTACTACACTGTGCGTTTCTTATATTCTAAGTTTTTCAGTGCAACTCACTCATATACTATGTACTACACTGTGCGTTTCTTATATTCTAAGTTTTTCAGTGCAACTCACTCATATACAATGTACTACACTGTGCATTTCGTGTAATGCGGGTTTTTCAGTAAATTCTAACTTTTTCAGTGCAACTCACTCATATACTATGTACTACACTGTGCGTTTCTTATATTCTAAGTTTTTCAGTGCAACTCACTCATATACTATGTACTACACTGTGCGTTTCTTATATTCTAAGTTTTTCAGTGCAACTCACTCATATACTATGTACTACACTGTGCGTTTCTTATATTCTAAGTTTTTCAGTGCAACTCACTCATATACTATGTACTACACTGTGCGTTTCTTATATTCTAAGTTTTTCAGTGCAACTCACTCATATACTATGTACTACACTGTGCGTTTCTTATATTCTAAGTTTTTCAGTGCAACTCACTCATATACTATGTACTACACTGTGCATTTCGTGTAATGCGGGTTTTTTAGTAAATTCTAAGTTTTTCAGTGCAACTCACTCATATACTATGTACTACACTGTGCGTTTCTTATATTCTAAGTTTTTCAGTGCAACTCACTCATATACTATGTACTACACTGTGCGTTTCTTATATTCTAAGTTTTTCAGTGCAACTCACTCATATACGATGTACTACACTGTGCGTTTCTTATATTCTAAGTTTTTCAGTGCAACTCACTCATATACTATGTACTACACTGTGCGTTTCTTATATTCTAAGTTTTTCAGTGCAACTCACTCATATACTATGTACTACACTGTGCGTTTCTTAAATTCTAAGTTTTTCAGTGCAACTCACTCATATACTATGTACTACACTGTGTGTTTCTTAAATTCTAAGTTTTTCAGTGCAACTCACTCATATACTATGTACTACGTGTGCGTTTCTTATATTCTAAGTTTTTCAGTGCAACTCATTCATATACTATGTACTACACTGTGCGTTTCTTATATTCTAAGTTTTTCAGTGCAAATCACTCATATACTATGTACTACACTGTGCGTTTCTTATATTCTAAGTTTTTCAGTGCAACTCACTCATATACTATGTACTACACTGTGCGTTTCTTAAATTCTAAGTTTTTCAGTGCAACTCACTCATATACTATGTACTACAATGTGCGTTTCTTATATTCTAAGTTTTTCAGTGCAACTCACTCATATACTATGTACTACACTGTGCGTTTCTTATATTCTAAGTTTTTCATTCCAATCACTCATATACTATGTACTACACTGTGCGTTTCTTATATTCTAAGTTTTTCAGTGCAACTCACTCATATACTATGTACTACACTGTGCGTTTCTTATATTCTAAGTTTTTCAGTGCAACTCACTCATATACTATGAACTACACTGTGCTTTTCTTATATATAAAGTTTTTCAGTGCAACTCACTCATATACTATGTACTACACTGTGCGTTTCTTATATTCTAAGTTTTTCAGTGCAACTCACTCATATACTATGTACTACACTGTGCGTTTCTTATATTCTAAGTTTTTCGTTCAACTCACTCATATACTATGTACTACACTGTGCGTTTCTTATATTCTAAGTTTTTCAGTGCAACTCACTCATATACTATGTACTACACTGTGCGTTTCTTATATTCTAAGTTTTTCAGTGCAACTCACTCATATACTATGTACTACACTGTGCGTTTCTTATATTCTAAGTTTTTCAGTGCAACTCACTCATATACTATGTACTACACTGTGCATTTCGTGTATTGCGGGTTTTTCAGTAAATTCTAAGTTTTTCAGTGCAACTCACTCATATACTATGTACTACACTGTGCGTTTCTTATATTCTAAGTTTTTCAGTGCAACTCACTCATATACTATGTACTACACTGTGCGTTTCTTATATTCTAAGTTTTTCAGTGCAACTCACTAATATACTATGTACTACACTGTGCATTTCGTGTAATGCGGGTTTTTCAGTAAATTCTAAGTTTTTCAGTGCAACTCACTCATATACTATGTACTACACTGTGCGTTTCTTATATTCTAAGTTTTTCAGTGCAACTCACTCATATACTATGTACTACACTGTGCGTTTCTTATATTCTAAGTTTTTCAGTGCAACTCACTCATATACTATGTACTACACTGTGCTTTTCTTATATTCTAAGTTTTTCAGTGCAACTCACTCATATACTATGTACTACACTGTGCGTTTCTTATATTCTAAGTTTTTCAGTGCAACTCACTCATATATTATGTACTACACTGTGCGTTTCTTATATTCTAAGTTTTTCAGTGCAACTCACTCATATACTATGTACTACACTGTGCGTTTCTTATATTCTAAGTTTTTCAGTGCAACTCACTCATATACTATGTACTACACTGTGCGTTTCTTATATTCTAAGTTTTTCAGTGCAACTCACTCATATACTATGTACTACACTGTGCATTTCGTGTAATGCGGGTTTTTCAGTAAATTCTAAGTTTTTCAGTGCGACTCACTCATATACTATGTACTACACTGTGCGTTTCTTATATTCTAAGTTTTTCAGTGCAACTCACTCATATACTATGTACTACACTGTGCGTTTCTTATATTCTAAGTTTTTCAGTGCAACTCACTCATATACTATGTACTACACTGTGCGTTTTTTATACTGTAAGTTTTTCAGTGCAACTCACTCATATACTTTGTACTATACTGTGCGTTTCTTATATTCTAAGTTTTTCAGTGCAACTCACTCATATACTATGTACTACACTGTGCGTTTCTTATATTCTAAGTTTTTCAGTGCAACTCACTCATATACTATTTACTACACTGTGCGTTTCTTATATTCTGAGTTTTTCAAGCAACTCACTCATATACTATGTACTACACTGTGCATTTCGTGTAATGCGGGTTTTTCAGTAAATTCTAAGTTTTTCAGTGCAACTCACTCATATACTATGTACTACACTGTGCGTTTCTTATATTCTAAGTTTTTCAGTGCAACTCACTCATATACTATGTACTACACTGTGCGTTTCTTATATTCTAAGTTTTTCAGTGCAACTCACTCATATACGATGTACTACACTGTGGGTTTCTTATATTCTAAGTTTTTCAGTGCAACTCACTCATATACTATGTACTACACTGTGCGTTTCTTATATTCTAAGTTTTTCAGTGCAACTCACTCATATACTATGTACTACACTGTGCGTTTCTTAAATTCTAAGTTTTTCAGTGCAACTCACTCATATACTATGTACTACGTGTGCGTTTCTTATATTCTACGTTTTTCAGTGCAACTCACTCATATACTATGTACTACACTGTGCGTTTCTTATATTCTAAGTTTTTCAGTGCAACTCACTCATATACTATGTACTACACGGTGCGTTTCTTATATTCTAAGTTTTTCAGTGCAACTCACTCATATACTATGTACTACACTGTGCGTTTCTTAAATTCTAAGTTTTTCAGTGCAACTCACTCATATACTATGTACTACAATGTGCGTTTCTTATATTCTAAGTTTTTCAGTGCAACTCACTCATATACTATGTACTACACTGTGCGTTTCTTATATTCTAAGTTTTTCAGTGCAACTCACTCATATACTATGTACTACACTGTGCGTTTCTTATATTCTAAGTTTTTCAGTGCAACTCACTCATATACTATGTACTACACTGTGCGTTTCTTATATTCTAAGTTTTTCAGTGCAACTCACTCATATACTATGTACTACACTGTGCGTTTCTTATATTCTAAGTTTTTCAGTGCAACTCACTCATATACTATGTACTACACTGTGCGTTTCTTATATTCTAAGTTTTTCAGTGCAACTCACTCATATACTATGTACTACACTGTGCGTTTCTTATATTCTAAGTTTTTCAGTGCAACTCACTCATATACTATGTACTACACTGTGCGTTTCTTATATTCTAAGTTTTTCGTGCAACTCACTCATATACTATGTACTACACTGTGCGTTTCTTATATTCTAAGTTTTTCAGTGCAACTCACTCATATACTATGTACTACACTGTGCGTTTCTTATATTCTAAGTTTTTCAGTGCAACTCACTCATATACTATGTACTACACTGTGCGTTTCTTATATTCTAAGTTTTTCAGTGCAACTCACTCATATACTATGTACTACACTGTGCGTTTCTTATATTCTAAGTTTTTCGTGCAACTCACTCATATACTATGTACTACACTGTGCGTTTCTTATATTCTAAGTTTTTCAGTGCAACTCACTCATATACTATGTACTACACTGTGCGTTTCTTATATTCTAAGTTTTTCAGTGCAACTCACTCATATACTATGTACTACACTGTGCGTTTCTTATATTCTAAGTTTTTCAGTGCAACTCACTCATATACTATGTACTACACTGTGCATTTCGTGTATTGCGGGTTTTTCAGTAAATTCTAAGTTTTTCAGTGCAACTCACTCATATACTATGTACTACACTGTGCGTTTCTTATATTCTAAGTTTTTCAGTGCAACTCACTCATATACTATGTACTACACTGTGCGTTTCTTATATTCTAAGTTTTTCAGTGCAACTCACTCATATACTATGTACTACACTGTGCGTTTCTTATATTCTAAGTTTTTCAGTGCAACTCACTCATATACAATGTACTACACTGTGCATTTCGTGTAATGCGGGTTTTTCAGTAAATTCTAACTTTTTCAGTGCAACTCACTCATATACTATGTACTACACTGTGCGTTTCTTATATTCTAAGTTTTTCAGTGCAACTCACTCATATACTATGTACTACACTGTGCGTTTCTTATATTCTAAGTTTTTCAGTGCAACTCACTCATATACTATGTACTACACTGTGCGTTTCTTATATTCTAAGTTTTTCAGTGCAACTCACTCATATACTATGTACTACACTGTGCGTTTCTTATATTCTAAGTTTTTCAGTGCAACTCACTCATATACTATGTACTACACTGTGCGTTTCTTATATTCTAAGTTTTTCAGTGCAACTCACTCATATACTATGTACTACACTGTGCATTTCGTGTAATGCGGGTTTTTTAGTAAATTCTAAGTTTTTCAGTGCAACTCACTCATATACTATGTACTACACTGTGCGTTTTTTATACTGTAAGTTTTTCAGTGCAACTCACTCATATACTTTGTACTATACTGTGCGTTTCTTATATTCTAAGTTTTTCAGTGCAACTCACTCATATACTATGTACTACACTGTGCGTTTCTTATATTCTAAGTTTTTCAGTGCAACTCACTCATATACTATTTACTACACTGTGCGTTTCTTATATTCTGAGTTTTTCAAGCAACTCACTCATATACTATGTACTACACTGTGCATTTCGTGTAATGCGGGTTTTTCAGTAAATTCTAAGTTTTTCAGTGCAACTCACTCATATACTATGTACTACACTGTGCGTTTCTTATATTCTAAGTTTTTCAGTGCAACTCACTCATATACTATGTACTACACTGTGCGTTTCTTATATTCTAAGTTTTTCAGTGCAACTCACTCATATACGATGTACTACACTGTGGGTTTCTTATATTCTAAGTTTTTCAGTGCAACTCACTCATATACTATGTACTACACTGTGCGTTTCTTATATTCTAAGTTTTTCAGTGCAACTCACTCATATACTATGTACTACACTGTGCGTTTCTTAAATTCTAAGTTTTTCAGTGCAACTCACTCATATACTATGTACTACGTGTGCGTTTCTTATATTCTACGTTTTTCAGTGCAACTCACTCATATACTATGTACTACACTGTGCGTTTCTTATATTCTAAGTTTTTCAGTGCAACTCACTCATATACTATGTACTACACGGTGCGTTTCTTATATTCTAAGTTTTTCAGTGCAACTCACTCATATACTATGTACTACACTGTGCGTTTCTTAAATTCTAAGTTTTTCAGTGCAACTCACTCATATACTATGTACTACAATGTGCGTTTCTTATATTCTAAGTTTTTCAGTGCAACTCACTCATATACTATGTACTACACTGTGCGTTTCTTATATTCTAAGTTTTTCAGTGCAACTCACTCATATACTATGTACTACACTGTGCGTTTCTTATATTCTAAGTTTTTCAGTGCAACTCACTCATATACTATGTACTACACTGTGCGTTTCTTATATTCTAAGTTTTTCAGTGCAACTCACTCATATACTATGTACTACACTGTGCGTTTCTTATATTCTAAGTTTTTCAGTGCAACTCACTCATATACTATGTACTACACTGTGCGTTTCTTATATTCTAAGTTTTTCAGTGCAACTCACTCATATACTATGTACTACACTGTGCGTTTCTTATATTCTAAGTTTTTCAGTGCAACTCACTCATATACTATGTACTACACTGTGCGTTTCTTATATTCTAAGTTTTTCGTGCAACTCACTCATATACTATGTACTACACTGTGCGTTTCTTATATTCTAAGTTTTTCAGTGCAACTCACTCATATACTATGTACTACACTGTGCGTTTCTTATATTCTAAGTTTTTCAGTGCAACTCACTCATATACTATGTACTACACTGTGCGTTTCTTATATTCTAAGTTTTTCAGTGCAACTCACTCATATACTATGTACTACACTGTGCGTTTCTTATATTCTAAGTTTTTCGTGCAACTCACTCATATACTATGTACTACACTGTGCGTTTCTTATATTCTAAGTTTTTCAGTGCAACTCACTCATATACTATGTACTACACTGTGCGTTTCTTATATTCTAAGTTTTTCAGTGCAACTCACTCATATACTATGTACTACACTGTGCGTTTCTTATATTCTAAGTTTTTCAGTGCAACTCACTCATATACTATGTACTACACTGTGCATTTCGTGTATTGCGGGTTTTTCAGTAAATTCTAAGTTTTTCAGTGCAACTCACTCATATACTATGTACTACACTGTGCGTTTCTTATATTCTAAGTTTTTCAGTGCAACTCACTCATATACTATGTACTACACTGTGCGTTTCTTATATTCTAAGTTTTTCAGTGCAACTCACTCATATACTATGTACTACACTGTGCGTTTCTTATATTCTAAGTTTTTCAGTGCAACTCACTCATATACAATGTACTACACTGTGCATTTCGTGTAATGCGGGTTTTTCAGTAAATTCTAACTTTTTCAGTGCAACTCACTCATATACTATGTACTACACTGTGCGTTTCTTATATTCTAAGTTTTTCAGTGCAACTCACTCATATACTATGTACTACACTGTGCGTTTCTTATATTCTAAGTTTTTCAGTGCAACTCACTCATATACTATGTACTACACTGTGCGTTTCTTATATTCTAAGTTTTTCAGTGCAACTCACTCATATACTATGTACTACACTGTGCGTTTCTTATATTCTAAGTTTTTCAGTGCAACTCACTCATATACTATGTACTACACTGTGCGTTTCTTATATTCTAAGTTTTTCAGTGCAACTCACTCATATACTATGTACTACACTGTGCATTTCGTGTAATGCGGGTTTTTTAGTAAATTCTAAGTTTTTCAGTGCAACTCACTCATATACTATGTACTACACTGTGCGTTTCTTATATTCTAAGTTTTTCAGTGCAACTCACTCATATACTATGTACTACACTGTGCGTTTCTTATATTCTAAGTTTTTCAGTGCAACTCACTCATATACGATGTACTACACTGTGCGTTTCTTATATTCTAAGTTTTTCAGTGCAACTCACTCATATACTATGTACTACACTGTGCGTTTCTTATATTCTAAGTTTTTCAGTGCAACTCACTCATATACTATGTACTACACTGTGCGTTTCTTAAATTCTAAGTTTTTCAGTGCAACTCACTCATATACTATGTACTACACTGTGTGTTTCTTAAATTCTAAGTTTTTCAGTGCAACTCACTCATATACTATATACTACACTGTGCATTTCGTGTAATGCGGGTTTTTCAGTAAATTCTAAGTTTTTCAGTGCAACTCACTCATATACTATGTACTACACTGTGCGTTTCTTATATTCTAAGTTTTTCAGTGCAACTCACTCATATACTATGTACTACACTGTGCGTTTCTTATATTCTAAGTTTTTCAGTGCAACTCACTAATATACTATGTACTACACTGTGCATTTCGTGTAATGCGGGTTTTTCAGTAAATTCTAAGTTTTTCAGTGCAACTCACTCATATACTATGTACTACACTGTGCGTTTCTTATATTCTAAGTTTTTCAGTGCAACTCACTCATATACTATGTACTACACTGTGCGTTTCTTATATTCTAAGTTTTTCAGTGCAACTCACTCATATACTATGTACTACACTGTGCGTTTCTTATATTCTAAGTTTTTCAGTGCAACTCACTCATATACTATGTACTACACTGTGCGTTTCTTATATTCTAAGTTTTTCAGTGCAACTCACTCATATACAATGTACTACACTGTGCATTTCGTGTAATGCGGGTTTTTCAGTAAATTCTAAGTTTTTCAGTGCAACTCACTCATATACTATGTACTACACTGTGCGTTTCTTATATTCTAAGTTTTTCAGTGCAACTCACTCATATACTATGTACTACACTGTGCATTTCGTGTATTGCGGGTTTTTCAGTAAATTCTAAGTTTTTCAGTGCAACTCACTCATATACTATGTACTACACTGTGCGTTTCTTATATTCTAAGTTTTTCAGTGAAACTCACTCATATACTATGTACTACACTGTGCATTTCGTGTAATGCGGGTTTTTCAGTAAATTCTAAGTTTTTCAGTGCAACTCACTCATATACTATGTACTACACTCTGCGTTTCTTATATTCTAAGTTTTTCAGTGCATCTCACTCATATACTATGTACTACACTGTGCGTTTCTTATAATCTAAGTTTTTCAGTGCAACTCACTCATATACTATGTACTACACTCTGCGTTTCTTATATTCTAAGTTTTTCAGTGCAACTCACTCATATACTATGTACTACACTGTGCGTTTCTTAAATTCTAAGTTTTTCAGTGCAACTCACTCATATACTATGTACTACAATGTGCGTTTCTTATATTCTAAGTTTTTCAGTGCAACTCACTCATATACTATGTACTACACTGTGCGTTTCTTATATTCTAAGTTTTTCAGTGCAACTCACTCATATACTATGTACTACACTGTGCGTTTCTTATATTCTAAGTTTTTCAGTGCAACTCACTCATATACTATGTACTACACTGTGCGTTTCTTATATTCTAAGATTTTCAGTGCAACTCACTCATATACTATGTACTACACGGTGCGTTTCTTATATTCTAAGTTTTTCAGTGCAACTCACTCATATACTATGTACTACACTGTGCGTTTCTTATATTCTAAGTTTTTCAGTGCAACTCACTCATATACTATGTACTACACTGTGCGTTTCTTAAATTCTAAGTTTTTCAGTGCAACTCATTCATATACTATGTACTACACTGTGTGTTTCTTAAATTCTAAGTTTTTCAGTGCAACTCACTCATATACTATGTACTACACTGTGCGTTTTTATATTCTAAGTTTTTCAGTGCAACTCACTCATATACTATGTACTACACTGTGCGTTTCTTATATTCTAAGTTTTTCAGTGCAACTCACTCATATACTATGTACTACACTGTGCGTTTCTTATATTCACTCATATACTATGTACTACACTGTGCGTTTCTTATATTCTAAGTTTTTCAGTGCAACTCACTCATATACTATGTACTACACTGTGCGTTTCTTATATTCTAAGTTTTTCAGTGCAACTCACTCATATACTATGTACTACACTGTGCGTTTCTTATATTCTAAGTTTTTCAGTGCAACTCACTCATATACTATGTACTACACTCTGCGTTTCTTATATTCTAAGTTTTTCAGTGCAACTCACTCATATACTATGTACTACACTGTGCGTTTCTTATATTCTAAGTTTTTCAGTGCAACTCACTCATATATTATGTACTACACTGTGCGTTTCTTATATTCTAAGTTTTTCAGTGCAACTCACTCATATACTATGTACTACACTGTGCGTTTCTTATATTCTAAGTTTTTCAGTGCAACTCACTCATATACTATGTACTACACTGTGCGTTTCTTATATTCTAAGTTTTTCAGTGCAACTCACTCATATACTATGTACTACACTTTGCATTTCCTGTAATGCGGGTTTTTCAGTAAATTCTAAGTTTTTCAGTGCGACTCACTCATATACTATGTACTACACTGTGCGTTTCTTATATTCTAAGTTTTTCAGTGCAACTCACTCATATACTATGTACTACACTGTGCGTTTCTTATATTCTAAGTTTTTCAGTGCAACTCACTCATATACTATGTACTACACTGTGCGTTTTTTATACTGTAAGTTTTTCAGTGCAACTCACTCATATACTTTGTACTACACTGTGCGTTTCTTATATTCTTAGTTTTTCAGTGCAACTCACTCATATACTATGTACTACACTGTGCGTTTCTTATATTCTAAGTTTTTCAGTGCAACTCACTCATATACTATTTACTACACTATGCGTTTCTTATATTCTAAGTTTTTCAGTGCAACTCACTCATATACTATGTACTACACTGTGCATTTCGTGTATTGCGGGTTTTTCAGTAAATTCTAAGTTTTTCAGTGCAACTCACTCATATAATATGTACTACACTGTGCGTTTCTTATATTCTAAGTTTTTCAGTGCAACTCACTCATATACTATGTACTACACTGTGCGTTTCTTATATTCTAAGTTTTTCAGTGCAACTCACTCATATACTATGTACTACACTGTGCGTTTCTTATATTCTAAGTTTTTCAGTGCAACTCACTCATATACTATGTACTACACTGTGCGTTTCTTATATTCTAAGTTTTTCATTGCAACTCACTCATATACTATGTACTACACTGTGCATTTCGTGTAATGCGGGTTTTTCAGTAAATTCTAAGTTTTTCAGTGCAACTCACTCATATACTATGTACTACACTCTGCGTTTCTTATATTCTAAGTTTTTCAGTGCAACTCACTCATATACTATGTACTACACTGTGCGTTTCTTATATTCTAAGTTTTTCAGTGCAACTCACTCATATACTATGTACTACACTGTGCGTTTCTTATATTCTAAGTTTTTCAGTGCAACTCACTCATATACTATGTACTACACTGTGCGTTTCTTATATTCTAAGTTTTTCAGTGCAACTCACTCATATACTATGTACTACACTGTGCGTTTCTTATATTCTAAGTTTTTCAGTGCAACTCACTCATATACTATGTACTACACTGTGCGTTTCTTATATTCTAAGATTTTCAGTGCAACTCACTCATATACTATGTACTACACGGTGCGTTTCTTATATTCTAAGTTTTTCAGTGCAACTCACTCATATACTATGTACTACACTGTGCGTTTCTTATATTCTAAGTTTTTCAGTGCAACTCACTCATATACTATGTACTACACTGTGCGTTTCTTATATTCTAAGTTTTTCAGTGCAACTCACTCATATACTATGTACTACACTGTGCATTTCGTGTAATGCGGGTTTTTCAGTAAATTCTAAGTTTTTCAGTGCAACTCACTCATATACTATGTACTACACTGTGCATTTCGTGTAATTCGGGTTTTCAGTAAATTCTAAGTTTTTCAGTGCAACTCACTCATATACTACGTACTACACTGTGCGTTTCTTATATTCTAAGTTTTTCAGTGCAACTCACTCATATACTATGTACTACACTGTGCGTTTCTTATATTCTAAGTTTTTCAGTGCAACTCACTCATATACTATGTACTACACTGTGCGTTTCTTATATTCTAAGTTTTTCAGTGCAACTCACTCATATACTATGTACTACACTGTGCGTTTCTTATATTCTAAGTTTTTCAGTGCAACTCACTCATATACTATGTACTACACTGTGCGTTTCTTATATTCTAAGTTTTTCAGTGCAACTCACTCATATACTATGTACTACACTGTGCATTTCGTGTAATGCGGGTTTTTCAGTAAATTCTAAGTTTTTCAGTGCAACTCACTCATATACTATGTACTACACTCTGCGTTTCTTATATTCTAAGTTTTTCAGTGCAACTCACTCATATACTATGTACTACACTGTGCGTTTCTTATATTCTAAGTTTTTCAGTGCAACTCACTCATATACTATGTACTACACTGTGCGTTTCTTATATTCTAAGTTTTTCAGTGCAACTCACTCATATACTATGTACTACACTGTGCGTTTCTTATATTCTAAGTTTTTCAGTGCAACTCACTCATATACTATGTACTACACTGTGCGTTTCTTATATTCTAAGTTTTTCAGTGCAACTCACTCATATACTATGTACTACACTGTGCGTTTCTTATATTCTAAGATTTTCAGTGCAACTCACTCATATACTATGTACTACACGGTGCGTTTCTTATATTCTAAGTTTTTCAGTGCAACTCACTCATATACTATGTACTACACTGTGCGTTTCTTATATTCTAAGTTTTTCAGTGCAACTCACTCATATACTATGTACTACACTGTGCGTTTCTTATATTCTAAGTTTTTCAGTGCAACTCACTCATATACTATGTACTACACTGTGCGTTTCTTATATTCTAAGTTTTTCAGTGCAACTCACTCATATACTATGTACTACACTGTGCGTTTCTTATATTCTAAGTTTTTCAGTGCAACTCACTCATATACTATGTACTACACTGTGCATTTCGTGTAATGCGGGTTTTTCAGTAAATTCTAAGTTTTTCAGTGCAACTCACTCATATACTATGTACTACACTGTGCGTTTCTTATATTCTAAGTTTTTCAGAGCAACTCACTCATATACTATGTACTACACTGTGTGTTTCTTATATTCTAAGTTTTTCAGTGCAACTCACTCATATACTATGTACTACACGTTGCGTTTCTTATAATCTAAGTTTTTCAGTGCAACTCACTCATATACTATGTACTACACTGTGCGTTTCTTAAATTCTAAGTTTTTCAGTGTAACTCACTCATATACTATGTACTACAATGTGCGTTTCTTATAATCTAAGTTTTTCAGTGCAACTCACTCATATACTATGTACTACACTGTGTGTTTCTTATATTCTAAGTTTTTCAGTGCAACTCACTCATATACTATGTACTACACGTTGCGTTTCTTATAATCTAAGTTTTTCAGTGCAACTCACTCATATACTATGTACTACACTGTGCGTTTCTTATATTCTATGTTTTTCAGTGCAACTCACTCATATACTATGTACTACACTGTGCGTTTCTTATATTCTAAGTTTTTCAGTGCAACTCATTCATATACTATATACTACACTGTGCATTTCGTGTAATGCGGGTTTTTCAGTAAATTCTAAGTTTTTCAGTGCAACTCACTCATATACTATGTACTACACTGTGCGTTTCTTATATTCTAAGTTTTTCAGTGCAACTCACTCATATACTATGTACTACACTGTGCGTTTCTTATATTCTAAGATTTTCAGTGCAACTCACTCATATACTATGTACTACACGGTGCGTTTCTTATATTCTAAGTTTTTCAGTGCAACTCACTCATATACTATGTACTACACTGTGCGTTTCTTATATTCTAAGTTTTTCAGTGCAACTCACTCATATACTATGTACTACACTGTGCGTTTCTTATATTGTAAATTTTTCAGTGCAACTCACTCATATACTATGTACTACACTGTGCATTTCGTGTATTGCGGGTTTTTCAGTAAATTCTAAGTTTTTCAGTGCAACTCACTCATATACTATGTACTACACTGTGCGTTTCTTATATTCTAAGTTTTTCAGTGCAACTCACTCATATACTATGTACTACACTGTGCGTTTCTTATATTCTAAGTTTTTCAGTGCAACTCACTCATATACTATTTACTACACTGTGCGTTTCTTATATTCTAAGTTTTTCAGTGCAACTCACTCATATACTATGTACTACACTGTGCGTTTCTTATATTCTAAGTTTTTCAGTGCAACTCACTCATATACTATGTACTACACTGTGCATTTCGTGTAATGCGGGTTTTTCAGTAAATTCTAAGTTTTTCAGTGCAACTCACTCATATACTATGTACTACACTCTGCGTTTCTTATATTCTAAGTTTTTCAGTGCATCTCACTCATATACTATGTACTACACTGTGCGTTTCTTATAATCTAAGTTTTTCAGTGCAACTCACTCATATACTATGTACTACACTGTGCGTTTCTTATATTCTAAGTTTTTCAGTGCAACTCACTCATATACTATGTACTACACTGTGCATTTCTTAAATTCTAAGTTTTTCAGTGCAACTCACTCTTATGCTATGTACTACAATGTGCGTTTCTTATATTCTAAGTTTTTCAGTGCAACTCACTCATATACTATGTACTACACTGTGCGTTTCTTATATTCTAAGTTTTTCAGTGCAAGTCACTCATATACTATGTACTACACTGTGCGTTTCTTATATTCTAAGTTTTTCAGTGCAACTCACTCATATACTATGTACTACAATGTGCGTTTCTTATATTCTAAGTTTTTCAGTGCAACTCACTCATATACTATGTACTACACTGTGCGTTTCTTATATTCTAAGTTTTTCAGTGCAACTCACTCATATACTATGTACTACACTGTGCGTTTCTTATATTCTAAGTTTTTCAGTGCAACTCACTCATATACTATGTACTACACTGTGCGTTTCTTATATTCTAAGTTTTTCAGTGCAACTCACTCATATACTATGTACTACACTGTGCGTTTCTTAAATTCTAAGTTTTTCAGTGTAACTCACTCATATACTATGTACTACAATGTGCGTTTCTTATATTCTAAGTTTTTCAGTGCAACTCACTCATATACTATGTACTACACTGTGCGTTTCTTATATTCTATGTTTTTCAGTGCAACTCACTCATATACTATGTACTACACTGTGCGTTTCTTATATTCTAAGTTTTTCAGTGCAACTCATTCATATACTATATACTACACTGTGCATTTCGTGTAATGCGGGTTTTTCAGTAAATTCTAAGTTTTTCAGTGCAACTCACTCATATACTATGTACTACACTGTGCGTTTCTTATATTCTAAGTTTTTCAGTGCAACTCACTCATATACTATGTACTACACTGTGCGTTTCTTATATTCTAAGATTTTCAGTGCAACTCACTCATATACTATGTACTACACGGTGCGTTTCTTATATTCTAAGTTTTTCAGTGCAACTCACTCATATACTATGTACTACACTGTGCGTTTCTTATATTCTAAGTTTTTCAGTGCAACTCACTCATATACTATGTACTACACTGTGCGTTTCTTATATTCTAAATTTTTCAGTGCAACTCACTCATATACTATGTACTACACTGTGCATTTCGTGTATTGCGGGTTTTTCAGTAAATTCTAAGTTTTTCAGTGCAACTCACTCATATACTATGTACTACACTGTGCGTTTCTTATATTCTAAGTTTTTCAGTGTAACTCACTCATATACTATGTACTACACTGTGCGTTTCTTATATTCTAAGTTTTTCAGTGCAACTCACTCATATACTATTTACTACACTGTGCGTTTCTTATATTCTAAGTTTTTCAGTGCAACTCACTCATATACTATGTACTACACTGTGCGTTTCTTATATTCTAAGTTTTTCAGTGCAACTCACTCATATACTATGTACTACACTGTGCATTTCGTGTAATGCGGGTTTTTCAGTAAATTCTAAGTTTTTCAGTGCAACTCACTCATATACTATGTACTACACTCTGCGTTTCTTATATTCTAAGTTTTTCAGTGCATCTCACTCATATACTATGTACTACACTGTGCGTTTCTTATAATCTAAGTTTTTCAGTGCAACTCACTCATATACTATGTACTACACTGTGCGTTTCTTATATTCTAAGTTTTTCAGTGCAACTCACTCATATACTATGTACTACACTGTGCGTTTCTTAAATTCTAAGTTTTTCAGTGCAACTCACTCATATACTATGTACTACAATGTGCGTTTCTTATATTCTAAGTTTTTCAGTGCAACTCACTCATATACTATGTACTACACTGTGCGTTTCTTATATTCTAAGTTTTTCAGTGCAACTCACTCATATACTATGTACTACACTGTGCGTTTCTTATATTCTAAGTTTTTCAGTGCAACTCACTCATATACTATGTACTACACTGTGCGTTTCTTATATTCTAAGTTTTTCAGTGCAACTCACTCATATACTATGTACTACACTGTGCGTTTCTTATATTCTAAGATTTTCAGTGCAACTCACTCATATACTATGTACTACACAGTGCGTTTCTTATATTCTAAGTTTTTCAGTGCAACTCACTCATATACTATGTACTACACTGTGCGTTTCTTATATTCTAAGTTTTTCAGTGCAACTCACTCATATACTATGTACTACACTGTGCGTTTCTTATATTCTAAGTTTTTCAGTGCAACTCACTCATATACTATGTACTACACTGTGCGTTTCTTAAATTCTAAGTTGTTCAGTGTAACTCACTCATATACTATGTACTACAATGTGCGTTTCTTATATTCTAAGTTTTTCAGTGCAACTCACTCATATACTATGTACTACACTGTGCGTTTCTTATAATCTATGTTTTTCAGTGCAACTCACTCATATACTATGTACTACACTGTGCGTTTCTTATATTCTAAGTTTTTCAGTGCAACTCATTCATATACTATATACTACACTGTGCATTTCGTGTAATGCGGGTTTTTCAGTAAATTCTAAGTTTTTCAGTGCAACTCACTCATATACTATGTACTACACTGTGCGTTTCTTATATTCTAAGTTTTTCAGTGCAACTCACTCATATACTATGTACTACACTGTGCGTTTCTTATATTCTAAGATTTTCAGTGCAACTCACTCATATACTATGTACTACACGGTGCGTTTCTTATATTCTAAGTTTTTCAGTGCAACTCACTCATATACTATGTACTACACTGTGCGTTTCTTATATTCTAAGTTTTTCAGTGCAACTCACTCATATACTATGTACTACACTGTGCGTTTCTTATATTCTAAATTTTTCAGTGCAACTCACTCATATACTATGTACTACACTGTGCATTTCGTGTATTGCGGGTTTTTCAGTAAATTCTAAGTTTTTCAGTGCAACTCACTCATATACTATGTACTACACTGTGCGTTTCTTATATTCTAAGTTTTTCAGTGTAACTCACTCATATACTATGTACTACACTGTGCGTTTCTTATATTCTAAGTTTTTCAGTGCAACTCACTCATATACTATTTACTACACTGTGCGTTTCTTATATTCTAAGTTTTTCAGTGCAACTCACTCATATACTATGTACTACACTGTGCGTTTCTTATATTCTAAGTTTTTCAGTGCAACTCACTCATATACTATGTACTACACTGTGCATTTCGTGTAATGCGGGTTTTTCAGTAAATTCTAAGTTTTTCAGTGCAACTCACTCATATACTATGTACTACACTCTGCGTTTCTTATATTCTAAGTTTTTCAGTGCATCTCACTCATATACTATGTACTACACTGTGCGTTTCTTATAATCTAAGTTTTTCAGTGCAACTCACTCATATACTATGTACTACACTGTGCGTTTCTTATATTCTAAGTTTTTCAGTGCAACTCACTCATATACTATGTACTACACTGTGCGTTTCTTAAATTCTAAGTTTTTCAGTGCAACTCACTCATATACTATGTACTACAATGTGCGTTTCTTATATTCTAAGTTTTTCAGTGCAACTCACTCATATACTATGTACTACACTGTGCGTTTCTTATATTCTAAGTTTTTCCGTGCAACTCACTCATATACTATGTACTACACTGTGCGTTTCTTATATTCTAAGTTTTTCAGTGCAACTCACTCATATACTATGTACTACAATGTGCGTTTCTTATATTCTAAGTTTTTCAGTGCAACTCACTCATATACTATGTACTACACTGTGCGTTTCTTATATTCTAAGTTTTTCAGTGCAACTCACTCATATACTATGTACTACACTGTGCTTTTCTTATATTCTAAGTTTTTCAGTGCAACTCACTCATATACTATGTACTACACTGTGCGTTTCTTATATTCTAAGTTTTTCAGTGCAACTCACTCATATATTATGTACTACACTGTGCGTTTCTTATATTCTAAGTTTTTCAGTGCAACTCACTCATATACTATGTACTACACTGTGCGTTTCTTATATTCTAAGTTTTTCAGTGCAACTCACTCATATACTATGTACTACACTGTGCGTTTTTTATACTGTAAGTTTTTCAGTGCAACTCACTCATATACTTTGTACTACACTGTGCGTTTCTTATATTCTAAGTTTTTCAGTGCAACTCACTCATATACTATGTACTCCAGTGTGCGTTTCTTATATTCTAAGTTTTTCAGTGCAACTCACTCATATACTATTTACTACACTGTGCGTTTCTTATATTCTAAGTTTTTCAGTGCAACTCACTCATATACTATGTACTACACTGTGTGTTTCTTATATTCTAAGTTTTTCAGTGCAACTCACTCATATACGATGTACTACACTGTGCGTTTCTTATATTCTAAGTTTTTCAGTGCAACTCACTCATATACAATGTACTACACTGTGCATTTCGTGTAATGCGGGTTTTTCAGTAAATTCTAAGTTTTTCAGTGCAACTCACTCATATACTATGTACTACACTGTGCGTTTCTTATATTCTAAGTTTTTCAGTGCAACTCACTCATATACTATGTACTACACTGTGCGTTTTTTATATTCTAAGTTTTTCAGTGCAACTCACTCATATACTATGTACTACACTGTGCGTTTCTTATATTCTAAGTTTTTCAGTGCAACTCACTCATATACTATGTACTACACTGTGCGTTTCTTATATTCTAAGTTTTTCAGTGCAACTCACTCATATACTATGTACTACACTGTGCGTTTCTTATATTCTAAGTTTTTCAGTGCAACTCACTCATATACTATGTACTACACTGTGCAATTCGTGTAATGCGGGTTTTTCAGTAAATTCTAAGTTTTTCAGTGCAACTCACTCATATACTATGTACTACACTCTGCGTTTCTTATATTCTAAGTTTTTCAGTGCAACTCACTCATATACTATGTACTACACTGTGCGTTTCTTATATTCTAAGTTTTTCAGTGCAACTCACTCATATACTATGTACTACACTGTGCGTTTCTTATATTCTAAGTTTTTCAGTGCAACTCACTCATATACTATGTACTACACTGTGCGTTTCTTATATTCTAAGTTTTTCAGTGCAACTCACTCATATACTATGTACTACACTGTGCGTTTCTTATATTCTAAGTTTTTTAGTGCAACTCACTCATATACTATGTACTACACGGTGCGTTTCTTATATTCTAAGTTTTTCAGTGCAACTCACTCATATACTATGTACTACACTGTGCGTTTCTTATATTCTAAGTTTTTCAGTGCAACTCACTCATATACTATGTACTACACTGTGCGTTTCTTATATTCTAAGTTTTTCAGTGCAACTCACTCATATACTATGTACTACACTGTGCATTTCGTGTAATGCGGGTTTTTCAGTAAATTCTAAGTTTTTCAGTGCAACTCACTCATATACTATGTACTACACTCTGCGTTTCTTATATTCTAAGTTTTTCAGTGCAACTCACTCATATACTATGTACTACACTGTGCGTTTCTTATATTCTAAGTTTTTCAGTGCAACTCACTCATATACTATGTACTACACTGTGCGTTTCTTAAATTCTAAGTTTTTCAGTGCAACTCACTCATATACTATGTACTACACTGTGCGTTTCTTATATTCTAAGTTTTTCAGTGCAACTCACTCATATACTATGTACTACACTGTGCGTTTCTTATATTCTAAGTTTTTCAGTGCAACTCACTCATATACGATGTACTACACTGTGCGTTTCTTATATTCTAAGTTTTTAGTGCAACTCACTCATATACAATGTACTACACTGTGCATTTCGTGTAATGCGGGTTTTTCAGTAAATTCTATGTTTTTCAGTGCAACTCACTCATATACTATGTACTACACTGTGCGTTTCTTATATTCTAAGTTTTTCAGTGCAACTCACTCATATACTATGTACTACACTGTGCTTTTCTTATATTCTAAGTTTTTCAGTGCAACTCACTCATATACTATGTACTACACTGTGCGTTTCTTATATTCTAAGTTTTTCAGTGCAACTCACTCATATACTATGTACTACACTGTGCGTTTCTTATATTCTAAGATTTTCAGTGCAACTCACTCATATACTATGTACTACACGGTGCGTTTCTTATATTCTAAGTTTTTCAGTGCAACTCACTCATATACTATGTACTACACTGTGCGTTTCTTATATTCTAAGTTTTTCAGTGCAACTCACTCATATACTATGTACTACACTGTGCGTTTCTTATATTCTAAATTTTTCAGTGCAACTCACTCATATACTATGTACTACACTGTGCATTTCGTGTATTGAGGGTTTTTCAGTAAATTCTAAGTTTTTCAGTGCAACTCACTCATATACTATGTACTACACTGTGCGTTTCTTATATTCTAAGTTTTTCAGTGCAACTCACTCATATACGATGTACTACACTGTGCGTTTCTTATATTCTAAGTTTTTCAGTGCAACTCACTCATATACTATGTACTACACTGTGCGTTTCTTATATTCTAAGTTTTTCAGTGCAACTCACTCATATACTATGTACTACACTGTGCGTTTCTTATATTCTAAGTTTTTCAGTGCAACTCACTCATATACTATGTACTACACTGTGCATTTCGTGTAATGCGGGTTTTTCAGTAAATTCTAAGTTTTTCAGTGCAACTCACTCATATACTATGTACTACACTGTGCGTTTCTTATATTCTAAGTTTTTCAGTGCATCTCACTCATATACTATGTACTACACTGTGCGTTTCTTATAATCTAAGTTTTTCAGTGCAACTCACTCATATACTATGTACTACACTGTGCGTTTCTTATATTCTAAGTTTTTCAGTGCAACTCACTCATATACTATGTACTACACTGTGCGTTTCTTAAATTCTAAGTTTTTCAGTGCAACTCACTCATATACTATGTACTACAATGTGCGTTTCATATATTCTAAGTTTTTCAGTGCAACTCACTCATATACTATGTACTACACTGTGCGTTTCTTATATTCTAAGTTTTTCAGTGCAACTCACTCATATACTATGTACTACACTGTGCGTTTCTTATATTCTAAGTTTTTCAGTGCAACTCACTCATATACTATGTACTACAATGTGCGTTTCTTATATTCTAAGTTTTTCAGTGCAACTCACTCATATACTATGTACTACACTGTGCGTTTCTTATATTCTAAGTTTTTTAGTGCAACTCACTCATATACTATGTACTACACTGTGCTTTTCTTATATTCTAAGTTTTTCAGTGCAACTCACTCATATACTATGTACTACACTGTGCGTTTCTTATATTCTAAGTTTTTCAGTGCAACTCACTCATATATTATGTACTACACTGTGCGTTTCTTATATTCTAAGTTTTTCAGTGCAACTCACTCATATACTATGTACTACACTGTGCGTTTCTTATATTCTAAGTTTTTCAGTGCAACTCACTCATATACTATGTACTACACTGTGCGTTTCTTATATTCTAAGTTTTTCAGTGCAACTCACTCATATACTATGTACTACACTGTGCATTTCGTGTAATGCGGGTTTTTCAGTAAATTCTAAGTTTTTCAGTGCGACTCACTCATATACTATGTACTACACTGTGCGTTTCTATATTCTAAGTTTTTCAGTGCAACTCACTCATATACTATGTACTACACTGTGCGTTTCTTATATTCTAAGTTTTTCAGTGCAACTCACTCATATACTATGTACTACACTGTGCGTTTTTTATACTGTAAGTTTTTCAGTGCAACTCACTCATATACTTTGTACTACACTGTGCGTTTCTTATATTCTAAGTTTTTCAGTGCAACTCACTCATATACTATGTACTACAGTGTGCGTTTCTTATATTCTAAGTTTTTCAGTGCAACTCACTCATATACTATTTACTACACTGTGCGTTTCTTATATTCTAAGTTTTTCAGTGCAACTCACTCATATATTATGTACTACACTGTGCGTTTCTTATATTCTAAGTTTTTCAGTGCAACTCACTCATATACTATGTACTACACTGTGCGTTTCTTATATTCTAAGTTTTTCAGTGCAACTCACTCATATACTATGTACTACACTGTGCGTTTTTTATACTGTAAGTTTTTCAGTGCAACTCACTCATATACTTTGTACTACACTGTGCGTTTCTTATATTCTAAGTTTTTCAGTGCAACTCACTCATATACTATGTACTACAGTGTGCGTTTCTTATATTCTAAGTTTTTCAGTGCAACTCACTCATATACTATTTACTACACTGTGCGTTTCTTATATTCTAAGTTTTTCAGTGCAACTCACTCATATACTATGTACTACACTGTGCATTTCGTGTAATGCGGGTTTTTCAGTAAATTCTAAGTTTTTCAGTGCAACTCACTCATATACTATGTACTACACTGTGCGTTTCTTATATTCTAAGTTTTTCAGTGCAACTCACTCATATACTATGTACTACACTGTGTGTTTCTTATATTCTAAGTTTTTCAGTGCAACTCACTCATATACGATGTACTACACTGTGCGTTTCTTATATTCTAAGTTTTTCAGTGCAACTCACTCATATACAATGTACTACACTGTGCATTTCGTGTAATGCGGGTTTTTCAGTAAATTCTAAGTTTTTCAGTGCAACTCACTCATATACTATGTACTACACTGTGCGTTTCTTATATTCTAAGTTTTTCAGTGCAACTCACTCATATACTATGTACTACACTGTGCGTTTTTTATATTCTAAGTTTTTCAGTGCAACTCACTCATATACTATGTACTACACTGTGCGTTTCTTATATTCTAAGTTTTTCAGTGCAACTCACTCATATACTATGTACTACACTGTGCGTTTCTTATATTCTAAGTTTTTCAGTGCAACTCACTCATATACTATGTACTACACTGTGCGTTTCTTATATTCTAAGTTTTTCAGTGCAACTCACTCATATACTATGTACTACACTGTGCAATTCGTGTAATGCGGGTTTTTCAGTAAATTCTAAGTTTTTCAGTGCAACTCACTCATATACTATGTACTACACTCTGCGTTTCTTATATTCTAAGTTTTTCAGTGCAACTCACTCATATACTATGTACTACACTGTGCGTTTCTTATATTCTAAGTTTTTCAGTGCAACTCACTCATATACTATGTACTACACTGTGCGTTTCTTATATTCTAAGTTTTTCAGTGCAACTCACTCATATACTATGTACTACACTGTGCGTTTCTTATATTCTAAGTTTTTCAGTGCAACTCACTCATATACTATGTACTACACTGTGCGTTTCTTATATTCTAAGATTTTCAGTGCAACTCACTCATATACTATGTACTACACGGTGCGTTTCTTATATTCTAAGTTTTTCAGTGCAACTCACTCATATACTATGTACTACACTGTGCGTTTCTTATATTCTAAGTTTTTCAGTGCAACTCACTCATATACTATGTACTACACTGTGCGTTTCTTATATTCTAAGTTTTTCAGTGCAACTCACTCATATACTATGTACTACACTGTGCATTTCGTGTAATGCGGGTTTTTCAGTAAATTCTAAGTTTTTCAGTGCAACTCACTCATATACTATGTACTACACTCTGCGTTTCTTATATTCTAAGTTTTTCAGTGCAACTCACTCATATACTATGTACTACACTGTGCGTTTCTTATATTCTAAGTTTTTCAGTGCAACTCACTCATATACTATGTACTACACTGTGCGTTTCTTAAATTCTAAGTTTTTCAGTGCAACTCACTCATATACTATGTACTACACTGTGCGTTTCTTATATTCTAAGTTTTTCAGTGCAACTCACTCATATACTATGTACTACACTGTGCGTTTTTTATATTCTAAGTTTTTCAGTGCAACTCACTCATATACTATGTACTACACTGTGCGTTTCTTATATTCTAAGTTTTTCAGTGCAACTCACTCATATACTATGTACTACACTGTGCGTTTCTTATATTCTAAGTTTTTCAGTGCAACTCACTCATATACTATGTACTACACTGTGCGTTTCTTATATTCTAAGTTTTTCAGTGCAACTCACTCATATACTATGTACTACACTGTGCAATTCGTGTAATGCGGGTTTTTCAGTAAATTCTAAGTTTTTCAGTGCAACTCACTCATATACTATGTACTACACTCTGCGTTTCTTATATTCTAAGTTTTTCAGTGCAACTCACTCATATACTATGTACTACACTGTGCGTTTCTTATATTCTAAGTTTTTCAGTGCAACTCACTCATATACTATGTACGACACTGTGCGTTTCTTATATTCTAAGTTTTTCAGTGCAACTCACTCATATACTATGTACTACACTGTGCGTTTCTTATATTCTAAGTTTTTCAGTGCAACTCACTCATATACTATGTACTACACTGTGCGTTTCTTATATTCTAAGATTTTCAGTGCAACTCACTCATATACTATGTACTACACGGTGCGTTTCTTATATTCTAAGTTTTTCAGTGCAACTCACTCATATACTATGTACTACACTGTGCGTTTCTTATATTCTAAGTTTTTCAGTGCAACTCACTCATATACTATGTACTACACTGTGCGTTTCTTATATTCTAAGTTTTTCAGTGCAACTCACTCATATACTATGTACTACACTGTGCATTTCGTGTAATGCGGGTTTTTCAGTAAATTCTAAGTTTTTCAGTGCAACTCACTCATATACTATGTACTACACTCTGCGTTTCTTATATTCTAAGTTTTTCAGTGCAACTCACTCATATACTATGTACTACACTGTGCGTTTCTTATATTCTAAGTTTTTCAGTGCAACTCACTCATATACTATGTACTACACTGTGCGTTTCTTAAATTCTAAGTTTTTCAGTGCAACTCACTCATATACTATGTACTACACTGTGCGTTTCTTATATTCTAAGTTTTTCAGTGCAACTCACTCATATACTATGTACTACACTGTGCGTTTCTTATATTCTAAGTTTTTCAGTGCAACTCACTCATATACGATGTACTACACTGTGCGTTTCTTATATTCTAAGTTTTTAGTGCAACTCACTCATATACAATGTACTACACTGTGCATTTCGTGTAATGCGGGTTTTTCAGTAAATTCTATGTTTTTCAGTGCAACTCACTCATATACTATGTACTACACTGTGCGTTTCTTATATTCTAAGTTTTTCAGTGCAACTCACTCATATACTATGTACTACACTGTGCTTTTCTTATATTCTAAGTTTTTCAGTACAACTCACTCATATACTATGTACTACACTGTGCGTTTCTTATATTCTAAGTTTTTCAGTGCAACTCACTCATATACTATGTACTACACTGTGCGTTTCTTATATTCTAAGTTTTTCAGTGCAACTCACTCATATACTATGTACTACACTGTGCGTTTCTTATATTCTAAGTTTTTCAGTGCAACTCACTCATATACTATATACTACACTGTGCATTTCTTGTAATGCGGGTTTTTCAGTAAATTCTAAGTTTTTCAGTGCAACTCACTCATATACTATGTACTACACTGTGCGTTTCTTATATTCTAAGTTTTTCAGTGCAACTCACTCATATACTATGTACTACACTGTGCGTTTCTTATATTCTAAGATTTTCAGTGCAACTCACTCATATACTATGTACTACACGGTGCGTTTCTTATATTCTAAGTTTTTCAGTGCAACTCACTCATATACTATGTACTACACTGTGCGTTTCTTATATTCTAAGTTTTTCAGTGCAACTCACTCATATACTATGTACTACACTGTGCGTTTCTTATATTCTAAATTTTTCAGTGCAACTCACTCATATACTATGTACTACACTGTGCATTTCGTGTATTGAGGGTTTTTCAGTAAATTCTAAGTTTTTCAGTGCAACTCACTCATATACTATGTACTACACTGTGCGTTTCTTATATTCTAAGTTTTTCAGTGCAACTCACTCATATACGATGTACTACACTGTGCGTTTCTTATATTCTAAGTTTTTCAGTGCAACTCACTCATATACTATGTACTACACTGTGCGTTTCTTATATTCTAAGTTTTTCAGTGCAACTCACTCATATACTATGTACTACACTGTGCGTTTCTTATATTCTAAGTTTTTCAGTGCAACTCACTCATATACTATGTACTACACTGTGCATTTCGTGTAATGCGGGTTTTTCAGTAAATTCTAAGTTTTTCAGTGCAACTCACTCATATACTATGTACTACACTGTGCGTTTCTTATATTCTAAGTTTTTCAGTGCATCTCACTCATATACTATGTACTACACTGTGCGTTTCTTATAATCTAAGTTTTTCAGTGCAACTCACTCATATACTATGTACTACACTGTGCGTTTCTTATATTCTAAGTTTTTCAGTGCAACTCACTCATATACTATGTACTACACTGTGCGTTTCTTAAATTCTAAGTTTTTCAGTGCAACTCACTCATATACTATGTACTACAATGTGCGTTTCATATATTCTAAGTTTTTCAGTGCAACTCACTCATATACTATGTACTACACTGTGCGTTTCTTATATTCTAAGTTTTTCAGTGCAACTCACTCATATACTATGTACTACACTGTGCGTTTCTTATATTCTAAGTTTTTCAGTGCAACTCACTCATATACTATGTACTACAATGTGCGTTTCTTATATTCTAAGTTTTTCAGTGCAACTCACTCATATACTATGTACTACACTGTGCGTTTCTTATATTCTAAGTTTTTTAGTGCAACTCACTCATATACTATGTACTACACTGTGCTTTTCTTATATTCTAAGTTTTTCAGTGCAACTCACTCATATACTATGTACTACACTGTGCGTTTCTTATATTCTAAGTTTTTCAGTGCAACTCACTCATATATTATGTACTACACTGTGCGTTTCTTATATTCTAAGTTTTTCAGTGCAACTCACTCATATACTATGTACTACACTGTGCGTTTCTTATATTCTAAGTTTTTCAGTGCAACTCACTCATATACTATGTACTACACTGTGCGTTTCTTATATTCTAAGTTTTTCAGTGCAACTCACTCATATACTATGTACTACACTGTGCATTTCGTGTAATGCGGGTTTTTCAGTAAATTCTAAGTTTTTCAGTGCGACTCACTCATATACTATGTACTACACTGTGCGTTTCTATATTCTAAGTTTTTCAGTGCAACTCACTCATATACTATGTACTACACTGTGCGTTTCTTATATTCTAAGTTTTTCAGTGCAACTCACTCATATACTATGTACTACACTGTGCGTTTTTTATACTGTAAGTTTTTCAGTGCAACTCACTCATATACTTTGTACTACACTGTGCGTTTCTTATATTCTAAGTTTTTCAGTGCAACTCACTCATATACTATGTACTACAGTGTGCGTTTCTTATATTCTAAGTTTTTCAGTGCAACTCACTCATATACTATTTACTACACTGTGCGTTTCTTATATTCTAAGTTTTTCAGTGCAACTCACTCATATACTATGTACTACACTGTGCATTTCGTGTAATGCGGGTTTTTCAGTAAATTCTAAGTTATTCAGTGCAACTCACTCATATACTATGTACTACACTGTGCGTTTCTTATATTCTAAGTTTTTCAGTGCAACTCACTCATATACTATGTACTACACTGTGCGTTTCTTATATTCTAAGTTTTTCAGTGCAACTCACTCATATACGATGTACTACACTGTGCGTTTCTTATATTCTAAGTTTTTCAGTGCAACTCACTCATATACAATGTACTACACTGTGCATTTCGTGTAATGCGGGTTTTTCAGTAAATTCTAAGTTTTTCAGTGCAACTCACTCATATACTATGTACTACACTGTGCGTTTCTTATATTCTAAGTTTTTCAGTGCAACTCACTCATATACTATGTACTACACTGTGCGTTTCTTAAATTCTAAGTTTTTCAGTGCAACTCACTCATATACTATGTACTACAATGTGCGTTTCTTATATTCTAAGTTTTTCAGTGCAACTCACTCATATACTATGTACTACACTGTGCGTTTCTTATATTCTAAGTTTTTCAGTGCAACTCACTCATATACTATGTACTACACTGTGCGTTTCTTATATTCTAAGTTTTTCAGTGCAACTCACTCATATACTTTGTACTACACTGTGCGTTTCTTATATTCTAAGTTTTTCAGTGCAACTCACTCATATACTATGTACTACACTGTGCGTTTCTTATATTCTAAGTTTTTCAGTGCAACTCACTCATATACTATGTACTACACTGTGCGTTTCTTATATTCTAAGTTTTTCAGTGCAACTCACTCATATACTATGTACTACACTGTGCGTTTCTTATATTCTAAGTTTTTCAGTGCAACTCACTCATATACTATGTACTACACTGTGCGTTTCTTATATTCTAAGTTTTTCAGTGCAACTCACTCATATACTATGTACTACACTGTGCGTTTCTAATATTCTAAGTTTTTCAGTGCAACTCACTCATATACTATGTACTACACTGTGCGTTTCTTAAATTCTAAGTTTTTCAGTGCTACTCACTCATATACTATGTACTACACTGTGCGTTTCTTATATTCTAAGTTTTTCAGTGCAACTCACTCATATACTATGTACTACACTGTGCGTTTCTTATATTCTAAGTTTTTCAGTGCAACTCACTCATATACTATGTACTACACTGTGCATTTCGTGTAATGCGGGTTGTTCAGTAAATTCTAAGTTTTTCAGTGCAACTCACTCATATACTATGTACTACACTGTGCGTTTCTTATATTCTAAGTTTTTCAGTGCAACTCACTCATATGCTATGTACTACACTGTGCGTTTCTTATATTCTAAGTTTTTCAGTGCAACTCACACATATACTATGTACTACACTGTGCATTTCGTGTAATGCGGGTTTTTCAGTAAATTCTAAGTTTTTCAGTGCAACTCACTCATATACTATGTACTACACTGTGCGTTTCTTATATTCTAAGTTTTTCAGTGCAACTCACTCATATACTATGTACTACACTGTGCGTTTCTTATATTCTAAGTTTTTCAGTGCAACTCACTCATATACTATGTACTACACTGTGCGTTTCTTAAATTCTAAGTTTTCCGTGCATCTCACTCATATACTATGTACTACACTGTGCGTTTCTTATATTCTAAGTTTTTCAGTGCAACTCACTCATATACTATGTACTACACTGTGCGTTTCTTATATTCTAAGTTTTTCAGTGCAACTCACTCATATACTATGTACTACACTGTGCGTTTCTTATATTCAAAGTTTATCAGTGCAACTCACTCATATACTATGTACTACACTGTGCGTTTCTTATATTCTAAGTTTTTCAGTGCAACTCACTCATATACTATGTACTACACTGTGCGTTTCTTATATTCTAAATTTTTCAGTGCAACTCTCTTATATACTATGTATTACACTGTGCGTTTCTTATATTCTAAGTTTTTCAGTGCAACTCACTCATATTCTTTGTACTACACTGTGCTTTTCTTATATTCTAAGTTTTTCAGTGCAACTCACTCATATACTATGTACTACACTGTGCGTTTCTTATATTCTAAGTTTTTCAGTGCAACTCACTCATATACTATGTACTACACTGTGCGTTTCTTATATTCTAAGTTTTTCAGTGCAACTCACTCATATACTATGTACTACACTGTGCGTTTCTTATATTCTAAGTTTTTCAGTGCAACTCACTCATATACTATGTACTACACTGTGCGTTTCTTATATTCTAAGTTTTTCAGTGCAACTCACTCATATACTATGTACTACACTGTGCGTTTCTTATATTCTAAGTTTTTCAGTGCAACTCACTCATATACTATGTACTACACTGTGCGTTTCTTATATTCTAAGTTTTTCAGTGCAACTCACTCATATACTATGTACTACACTGTGCGTTTCTTATATTCTAAGTTTTTCAGTGCAACTCACTCATATACTATGTACTACACTGTGCGTTTCTTATATTCTAAGTTTTTCAGTGCAACTCACTCATATACTATGTACTACACTGTGCGTTTCTTATATTCTAAGTTTTTCAGTGCAACTCACTCATATAGTATGTACTACACTGTGCGTTTCTTAAATTCTAAGTTTTTCAGTGCAACTCACTCATATACTATGTACTACACTGTGCGTTTCTTATATTCTAAGTTTTTCAGTGCAACTCTCTTATATACTATGTATTACACTGTGCGTTTCTTATATTCTAAGTTTTTCAGTGCAACTCACTCATATACTTTTTACTACACTGTGCTTTTCTTATATTCTAAGTTTTTCAGTGCAACTCACTCATATACTATGTACTACACTGTGCGTTTCTTATATTCTAAGTTTTTCAGTGCAACTCACTCATATACTATGTACTACACTGTGCGTTTCTTATATTCTAAGTTTTTCAGTGCAACTCACTCATATACTATGTACTACACTGTGCGTTTCTAATATTCTAAGTTTTTCAGTGCAACTCACTCATATACTATGTACTACACTGTGCGTTTCTTAAATTCTAAGTTTTTCAGTGCTACTCACTCATATACTATGTACTACACTGTGCGTTTCTTATATTCTAAGTTTTTCAGTGCAACTCACTCATATACTATGTACTACACTGTGCGTTTCTTATATTCTAAGTTTTTCAGTGCAACTCACTCATATACTATGTACTACACTGTGCATTTCGTGTAATGCGGGTTGTTCAGTAAATTCTAAGTTTTTCAGTGCAACTCACTCATATACTATGTACTACACTGTGCGTTTCTTATATTCTAAGTTTTTCAGTGCAACTCACTCATATGCTATGTACTACACTGTGCGTTTCTTATATTCTAAGTTTTTCAGTGCAACTCACACATATACTATGTACTACACTGTGCATTTCGTGTAATGCGGGTTTTTCAGTAAATTCTAAGTTTTTCAGTGCAACTCACTCATATACTATGTACTACACTGTGCGTTTCTTATATTCTAAGTTTTTCAGTGCAACTCACTCATATACTATGTACTACACTGTGCGTTTCTTATATTCTAAGTTTTTCAGTGCAACTCACTCATATACTATGTACTACACTGTGCGTTTCTTAAATTCTAAGTTTTCCGTGCATCTCACTCATATACTATGTACTACACTGTGCGTTTCTTATATTCTAAGTTTTTCAGTGCAACTCACTCATATACTATGTACTACACTGTGCGTTTCTTATATTCTAAGTTTTTCAGTGCAACTCACTCATATACTATGTACTACACTGTGCGTTTCTTATATTCAAAGTTTATCAGTGCAACTCACTCATATACTATGTACTACACTGTGCGTTTCTTATATTCTAAGTTTTTCAGTGCAACTCACTCATATACTATGTACTACACTGTGCGTTTCTTATATTCTAAATTTTTCAGTGCAACTCTCTTATATACTATGTATTACACTGTGCGTTTCTTATATTCTAAGTTTTTCAGTGCAACTCACTCATATTCTTTGTACTACACTGTGCTTTTCTTATATTCTAAGTTTTTCAGTGCAACTCACTCATATACTATGTACTACACTGTGCGTTTCTTATATTCTAAGTTTTTCAGTGCAACTCACTCATATACTATGTACTACACTGTGCGTTTCTTATATTCTAAGTTTTTCAGTGCAACTCACTCATATACTATGTACTACACTGTGCGTTTCTTATATTCTAAGTTTTTCAGTGCAACTCACTCATATACTATGTACTACACTGTGCGTTTCTTATATTCTAAGTTTTTCAGTGCAACTCACTCATATACTATGTACTACACTGTGCGTTTCTTATATTCTAAGTTTTTCAGTGCAACTCACTCATATACTATGTACTACACTGTGCGTTTCTTATATTCTAAGTTTTTCAGTGCAACTCACTCATATACTATGTACTACACTGTGCGTTTCTTATATTCTAAGTTTTTCAGTGCAACTCACTCATATACTATGTACTACACTGTGCGTTTCTTATATTCTAAGTTTTTCAGTGCAACTCACTCATATACTATGTACTACACTGTGCGTTTCTTATATTCTAAGTTTTTCAGTGCAACTCACTCATATAGTATGTACTACACTGTGCGTTTCTTAAATTCTAAGTTTTTCAGTGCAACTCACTCATATACTATGTACTACACTGTGCGTTTCTTATATTCTAAGTTTTTCAGTGCAACTCTCTTATATACTATGTATTACACTGTGCGTTTCTTATATTCTAAGTTTTTCAGTGCAACTCACTCATATACTTTTTACTACACTGTGCTTTTCTTATATTCTAAGTTTTTCAGTGCAACTCACTCATATACTATGTACTACACTGTGCGTTTCTTATATTCTAAGTTTTTCAGTGCAACTCACTCATATACTATGTACTACACTGTGCGTTTCTTATATTCTAAGTTTTTCAGTGCAACTCACTCATATACTATGTACTACACTGTGCGTTTCTTATATTCTAAGTTTTTCAGTGCAACTCACTCATATACTATGTACTACACTGTGCGTTTCTTATATTCTAAGTTTTTCAGTGCAACTCACTCATATACTATGTACTACACTGTGCGTTTCTTATATTCTAAGTTTTTCAGTGCAACTCACTCATATACTATGTACTACACTGTGCGTTTCTTATATTCTAAGTTTTTCAGTGCAACTCACTCATATACTATGTACTACACTGTGCGTTTCTTATATTCTAAGTTTTTCAGTGCAACTCACTCATATACTATGTACTACACTGTGCGTTTCTTATATTCTAAGTTTTTCAGTGCAACTCACTCATATACTATTCACTACACTGTGCGTTTCTTATATTCTAAATTTTTCAGTGCAACTCACTCATATACCATGTAGTACACTGTGCGTTTCTTATATTCTAAGTTTTTCAGTGCAACTCATTCATATACTATGTACTACACTGTGCGTTTCTTATATTCTAAGTTTTTCAGTGCAACTCACTCATATACTATGTACTACACTGTGCGTTTCTTATATTCTAAGTTTTTCAGTGCAACTCACTCATATACTATGTACTACACTGTGCGTTTCTTATATTCTAAGTTTTTCAGTGCAACTCACTCATATACTATGTACTACACTGTGCGTTTCTTATATTCTAAGTTTTTCAGTGCAACTCACTCATATACTATGTACTACACTGTGCGTTTCTTATATTCTAAGTTTTTCAGTGCAACTCACTCATATAATATGTACTACACTGTGCGTTTCTTATATTCTAAGTTTTTCAGTGCAACTCACTCATATTCTATGTACTACACTGTGCGTTTCTTATATTCTAAATTTTTCAGTGCAACTCACTCATATACCATGTAGTACACTGTGCGTTTCTTATATTCTAAGTTTTTCAGTGCAACTCACTCATATACTATGTACTACACTGTGCGTTTCTTATATTCTAAGTTTTTCAGTGCAACTCACTCATATACTATGTACTACACTGTGCGTTTCTTATATTCTAAGTTTTTCAGTGCAACTCACTCATATAATATGTACTATACTGTGCTTTTCTTATATTATAAGTTTTTCAGTGCAACTCACTCATATACTATGTACTACACTGTGCATTTCGTGTAATGCGGGTTTTTCAGTAAATTCTAAGTTTTTCAGTGCAACTCACTCATATACTATGTACTACACTGTGCGTTTCTTATATTCTAAGTTTTTCAGTGCAACTCACTCATATACTATGTACTACACTGTGCGTTTCTTATATTCTAAGTTTTTCAGTGCAACTCACTCATATACTATGTACTACACTGTGCGTTTCTTATATTCTAAGTTTTTCAGTGCAACTCACTCATATACTATGTACTACACTGTGCGTTTCTAATATTCTAAGTTTTTCAGTGCAACTCACTCATATACTATGTACTACACTGTGCGTTTCTTAAATTCTAAGTTTTTCAGTGCAACTCACTCATATACTATGTACTACACTGTGCGTTTCTTATATTCTAAGTTTTTCAGGGCAACTCACTCATATACTATGTACTACACTGTGCGTTTCTTATATTCTAAGTTTTTCAGTGCAACTCACTCATATACTATGTACTACACTGTGCGTTTCTTATATTCTAAGTTTATCAGTGCAACTCACTCATATACTATGTACTACACTGTGCGTTTCTTATATTCTAAGTTTTTCAGTGCAACTCACTCATATACTATGTACTACACTGTGCATTTCGTGTAATGCGGGTTTTTCAGTAAATTCTAAGTTTTTCAGTGCAACTCACTCATATACTATGTACTACACTGTGAGTTTCTTAAATTCTAAGTTTTTCAGTGCAACTCACTCACATACTATGTACTACACTGTGCGTTTCTTATATTCTAAGTTTTTCAGTGCAACTCACTCATATACTATGTACTACACTGTGCGTTTCTTATATTCTAAGTTTTTCAGTGCAACTCACTCATATACTATGTACTACACTGTGCGTTTCTTATATTCTAAGTTTTTCAGTGCAACTCACTCATATACTATGTACTACACTGTGCGTTTCTTATATTCTAAGTTTTTCAGTGCAACTCACTCATATACTATGTACTACACTGTGCGTTTCTTATATTCTAAGTTTTTCAGTGCAACTCACTCATATACTATGTACTACACTGTGCGTTTCTTATATTCTAAGTTTTTCAGTGCAACTCACTCATATACTATGTACTACACTGTGCGTTTCTTATATTCTAAGTTTTTCAGTGCAACTCACTCATATACTATTCACTACACTGTGCGTTTCTTATATTCTAAATTTTTCAGTGCAACTCACTCATATACCATGTAGTACACTGTGCGTTTCTTATATTCTAAGTTTTTCAGTGCAACTCATTCATATACTATGTACTACACTGTGCGTTTCTTATATTCTAAGTTTTTCAGTGCAACTCACTCATATACTATGTACTACACTGTGCGTTTCTTATATTCTAAGTTTTTCAGTGCAACTCACTCATATACTATGTACTACACTGTGCGTTTCTTATATTCTAAGTTTTTCAGTGCAACTCACTCATATACTATGTACTACACTGTGCGTTTCTTATATTCTAAGTTTTTCAGTGCAACTCACTCATATACTATGTACTACACTGTGCGTTTCTTATATTCTAAGTTTTTCAGTGCAACTCACTCATATAATATGTACTACACTGTGCGTTTCTTATATTCTAAGTTTTTCAGTGCAACTCACTCATATACTATGTACTACACTGTGCGTTTCTTATATTCTAAATTTTTCAGTGCAACTCACTCATATACCATGTAGTACACTGTGCGTTTCTTATATTCTAAGTTTTTCAGTGCAACTCACTCATATACTATGTACTACACTGTGCGTTTCTTATATTCTAAGTTTTTCAGTGCAACTCACTCATATACTATGTACTACACTGTGCGTTTCTTATATTCTAAGTTTTTCAGTGCAACTCACTCATATAATATGTACTATACTGTGCTTTTCTTATATTCTAAGTTTTTCAGTGCAACTCACTCATATACTATGTACTACACTGTGCATTTCGTGTAATGCGGGTTTTTCAGTAAATTCTAAGTTTTTCAGTGCAACTCACTCATATACTATGTACTACACTGTGCGTTTCTTATATTCTAAGTTTTTCAGTGCAACTCACTCATATACTATGTACTACACTGTGCGTTTCTTATATTCTAAGTTTTTCAGTGCAACTCACTCATATACTATGTACTACACTGTGCGTTTCTTATATTCTAAGTTTTTCAGTGCAACTCACTCATATACTATGTACTACACTGTGCGTTTCTAATATTCTAAGTTTTTCAGTGCAACTCACTCATATACTATGTACTACACTGTGCGTTTCTTAAATTCTAAGTTTTTCAGTGCAACTCACTCATATACTATGTACTACACTGTGCGTTTCTTATATTCTAAGTTTTTCAGGGCAACTCACTCATATACTATGTACTACACTGTGCGTTTCTTATATTCTAATTTTTTCAGTGCAACTCACTCATATACTATGTACTACACTGTGCGTTTCTTATATTCTAAGTTTATCAGTGCAACTCACTCATATACTATGTACTACACTGTGCGTTTCTTATATTCTAAGTTTTTCAGTGCAACTCACTCATATACTATGTACTACACTGTGCGTTTCTTATATTCTAAGTTTTTCAGTGCAACTCTCTTATATACTATGTATTACACTGTGTGTTTCTTATATTCTAAGTTTTTCAGTGCAACTCACTCATATACTTTGTACTACACTGTGCTTTTCTTATATTCTAAGTTTTCAGTGCAACTCACTCATATACTATGTACTACACTGTGCGTTACTTATATTCTAAGTTTTTCAGTGCAACTCACTCATATACTATGTACTACACTGTGCGTTTCTTATATTCTAAGTTTTTCAGTGCAACTCACTCATATACTATGTACTACACTGTGCGTTTCTTATATTCTAAGTTTTTCAGTGCAACTCACTCATATACTATGTACTACACTGTGCGTTTCTTATATTCTAAGTTTTTCAGTGCAACTCACTCATATAATATGTACTATACTGTGCTTTTCTTATATTCTAAGTTTTTCAGTGCAACTCACTCATATACTATGTACTACACTGTGCATTTCGTGTAATGCGGGTTTTTCAGTAAATTCTAAGTTTTTCAGTGCAACTCATTCATATACTATGTACTACACTGTGAGTTTCTTAAATTCTAAGTTTTTCAGTGCAACTCACTCACATACTATGTACTACACTGTGCGTTTCTTATATTCTAAGTTTTTCAGTGCAACTCACTCATATACTATGTACTACACTGTGCGTTTCTTATATTCTAAGTTTTTCAGTGCAACTCACTCATATACTATGTACTACACTGTGCATTTCGTGTAATGCGGGTTTTTCAGTAATTTCTAAGTTTTTCAGTGCAACTCACTCATATACTATGTACTACACTGTGCGTTTCTTATATTCTAAGTTTTTCAGTGCAACTCACTCATATACTATGTACTACACTGTGCGTTTCTTATATTCTAAGTTTTTCAGTGCAACTCACTCATATACTATGTACTACACTGTGCGTTTCTTATATTGTAAGTGTTTCAGTGCAACTCACTCATATACTATGTACTACACTGTGCGTTTCTTAAATTCTAAGTTTTTCAGTGCAACTCACTCATATACTATGTACTACAATGTGCGTTTCTTATATTCTAAGTTTTTCAGTGCAACTCACTCATATACTATGTACTACATTGTGCGTTTCTTAAATTCTAAGTTTTTCAGTGCAACTCACTCATATACTATGTACTACACTGTGCGTTTCTTATATTCTAAGTTTTTCAGTGCAACTCACTCATATACTATGTACTACACTGTGCGTTTCTTATATTCTAAGTTTTTCAGTGCAACTCACTCATATACTATGTACTACACTGTGCGTTTCTTATATTCTAAGTTTTTCAGTGCAACTCACTCATATACTATGTACTACACTGTGCGTTTCTTATATTCAAAGTTTTTCAGTGCAACTCACTCATATACTATGTACTACACTGTGCGTTTCATAAATTCTAAGTTTTTCAGTGCAACTCACTCATATACTATGTACTACAATGTGCGTTTCTTATATTCTAAGTTTTTCAGTGCAACTCACTCATATACTATGTACTACACTGTGCGTTTCTTATATTCTAAGTTTTTCAGTGCAACTCACTCATATACTATGTACTACACTGTGCGTTTCTTATATTCTAAGTTTTTCAGTGCAACTCACTCATATACTATGTACTACACTGTGCGTTTCTTATATTCTAAGTTTTTCAGTGCAACTCACTCATATACTATGTACTACACTGTGCGTTTCTTATATTCTAAGTTTTTCAGTGCAACTCACTCATATACTATGTACTACACTGTGCGTTTCTTATATTCTAAGTTTTTCAGTGCAACTCACTCATATACTATGTACTACACTGTGCGTTTCTTATATTCTAAGTTTTTCAGTGCAACTCACTCATATACTATGTACTACACTGTGCGTTTCTTATATTCTAAGTTTTTCAGTGCAACTCACTCATATACTATGTACTACACTGTGCGTTTCTTATATTCTAAGTTTTTCAGTGCAACTCACTCATATACTATGTACTACACTGTGCGTTTCTTATATTCTAAGTTTTTCAGTGCAACTCACTCATATACTATTCACTACACTGTGCGTTTCTTATATTCTAAATTTTTCAGTGCAACTCACTCATATACCATGTAGTACACTGTGCGTTTCTTATATTCTAAGTTTTTCAGTGCAACTCATTCATATACTATGTACTACACTGTGCGTTTCTTATATTCTAAGTTTTTCAGTGCAACTCACTCATATACTATGTACTACACTGTGCGTTTCTTATATTCTAAGTTTTTCAGTGCAACTCACTCATATACTATGTACTACACTGTGCGTTTCTTATATTCTAAGTTTTTCAGTGCAACTCACTCATATACTATGTACTACACTGTGCGTTTCTTATATTCTAAGTTTTTCAGTGCAACTCACTCATATACTATGTACTACACTGTGCGTTTCTTATATTCTAAGTTTTTCAGTGCAACTCACTCATATAATATGTACTACACTGTGCGTTTCTTATATTCTAAGTTTTTCAGTGCAACTCACTCATATACTATGTACTACACTGTGCGTTTCTTATATTCTAAATTTTTCAGTGCAACTCACTCATATACCATGTAGTACACTGTGCGTTTCTTATATTCTAAGTTTTTCAGTGCAACTCACTCATATACTATGTACTACACTGTGCGTTTCTTATATTCTAAGTTTTTCAGTGCAACTCACTCATATACTATGTACTACACTGTGCGTTTCTTATATTCTAAGTTTTTCAGTGCAACTCACTCATATAATATGTACTATACTGTGCTTTTCTTATATTCTAAGTTTTTCAGTGCAACTCACTCATATACTATGTACTACACTGTGCATTTCGTGTAATGCGGGTTTTTCAGTAAATTCTAAGTTTTTCAGTGCAACTCACTCATATACTATGTACTACACTGTGCGTTTCTTATATTCTAAGTTTTTCAGTGCAACTCACTCATATACTATGTACTACACTGTGCGTTTCTTATATTCTAAGTTTTTCAGTGCAACTCACTCATATACTATGTACTACACTGTGCGTTTCTTATATTCTAAGTTTTTCAGTGCAACTCACTCATATACTATGTACTACACTGTGCGTTTCTTATATTCTAAGTTTTTCAGTGCAACTCACTCATATACTATGTACTACACTGTGCGTTTCTTATATTCTAAGTTTTTCAGTGCAACTCACTCATATAATATGTACTACACTGTGCGTTTCTTATATTCTAAGTTTTTCAGTGCAACTCACTCATATACTATGTACTACACTGTGCGTTTCTTATATTCTAAATTTTTCAGTGCAACTCACTCATATACCATGTAGTACACTGTGCGTTTCTTATATTCTAAGTTTTTCAGTGCAACTCACTCATATACTATGTACTACACTGTGCGTTTCTTATATTCTAAGTTTTTCAGTGCAACTCACTCATATACTATGTACTACACTGTGCATTTCGTGTAATGAGGGTTTTTCAGTAAATTCTAAGTTTTTCAGTGCAACTCACTCATATACTATGTACTACACTCTGCGTTTCTTATATTCTAAGTTTTTCAGTGCAACTCACTCATATACTATGTACTACACTGTGCGTTTCTTATATTCTAAGTTTTTCAGTGCAACTCACTCATATACTATGTACTACACTGTGCGTTTCTTATATTCTAAGTTTTTCAGTGCAACTCACTCATATACTATGTACTACACTGTGCGTTTCTTATATTCTAAGTTTTTCAGTGCAACTCACTCATATACTATGTACTACACTGTGCGTTTCTTATATTCTAAGTTTTTCAGTGCAACTCACTCATATACTATATACTACACTGTGCATTTCTTGTAATGCGGGTTTTTCAGTAAATTCTAAGTTTTTCAGTGCAACTCACTCATATACTATGTACTACACTGTGCGTTTCTTATATTCTAAGTTTTTCAGTGCAACTCACTCATATACTATGTACTACACTGTGCGTTTCTTATATTCTAAGATTTTCAGTGCAACTCACTCATATACTATGTACTACACGGTGCGTTTCTTATATTCTAAGTTTTTCAGTGCAACTCACTCATATACTATGTACTACACTGTGCGTTTCTTATATTCTAAGTTTTTCAGTGCAACTCACTCATATACTATGTACTACACTGTGCGTTTCTTATATTCTAAATTTTTCAGTGCAACTCACTCATATACTATGTACTACACTGTGCATTTCGTGTATTGCGGGTTTTTCAGTAAATTCTAAGTTTTTCAGTGCAACTCACTCATATACTATGTACTACACTGTGCGTTTCTTATATTCTAAGTTTTTCAGTGCAACTCACTCATATACGATGTACTACACTGTGCGTTTCTTATATTCTAAGTTTTTCAGTGCAACTCACTCATATACTATGTACTACACTGTGCGTTTCTTATATTCTAAGTTTTTCAGTGCAACTCACTCATATACTATGTACTACACTGTGCGTTTCTTATATTCTAAGTTTTTCAGTGCAACTCACTCATATACTATGTACTACACTGTGCATTTCGTGTAATGCGGGTTTTTCAGTAAATTCTAAGTTTTTCAGTGCAACTCACTCATATACTATGTACTACACTCTGCGTTTCTTATATTCTAAGTTTTTCAGTGCATCTCACTCATATACTATGTACTACACTGTGCGTTTCTTATAATCTAAGTTTTTCAGTGCAACTCACTCATATACTATGTACTACACTGTGCGTTTCTTATATTCTAAGTTTTTCAGTGCAACTCACTCATATACTATGTACTACACTGTGCGTTTCTTAAATTCTAAGTTTTTCAGTGCAACTCACTCATATACTATGTACTACAATGTGCGTTTCATATATTCTAAGTTTTTCAGTGCAACTCACTCATATACTATGTACTACACTGTGCATTTCGTGTAATGCGGGTTTTTCAGTAAATTCTAAGTTTTTCAGTGCAAATCACTCATATACTATGTACTACACTGTGCGTTTCTTATATTCTAAGTTTTTCAGTGCAACTCACTCATATACTATGTACTACACTGTGCGTTTCTTATATTCTAAGTTTTTCAGTGCAACTCACTCATATACTATGTACTACACTGTGCGTTTCTTATATTCTAAGTTTTTCAGTGCAACTCACTCATATACTATGTACTACACTGTGCGTTTCTTATATTCTAAGTTTTTCAGTGCAACTCACTCATATACTATGTACTACACTGTGCGTTTCTTATATTCTAAGTTTTTCAGTGCAACTCACTCATATACTATGTACTACACTGTGCAATTCGTGTAATGCGGGTTTTTCAGTAAATTCTAAGTTTTTCAGTGCAACTCACTCATATACTATGTACTACACTCTGCGTTTCTTATATTCTAAGTTTTTCAGTGCAACTCACTCATATACTATGTACTACACTGTGCATTTCGTGTAATGCGGGTTTTTCAGTAAATTCTAAGTTTTTCAGTGCAACTCACTCATATACTATGTACTACACTCTGCGTTTCTTATATTCTAAGTTTTTCAGTGCAACTCACTCATATACTATGTACTACACTGTGCGTTTCTTATATTCTAAGTTTTTCAGTGCAACTCACTCATATACTATGTACTACACTGTGCGTTTCTTATATTCTAAGTTTTTCAGTGCAACTCACTCATATACTATGTACTACACTGTGCGTTTCTTATATTCTAAGTTTTTCAGTGCAACTCACTCATATACTATGTACTACACTGTGCGTTTCTTATATTCTAAGTTTTTCAGTGCAACTCACTCATATACTATATACTACACTGTGCATTTCTTGTAATGCGGGTTTTTCAGTAAATTCTAAGTTTTTCAGTGCAACTCACTCATATACTATGTACTACACCTTGCGTTTCTTATATTCTAAGTTTTTCAGTGCAACTCACTCATATACTATGTACTACACTGTGCGTTTCTTATATTCTAAGATTTTCAGTGCAACTCACTCATATACTATGTACTACACTGTGCGTTTCTTATATTCTAAGTTTTTCAGTGCAACTCACTCATATACTATGTACTACACTGTGCGTTTCTTATATTCTAAGTTTTTCAGTGCAACTCACTCATATACTATGTACTACACTGTGCGTTTCTTATATTCTAAATTTTTCAGTGCAACTCACTCATATACTATGTACTACACTGTGCATTTCGTGTATTGCGGGTTTTTCAGTAAATTCTAAGTTTTTCAGTGCAACTCACTCATATACTATGTACTACACTGTGCATTTCTTATATTCTAAGTTTTTCAGTGCAACTCACTCATATACGATGTACTACACTGTGCGTTTCTTATATTCTAAGTTTTTCAGTGCAACTCACTCATATACTATGTACTACACTGTGCGTTTCTTATATTCTAAGTTTTTCAGTGGAACTCACTCATATACTATGTACTACACTGTGCGTTTCTTATATTCTAAGTTTTTCAGTGCAACTCACTCATATACTATGTACTACACTGTGCATTTCGTGTAATGCGGGTTTTTCAGTAAATTCTAAGTTTTTCAGTGCAACTCACTCATATACTATGTACTACACTCTGCGTTTCTTATATTCTAAGTTTTTCAGTGCATCTCACTCATATACTATGTACTACACTGTGCGTTTCTTATAATCTAAGTTTTTCAGTGCAACTCACTCATATACTATGTACTACACTGTGCGTTTCTTATATTCTAAGTTTTTCAGTGCAACTCACTCATATACTATGTACTACACTGTGCGTTTCTTAAATTCTAAGTTTTTCAGTGCAACTCACTCATATACTATGTACTACAATGTGCGTTTCATATATTCTAAGTGTTTCAGTGCAACTCACTCATATACTATGTACTACACTGTGCGTTTCTTATATTCTAAGTTTTTCAGTGCAACTCACTCATATACTATGTACTACACTGTGCGTTTCTTATATTCTAAGTTTTTCAGTGCAACTCACTCATATACTATGTACTACAATGTGCGTTTCTTATATTCTAAGTTTTTCAGTGCAACTCACTCATATACTATGTACTACACTGTGCGTTTCTTATATTCTAAGTTTTTCAGTGCAACTCACTCATATACTATGTACTACACTGTGCGTTTCTTATATTCTAAGTTTTTCAGTGCAACTCACTCATATACTATGTACTACACTGTGCGTTTCTTATATTCTAAGTTTTTCAGTGCAACTCACTCATATACTATGTACTACACTGTGCAATTCGTGTAATGCGGGTTTTTCAGTAAATTCTAAGTTTTTCAGTGCAACTCACTCATATACTATGTACTACACTCTGCGTTTCTTATATTCTAAGTTTTTCAGTGCAACTCACTCATATACTATGTACTACACTGTGCATTTCGTGTAATGAGGGTTTTTCAGTAAATTCTAAGTTTTTCAGTGCAACTCACTCATATACTATGTACTACACTCTGCGTTTCTTATATTCTAAGTTTTTCAGTGCAACTCACTCATATACTATGTACTACACTGTGCGTTTCTTATATTCTAAGTTTTTCAGTGCAACTCACTCATATACTATGTACTACACTGTGCGTTTCTTATATTCTAAGTTTTTCAGTGCAACTCACTCATATACTATGTACTACACTGTGCGTTTCTTATATTCTAAGTTTTTCAGTGCAACTCACTCATATACTATGTACTACACTGTGCGTTTCTTATATTCTAAGTTTTTCAGTGCAACTCACTCATATACTATATACTACACTGTGCATTTCTTGTAATGCGGGTTTTTCAGTAAATTCTAAGTTTTTCAGTGCAACTCACTCATATACTATGTACTACACTGTGCGTTTCTTATATTCTAAGTTTTTCAGTGCAACTCACTCATATACTATGTACTACACTGTGCGTTTCTTATATTCTAAGATTTTCAGTGCAACTCACTCATATACTATGTACTACACGGTGCGTTTCTTATATTCTAAGTTTTTCAGTGCAACTCACTCATATACTATGTACTACACTGTGCGTTTCTTATATTCTAAGTTTTTCAGTGCAACTCACTCATATACTATGTACTACACTGTGCGTTTCTTATATTCTAAATTTTTCAGTGCAACTCACTCATATACTATGTACTACACTGTGCATTTCGTGTATTGCGGGTTTTTCAGTAAATTCTAAGTTTTTCAGTGCAACTCACTCATATACTATGTACTACACTGTGCGTTTCTTATATTCTAAGTTTTTCAGTGCAACTCACTCATATACGATGTACTACACTGTGCGTTTCTTATATTCTAAGTTTTTCAGTGCAACTCACTCATATACTATGTACTACACTGTGCGTTTCTTATATTCTAAGTTTTTCAGTGCAACTCACTCATATACTATGTACTACACTGTGCGTTTCTTATATTCTAAGTTTTTCAGTGCAAGTCACTCATATACTATGTACTACACTGTGCATTTCGTGTAATGCGGGTTTTTCAGTAAATTCTAAGTTTTTCAGTGCAACTCACTCATATACTATGTACTACACTGTGCGTTTCTTATATTCTAAGTTTTTCAGTGCATCTCACTCATATACTATGTACTACACTGTGCGTTTCTTATAATCTAAGTTTTTCAGTGCAACTCACTCATATACTATGTACTACACTGTGCGTTTCTTATATTCTAAGTTTTTCAGTGCAACTCACTCATATACTATGTACTACACTGTGCGTTTCTTAAATTCTAAGTTTTTCAGTGCAACTCACTCATATACTATGTACTACAATGTGCGTTTCATATATTCTAAGTGTTTCAGTGCAACTCACTCATATACTATGTACTACACTGTGCATTTCGTGTAATGCGGGTTTTTCAGTAAATTCTAAGTTTTTCAGTGCAAATCACTCATATACTATGTACTACACTGTGCGTTTCTTATATTCTAAGTTTTTCAGTGCAACTCACTCATATACTATGTACTACACTGTGCGTTTCTTATATTCTAAGTTTTTCAGTGCAACTCACTCATATACTATGTACTACACTGTGCGTTTCTTATATTCTAAGTTTTTCAGTGCAACTCACTCATATACTATGTACTACACTGTGCGTTTCTTATATTCTAAGTTTTTCAGTGCAACTCACTCATATACTATGTACTACACTGTGCGTTTCTTATATTCTAAGTTTTTCAGTGCAACTCACTCATATACTATGTACTACACTGTGCAATTCGTGTAATGCGGGTTTTTCAGTAAATTCTAAGTTTTTCAGTGCAACTCACTCATATACTATGTACTACACTCTGCGTTTCTTATATTCTAAGTTTTTCAGTGCAACTCACTCATATACTATGTACTACACTGTGCGTTTCTTATATTCTAAGTTTTTCAGTGCAACTCACTCATATACTATGTACTACACTGTGCGTTTCTTATATTCTAAGTTTTTCAGTGCAACTCACTCATATACTATGTACTACACTGTGCGTTTCTTATATTCTAAGTTTTTCAGTGCAACTCACTCATATACTATGTACTACACTGTGCGTTTCTTATATTCTAAGTTTTTCAGTGCAACTCACTCATATACTATGTACTACACTGTGCGTTTCTTATATTCTAAGTTTTTCAGTGCAACTCACTCATATACTATGTACTACACTGTGCAATTCGTGTAATGCGGGTTTTTCAGTAAATTCTAAGTTTTTCAGTGCAACTCACTCATATACTATGTACTACACTCTGCGTTTCTTATATTCTAAGTTTTTCAGTGCAACTCACTCATATACTATGTACTACACTGTGCATTTCGTGTAATGAGGGTTTTTCAGTAAATTCTAAGTTTTTCAGTGCAACTCACTCATATACTATGTACTACACTCTGCGTTTCTTATATTCTAAGTTTTTCAGTGCAACTCACTCATATACTATGTACTACACTGTGCGTTTCTTATATTCTAAGTTTTTCAGTGCAACTCACTCATATACTATGTACTACACTGTGCGTTTCTTATATTCTAAGTTTTTCAGTGCAACTCACTCATATACTATGTACTACACTGTGCGTTTCTTATATTCTAAGTTTTTCAGTGCAACTCACTCATATACTATGTACTACACTGTGCGTTTCTTATATTCTAAGTTTTTCAGTGCAACTCACTCATATACTATATACTACACTGTGCATTTCTTGTAATGCGGGTTTTTCAGTAAATTCTAAGTTTTTCAGTGCAACTCACTCATATACTATGTACTACACTGTGCGTTTCTTATATTCTAAGTTTTTCAGTGCAACTCACTCATATACTATGTACTACACTGTGCGTTTCTTATATTCTAAGATTTTCAGTGCAACTCACTCATATACTATGTACTACACGGTGCGTTTCTTATATTCTAAGTTTTTCAGTGCAACTCACTCATATACTATGTACTACACTGTGCGTTTCTTATATTCTAAGTTTTTCAGTGCAACTCACTCATATACTATGTACTACACTGTGCGTTTCTTATATTCTAAATTTTTCAGTGCAACTCACTCATATACTATGTACTACACTGTGCATTTCGTGTATTGCGGGTTTTTCAGTAAATTCTAAGTTTTTCAGTGCAACTCACTCATATACTATGTACTACACTGTGCGTTTCTTATATTCTAAGTTTTTCAGTGCAACTCACTCATATACGATGTACTACACTGTGCGTTTCTTATATTCTAAGTTTTTCAGTGCAACTCACTCATATACTATGTACTACACTGTGCGTTTCTTATATTCTAAGTTTTTCAGTGCAACTCACTCATATACTATGTACTACACTGTGCGTTTCTTATATTCTAAGTTTTTCAGTGCAAGTCACTCATATACTATGTACTACACTGTGCATTTCGTGTAATGCGGGTTTTTCAGTAAATTCTAAGTTTTTCAGTGCAACTCACTCATATACTATGTACTACACTGTGCGTTTCTTATATTCTAAGTTTTTCAGTGCATCTCACTCATATACTATGTACTACACTGTGCGTTTCTTATAATCTAAGTTTTTCAGTGCAACTCACTCATATACTATGTACTACACTGTGCGTTTCTTATATTCTAAGTTTTTCAGTGCAACTCACTCATATACTATGTACTACACTGTGCGTTTCTTAAATTCTAAGTTTTTCAGTGCAACTCACTCATATACTATGTACTACAATGTGCGTTTCATATATTCTAAGTGTTTCAGTGCAACTCACTCATATACTATGTACTACACTGTGCATTTCGTGTAATGCGGGTTTTTCAGTAAATTCTAAGTTTTTCAGTGCAAATCACTCATATACTATGTACTACACTGTGCGTTTCTTATATTCTAAGTTTTTCAGTGCAACTCACTCATATACTATGTACTACACTGTGCGTTTCTTATATTCTAAGTTTTTCAGTGCAACTCACTCATATACTATGTACTACACTGTGCGTTTCTTATATTCTAAGTTTTTCAGTGCAACTCACTCATATACTATGTACTACACTGTGCGTTTCTTATATTCTAAGTTTTTCAGTGCAACTCACTCATATACTATGTACTACACTGTGCAATTCGTGTAATGCGGGTTTTTCAGTAAATTCTAAGTTTTTCAGTGCAACTCACTCATATACTATGTACTACACTCTGCGTTTCTTATATTCTAAGTTTTTCAGTGCAACTCACTCATATACTATATACTACACTGTGCATTTCGTGTAATGCGGGTTTTTCAGTAAATTCTAAGTTTTTCAGTGCAACTCACTCATATACTATGTACTACACTCTGCGTTTCTTATATTCTAAGTTTTTCAGTGCAACTCACTCATATACTATGTACTACACTGTGCATTTCGTGTAATGCGGGTTTTTCAGTAAATTCTAAGTTTTTCAGTGCAACTCACTCATATACTATGTACTACACTCTGCGTTTCTTATATTCTAAGTTTTTCAGTGCAACTCACTCATATACTATGTACTACACTGTGCGTTTCTTATATTCTAAGTTTTTCAGTGCAACTCACTCATATACTATGTACTACACTGTGCGTTTCTTATATTCTAAGTTTTTCAGTGCAACTCACTCATATACTATGTACTACACTGTGCGTTTCTTATATTCTAAGTTTTTCAGTGGAACTCACTCATATACTATGTACTACACTGTGCGTTTCTTATATTCTAAGTTTTTCAGTGCAACTCACTCATATACTATGTACTACACTGTGCATTTCGTGTAATGCGGGTTTTTCAGTAAATTCTAAGTTTTTCAGTGCAACTCACTCATATACTATGTACTACACTCTGCGTTTCTTATATTCTAAGTTTTTCAGTGCATCTCACTCATATACTATGTACTACACTGTGCGTTTCTTATAATCTAAGTTTTTCAGTGCAACTCACTCATATACTATGTACTACACTGTGCGTTTCTTATATTCTAAGTTTTTCAGTGCAACTCACTCATATACTATGTACTACACTGTGCGTTTCTTAAATTCTAAGTTTTTCAGTGCAACTCACTCATATACTATGTACTACAATGTGCGTTTCATATATTCTAAGTGTTTCAGTGCAACTCACTCATATACTATGTACTACACTGTGCGTTTCTTATATTCTAAGTTTTTCAGTGCAACTCACTCATATACTATGTACTACACTGTGCGTTTCTTATATTCTAAGTTTTTCAGTGCAACTCACTCATATACTATGTACTACAATGTGCGTTTCTTATATTCTAAGTTTTTCAGTGCAACTCACTCATATACTATGTACTACACTGTGCGTTTCTTATATTCTAAGTTTTTCAGTGCAACTCACTCATATACTATGTACTACACTGTGCTTTTCTTATATTCTAAGTTTTTCAGTGCAACTCACTCATATACTATGTACTACACTGTGCGTTTCTTATATTCTAAGTTTTTCAGTGCAACTCACTCATATATTATGTACTACACTGTGCGTTTCTTATATTCAAAGTTTTTCAGTGCAACTCACTCATATACTATGTACTACACTGTGCGTTTCTTATATTCTAAGTTTTTCAGTGCAACTCACTCATATACTATGTACTATACTGTGCGTTTCTTATATTCTAAGTTTTTCAGTGCAACTCACTCATATACTATGTACTACACTGTGCATTTCGTGTAATGCGGGTTTTTCAGTAAATTCTAAGTTTTTCAGTGCAACTCACTCATATACTATGTACTACACTCTGCGTTTCTTATATTCTAAGTTTTTCAGTGCATCTCACTCATATACTATGTACTACACTGTGCGTTTCTTATAATCTAAGTTTTTCAGTGCAACTCACTCATATACTATGTACTACACTGTGCGTTTCTTATATTCTAAGTTTTTCAGTGCAACTCACTCATATACTATGTACTACACTGTGCGTTTCTTAAATTCTAAGTTTTTCAGTGCAACTCACTCATATACTATGTACTACAATGTGCGTTTCATATATTCTAAGTGTTTCAGTGCAACTCACTCATATACTATGTACTACACTGTGCGTTTCTTATATTCTAAGTTTTTCAGTGCAACTCACTCATATACTATGTACTACACTGTGCGTTTCTTATATTCTAAGTTTTTCAGTGCAACTCACTCATATACTATGTACTACAATGTGCGTTTCTTATATTCTAAGTTTTTCAGTGCAACTCACTCATATACTATGTACTACACTGTGCGTTTCTTATATTCTAAGTTTTTCAGTGCAACTCACTCATATACTATGTACTACACTGTGCTTTTCTTATATTCTAAGTTTTTCAGTGCAACTCACTCATATACTATGTACTACACTGTGCGTTTCTTATATTCTAAGTTTTTCAGTGCAACTCACTCATATATTATGTACTACACTGTGCGTTTCTTATATTCTAAGTTTTTCAGTGCAACTCACTCATATACTATGTACTACACTGTGCGTTTCTTATATTCTAACTTTTTCAGTGCAACTCACTCATATACTATGTACTACACTGTGCGTTTCTTATATTCTAAGTTTTTCAGTGCAACTCACTCATATACTATGTACTACACTGTGCATTTCGTGTAATGCGGGTTTTTCAGTAAATTCTAAGTTTTTCAGTGCGACTCACTCATATACTATGTACTACACTGTGCGTTTCTTATATTCTAAGTTTTTCAGTGCAACTCACTCATATACTATGTACTACACTGTGCGTTTCTTATATTCTAAGTTTTTCAGTGCAACTCACTCATATACTATGTACTACACTGTGCGTTTTTTATACTGTAAGTTTTTCAGTGCAACTCACTCATATACTTTGTACTACACTGTGCGTTTCTTATATTCTAAGTTTTTCAGTGCAACTCACTCATATACTATGTACTACAGTGTGCGTTTCTTATATTCTAAGTTTTTCAGTGCAACTCACTCATATACTATTTACTACACTGTGGGTTTCTTATATTCTAAGTTTTTCAGTGCAACTCACTCATATACTATGTACTACACTGTGCATTTCGTGTAATGCGGGTTTTTCAGTAAATTCTAAGTTTTTCAGTGCAACTCACTCATATACTATGTACTACACTGTGCGTTTCTTATATTCTAAGTTTTTCAGTGCAACTCACTCATATACTATGTACTACACTGTGCATTTCGTGTAATGAGGGTTTTTCAGTAAATTCTAAGTTTTTCAGTGCAACTCACTCATATACTATGTACTACACTCTGCGTTTCTTATATTCTAAGTTTTTCAGTGCAACTCACTCATATACTATGTACTACACTGTGCGTTTCTTATATTCTAAGTTTTTCAGTGCAACTCACTCATATACTATGTACTACACTGTGCGTTTCTTATATTCTAAGTTTTTCAGTGCAACTCACTCATATACTATATACTACACTGTGCATTTCTTGTAATGCGGGTTTTTCAGTAAATTCTAAGTTTTTCAGTGCAACTCACTCATATACTATGTACTACACTGTGCGTTTCTTATATTCTAAGTTTTTCAGTGCAACTCACTCATATACTATGTACTACACTGTGCGTTTCTTATATTCTAAGATTTTCAGTGCAACTCACTCATATACTATGTACTACACGGTGCGTTTCTTATATTCTAAGTTTTTCAGTGCAACTCACTCATATACTATGTACTACACTGTGCGTTTCTTATATTCTAAGTTTTTCAGTGCAACTCACTCATATACTATGTACTACACTGTGCGTTTCTTATATTCTAAATTTTTCAGTGCAACTCACTCATATACTATGTACTACTCTGTGCATTTCGTGTATTGCGGGTTTTTCAGTAAATTCTAAGTTTTTCAGTGCAACTCACTCATATACTATGTACTACACTGTGCGTTTCTTATATTCTAAGTTTTTCAGTGCAACTCACTCATATACGATGTACTACACTGTGCGTTTCTTATATTCTAAGTTTTTCAGTGCAACTCACTCATATACTATGTACTACACTGTGCGTTTCTTATATTCTAAGTTTTTCAGTGCAACTCACTCATATACTATGTACTACACTGTGCGTTTCTTATATTCTAAGTTTTTCAGTGCAACTCACTCATATACTATGTACTACACTGTGCATTTCGTGTAATGCGGGTTTTTCAGTATATTCTAAGTTTTTCAGTGCAACTCACTCATATACTATGTACTACACTCTGCGTTTCTTATATTCTAAGTTTTTCAGTGCATCTCACTCATATACTATGTACTACACTGTGCGTTTCTTATAATCTAAGTTTTTCAGTGCAACTCACTCATATACTATGTACTACACTGTGCGTTTCTTATATTCTAAGTTTTTCAGTGCAACTCACTCATATACTATGTACTACACTGTGCGTTTCTTAAATTCTAAGTTTTTCAGTGCAACTCACTCATATACTATGTACTACAATGTGCGTTTCATATATTCTAAGTGTTTCAGTGCAACTCACTCATATACTATTTACTACACTGTGCATTTCGTGTAATGCGGGTTTTTCAGTAAATTCTAAGTTTTTCAGTGCGACTCACTCATATACTATGTACTACACTGTGCGTTTCTTATATTCTAAGTTTTTCAGTGCAACTCACTCATATACTATGTACTACACTGTGCGTTTCTTATATTCTAAGTTTTTCAGTGCAACTCACTCATATACTATGTACTACACTGTGCGTTTCTTATATTCTAAGTTTTTCAGTGCAACTCACTCATATACTATGTACTACACTGTGCGTTTCTTATATTCTAAGTTTTTCAGTGCAACTCACTCATATACTATGTACTACACTGTGCGTTTCTTATATTCTAAGTTTTTCAGTGCAACTCACTCATATACTATGTACTACACTGTGCGTTTCTTATATTCTAAGTTTTTCAGTGCAACTCACTCATATACTATGTACTACACTGTGCATTTCGTGTAATGCGGGTTTTTCAGTAAATTCTAAGTTTTTCAGTGCGACTCACTCATATACTATGTACTACACTGTGCGTTTCTTATATTCTAAGTTTTTCAGTGCAACTCACTCATATACTATGTACTACACTGTGCGTTTCTTATATTCTAAGTTTTTCAGTGCAACTCACTCATATACTATGTACTACACTGTGCGTTTTTTATACTGTAAGTTTTTCAGTGCAACTCACTCATATACTTTGTACTACACTGTGCGTTTCTTATATTCTAAGTTTTTCAGTGCAACTCACTCATATACTATGTACTACACTGTGCGTTTCTTATATTCTAAGTTTTTCAGTGCAACTCACTCATATACTATTTACTACACTGTGGGTTTCTTATATTCTAAGTTTTTCAGTGCAACTCACTCATATACTATGTACTACACTGTGCATTTCGTGTAATGCGGGTTTTTCAGTAAATTCTAAGTTTTTCAGTGCAACTCACTCATATACTATGTACTACACTGTGCGTTTCTTATATTCTAAGTTTTTCAGTGCAACTCAATCATATACTATGTACTACACTGTGCATTTCGTGTAATGAGGGTTTTTCAGTAAATTCTAAGTTTTTCAGTGCAACTCACTCATATACTATGTACTACACTCTGCGTTTCTTATATTCTAAGTTTTTCAGTGCAACTCACTCATATACTATGTACTACACTGTGCGTTTCTTATATTCTAAGTTTTTCAGTGCAACTCACTCATATACTATGTACTACACTGTGCGTTTCTTATATTCTAAGTTTTTCAGTGCAACTCACTCATATACTATATACTACACTGTGCATTTCTTGTAATGCGGGTTTTTCAGTAAATTCTAAGTTTTTCAGTGCAACTCACTCATATACTATGTACTACACTGTGCGTTTCTTATATTCTAAGTTTTTCAGTGCAACTCACTCATATACTATGTACTACACTGTGCGTTTCTTATATTCTAAGATTTTCAGTGCAACTCACTCATATACTATGTACTACACGGTGCGTTTCTTATATTCTAAGTTTTTCAGTGCAACTCACTCATATACTATGTACTACACTGTGCGTTTCTTATATTCTAAGTTTTTCAGTGCAACTCACTCATATACTATGTACTACACTGTGCGTTTCTTATATTCTAAATTTTTCAGTGCAACTCACTCATATACTATGTACTACTCTGTGCATTTCGTGTATTGCGGGTTTTTCAGTAAATTCTAAGTTTTTCAGTGCAACTCACTCATATACTATGTACTACACTGTGCGTTTCTTATATTCTAAGTTTTTCAGTGCAACTCACTCATATACGATGTACTACACTGTGCGTTTCTTATATTCTAAGTTTTTCAGTGCAACTCACTCATATACTATGTACTACACTGTGCGTTTCTTATATTCTAAGTTTTTCAGTGCAACTCACTCATATACTATGTACTACACTGTGCGTTTCTTATATTCTAAGTTTTTCAGTGCAACTCACTCATATACTATGTACTACACTGTGCATTTCGTGTAATGCGGGTTTTTCAGTAAATTCTAAGTTTTTCAGTGCAACTCACTCATATACTATGTACTACACTCTGCGTTTCTTATATTCTAAGTTTTTCAGTGCATCTCACTCATATACTATGTACTACACTGTGCGTTTCTTATAATCTAAGTTTTTCAGTGCAACTCACTCATATACTATGTACTACACTGTGCGTTTCTTATATTCTAAGTTTTTCAGTGCAACTCACTCATATACTATGTACTACACTGTGCGTTTCTTAAATTCTAAGTTTTTCAGTGCAACTCACTCATATACTATGTACTACAATGTGCGTTTCATATATTCTAAGTGTTTCAGTGCAACTCACTCATATACTATGTACTACACTGTGCATTTCGTGTAATGCGGGTTTTTCAGTAAATTCTAAGTTTTTCAGTGCAAATCACTCATATACTATGTACTACACTGTGCGTTTCTTATATTCTAAGTTTTTCAGTGCAACTCACTCATATACTATGTACTACACTGTGCGTTTCTTATATTCTAAGTTTTTCAGTGCAACTCACTCATATACTATGTACTACACTGTGCAATTCGTGTAATGCGGGTTTTTCAGTAAATTCTAAGTTTTTCAGTGCAACTCACTCATATACTATGTACTACACTCTGCGTTTCTTATATTCTAAGTTTTTCAGTGCAACTCACTCATATACTATGTACTACACTGTGCATTTCGTGTAATGCGGGTTTTTCAGTAAATTCTAAGTTTTTCAGTGCAACTCACTCATATACTATGTACTACACTCTGCGTTTCTTATATTCTAAGTTTTTCAGTGCAACTCACTCATATACTATGTACTACACTGTGCGTTTCTTATATTCTAAGTTTTTCAGTGCAACTCACTCATATACTATGTACTACACTGTGCGTTTCTTATATTCTAAGTTTTTCAGTGCAACTCACTCATATACTATGTACTACACTGTGCGTTTCTTATATTCTAAGTTTTTCAGTGCAACTCACTCATATACTATGTACTACACTGTGCGTTTCTTATATTCTAAGATTTTCAGTGCAACTCACTCATATACTATGTACTACACGGTGCGTTTCTTATATTCTAAGTTTTTCAGTGCAACTCACTCATATACTATGTACTACACTGTGCGTTTCTTATATTCTAAGTTTTTCAGTGCAACTCACTCATATACTATGTACTACACTGTGCGTTTCTTATATTCTAAGTTTTTCAGTGCAACTCACTCATATACTATGTACTACACTGTGCATTTCGTGTAATGCGGGTTTTTCAGTAAATTCTAAGTTTTTCAGTGCAACTCACTCATATACTATGTACTACACTCTGCGTTTCTTATATTCTAAGTTTTTCAGTGCAACTCACTCATATACTATGTACTACACTGTGCGTTTCTTATATTCTAAGTTTTTCAGTGCAACTCACTCATATACTATGTACTACACTGTGCGTTTCTTATATTCTAAGTTTTTCAGTGCAACTCACTCATATACTATGTACTACACTGTGCGTTTCTTATATTCTAAGTTTTTCAGTGACACTCACTCATATACTATGTACTACACTGTGCGTTTCTTATATTCTAAGTTTTTCAGTGCAACTCACTCATATACTATGTACTACACTGTGCAATTCGTGTAATGCGGGTTTTTCAGTAAATTCTAAGTTTTTCAGTGCAACTCACTCATATACTATGTACTACACTCTGCGTTTCTTATATTCTAAGTTTTTCAGTGCAACTCACTCATATACTATGTACTACACTGTCCGTTTCTTATATTCTAAGTTTTTCAGTGCAACTCACTCATATACTATGTACTACACTCTGCGTTTCTTATATTCTAAGTTTTTCAGTGCAACTCACTCATATACTATGTACTACACTGAACGTTTCTTATATTCTAAGTTTTTCAGTGCAACTCACTCATATACTATGTACTACACTGTGCGTTTCTTATATTCTAAGTTTTTCAGTGCAACTCACTCATATACTATGTACTACACTGTGCGTTTCTTATATTCTAAGATTTTCAGTGCAAGTCACTCATATACTATGTACTACACGGTGCGTTTCTTATATTCTAAGTTTTTCAGTGCAACTCACTCATATACTATGTACTACACTGTGTGTTTCTTATATTCTAAGTTTTTCAGTGCAACTCACTCATATACTATGTACTACACTGTGCGTTTCTTATATTCTAAGTTTTTCAGTGCAACTCACTCATATACTATGTACTACACTGTGCATTTCGTGTAATGCGGGTTTTTCAGTAAATTCTAAGTTTTTCAGTGCAACTCACTCATATACTATGTACTACACTCTGCGTTTCTTATATTCTAAGTTTTTCAGTGCAACTCACTCATATACTATGTACTACACTGTGCGTTTCTTATATTCTAAGTTTTTCAGTGCAACTCACTCATATACTATGTACTACACTGTGCGTTTCTTATATTCTAAGTTTTTCAGTGCAACTCACTCATATAGAATGTACTACACTGTGCGTTTCTTAAATTCTAAGTTTTTCAGTGCAACTCACTCATATACTATGTACTACACTGTGCGTTTCTTATATTCTAAGTTTTTCAGTGCAACTCACTCATATACGATGTACTACACTGTGCGTTTCTTATATTCTAAGTTTTTCAGTGCAACTCACTCATATACGATGTACTACACTGTGCGTTTCTTATATTCTAAGTTTTTCAGTGCAACTCACTCATATACAATGTACTACACTGTGCATTTCGTGTAATGCGGGTTTTTCAGTAAATTCTATGTTTTTCAGTGCAACTCACTCATATACTATGTACTACACTGTGCGTTTCTTATATTCTAAGTTTTTCAGTGCAACTCACTCATATACTATGTACTACACTGTGCGTTTCTTATATTCTAAGTTTTTCAGTGCAACTCACTCATATACTATGTACTACACTGTGCGTTTCTTATATTCTAAGTTTTTCAGTGCAACTCACTCATATACTATGTACTACACTGTGCGTTTCTTATATTCTAAGTTTTTCAGTGCAACTCACTCATATACTATGTACTACACTGTGCGTTTCTTATATTCTAAGTTTTTCAGTGCAACTCACTCATATACTATGTACTACACAGTGCAATTCGTGTAATGCGGGTTTTTCAGTAAATTCTAAGTTTTTCAGTGCAACTCACTCATATACTATGTACTACACTGTGCGTTTCTTATATTCTAAGTTTTTCAGTGCAACTCACTCATATACTATGTACTACACTGTGCGTTTCTTATATTCTAAGTTTTTCAGTTCAACTCACTCATATACTATGTACTACACTGTGCGTTTCTTATATTCTAAGTTTTTCAGTGCAACTCACTCATATACTATGTACTACACTGTGCGTTTCTTATATTCTAAGTTTTTCAGTGCAACTCACTCATATACTATGTACTACACTGTGCGTTTCTTATATTCTAAGTTTTTCAGTGCAACTCACTCATATACTATGTACTACACTGTGCGTTTCTTATATTCTAAGATTTTCAGTGCAACTCACTCATATACTATGTACTACACGGTGCGTTTCTTATATTCTAAGTTTTTCAGTGCAACTCACTCATATACTATGTACTACACTGTGCGTTTCTTATATTCTAAGTTTTTCAGTGCAACTCACTCATATACTATGTACTACACTGTGCAATTCGTGTAATGCGGGTTTTTCAGTAAATTCTAAGTTTTTCAGTGCAACTCACTCATATACTATGTACTACACTCTGCGTTTCTTATATTCTAAGTTTTTCAGTGCAACTCACTCATATACTATGTACTACACTGTGCGTTTCTTATATTCTAAGTTTTTCAGTGCAACTCACTCATATACTATGTACTACACTCTGCGTTTCTTATATTCTAAGTTTTTCAGTGCAACTCACTCATATACTATGTACTACACTGAACGTTTCTTATATTCTAAGTTTTTCAGTGCAACTCACTCATATACTATGTACTACACTGTGCGTTTCTTATATTCTAAGTTTTTCAGTGCAACTCACTCATATACTATGTACTACACTGTGCGTTTCTTATATTCTAAGATTTTCAGTGCAACTCACTCATATACTATGTACTACACGGTGCGTTTCTTATATTCTAAGTTTTTCAGTGCAACTCACTCATATACTATGTACTACACTGTGTGTTTCTTATATTCTAAGTTTTTCAGTGCAACTCACTCATATACTATGTACTACACTGTGCGTTTCTTATATTCTAAGTTTTTCAGTGCAACTCACTCATATACTATGTACTACACTGTGCATTTCGTGTAATGCGGGTTTTTCAGTAAATTCTAAGTTTTTCAGTGCAACTCACTCATATACTATGTACTACACTCTGCGTTTCTTATATTCTAAGTTTTTCAGTGCAACTCACTCATATACTATGTACTACACTGTGCGTTTCTTATATTCTAAGTTTTTCAGTGCAACTCACTCATATACTATGTACTACACTGTGCGTTTCTTATATTCTAAGTTTTTCAGTGCAACTCACTCATATAGTATGTACTACACTGTGCGTTTCTTAAATTCTAAGTTTTTCAGTGCAACTCACTCATATACTATGTACTACACTGTGCGTTTCTTATATTCTAAGTTTTTCAGTGCAACTCACTCATATACGATGTACTACACTGTGCGTTTCTTATATTCTAAGTTTTTCAGTGCAACTCACTCATATACGATGTACTACACTGTGCGTTTCTTATATTCTAAGTTTTTCAGTGCAACTCACTCATATACAATGTACTACACTGTGCATTTCGTGTAATGCGGGTTTTTCAGTAAATTCTATGTTTTTCAGTGCAACTCACTCATATACTATGTACTACACTGTGCGTTTCTTATATTCTAAGTTTTTCAGTGCAACTCACTCATATACTATGTACTACACTGTGCGTTTCTTATATTCTAAGTTTTTCAGTGCAACTCACTCATATACTATGTACTACACTGTGCGTTTCTTATATTCTAAGTTTTTCAGTGCAACTCACTCATATACTATGTACTACACTCTGCGTTTCTTATATTCTAAGTTTTTCAGTGCAACTCACTCATATACTATGTACTACACTGTGCGTTTCTTATATTCTAAGTTTTTCAGTGCAACTCACTCATATACTATGTACTACACTGTGCAATTCGTGTAATGCGGGTTTTTCAGTAAATTCTAAGTTTTTCAGTGCAACTCACTCATATACTATGTACTACACTGTGCGTTTCTTATATTCTAAGTTTTTCAGTGCAACTCACTCATATACTATGTACTACACTGTGCGTTTCTTATATTCTAAGTTTTTCAGTTCAACTCACTCATATACTATGTACTACACTGTGCGTTTCTTATATTCTAAGTTTTTCAGTGCAACTCACTCATATACTATGTACTACACTGTGCGTTTATTATATTCTAAGTTTTTCAGTGCAACTCACTCATATACTATGTACTACACTGTGCGTTTCTTATATTCTAAGTTTTTCAGTGCAACTCACTCATATACTATGTACTACACTGTGCGTTTCTTATATTCTAAGATTTTCAGTGCAACTCACTCATATACTATGTACTACACGGTGCGTTTCTTATATTCTAAGTTTTTCAGTGCAACTCACTCATATACTATGTACTACACTGTGCGTTTCTTATATTCTAAGTTTTTCAGTGCAACTCACTCATATACTATGTACTACACTGTGCAATTCGTGTAATGCGGGTTTTTCAGTAAATTCTAAGTTTTTCAGTGCAACTCACTCATATACTATGTACTACACTCTGCGTTTCTTATATTCTACGTTTTTCAGTGCAACTCACTCATATACTATGTACTACACTGTGCGTTTCTTATATTCTAAGTTTTTCAGTGCAACTCACTCATATACTATGTACTACACTCTGCGTTTCTTATATTCTAAGTTTTTCAGTGCAACTCACTCATATACTATGTACTACACTGAACGTTTCTTATATTCTAAGTTTTTCAGTGCAACTCACTCATATACTATGTACTACACTGTGCGTTTCTTATATTCTAAGTTTTTCAGTGCAACTCACTCATATACTATGTACTACACTGTGCGTTTCTTATATTCTAAGATTTTCAGTGCAACTCACTCATATACTATGTACTACACGGTGCGTTTCTTATATTCTAAGTTTTTCAGTGCAACTCACTCATATACTATGTACTACACTGTGCGTTTCTTATATTCTAAGTTTTTCAGTGCAACTCACTCATATACTATGTACTACACTGTGCATTTCGTGTAATGCGGGTTTTTCAGTAAATTCTAAGTTTTTCAGTGCAACTCACTCATATACTATGTACTACACTCTGCGTTTCTTATATTCTAAGTTTTTCAGTACAACTCACTCATATACTATGTACTACACTGTGCGTTTCTTATATTCTAAGTTTTTCAGTGCAACTCACTCATATACTATGTACTACACTGTGCGTTTCTTATATTCTAAGTTTTTCAGTGCAACTCACTCATATAGTATGTACTACACTGTGCGTTTCTTAAATTCTAAGTTTTTCAGTGCAACTCACTCATATACTATGTACTACACTGTGCGTTTCTTATATTCTAAGTTTTTCAGTGCAACTCACTCATATACGATGTACTACACTGTGCGTTTCTTATATTCTAAGTTTTTCAGTGCAACTCACTCATATACGATGTACTACACTGTGCGTTTCTTATATTCTAAGTTTTTCAGTGCAACTCACTCATATACAATGTACTACACTGTGCATTTCGTGTAATGCGGGTTTTTCAGTAAATTCTATGTTTTTCAGTGCAACTCACTCATATACTATGTACTACACTGTGCGTTTCTTATATTCTAAGTTTTTCAGTGCAACTCACTCATATACTATGTACTACACTGTGCGTTTCTTATATTCTAAGTTTTTCAGTGCAACTCACTCATATACTATGTACTACACTGTGCGTTTCTTATATTCTAAGTTTTTCAGTGCAACTCACTCATATACTATGTACTACACTCTGCGTTTCTTATATTCTAAGTTTTTCAGTGCAACTCACTCATATACTATGTACTAAACTGTGCGTTTCTTATATTCTAAGTTTTTCAGTGCAACTCACTCATATACTATGTACTACACTGTGCAATTCGTGTAATGCGGGTTTTTCAGTAAATTCTAAGTTTTTCAGTGCAACTCACTCATATACTATGTACTACACTGTGCGTTTCTTATATTCTAAGTTTTTCAGTGCAACTCACTCATATACTATGTACTACACTGTGCGTTTCTTATATTCTAAGTTTTTCAGTTCAACTCACTCATATACTATGTACTACACTGTGCGTTTCTTATATTCTAAGTTTTTCAGTGCAACTCACTCATATACTATGTACTACACTGTGCGTTTCTTATATTCTAAGTTTTTCAGTGCAACTCACTCATATACTATGTACTACACTGTGCGTTTCTTATATTCTAAGATTTTCAGTGCAACTCACTCATATACTATGTACTACACGGTGCGTTTCTTATATTCTAAGTTTTTCAGTGCAACTCACTCATATACTATGTACTACACTGTGCGTTTCTTATATTCTAAGTTTTTCAGTGCAACTCACTCATATACTATGTACTACACTGTGCGTTTCTTATATTCTAAGTTTTTCAGTGCAACTCACTCATATACTATGTACTACACTGTGCATTTCGTGTAATGCGGGTTTTTCAGTAAATTCTAAGTTTTTCAGTGCAACTCACTCATATACTATGTACTACACTCTGCGTTTCTTATATTCTAAGTTTTTCAGTGCAACTCACTCATATACTATGTACTACACTGTGCGTTTCTTATATTCTAAGTTTTTCAGTGCAACTCACTCATATACTATGTACTACACTGTGCGTTTCTTATATTCTAAGTTTTTCAGTGCAACTCACTCATATACTATGTACTACACTGTGCGTTTCTTATATTCTAAGTTTTTCAGTGACACTCACTCATATACTATGTACTACACTGTGCGTTTCTTATATTCTAAGTTTTTCAGTGCAACTCACTCATATACTATATACTACACTGTGCATTTCTTGTAATGCGGGTTTTTCAGTAAATTCTAAGTTTTTCAGTGCAACTCACTCATATACTATGTACTACACTGTGCGTTTCTTATATTCTAAGTTTTTCAGTGCAACTCACTCATATACTATGTACTACACTGTGCGTTTCTTATATTCTAAGATTTTCAGTGCAACTCACTCATATACTATGTACTACACGGTGCGTTTCTTATATTCTAAGTTTTTCAGTGCAACTCACTCATATACTATGTACTACACTGTGCAATTCGTGTAATGCGGGTTTTTCAGTAAATTCTAAGTTTTTCAGTGCAACTCACTCATATACTATGTACTACACTGTGCGTTTCTTATATTCTAAGTTTTTCAGTGCAACTCACTCATATACTATGTACTACACTGTGCGTTTCTTATATTCTAAGTTTTTCAGTTCAACTCACTCATATACTATGTACTACACTGTGCGTTTCTTATATTCTAAGTTTTTCAGTGCAACTCACTCATATACTATGTACTACACTGTGCGTTTATTATATTCTAAGTTTTTCAGTGCAACTCACTCATATACTATGTACTACACTGTGCGTTTCTTATATTCTAAGTTTTTCAGTGCAACTCACTCATATACTATGTACTACACTGTGCGTTTCTTATATTCTAAGATTTTCAGTGCAACTCACTCATATACTATGTACTACACGGTGCGTTTCTTATATTCTAAGTTTTTCAGTGCAACTCACTCATATACTATGTACTACACTGTGCGTTTCTTATATTCTAAGTTTTTCAGTGCAACTCACTCATATACTATGTACTACACTGTGCAATTCGTGTAATGCGGGTTTTTCAGTAAATTCTAAGTTTTTCAGTGCAACTCACTCATATACTATGTACTACACTCTGCGTTTCTTATATTCTACGTTTTTCAGTGCAACTCACTCATATACTATGTACTACACTGTGCGTTTCTTATATTCTAAGTTTTTCAGTGCAACTCACTCATATACTATGTACTACACTCTGCGTTTCTTATATTCTAAGTTTTTCAGTGCAACTCACTCATATACTATGTACTACACTGAACGTTTCTTATATTCTAAGTTTTTCAGTGCAACTCACTCATATACTATGTACTACACTGTGCGTTTCTTATATTCTAAGTTTTTCAGTGCAACTCACTCATATACTATGTACTACACTGTGCGTTTCTTATATTCTAAGATTTTCAGTGCAACTCACTCATATACTATGTACTACACGGTGCGTTTCTTATATTCTAAGTTTTTCAGTGCAACTCACTCATATACTATGTACTACACTGTGCGTTTCTTATATTCTAAGTTTTTCAGTGCAACTCACTCATATACTATGTACTACACTGTGCATTTCGTGTAATGCGGGTTTTTCAGTAAATTCTAAGTTTTTCAGTGCAACTCACTCATATACTATGTACTACACTCTGCGTTTCTTATATTCTAAGTTTTTCAGTACAACTCACTCATATACTATGTACTACACTGTGCGTTTCTTATATTCTAAGTTTTTCAGTGCAACTCACTCATATACTATGTACTACACTGTGCGTTTCTTATATTCTAAGTTTTTCAGTGCAACTCACTCATATAGTATGTACTACACTGTGCGTTTCTTAAATTCTAAGTTTTTCAGTGCAACTCACTCATATACTATGTACTACACTGTGCGTTTCTTATATTCTAAGTTTTTCAGTGCAACTCACTCATATACGATGTACTACACTGTGCGTTTCTTATATTCTAAGTTTTTCAGTGCAACTCACTCATATACGATGTACTACACTGTGCGTTTCTTATATTCTAAGTTTTTCAGTGCAACTCACTCATATACAATGTACTACACTGTGCATTTCGTGTAATGCGGGTTTTTCAGTAAATTCTATGTTTTTCAGTGCAACTCACTCATATACTATGTACTACACTGTGCGTTTCTTATATTCTAAGTTTTTCAGTGCAACTCACTCATATACTATGTACTACACTGTGCGTTTCTTATATTCTAAGTTTTTCAGTGCAACTCACTCATATACTATGTACTACACTGTGCGTTTCTTATATTCTAAGTTTTTCAGTGCAACTCACTCATATACTATGTACTACACTCTGCGTTTCTTATATTCTAAGTTTTTCAGTGCAACTCACTCATATACTATGTACTAAACTGTGCGTTTCTTATATTCTAAGTTTTTCAGTGCAACTCACTCATATACTATGTACTACACTGTGCAATTCGTGTAATGCGGGTTTTTCAGTAAATTCTAAGTTTTTCAGTGCAACTCACTCATATACTATGTACTACACTGTGCGTTTCTTATATTCTAAGTTTTTCAGTGCAACTCACTCATATACTATGTACTACACTGTGCGTTTCTTATATTCTAAGTTTTTCAGTTCAACTCACTCATATACTATGTACTACACTGTGCGTTTCTTATATTCTAAGTTTTTCAGTGCAACTCACTCATATACTATGTACTACACTGTGCGTTTCTTATATTCTAAGTTTTTCAGTGCAACTCACTCATATACTATGTACTACACTGTGCGTTTCTTATATTCTAAGATTTTCAGTGCAACTCACTCATATACTATGTACTACACGGTGCGTTTCTTATATTCTAAGTTTTTCAGTGCAACTCACTCATATACTATGTACTACACTGTGCGTTTCTTATATTCTAAGTTTTTCAGTGCAACTCACTCATATACTATGTACTACACTGTGCGTTTCTTATATTCTAAGTTTTTCAGTGCAACTCACTCATATACTATGTACTACACTGTGCATTTCGTGTAATGCGGGTTTTTCAGTAAATTCTAAGTTTTTCAGTGCAACTCACTCATATACTATGTACTACACTCTGCGTTTCTTATATTCTAAGTTTTTCAGTGCAACTCACTCATATACTATGTACTACACTGTGCGTTTCTTATATTCTAAGTTTTTCAGTGCAACTCACTCATATACTATGTACTACACTGTGCGTTTCTTATATTCTAAGTTTTTCAGTGCAACTCACTCATATACTATGTACTACACTGTGCGTTTCTTATATTCTAAGTTTTTCAGTGACACTCACTCATATACTATGTACTACACTGTGCGTTTCTTATATTCTAAGTTTTTCAGTGCAACTCACTCATATACTATATACTACACTGTGCATTTCTTGTAATGCGGGTTTTTCAGTAAATTCTAAGTTTTTCAGTGCAACTCACTCATATACTATGTACTACACTGTGCGTTTCTTATATTCTAAGTTTTTCAGTGCAACTCACTCATATACTATGTACTACACTGTGCGTTTCTTATATTCTAAGATTTTCAGTGCAACTCACTCATATACTATGTACTACACGGTGCGTTTCTTATATTCTAAGTTTTTCAGTGCAACTCACTCATATACTATGTACTACACTGTGCGTTTCTTATATTCTAAGTTTTTCAGTGCAACTCACTCATATACTATGTACTACACTGTGCGTTTCTTAAATTCTAAGTTTTTCAGTGCAACTCACTCATATACTATGTACTACACTGTGTGTTTCTTAAATTCTAAGTTTTTCAGTGCAACTCACTCATATACTATGTACTACACTGTGCGTTTCTTATATTCTAAGTTTTTCAGTGCAACTCACTCATATACTATGTACTACACTGTGCGTTTCTTATATTCTAAGTTTTTCAGTGCAACTCACTCATATACTATGTACTACACTGTGCATTTCGTGTAATGCGGGTTTTTCAGTAAATTCTAAGTTTTTCAGTGCGACTCACTCATATACTATGTACTACACTGTGCGTTTCTTATATTCTAAGTTTTTCAGTGCAACTCACTCATATACTATGTACTACACTGTGCGTTTCTTATATTCTAAGTTTTTCAGTGCAACTCACTCATATACTATGTACTACACTGTGCGTTTCTTATATTCTAAGTTTTTCAGTGCAACTCACTCATATACTATGTACTACACTGTGCGTTTCTTATATTCTAAGTTTTTCAGTGCAACTCACTCATATACTATGTACTACACTGTGCGTTTCTTATATTCTAAGTTTTTCAGTGCAACTCACTCATATACTATGTACTACACTGTGCGTATCTTATATTTTGAGTTTTTCAGTGCAACTCACTCATATACTATGCACTACACTGTGCGTTTCTTATATTCTAAGTTTTTCAGTGCAACTCACTCATATACTATGTTCTACACTGTGCGTTTCTTATATTCTAAGTTTTTCAGTACAACTCACTCATATACTATGTACTACACTGTGCGTTTCTTATATTCTAAGTTTTTCAGTGCAACTCACTCATATACTATGTACTACACTGTGCTTTTCTTATATTCTAAGTTTTTCAGTGCAACTCACTCATATACTATGTACTACACTGTGCGTTTCTTATATTCTAAGTTTTTCAGTGCAACTCACTCATATACTATGTACTACACTGTGCGTTTCTTATATTCCAGGTTTTTCGTGCAACTCACTCATATACTATATACTACACTGTGCGTTTCTTATATTCTAAGTTTTTCAGTGCAACTCACTCATATACTATGTACTACACTGTGCGTTTCTTATATTCTAAGTTTTTCAGTGCAACTCACTCATATACTATGTACTACACTGTGCGTTTCTTATATTCTAAGTTTTTCAGTGCAACTCACTCATATACTATGTACTACACTGTGCATTTCGTGTATTGCTGGTTTTTCAGTAAATTCTAAGTTTTTCAGTGCAACTCACTCATATACTATGTACTACACTGTGCGTTTCTTATATTCTAAGTTTTTCAGTGCAACTCACTCATATACTATGTACTACACTGTGCGTTTCTTATATTCTAAGTTTTTCAGTGCAACTCACTCATATACTATGTACTACACTGTGCGTTTCTTATATTCTAAGTTTTTCAGTGCAACTCACTCATATACTATGTACTACACTGTGCGTTTCTTATATTCTAAGTTTTTCTGTGCAACTCACTCATATACTATGTACTACACTGTGCGTTGCTTATATTCTAAGTTTTTCAGTGCAACTCACTCATATACTATGTACTACACTGTGCGTTTCATAAATTCTAAGTTTTTCAGTGCAACTCACTCATATACTATGTACTACACTGTGCGTTTCTTATATTCTAAGTTTTTCAGTGCAACTCCCTCATATACTATGTACTACACTGTGCGTTTCTTATATTCTAAGTTTTTCAGTGCAACTCACTCATATACTATGTACTACACTGTGCGTTTCTTATATTCTAAGTTTTTCAGTGCAACTCACTCATATACTATGTACTACAATGTGCGTTTCTTATATTCTAAGTTTTTCAGTGCAACTCACTCATATACTATGTACTACACTGTGCGTTTCTTATATTCTAAGTTTTTCAGTGCAACTCACTTATATACTATGTACTACACTGTGCGTTTCTTATATTCTAAGTTTTTCAGTGCAACTCACTCATATACTATATACTACACTGTGCATTTCGTGTAATGCGGGTTTTTCAGTAAATTCTAAGTTTTTCAGTGCAACTCACTCATATACTATGTACTACACTGTGCGTTTCTTATATTCTAAGTTTTTCAGTGCAACTCACTCATATACTATGTACTACACTGTGCGTTTCTTATATTCTAAGATTTTCAGTGCAACTCACTCATATACTATGTACTACACGGTGCGTTTCTTATATTCTAAGTTTTTCAGTGCAACTCACTCATATACTATGTACTACACTGTGCGTTTCTTATATTCTAAGTTTTTCAGTGCAACTCACTCATATACTATGTACTACACTGTGCGTTTCTTAAATTCTAAGTTTTTCAGTGCAACTCACTCATATACTATGTACTACAATGTGCGTTTCTTATATTCTAAGTTTTTCAGTGCAACTCACTCATATACTATGTACTACACTGTGCGTTTCTTAAATTCTAAGTTTTTCAGTGCAACTCACTCATATACTATGTACTACAATGTGCGTTTCTTATATTCTAAGTTTTTCAGTGCAAAACACTCATATACTATGTACTCCACTGTGCGTTTCTTATATTCTAAGTTTTTCAGTGCAACTCACTCATATACTATGTACTACACTGTGCGTTTCTTATATTCTAAGTTTTTCAGTGCAACTCACTCATATACTATATACTACACTGTGCATTTCGTGTAATGCGGGTTTTTCAGTAAATTCTAAGTTTTTCAGTGCAACTCACTCATATACTATGTACTACACTGTGCGTTTCTTATATTCTAAGTTTTTCAGTGCAACTCACTCATATACTATGTACTACACTGTGCGTTTCTTATATTCTAAGTTTTTCAGTGCAACTCACTCATATACTATGTACTACACTGTGCGTTTCTTATATTCTAAGTTTTTCAGTGCAACTCACTCATATACTATGTACTACACTGTGCGTTTCTTATATTCTAAGTTTTTCAGTGCAACTCACTCATATACTATGTACTACACTGTGCGTTTCTTATATTTTGAGTTTTTCAGTGCAACTCACTCATATACTATGTACTACACTGTGCGTTTCTTATATTCTAAGTTTTTCAGTGCAACTCACTCATATACTATGTTCTACACTGTGCGTTTCTTATATTCTAAGTTTTTCAGTACAACTCACTCATATACTATGTACTACACTGTGCGTTTCTATTATTCTAAGTGTTTCAGTGCAACTCACTCATATACTATGTACTACACTGTGCTTTTCTTATATTCTAAGTTTTTCAGTGCAACTCACTCATATACTATGTACTACACTGTGCGTTTCTTATATTCTAAGTTTTTCAGTGCAACTCACTCATATACTATGTACTATACTGTGCGTTTCTTATATTCTAGGTTTTTCGTGCAACTCACTCATATACTATGTACTACACTGTGCGTTTCTTATATTCTAAGTTTTTCAGTGCAACTCACTCATATACTATGTACTACACTGTGCGTTTCTTATATTCAAAGTTTTTCAGTGCAACTCACTCATATACTATGTACTACACTGTGCGTTTCTTATATTCTAAGTTTTTCAGTGCAACTCACTCATATACTATGTACTACACTGTGCATTTCGTGTATTGCGGATTTTTCAGTAAATTCTAAGTTTTTCAGTGCAACTCACTCATATACTATGTACTACACTGTGCGTTTCTTATATTCTAAGATTTTCAGTGCAACTCACTCATATACTATGTACTACATGGTGCGTTTCTTATATTCTAAGTTTTTCAGTGCAACTCACTCATATACTATGTACTACACTGTGCGTTTCTTATATTCTAAGTTTTTCAGTGCAACTCACTCATATACTATGTACTACACTGTGCGTTTCTTAAATTCTAAGTTTTTCAGTGCAACTCACTCATATACTATGTACTACACTGTGCGTTTCTTAAATTCTAAGTTTTTCAGTGCAACTCACTCATATACTATGTACTACAATGTGCGTTTCTTATATTCTAAGTTTTTCAGTGCAACTCACTCATATACTATGTACTACACTGTGCGTTTCTTATATTCTAAGTTTTTCAGTGCAACTCACTTATATACTATGTACTACACTGTGCGTTTCTTATATTCTAAGTTTTTCAGTGCAACTCACTCATATACTATATACTACACTGTGCATTTCGTGTAATGCGGGTTTTTCAGTAAATTCTAAGTTTTTCAGTGCAACTCACTCATATACTATGTACTACACTGTGCGTTTCTTATATTCTAAGTTTTTCAGTGCAACTCACTCATATACTATGTACTACACTGTGCGTTTCTTATATTCTAAGATTTTCAGTGCAACTCACTCATATACTATGTACTACACGGTGCGTTTCTTATATTCTAAGTTTTTCAGTGCAACTCACTCATATACTATGTACTACACTGTGCGTTTCTTATATTCTAAGTTTTTCAGTGCAACTCACTCATATACTATGTACTACACTGTGCGTTTCTTAAATTCTAAGTTTTTCAGTGCAACTCACTCATATACTATGTACTACAATGTGCGTTTCTTATATTCTAAGTTTATCAGTGCAACTCACTTATATACTATGTACTACACTGTGCGTTTCTTAAATTCTAAGTTTTTCAGTGCAACTCACTCATATACTATGTACTACAATGTGCGTTTCTTATATTCTAAGTTTTTCAGTGCAAAACACTCATATACTATGTACTCCACTGTGCGTTTCTTATATTCTAAGTTTTTCAGTGCAACTCACTCATATACTATGTACTACACTGTGCGTTTCTTATATTCTAAGTTTTTCAGTGCAACTCACTCATATACTATGTTCTACACTGTGCGTTTCTTATATTCTAAGTTTTTCAGTACAACTCACTCATATACTATGTACTACACTGTGCGTTTCTTATATTCTAAGTTTTTCAGTGCAACTCACTCATATACTATGTACTACACTGTGCTTTTCTTATATTCTAAGTTTTTCAGTGCAACTCACTCATATACTATGTACTACACTGTGCGTTTCTTATATTCTAAGTTTTTCAGTGCAACTCACTCATATACTATGTACTACACTGTGCGTTTCTTATATTCCAGGTTTTTCGTGCAACTCACTCATATACTATATACTACACTGTGCGTTTCTTATATTCTAAGTTTTTCAGTGCAACTCACTCATATACTATGTACTACACTGTGCGTTTCTTATATTCTAAGTTTTTCAGTGCAACTCACTCATATACTATGTACTACACTGTGCGTTTCTTATATTCTAAGTTTTTCAGTGCAACTCACTCATATACTATGTACTACACTGTGCATTTCGTGTATTGCTGGTTTTTCAGTAAATTCTAAGTTTTTCAGTGCAACTCACTCATATACTATGTACTACACTGTGCGTTTCTTATATTCTAAGTTTTTCAGTGCAACTCACTCATATACTATGTACTACACTGTGCGTTTCTTATATTCTAAGTTTTTCAGTGCAACTCACTCATATACTATGTACTACACTGTGCGTTTCTTATATTCTAAGTTTTTCAGTGCAACTCACTCATATACTATGTACTACACTGTGCGTTTCTTATATTCTAAGTTTTTCTGTGCAACTCACTCATATACTATGTACTACACTGTGCGTTGCTTATATTCTAAGTTTTTCAGTGCAACTCACTCATATACTATGTACTACACTGTGCGTTTCATAAATTCTAAGTTTTTCAGTGCAACTCACTCATATACTATGTACTACACTGTGCGTTTCTTATATTCTAAGTTTTTCAGTGCAACTCCCTCATATACTATGTACTACACTGTGCGTTTCTTATATTCTAAGTTTTTCAGTGCAACTCACTCATATACTATGTACTACACTGTGCGTTTCTTATATTCTAAGTTTTTCAGTGCAACTCACTCATATACTATGTACTACAATGTGCGTTTCTTATATTCTAAGTTTTTCAGTGCAACTCACTCATATACTATGTACTACACTGTGCGTTTCTTATATTCTAAGTTTTTCAGTGCAACTCACTTATATACTATGTACTACACTGTGCGTTTCTTATATTCTAAGTTTTTCAGTGCAACTCACTCATATACTATATACTACACTGTGCATTTCGTGTAATGCGGGTTTTTCAGTAAATTCTAAGTTTTTCAGTGCAACTCACTCATATACTATGTACTACACTGTGCGTTTCTTATATTCTAAGTTTTTCAGTGCAACTCACTCATATACTATGTACTACACTGTGCGTTTCTTATATTCTAAGATTTTCAGTGCAACTCACTCATATACTATGTACTACACGGTGCGTTTCTTATATTCTAAGTTTTTCAGTGCAACTCACTCATATACTATGTACTACACTGTGCGTTTCTTATATTCTAAGTTTTTCAGTGCAACTCACTCATATACTATGTACTACACTGTGCGTTTCTTAAATTCTAAGTTTTTCAGTGCAACTCACTCATATACTATGTACTACAATGTGCGTTTCTTATATTCTAAGTTTTTCAGTGCAACTCACTCATATACTATGTACTACACTGTGCGTTTCTTAAATTCTAAGTTTTTCAGTGCAACTCACTCATATACTATGTACTACAATGTGCGTTTCTTATATTCTAAGTTTTTCAGTGCAAAACACTCATATACTATGTACTCCACTGTGCGTTTCTTATATTCTAAGTTTTTCAGTGCAACTCACTCATATACTATGTACTACACTGTGCGTTTCTTATATTCTAAGTTTTTCAGTGCAACTCACTCATATACTATATACTACACTGTGCATTTCGTGTAATGCGGGTTTTTCAGTAAATTCTAAGTTTTTCAGTGCAACTCACTCATATACTATGTACTACACTGTGCGTTTCTTATATTCTAAGTTTTTCAGTGCAACTCACTCATATACTATGTACTACACTGTGCGTTTCTTATATTCTAAGTTTTTCAGTGCAACTCACTCATATACTATGTACTACACTGTGCGTTTCTTATATTCTAAGTTTTTCAGTGCAACTCACTCATATACTATGTACTACACTGTGCGTTTCTTATATTCTAAGTTTTTCAGTGCAACTCACTCATATACTATGTACTACACTGTGCGTTTCTTATATTTTGAGTTTTTCAGTGCAACTCACTCATATACTATGTACTACACTGTGCGTTTCTTATATTCTAAGTTTTTCAGTGCAACTCACTCATATACTATGTTCTACACTGTGCGTTTCTTATATTCTAAGTTTTTCAGTACAACTCACTCATATACTATGTACTACACTGTGCGTTTCTATTATTCTAAGTGTTTCAGTGCAACTCACTCATATACTATGTACTACACTGTGCTTTTCTTATATTCTAAGTTTTTCAGTGCAACTCACTCATATACTATGTACTACACTGTGCGTTTCTTATATTCTAAGTTTTTCAGTGCAACTCACTCATATACTATGTACTATACTGTGCGTTTCTTATATTCTAGGTTTTTCGTGCAACTCACTCATATACTATGTACTACACTGTGCGTTTCTTATATTCTAAGTTTTTCAGTGCAACTCACTCATATACTATGTACTACACTGTGCGTTTCTTATATTCAAAGTTTTTCAGTGCAACTCACTCATATACTATGTACTACACTGTGCGTTTCTTATATTCTAAGTTTTTCAGTGCAACTCACTCATATACTATGTACTACACTGTGCATTTCGTGTATTGCGGATTTTTCAGTAAATTCTAAGTTTTTCAGTGCAACTCACTCATATACTATGTACTACACTGTGCGTTTCTTATATTCTAAGATTTTCAGTGCAACTCACTCATATACTATGTACTACATGGTGCGTTTCTTATATTCTAAGTTTTTCAGTGCAACTCACTCATATACTATGTACTACACTGTGCGTTTCTTATATTCTAAGTTTTTCAGTGCAACTCACTCATATACTATGTACTACACTGTGCGTTTCTTAAATTCTAAGTTTTTCAGTGCAACTCACTCATATACTATGTACTACACTGTGCGTTTCTTAAATTCTAAGTTTTTCAGTGCAACTCACTCATATACTATGTACTACAATGTGCGTTTCTTATATTCTAAGTTTTTCAGTGCAACTCACTCATATACTATGTACTACACTGTGCGTTTCTTATATTCTAAGTTTTTCAGTGCAACTCACTTATATACTATGTACTACACTGTGCGTTTCTTATATTCTAAGTTTTTCAGTGCAACTCACTCATATACTATATACTACACTGTGCATTTCGTGTAATGCGGGTTTTTCAGTAAATTCTAAGTTTTTCAGTGCAACTCACTCATATACTATGTACTACACTGTGCGTTTCTTATATTCTAAGTTTTTCAGTGCAACTCACTCATATACTATGTACTACACTGTGCGTTTCTTATATTCTAAGATTTTCAGTGCAACTCACTCATATACTATGTACTACACGGTGCGTTTCTTATATTCTAAGTTTTTCAGTGCAACTCACTCATATACTATGTACTACACTGTGCGTTTCTTATATTCTAAGTTTTTCAGTGCAACTCACTCATATACTATGTACTACACTGTGCGTTTCTTAAATTCTAAGTTTTTCAGTGCAACTCACTCATATACTATGTACTACAATGTGCGTTTCTTATATTCTAAGTTTATCAGTGCAACTCACTTATATACTATGTACTACACTGTGCGTTTCTTAAATTCTAAGTTTTTCAGTGCAACTCACTCATATACTATGTACTACAATGTGCGTTTCTTATATTCTAAGTTTTTCAGTGCAAAACACTCATATACTATGTACTCCACTGTGCGTTTCTTATATTCTAAGTTTTTCAGTGCAACTCACTCATATACTATGTACTACACTGTGCGTTTCTTATATTCTAAGTTTTTCAGTGCAACTCACTCATATACTATATACTACACTGTGCATTTCGTGTAATGCGGGTTTTTCAGTAAATTCTAAGTTTTTCAGTGCAACTCACTCATATACTATGTACTACACTGTGCGTTTCTTATATTCTAAGTTTTTCAGTGCAACTCACTCATATACTATGTACTACACTGTGCGTTTCTTATATTCTAAGTTTTTCAGTGCAACTCACTCATATACTATGTACTACACTGTGCGTTTCTTATATTCTAAGTTTTTCAGTGCAACTCACTCATATACTATGTACTACACTGTGCGTTTCTTATATTCTAAGTTTTTCAGTGCAACTCACTCATATACTATGTACTACACTGTGCGTTTCTTATATTTTGAGTTTTTCAGTGCAACTCACTCATATACTATGTACTACACTGTGCGTTTCTTATATTCTAAGTTTTTCAGTGCAACTCACTCATATACTATGTTCTACACTGTGCGTTTCTTATATTCTAAGTTTTTCAGTACAACTCACTCATATACTATGTACTACACTGTGCGTTTCTATTATTCTAAGTGTTTCAGTGCAACTCACTCATATACTATGTACTACACTGTGCTTTTCTTATATTCTAAGTTTTTCAGTGCAACTCACTCATATACTATGTACTACACTGTGCGTTTCTTATATTCTAAGTTTTTCAGTGCAACTCACTCATATACTATGTACTACACTGTGCGTTTCTTATATTCTAGGTTTTTCGTGCAACTCACTCATATACTATGTACTACACTGTGCGTTTCTTATATTCTAAGTTTTTCAGTGCAACTCACTCATATACTATGTACTACACTGTGCGTTTCTTATATTCAAAGTTTTTCAGTGCATCTCACTCATATACTATGTACTACACTGTGCGTTTCTTATATTCTAAGTTTTTCAGTGCAACTCACTCATATACTATGTACTACACTGTGCATTTCGTGTATTGCGGATTTTTCAGTAAATTCTAAGTTTTTCAGTGCAACTCACTCATATACTATGTACTACACTGTGCGTTTCTTATATTCTAAGATTTTCAGTGCAACTCACTCATATACTATGTACTACATGGTGCGTTTCTTATATTCTAAGTTTTTCAGTGCAACTCACTCATATACTATGTACTACACTGTGCGTTTCTTATATTCTAAGTTTTTCAGTGCAACTCACTCATATACTATGTACTACAATGTGCGTTTCTTAAATTCTAAGTTTTTCAGTGCAACTCACTCATATACTATGTACTACACTGTGTGTTTCTTAAATTCTAAGTTTTTCAGTGCAACTCACTCATATACTATGTACTACACTGTGCGTTTCTTATATTCTAAGTTTTTCAGTGCAACTCACTCATATACTATGTACTACACTGTGCGTTTCTTATATTCTAAGTTTTTCAGTGCAACTCACTCATATACTATGTACTACACTGTGCATTTCGTGTAATGCGGGTTTTTCAGTAAATTCTAAGTTTTTCAGTGCGACTCACTCATATACTATGTACTACACTGTGCGTTTCTTATATTCTAAGTTTTTCAGTGCAACTCACTCATATACTATGTACTACACTGTGCGTTTCTTATATTCTAAGTTTTTCAGTGCAACTCACTCATATACTATGTACTACACTGTGCGTTTCTTATATTCTAAGTTTTTCAGTGCAACTCACTCATATACTATGTACTACACTGTGCGTTTCTTATATTCTAAGTTTTTCAGTGCAACTCACTCATATACTATGTACTACACTGTGCGTTTCTTATATTCTAAGTTTTTCAGTGCAACTCACTCATATACTATGTACTACACTGTGCGTTTCTTATATTTTGAGTTTTTCATTGCAACTCACTCATATACTATGTACTACACTGTGCGTTTCTTATATTCTAAGTTTTTCAGTGCAACTCACTCATATACTATGTACTACACTGTGCGTTTCTTATATTCTAAGTTTTTCAGTGCAACTCACTCATATACTATGTACTACACTGTGCGTTTCTTATATTCTAAGTTTTTCAGTGCAACTCACTCATATACTATGTACTACACTGTGCATTTCGTGTATTGCTGGTTTTTCAGTAAATTCTAAGTTTTTCAGTGCAACTCACTCATATACTATGTACTACACTGTGCGTTTCTTATATTCTAAGTTTTTCAGTGCAACTCACTCATATACTATGTACTACACTGTGCGTTTCTTATATTCTAAGTTTTTCAGTGCAACTCACTCATATACTATGTACTACACTGTGCGTTTCTTATATTCTAAGTTTTTCAGTGCAACTCACTCATATACTATGTACTACACTGTGCGTTTCTTATATTCTAAGTTTTTCTGTGCAACTCACTCATATATTATGTACTACACTGTGCGTTGCTTATATTCTAAGTTTTTCAGTGCAACTCACTCATATACTATGTACTACACTGTGCGTTTCTTATATTCTAAGTTTTTCAGTGCAACTCACTTATATACTATGTACTACACTGTGCGTTTCTTATATTCTAAGTTTTTCAGTGCAACTCACTCATATACTATATACTACACTGTGCATTTCGTGTAATGCCGGTTTTTCAGTAAATTCTAAGTTTTTCAGTGCAACTCACTCATATACTATGTACTACACTGTGCGTTTCTTATATTCTAAGTTTTTCAGTGCAACTCACTCATATACTATGTACTACACTGTGCGTTTCTTATATTCTAAGATTTTCAGTGCAACTCACTCATATACTATGTACTACACGGTGCGTTTCTTATATTCTAAGTTTTTCAGTGCAACTCACTCATATACTATGTACTACACTGTGCGTTTCTTATATTCTAAGTTTTTCAATGCAACTCACTCATATACTATGTACTACACTGTGCGTTTCTTAAATTATAAGTTTTTCAGTGCAACTCACTCATATACTATGTACTACACTGTGTGTTTCTTAAATTCTAAGTTTTTCAGTGCAACTCACTCATATACTATGTACTACACTGTGCGTTTCTTATATTCTAAGTTTTTCAGTGCAACTCACTCATATACTATGTACTACACTGTGCGTTTCTTATATTCTAAGTTTTTCAGTGCAACTCACTCATATACTATGTACTACACTGTGCATTTCGTGTAATGCGGGTTTTTCAGTAAATTCTAAGTTTTTCAGTGCGACTCACTCATATACTATGTACTACACTGTGCGTTTCTTATATTCTAAGTTTTTCAGTGCAACTCACTCATATACTATGTACTACACTGTGCGTTTCTTATATTCTAAGTTTTTCAGTGCAACTCACTCATATACTATGTACTACACTGTGCGTTTCTTATATTCTAAGTTTTTCAGTGCAACTCACTCATATACTATGTACTACACTGTGCGTTTCTTATATTCTAAGTTTTTCAGTGCAACTCACTCATATACTATGTACTACACTGTGCGTTTCTTATATTCTAAGTTTTTCAGTGCAACTCACTCATATACTATGTACTACACTGTGCGTTTCTTATATTTTGAGTTTTTCAGTGCAACTCACTCATATACTATGTACTACACTGTGCGTTTCTTATATTCTAACTTTTTCAGTGCAACTCACTCATATACTATGTTCTACACTGTGCGTTTCTTATATTCTAAGTTTTTCAGTACAACTCACTCATATACTATGTACTACACTGTGCGTTTCTTATATTCTAAGTTTTTCAGTGCAACTCACTCATATACTATGTACTACACTGTGCTTTTCTTATATTCTAAGTTTTTCAGTGCAACTCACTCATATACTATGTACTACACTGTGCGTTTCTTATATTCTAAGTTTTTCAGTGCAACTCACTCATATACTATGTACTACACTGTGCGTTTCTTATATTCTATGTTTTTCGTGCAACTCACTCATATACTATGTACTACACTGTGCGTTTCTTATATTCTAAGTTTTTCAGTGCAACTCACTCATATACTATGTACTACACTGTGCGTTTCTTATATTCTAAGTTTTTCAGTGCAACTCACTCATATACTATGTACTACACTGTGCGTTTCTTATATTCTAAGTTTTTCAGTGCAACTCACTCATATACTATGTACTACACTGTGCATTTCGTGTATTGCTGGTTTTTCAGTAAATTCTAAGTTTTTCAGTGCAACTCACTCATATACTATGTACTACACTGTGCGTTTCTTATATTCTAAGTTTTTCAGTGCAACTCACTCATATACTATGTACTACACTGTGCGTTTCTTATATTCTAAGTTTTTCAGTGCAACTCACTCATATACTATGTACTACACTGTGTGTTTCTTATATTCTAAGTTTTTCAGTGCAACTCACTCATATACTATGTACTACACTGTGCGTTTCTTATATTCTAAGTTTTTCTGTGCAACTCACTCATATACTATGTACTACACTGTGCGTTGCTTATATTCTAAGTTTTTCAGTGCAACTCACTCATATACTATGTACTACACTGTGCGTTTCATAAATTCTAAGTTTTTCAGTGCAACTCACTCATATACTATGTACTACACTGTGCGTTTCTTATATTCTAAGTTTTTCAGTGCAACTCACTTATATACTATGTACTACACTGTGCGTTTCTTATATTCTAAGTTTTTCAGTGCAACTCACTCATATACTATATACTACACTGTGCATTTCGTGTAATGCGGGTTTTTCAGTAAATTCTAAGTTTTTCAGTGCAACTCACTCATATACTATGTACTACACTGTGCGTTTCTTATATTCTAAGTTTTTCAGTGCAACTCACTCATATACTATGTACTACACTGTGCGTTTCTTATATTCTAAGATTTTCAGTGCAACTCACTCATATACTATGTACTACACGGTGCGTTTCTTATATTCTAAGTTTTTCAGTGCAACTCACTCATATACTATGTACTACACTGTGCGTTTCTTATATTCTAAGTTTTTCAGTGCAACTCACTCATATACTATGTACTACACTGTGCGTTTCTTAAATTATAAGTTTTTCAGTGCAACTCACTCATATACTATGTACTACACTGTGTGTTTCTTAAATTCTAAGTTTTTCAGTGCAACTCACTCATATACTATGTACTACACTGTGCGTTTCTTATATTCTAAGTTTTTCAGTGCAACTCACTCATATACTATGTACTACACTGTGCGTTTCTTATATTCTAAGTTTTTCAGTGCAACTCACTCATATACTATGTACTACACTGTGCATTTCGTGTAATGCGGGTTTTTCAGTAAATTCTAAGTTTTTCAGTGCGACTCACTCATATACTATGTACTACACTGTGCGTTTCTTATATTCTAAGTTTTTCAGTGCAACTCACTCATATACTATGTACTACACTGTGCGTTTCTTATATTCTAAGTTTTTCAGTGCAACTCACTCATATACTATGTACTACACTGTGCGTTTCTTATATTCTAAGTTTTTCAGTGCAACTCACTCATATACTATGTACTACACTGTGCGTTTCTTATATTCTAAGTTTTTCAGTGCAACTCACTCATATACTATGTACTACACTGTGCGTTTCTTATATTCTAAGTTTTTCAGTGCAACTCACTCATATACTATGTACTACACTGTGCGTTTCTTATATTTTGAGTTTTTCAGTGCAACTAACTCATATACTATGTACTACACTGTGCGTTTCTTATATTCTAAGTTTTTCAGTGCAACTCACTCATATACTATGTTCTACACTGTGCGTTTCTTATATTCTAAGTTTTTCAGTACAACTCACTCATATACTATGTACTACACTGTGCGTTTCTTATATTCTAAGTTTTTCAGTGCAACTCACTCATATACTATGTACTACACTGTGCTTTTCTTATATTCTAAGTTTTTCAGTGCAACTCACTCATATACTATGTACTACACTGTGCGTTTCTTATATTCTAAGTTTTTCAGTGCAACTCACTCATATACTATGTACTACACTGTGCGTTTCTTATATTCTAGGTTTTTCGTGCAACTCACTCATATACTATGTACTACACTGTGCGTTTCTTATATTCTAAGTTTTTCAGTGCAACTCACTCATATACTATGTACTACACTGTGCGTTTCTTATATTCTAAGTTTTTCAGTGCAACTCACTCATATACTATGTACTACACTGTGCGTTTCTTATATTCTAAGTTTTTCAGTGCAACTCACTCATATACTATGTACTACACTGTGCATTTCGTGTATTGCTGGTTTTTCAGTAAATTCTAAGTTTTTCAGTGCAACTCACTCATATACTATGTACTACACTGTGCGTTTCTTATATTCTAAGTTTTTCAGTGCAACTCACTCATATACTATGTACTACACTGTGCGTTTCTTATATTCTAAGTTTTTCAGTGCAACTCACTCATATACTATGTACTACACTGTGCGTTTCTTATATTCTAAGTTTTTCAGTGCAACTCACTCATATACTATGTACTACACTGTGCGTTTCTTATATTCTAAGTTTTTCTGTGCAACTCACTCATATACTATGTACTACACTGTGCGTTGCTTATATTCTAAGTTTTTCAGTGCAACTCACTCATATACTATGTACTACACTGTGCGTTTCATAAATTCTAAGTTTTTCAGTGCAACTCACTCATATACTATGTACTACACTGTGCGTTTCTTATATTCTAAGTTTTTCAGTGCAACTCACTTATATACTATGTACTACACTGTGCGTTTCTTATATTCTAAGTTTTTCAGTGCAACTCACTCATATACTATATACTACACTGTGCATTTCGTGTAATGCGGGTTTTTCAGTAAATTCTAAGTTTTTCAGTGCAACTCACTCATATACTATGTACTACACTGTGCGTTTCTTATATTCTAAGTTTTTCAGTGCAACTCACTCATATACTATGTACTACACTGTGCGTTTCTTATATTCTAAGTTTTTCAGTGCAACTCACTCATATACTATGTACTACACTGTGTGTTTCTTAAATTCTAAGTTTTTCAGTGCAACTCACTCATATACTATGTACTACACTGTGCGTTTCTTATATTCTAAGTTTTTCAGTGCAACTCACTCATATACTATGTACTACACTGTGCGTTTCTTATATTCTAAGTTTTTCAATGCAACTCACTCATATACTATGTACTACACTGTGCATTTCGTGTAATGCGGGTTTTTCAGTAAATTCTAAGTTTTTCAGTGCGACTCACTCATATACTATGTACTACACTGTGCGTTTCTTATATTCTAAGTTTTTCAGTGCAACTCACTCATATACTATGTACTACACTGTGCGTTTCTTATATTCTAAGTTTTTCAGTGCAACTCACTCATATACTATGTACTACACTGTGCGTTTCTTATATTCTAAGTTTTTCAGTGCAACTCACTCATATACTATGTACTACACTGTGCGTTTCTTATATTCTAAGTTTTTCAGTGCAACTCACTCATATACTATGTACTACACTGTGCGTTTCTTATATTCTAAGTTTTTCAGTGCAACTCACTCATATACTATGTACTACACTGTGCGTTTCTTATATTTTGAGTTTTTCAGTGCAACTCACTCATATACTATGTACTACACTGTGCGTTTCTTATATTCTAAGTTTTTCAGTGCAACTCACTCATATACTATGTTCTACACTGTGCGTTTCTTATATTCTAAGTTTTTCAGTACAACTCACTCATATACTATGTACTACACTGTGCGTTTCTTATATTCTAAGTTTTTCAGTGCAACTCACTCATATACTATGTACTACACTGTGCTTTACTTATATTCTAAGTTTTTCAGTGCAACTCACTCATATACTATGTACTACACTGTGCGTTTCTTATATTCTAAGTTTTTCAGTGCAACTCACTCATATACTATGTACTACACTGTGCGTTTCTTATATTCTAGGTTTTTCGTGCAACTCACTCATATACTATGTACTACACTGTGCGTTTCTTATATTCTAAGTTTTTCAGTGCAACTCACTCATATACTATGTACTACACTGTGCGTTTCTTATATTCTAAGTTTTTCAGTGCAACTCACTCATATACTATGTACTACACTGTGCGTTTCTTATATTCTAAGTTTTTCAGTGCAACTCACTCATATACTATGTACTACACTGTGCGTTTCTTATATTCTAAGTTTTTCAGTGCAACTCACTCATATACTATGTACTATACTGTGCGTTTCTTATATTCTAAGTTTTTCGTGCAACTCACTCATATACTATGTACTACACTGTGCGTTTCTTATATTCTAAGTTTTTCAGTGCAACTCACTCATATACTATGTACTACACTGTGCGTTTCTTATATTCTAAGTTTTTCAGTGCAACTCACTCATATACTATGTACTACACTGTGCATTTCGTGTAATGCGGGTTTTTCAGTAAATTCTAAGTTTTTCAGTGCAACTCACTCATATACTATGTACTACACTGTGCGTTTCTTATATTCTAAGTTTTTCAGTGCAACTCACTCATATACTATGTACTACACTGTGCGTTTCTTATATTCTAAGTTTTTCAGTGCAACTCACTCATATACTATGTACTACACTGTGCGTTTCTTAAATTCTAAGTTTTTCAGTGCAACTCACTCATATACTATGTACTACACTGTGCGTTTCTTAAATTCTAAGTTTTTCAGTGCAACTCACTCATATACTATGTACTACACTGTGCGTTTCTTATATTCTAAGTTTTTCAGTGTAACTCACTCATATACTATGTACTACACTGTGCATTTCGTGTAATGCGGGTTTTTCAGTAAATTCTAAGTTTTTCAGTGCAACTCACTCATATACTATGTACTACACTGTGCGTTTCTTATATTCTAAGTTTTTCAGTGCAACTCACTCATATACTATGTACTACACTGTGCGTTTCTTAAATTCTAAGTTTTTTAGTGCAACTCACTCATATACTATGTACTACAATGGGCTTTTCTTTTATTTAAGTTTTTCAGTGCAACTCACTCATATACTATGTACTACACTGTGCGTTTCTTATATTCTAAGTTTTTCAGTGCAACTCACTCATATACTATGTACTACACTGTGCGTTTCTTATATTCTAAGTTTTTCGTGCAACTCACTCATATACTATGTACTACACTGTGCGTTTCTCATATTCTAAGTTTTTCAGTGCAACTCACTCATATACTATGTACTACACTGTGCGTTTCTTATATTCTAAGATTTTCGTGCAACTCACTCATATACTATGTACTACACTGTGCGTTTCTTATATTCTAAGTTTTTCAGTGCAACTCACTCATATACTATGTACTACACTGTGCGTTTCTTATATTCTAAGTTTTTCAGTGCAACTCACTCATATACTATGTACTACACTGTGCATTTCGTGTAATGCGGGTTTTTCAGTAAATTCTAAGTTTTTCAGTGCAACTCACTCATATACTATGTACTACACTGTGCGTTTCTTATATTCTAAGTTTTTCAGTGCAACTCACTCATATACTATGTACTACACTGTGCGTTTCTTATATTCTAAGTTTTTCAGTGCAACTCACTCATATACTATGTACTACACTGTGCGTTTCTTAAATTCTAAGTTTTTCAGTGCAACTCACTCATATACTATGTACTACACTGTGCGTTTCTTAAATTCTAAGTTTTTCAGTGCAACTCACTCATATACTATGTACTACACTGTGCGTTTCTTATATTCTAAGTTTTTCAGTGTAACTCACTCATATACTATGTACTACACTGTGCATTTCGTGTAATGCGGGTTTTTCAGTAAATTCTAAGTTTTTCAGTGCAACTCACTCATATACTATGTACTACACTGTGCGTTTCTTATATTCTAAGTTTTTCAGTGCAACTCACTCATATACTATGTACTACACTGTGCTTTACTTATATTCTAAGTTTTTCAGTGCAACTCACTCATATACTATGTACTACACTGTGCGTTTCTTATATTCTAAGTTTTTCAGTGCAACTCACTCATATACTATGTACTACACTGTGCGTTTCTTATATTCTAGGTTTTTCGTGCAACTCACTCATATACTATGTACTACACTGTGCGTTTCTTATATTCTAAGTTTTTCAGTGCAACTCACTCATATACTATGTACTACACTGTGCGTTTCTTATATTCTAAGTTTTTCAGTGCAACTCACTCATATACTATGTACTACACTGTGCGTTTCTTATATTCTAAGTTTTTCAGTGCAACTCACTCATATACTATGTACTACACTGTGCGTTTCTTATATTCTAAGTTTTTCAGTGCAACACACTCATATACTATGTACTACACTGTGCGTTTCTTATATTCTAAGTTTCTCGTGCAACTCACTCATATACTATGTACTACACTGTGCGTTTCTTATATTCTAAGTTTTTCAGTGCAACTCACTCTTATACTATGTACTACACTGTGCGTTTCTTATATTCTAAGTTTTTCAGTGCAACTCACTCATATACTATGTACTACACTGTGCATTTCGTGTAATGCGGGTTTTTCAGTAAATTCTAAGTTTTTCAGTGCAACTCACTCATATACTATGTACTACACTGTGCGTTTCTTATATTCTAAGTTTTTCAGTGCAACTCACTCATATACTATGTACTACACTGTGCGTTTCTTATATTCTAAGTTTTTCAGTGCAACTCACTCATATACTATGTACTACACTGTGCGTTTCTTAAATTCTAAGTTTTTCAGTGCAACTCACTCATATACTATGTACTACACTGTGCGTTTCTTAAATTCTAAGTTTTTCAGTGCAACTCACTCATATACTATGTACTACACTGTGCGTTTCTTATATTCTAAGTTTTTCAGTGTAACTCACTCATATACTATGTACTACACTGTGCATTTCGTGTAATGCGGGTTTTTCAGTAAATTCTAAGTTTTTCAGTGCAACTCACTCATATACTATGTACTACACTGTGCGTTTCTTATATTCTAAGTTTTTCAGTGCAACTCACTCATATACTATGTACTACACTGTGCGTTTCTTAAATTCTAAGTTTTTCAGTGCAACTCACTCATATACTATGTACTACAATGGGCTTTTCTTTTATTTAAGTTTTTCAGTGCAACTCACTCATATACTATGTACTACACTGTGCGTTTCTTATATTCTAAGTTTTTCAGTGCAACTCACTCATATACTATGTACTACACTGTGCGTTTCTTATATTCTAAGTTTTTCGTGCAACTCACTCATATACTATGTACTACACTGTGCGTTTCTCATATTCTAAGTTTTTCAGTGCAACTCACTCATATACTATGTACTACACTGTGCGTTTCTTATATTCTAAGATTTTCGTGCAACTCACTCATATACTATGTACTACACTGTGCGTTTCTTATATTCTAAGTTTTTCAGTGCAACTCACTCATATACTATGTACTACACTGTGCGTTTCTTATATTCTAAGTTTTTCAGTGCAACTCACTCATATACTATGTACTACACTGTGCGTTTCTTATATTCTAAGTTTTTCAGTGCAACTCACTCATATACTATGTACTACACTGTGCATTTCGTGTAATGCGGGTTTTTCAGTAAATTCTAAGTTTTTCAGTGCGACTCACTCATATACTATGTACTACACTGTGCGTTTCTTATATTCTAAGTTTTTCAGTGCAACTCACTCATATACTATGTACTACACTGTGCGTTTCTTATATTCTAAGTTTTTCAGTGCAACTCACTCATATACTATGTACTACACTGTGCGTTTCTTATATTCTAAGTTTTTCAGTGCAACTCACTCATATACTATGTACTACACTGTGCGTTTCTTATATTCTAAGTTTTTCAGTGCAACTCACTCATATACTATGTACTACACTGTGCGTTTCTTATATTCTAAGTTTTTCAGTGCAACTCACTCATATACTATGTACTACACTGTGCGTTTCTTAAATTCTAAGTTTTTCAGTGCAACTCACTCATATACTATGTACTACACTGTGCGTTTCTTAAATTCTAAGTTTTTCAGTGCAACTCACTCATATACTATGTACTACACTGTGCGTTTCTTATATTCTAAGTTTTTCAGTGTAACTCACTCATATACTATGTACTACACTGTGCATTTCGTGTAATGCGGGTTTTTCAGTAAATTCTAAGTTTTTCAGTGCAACTCACTCATATACTATGTACTACACTGTGCGTTTCTTATATTCTAAGTTTTTCAGTGCAACTCACTCATATACTATGTACTACACTGTGCTTTACTTATATTCTAAGTTTTTCAGTGCAACTCACTCATATACTATGTACTACACTGTGCGTTTCTTATATTCTAAGTTTTTCAGTGCAACTCACTCATATACTATGTACTACACTGTGCGTTTCTTATATTCTAGGTTTTTCGTGCAACTCACTCATATACTATGTACTACACTGTGCGTTTCTTATATTCTAAGTTTTTCAGTGCAACTCACTCATATACTATGTACTACACTGTGCGTTTCTTATATTCTAAGTTTTTCAGTGCAACTCACTCATATACTATGTACTACACTGTGCGTTTCTTATATTCTAAGTTTTTCAGTGCAACTCACTCATATACTATGTACTACACTGTGCGTTTCTTATATTCTAAGTTTTTCAGTGCAACACACTCATATACTATGTACTACACTGTGCGTTTCTTATATTCTAAGTTTTTCGTGCAACTCACTCATATACTATGTACTACACTGTGCGTTTCTTATATTCTAAGTTTTTCAGTGCAACTCACTCTTATACTATGTACTACACTGTGCGTTTCTTATATTCTAAGTTTTTCAGTGCAACTCACTCATATACTATGTACTACACTGTGCATTTCGTGTAATGCGGGTTTTTCAGTAAATTCTAAGTTTTTCAGTGCAACTCACTCATATACTATGTACTACACTGTGCGTTTCTTATATTCTAAGTTTTTCAGTGCAACTCACTCATATACTATGTACTACACTGTGCGTTTCTTATATTCTAAGTTTTTCAGTGCAACTCACTCATATACTATGTACTACACTGTGCGTTTCTTAAATTCTAAGTTTTTCAGTGCAACTCACTCATATACTATGTACTACACTGTGCGTTTCTTAAATTCTAAGTTTTTCAGTGCAACTCACTCATATACTATGTACTACACTGTGCGTTTCTTATATTCTAAGTTTTTCAGTGTAACTCACTCATATACTATGTACTACACTGTGCATTTCGTGTAATGCGGGTTTTTCAGTAAATTCTAAGTTTTTCAGTGCAACTCACTCATATACTATGTACTACACTGTGCGTTTCTTATATTCTAAGTTTTTCAGTGCAACTCACTCATATACTATGTACTACACTGTGCGTTTCTTAAATTCTAAGTTTTTCAGTGCAACTCACTCATATACTATGTACTACAATGGGCTTTTCTTTTATTTAAGTTTTTCAGTGCAACTCACTCATATACTATGTACTACACTGTGCGTTTCTTATATTCTAAGTTTTTCAGTGCAACTCACTCATATACTATGTACTACACTGTGCGTTTCTTATATTCTAAGTTTTTCGTGCAACTCACTCATATACTATGTACTACACTGTGCGTTTCTCATATTCTAAGTTTTTCAGTGAAACTCACTCATATACTATGTACTACACTGTGCGTTTCTTATATTCTAAGATTTTCGTGCAACTCACTCATATACTATGTACTACACTGTGCGTTTCTTATATTCTAAGTTTTTCAGTGCAACTCACTCATATACTATGTACTACACTGTGCGTTTCTTATATTCTAAGTTTTTCAGTGCAACTCACTCATATACTATGTACTACACTGTGCGTTTCTTATATTCTAAGTTTTTCAGTGCAACTCACTCATATACTATGTACTACACTGTGCATTTCGTGTAATGCGGGTTTTTCAGTAAATTCTAAGTTTTTCAGTGCGACTCACTCATATACTATGTACTACACTGTGCGTTTCTTATATTCTAAGTTTTTCAGTGCAACTCACTCATATACTATGTACTACACTGTGCGTTTCTTATATTCTAAGTTTTTCAGTGCAACTCACTCATATACTATGTACTACACTGTGCGTTTCTTATATTCTAAGTTTTTCAGTGCAACTCACTCATATACTATGTACTACACTGTGCGTTTCTTATATTCTAAGTTTTTCAGTGCAACTCACTCATATACTATGTACTACACTGTGCGTTTCTTATATTCTAAGTTTTTCAGTGCAACTCACTCATATACTATGTACTACACTGTGCGTTTCTTATATTTTGAGTTTTTCAGTGCAACTAACTCATATACTATGTACTACACTGTGCGTTTCTTATATTCTAAGTTTTTCAGTGCAACTCACTCATATACTATGTTCTACACTGTGCGTTTCTTATATTCTAAGTTTTTCAGTACAACTCACTCATATACTATGTACTACACTGTGCGTTTCTTATATTCTAAGTTTTTCAGTGCAACTCACTCATATACTATGTACTACACTGTGCTTTTCTTATATTCTAAGTTTTTCAGTGCAACTCACTCATATACTATGTACTACACTGTGCGTTTCTTATATTCTAAGTTTTTCAGTGCAACTCACTCATATACTATGTACTACACTGTGCGTTTCTTATATTCTAGGTTTTTCGTGCAACTCACTCATATACTATGTACTACACTGTGCGTTTCTTATATTCTAAGTTTTTCAGTGCAACTCACTCATATACTATGTACTACACTGTGCGTTTCTTATATTCTAAGTTTTTCAGTGCAACTCACTCATATACTATGTACTACACTGTGCGTTTCTTATATTCTAAGTTTTTCAGTGCAACTCACTCATATACTATGTACTACACTGTGCATTTCGTGTATTGCTGGTTTTTCAGTAAATTCTAAGTTTTTCAGTGCAACTCACTCATATACTATGTACTACACTGTGCGTTTCTTATATTCTAAGTTTTTCAGTGCAACTCACTCATATACTATGTACTACACTGTGCGTTTCTTATATTCTAAGTTTTTCAGTGCAACTCACTCATATACTATGTACTACACTGTGCGTTTCTTATATTCTAAGTTTTTCAGTGCAACTCACTCATATACTATGTACTACACTGTGCGTTTCTTATATTCTAAGTTTTTCTGTGCAACTCACTCATATACTATGTACTACACTGTGCGTTGCTTATATTCTAAGTTTTTCAGTGCAACTCACTCATATACTATGTACTACACTGTGCGTTTCATAAATTCTAAGTTTTTCAGTGCAACTCACTCATATACTATGTACTACACTGTGCGTTTCTTATATTCTAAGTTTTTCAGTGCAACTCACTTATATACTATGTACTACACTGTGCGTTTCTTATATTCTAAGTTTTTCAGTGCAACTCACTCATATACTATATACTACACTGTGCATTTCGTGTAATGCGGGTTTTTCAGTAAATTCTAAGTTTTTCAGTGCAACTCACTCATATACTATGTACTACACTGTGCGTTTCTTATATTCTAAGTTTTTCAGTGCAACTCACTCATATACTATGTACTACACTGTGCGTTTCTTATATTCTAAGTTTTTCAGTGCAACTCACTCATATACTATGTACTACACTGTGCGTTTCTTAAATTCTAAGTTTTTCAGTGCAACTCACTCATATACTATGTACTACACTGTGTGTTTCTTAAATTCTAAGTTTTTCAGTGCAACTCACTCATATACTATGTACTACACTGTGCGTTTCTTATATTCTAAGTTTTTCAGTGCAACTCACTCATATACTATGTACTACACTGTGCGTTTCTTATATTCTAAGTTTTTCAATGCAACTCACTCATATACTATGTACTACACTGTGCATTTCGTGTAATGCGGGTTTTTCAGTAAATTCTAAGTTTTTCAGTGCGACTCACTCATATACTATGTACTACACTGTGCGTTTCTTATATTCTAAGTTTTTCAGTGCAACTCACTCATATACTATGTACTACACTGTGCGTTTCTTATATTCTAAGTTTTTCAGTGCAACTCACTCATATACTATGTACTACACTGTGCGTTTCTTATATTCTAAGTTTTTCAGTGCAACTCACTCATATACTATGTACTACACTGTGCGTTTCTTATATTCTAAGTTTTTCAGTGCAACTCACTCATATACTATGTACTACACTGTGCGTTTCTTATATTCTAAGTTTTTCAGTGCAACTCACTCATATACTATGTACTACACTGTGCGTTTCTTATATTTTGAGTTTTTCAGTGCAACTCACTCATATACTATGTACTACACTGTGCGTTTCTTATATTCTAAGTTTTTCAGTGCAACTCACTCATATACTATGTTCTACACTGTGCGTTTCTTATATTCTAAGTTTTTCAGTACAACTCACTCATATACTATGTACTACACTGTGCGTTTCTTATATTCTAAGTTTTTCAGTGCAACTCACTCATATACTATGTACTACACTGTGCTTTACTTATATTCTAAGTTTTTCAGTGCAACTCACTCATATACTATGTACTACACTGTGCGTTTCTTATATTCTAAGTTTTTCAGTGCAACTCACTCATATACTATGTACTACACTGTGCGTTTCTTATATTCTAGGTTTTTCGTGCAACTCACTCATATACTATGTACTACACTGTGCGTTTCTTATATTCTAAGTTTTTCAGTGCAACTCACTCATATACTATGTACTACACTGTGCGTTTCTTATATTCTAAGTTTTTCAGTGCAACTCACTCATATACTATGTACTACACTGTGCGTTTCTTATATTCTAAGTTTTTCAGTGCAACTCACTCATATACTATGTACTACACTGTGCGTTTCTTATATTCTAAGTTTTTCAGTGCAACTCACTCATATACTATGTACTATACTGTGCGTTTCTTATATTCTAAGTTTTTCGTGCAACTCACTCATATACTATGTACTACACTGTGCGTTTCTTATATTCTAAGTTTTTCAGTGCAACTCACTCATATACTATGTACTACACTGTGCGTTTCTTATATTCTAAGTTTTTCAGTGCAACTCACTCATATACTATGTACTACACTGTGCATTTCGTGTAATGCGGGTTTTTCAGTAAATTCTAAGTTTTTCAGTGCAACTCACTCATATACTATGTACTACACTGTGCGTTTCTTATATTCTAAGTTTTTCAGTGCAACTCACTCATATACTATGTACTACACTGTGCGTTTCTTATATTCTAAGTTTTTCAGTGCAACTCACTCATATACTATGTACTACACTGTGCGTTTCTTAAATTCTAAGTTTTTCAGTGCAACTCACTCATATACTATGTACTACACTGTGCGTTTCTTAAATTCTAAGTTTTTCAGTGCAACTCACTCATATACTATGTACTACACTGTGCGTTTCTTATATTCTAAGTTTTTCAGTGTAACTCACTCATATACTATGTACTACACTGTGCATTTCGTGTAATGCGGGTTTTTCAGTAAATTCTAAGTTTTTCAGTGCAACTCACTCATATACTATGTACTACACTGTGCGTTTCTTATATTCTAAGTTTTTCAGTGCAACTCACTCATATACTATGTACTACACTGTGCGTTTCTTAAATTCTAAGTTTTTTAGTGCAACTCACTCATATACTATGTACTACAATGGGCTTTTCTTTTATTTAAGTTTTTCAGTGCAACTCACTCATATACTATGTACTACACTGTGCGTTTCTTATATTCTAAGTTTTTCAGTGCAACTCACTCATATACTATGTACTACACTGTGCGTTTCTTATATTCTAAGTTTTTCGTGCAACTCACTCATATACTATGTACTACACTGTGCGTTTCTCATATTCTAAGTTTTTCAGTGCAACTCACTCATATACTATGTACTACACTGTGCGTTTCTTATATTCTAAGATTTTCGTGCAACTCACTCATATACTATGTACTACACTGTGCGTTTCTTATATTCTAAGTTTTTCAGTGCAACTCACTCATATACTATGTACTACACTGTGCGTTTCTTATATTCTAAGTTTTTCAGTGCAACTCACTCATATACTATGTACTACACTGTGCATTTCGTGTAATGCGGGTTTTTCAGTAAATTCTAAGTTTTTCAGTGCAACTCACTCATATACTATGTACTACACTGTGCGTTTCTTATATTCTAAGTTTTTCAGTGCAACTCACTCATATACTATGTACTACACTGTGCGTTTCTTATATTCTAAGTTTTTCAGTGCAACTCACTCATATACTATGTACTACACTGTGCGTTTCTTAAATTCTAAGTTTTTCAGTGCAACTCACTCATATACTATGTACTACACTGTGCGTTTCTTAAATTCTAAGTTTTTCAGTGCAACTCACTCATATACTATGTACTACACTGTGCGTTTCTTATATTCTAAGTTTTTCAGTGTAACTCACTCATATACTATGTACTACACTGTGCATTTCGTGTAATGCGGGTTTTTCAGTAAATTCTAAGTTTTTCAGTGCAACTCACTCATATACTATGTACTACACTGTGCGTTTCTTATATTCTAAGTTTTTCAGTGCAACTCACTCATATACTATGTACTACACTGTGCTTTACTTATATTCTAAGTTTTTCAGTGCAACTCACTCATATACTATGTACTACACTGTGCGTTTCTTATATTCTAAGTTTTTCAGTGCAACTCACTCATATACTATGTACTACACTGTGCGTTTCTTATATTCTAGGTTTTTCGTGCAACTCACTCATATACTATGTACTACACTGTGCGTTTCTTATATTCTAAGTTTTTCAGTGCAACTCACTCATATACTATGTACTACACTGTGCGTTTCTTATATTCTAAGTTTTTCAGTGCAACTCACTCATATACTATGTACTACACTGTGCGTTTCTTATATTCTAAGTTTTTCAGTGCAACTCACTCATATACTATGTACTACACTGTGCGTTTCTTATATTCTAAGTTTTTCAGTGCAACACACTCATATACTATGTACTACACTGTGCGTTTCTTATATTCTAAGTTTTTCGTGCAACTCACTCATATACTATGTACTACACTGTGCGTTTCTTATATTCTAAGTTTTTCAGTGCAACTCACTCTTATACTATGTACTACACTGTGCGTTTCTTATATTCTAAGTTTTTCAGTGCAACTCACTCATATACTATGTACTACACTGTGCATTTCGTGTAATGCGGGTTTTTCAGTAAATTCTAAGTTTTTCAGTGCAACTCACTCATATACTATGTACTACACTGTGCGTTTCTTATATTCTAAGTTTTTCAGTGCAACTCACTCATATACTATGTACTACACTGTGCGTTTCTTATATTCTAAGTTTTTCAGTGCAACTCACTCATATACTATGTACTACACTGTGCGTTTCTTAAATTCTAAGTTTTTCAGTGCAACTCACTCATATACTATGTACTACACTGTGCGTTTCTTAAATTCTAAGTTTTTCAGTGCAACTCACTCATATACTATGTACTACACTGTGCGTTTCTTATATTCTAAGTTTTTCAGTGTAACTCACTCATATACTATGTACTACACTGTGCATTTCGTGTAATGCGGGTTTTTCAGTAAATTCTAAGTTTTTCAGTGCAACTCACTCATATACTATGTACTACACTGTGCGTTTCTTATATTCTAAGTTTTTCAGTGCAACTCACTCATATACTATGTACTACACTGTGCGTTTCTTAAATTCTAAGTTTTTCAGTGCAACTCACTCATATACTATGTACTACAATGGGCTTTTCTTTTATTTAAGTTTTTCAGTGCAACTCACTCATATACTATGTACTACACTGTGCGTTTCTTATATTCTAAGTTTTTCAGTGCAACTCACTCATATACTATGTACTACACTGTGCGTTTCTTATATTCTAAGTTTTTCGTGCAACTCACTCATATACTATGTACTACACTGTGCGTTTCTCATATTCTAAGTTTTTCAGTGCAACTCACTCATATACTATGTACTACACTGTGCGTTTCTTATATTCTAAGATTTTCGTGCAACTCACTCATATACTATGTACTACACTGTGCGTTTCTTATATTCTAAGTTTTTCAGTGCAACTCACTCATATACTATGTACTACACTGTGCGTTTCTTATATTCTAAGTTTTTCAGTGCAACTCACTCATATACTATGTACTACACTGTGCATTTCGTGTAATGCGGGTTTTTCAGTAAATTCTAAGTTTTTCAGTGCAACTCACTCATATACTATGTACTACACTGTGCGTTTCTTATATTCTAAGTTTTTCAGTGCAACTCACTCATATACTATGTACTACACTGTGCGTTTCTTATATTCTAAGTTTTTCAGTGCAACTCACTCATATACTATGTACTACACTGTGCGTTTCTTAAATTCTAAGTTTTTCAGTGCAACTCACTCATATACTATGTACTACACTGTGCGTTTCTTAAATTCTAAGTTTTTCAGTGCAACTCACTCATATACTATGTACTACACTGTGCGTTTCTTATATTCTAAGTTTTTCAGTGTAACTCACTCATATACTATGTACTACACTGTGCATTTCGTGTAATGCGGGTTTTTCAGTAAATTCTAAGTTTTTCAGTGCAACTCACTCATATACTATGTACTACACTGTGCGTTTCTTATATTCTAAGTTTTTCAGTGCAACTCACTCATATACTATGTACTACACTGTGCGTTTCTTATATTCTAAGCTTTTCAGTGCAACTCACTCATATACTATGTACTACACTGTGCGTTTCTTATATTCTAAGTTTTTCAGTGCAACTCACTCATATACTATGTACTACACTGTGCGTTTCTTATATTCTAAGTTTTTCAGTGCAACTCACTCATATACTATGTACTACACTGTGCGTTTCTTATATTCTAAGTTTTTCGTGCAACTCACTCATATACTATGTACTACACTGTGCGTTTCTTATATTCTAAGTTTTTCAGTGTAACTCACTCATATACTATGTACTACACTGTGCATTTCGTGTAATGCGGGTTTTTCAGTAAATTCTAAGTTTTTCAGTGCAACTCACTCATATACTATGTACTACACTGTGCGTTTCTTATATTCTAAGTTTTTCGTGCAACTCACTCATATACTATGTACTACACTGTGCGTTTCTTATATTCTAAGTTTTTCAGTGCAACTCACTCATATACTATGTACTACACTGTGCGTTTCTTATATTCTAAGTTTTTCAGTGCAACTCACTCATATACTATGTACTACACTGTGCGTTTCGTGTAATGCGGGTTTTTCAGTAAATTCTAAGTTTTTCAGTGCAACTCACTCATATACTATGTACTACACTGTGCGTTTCTTATATTCTAAGTTTTTCAGTGCAACTCACTCATATACTATGTACTACACTGTGCGTTTCTTATATTCTAAGTTTTTCAGTGCAACTCACTCATATACTATGTACTACACTGTGCGTTTCTTATATTCTAAGTTTTTCGTGCAACTCACTCATATACTATGTACTACACTGTGCGTTTCTTATATTCTAAGTTTTTCAGTGCAACTCACTCATATACTATGTACTACACTGTGCGTTTCTTATATTCTAAGTTTTTCAGTGCAACTCACTCATATACTATGTACTACACTGTGCATTTCGTGTAATGCGGGTTTTTCAGTAAATTCTAAGTTTTTCAGTGCAACTCACTCATATACTATGTACTACACTGTGCGTTTCTTATATTCTAAGTTTTTCAGTGCAACTCACTCATATACTATGTACTACACTGTGCGTTTCTTAAATTCTAAGTTTTTCAGTGCAACTCACTCATATACTATGTACTACACTGTGCGTTTCTTAAATTCTAAGTTTTTCAGTGCAACTCACTCATATACTATGTACTACACTGTGCGTTTCTTATATTCTAAGTTTTTCAGTGTAACTCACTCATATACTATGTACTACACTGTGCATTTCGTGTAATGTGGGTTTTTCAGTAAATTCCAAGTTTTTCAGTGCAACTCACTCATATACTATGTACTACACTGTGCGTTTCTTATATTCTAAGTTTTTCAGTGCAACTCACTCATATACTATGTACTACACTGTGCGTTTCTTATATTCTAAGTTTTTCAGTGCAACTCACTCATATACTATGTACTACACTGTGCGTGTCTTATATTCTAAGTTTTTCAGTGCAACTCACTCATATACTATGTACTACACTGTGCGTGTCTTATATTCTAAGTTTTTCAGTGCAACTCACTCATATACTATGTACTACACTGTGCGTTTCTTATATTCTAAGTTTTTCAGTACAACTCACTCATATACTATGTAGTACACTGTGCATTTCTTATATTCTAAGTTTTTCAGTGCAACTCACTCATATACTATGTACTACACTGTGCTTTTCTTATATTCTAAGTTTTTCAGTGCAACTCACTCATATACTATGTACTACCCTGTGCGTTTCTTATATTCTAAGTTTTTCGTGCAACTCACTCATATACTATGTACTACACTGTGCGTTTCTTATATTCTAAGTTTTTCAGTGCAACTCACTCATATACTATGTACTACACTGTGCGTTTCTTATATTCTAAGTTTTTCAGTGCAACTCACTCATATACTATGTACTACACTGTGCGTTTCTTATATTCTAGGTTTTTCGTGCAACTCACTCATATACTATGTACTACACTGTGCGTTTCTTATATTCTAAGTTTTTCAGTGCAACTCACTCATATACTATGTACTACACTGTGCGTTTCTTATATTCTAAGTTTTTCAGTGCAACTCACTCATATACTATGTACTACACTGTGCATTTCGTGTAATGCGGGTTTTTCAGTAAATTCTAAGTTTTTCAGTGCAACTCACTCATATACTATGTACTACACTGTGCGTTTCTTATATTCTAAGTTTTTCAGTGCAACTCACTCATATACTATGTACTACACTGTGCGTTTCTTATATTCTAAGATTTTCAGTGCAACTCACTCATATACTATGTACTACACTGTGCGTTTCTTAAATTCTAAGTTTTTCAGTGCAACTCACTCATATACTATGTACTACACTGTGCGTTTCTTAAATTCTAAGTTTTTCAGTGCAACTCACTCATATACTATGTACTACACTGTGCGTTTCTTATATTCTAAGTTTTTCAGTGTAACTCACTCATATACTATGTACTACACTGTGCATTTCGTGTAATGCGGGTTTTTCAGTAAATTCTAAGTTTTTCAGTGCAACTCACTCATATACTATGTACTACACTGTGCGTTTCTTATATTCTAAGTTTTTCAGTGCAACTCACTCATATATTATGTACTACACTGTGCGTTTCTTATATTCTAAGTTTTTCAGTGCAACTCACTCATATACTATGTACTACACTGTGCGTTTCTTATATTCTAAGTTTTTCAGTGCAACTCACTCATATACTATGTACTACACTGTGCGTTTCTTATATTCTAAGTTTTTCAGTGCAACTCACTCATATACTATGTACTACACTGTGCGTTTCTTATATTCTAAGTTTTTCAGTACAACTCACTCATATACTATGTAGTACACTGTGCATTTCTTATATTCTAAGTTTTTCAGTGCAACTCACTCATATACTATGTACTACACTGTGCTTTTGTTATATTCTAAGTTTTTCAGTGCAACTCACTCATATACTATGTACTACACTGTGCGTTTCTTATATTCTAAGTTTTTCGTGCAACTCACTCATATACTATATACTACACTGTGCGTTTCTTATATTCTAAGTTTTTCAGTGCAACTCACTCATATACTATGTACTACACTGTGCGTTTCTTATATTCTAAGTTTTTCGTGCAACTCACTCATATACTATGTACTACACTGTGCGTTTCTTATATTCTAAGTTTTTCAGTGCAACTCACTCATATACTATGTACTACACTGTGCGTTTCTTATATTCTAAGTTTTTCAGTGAAACTCACTCATATACTATGTACTACACTGTGCGTTTCTTATATTCTAAGTTTTTCAGTGCAACTCACTCATATACTATGTACTACACTGTGCGTTTCTTATATTCTAAGTTTTTCAGTGCAACTCACTCATATACTATGTACTACACTGTGCGTTTCTTATATTCTAAGTTTTTCGTGCAACTCACTCATATACTATGTACTACACTGTGCGTTTCTTATATTCTAAGTTTTTCAGTGCAACTCACTCATATACTATGTACTACACTGTGCGTTTCTTATATTCTAAGTTTTTCAGTGCAACTCACTCATATACTATGTACTACACTGTGCATTTCGTGTAATGCGGGTTTTTCAGTAAATTCTAAGTTTTTCAGTGCAACTCACTCATATACTATGTACTACACTGTGCGTTTCTTATATTCTAAGTTTTTCAGTGCAACTCACTCATATACTATGTACTACACTGTGCGTTTCTTATATTCTAAGTTTTTCAGTGCAACTCACTCATATACTATGTACTACACTGTGCGTTTCTTAAATTCTAAGTTTTTCAGTGCAACTCACTCATATACTATGTACTACACTGTGCGTTTCTTAAATTCTAAGTTTTTCAGTGCAACTCACTCATATACTATGTACTACACTGTGCGTTTCTTATATTCTAAGTTTTTCAGTGTAACTCACTCATATACTATGTACTACACTGTGCATTTCGTGTAATGCGGGTTTTTCAGTAAATTCTAAGTTTTTCAGTGCAACTCACTCATATACTATGTACTACACTGTGCGTTTCTTATATTCTAAGTTTTTCAGTGCAACTCACTCATATACTATGTACTACACTGTGCGTTTCTTAAATTCTAAGTTTTTCAGTGCAACTCACTCATATACTATGTACTACAATGGGCTTTTCTTCTATTTAAGTTTTTCAGTGCAACTCACTCATATACTATGTACTACACTGTGCGTTTCTTATATTCTAAGTTTTTCAGTGCAACTCACTCATATACTATGTACTACACTGTGCGTTTCTTATATTCTAAGTTTTTCGTGCAACTCACTCATATACTATGTACTACACTGTGCGTTTCTCATATTCTAAGTTTTTCAGTGCAACTCACTCATATACTATGTACTACACTGTGCGTTTCTTATATTCTAAGTTTTTCAGTGCAACTCACTTATATACTATGTACTACACTCTGCATTTCGTGTAATGCGGGTTTTTCAGTAAATTCTAAGTTTTTCAGTGCAACTCACTCATATACTATGTACTACACTGTGCGTTTCTTATATTCTAAGTTTTTCAGTGCAACTCACTCATATACTATGTACTACACTGTGCGTTTCTTAAATTCTAAGTTTTTCAGTGCAACTCACTCATATACTATGTACTACACTGTGCGTTTCTTAAATTCTAAGTTTTTCAGTGCAACTCACTCATATACTATGTACTACACTGTGCGTTTCTTATATTCTAAGTTTTTCAGTGTAACTCACTCATATACTATGTACTACACTGTGCATTTCGTGTAATGTGGGTTTTTCAGTAAATTCCAAGTTTTTCAGTGCAACTCACTCATATACTATGTACTACACTGTGCGTTTCTTATATTCTAAGTTTTTCAGTGCAACTCACTCATATACTATGTACTACACTGTGCGTTTCTTATATTCTAAGTTTTTCAGTGCAACTCACTCATATACTATGTACTACACTGTGCGTGTCTTATATTCTAAGTTTTTCAGTGCAACTCACTCATATACTATGTACTACACTGTGCGTGTCTTATATTCTAAGTTTTTCAGTGCAACTCACTCATATACTATGTACTACACTGTGCGTTTCTTATATTCTAAGTTTTTCAGTACAACTCACTCATATACTATGTAGTACACTGTGCATTTCTTATATTCTAAGTTTTTCAGTGCAACTCACTCATATACTATGTACTACACTGTGCTTTTCTTATATTCTAAGTTTTTCAGTGCAACTCACTCATATACTATGTACTACCCTGTGCGTTTCTTATATTCTAAGTTTTTCGTGCAACTCACTCATATACTATGTACTACACTGTGCGTTTCTTATATTCTAAGTTTTTCAGTGCAACTCACTCATATACTATGTACTACACTGTGCGTTTCTTATATTCTAAGTTTTTCGTGCAACTCACTCATATACTATGTACTACACTGTGCGTTTCTTATATTCTAAGTTTTTCAGTGCAACTCACTCATATACTATGTACTACACTGTGCGTTTCTTATATTCTAAGATTTTCAGTGCAACTCACTCATATACTATGTACTACACTGTGCGTTTCTTATATTCTAAGTTTTTCAGTGCAACTCACTCATATACTATGTACTACACTGTGCATTTCGTGTAATGCGGGTTTTTCAGTAAATTCTAAGTTTTTCAGTGCAACTCACTCATATACTATGTACTACACTGTGCGTTTCTTATATTCTAAGTTTTTCAGTGCAACTCACTCATATACTATGTACTACACTGTGCGTTTCTTATATTCTAAGTTTTTCAGTGCAACTCACTCATATACTATGTACTACACTGTGCGTTTCTTAAATTCTAAGTTTTTCAGTGCAACTCACTCATATACTATGTACTACACTGTGCGTTTCTTAAATTCTAAGTTTTTCAGTGCAACTCACTCATATACTATGTACTACACTGTGCGTTTCTTATATTCTAAGTTTTTCAGTGTAACTCACTCATATACTATGTACTACACTGTGCATTTCGTGTAATGCGGGTTTTTCAGTAAATTCTAAGTTTTTCAGTGCAACTCACTCATATACTATGTACTACACTGTGCGTTTCTTATATTCTAAGTTTTTCAGTGCAACTCACTCATATATTATGTACTACACTGTGCGTTTCTTATATTCTAAGTTTTTCAGTGCAACTCACTCATATACTATGTACTACACTGTGCGTTTCTTATATTCTAAGTTTTTCAGGGCAACTCACTCATATACTATGTACTACACTGTGCGTTTCTTATATTCTAAGTTTTTCAGTGCAACTCACTCATATACTATGTACTACACTGTGCGTTTCTTATATTCTAAGTTTTTCAGTACAACTCACTCATATACTATGTAGTACACTGTGCATTTCTTATATTCTAAGTTTTTCAGTGCAACTCACTCATATACTATGTACTACACTGTGCTTTTGTTATATTCTAAGTTTTTCAGTGCAACTCACTCATATACTATGTACTACACTGTGCGTTTCTTATATTCTAAGTTTTTCGTGCAACTCACTCATATACTATATACTACACTGTGCGTTTCTTATATTCTAAGTTTTTCAGTGCAACTCACTCATATACTATGTACTACACTGTGCGTTTCTTATATTCTAAGTTTTTCGTGCAACTCACTCATATACTATGTACTACACTGTGCGTTTCTTATATTCTAAGTTTTTCAGTGCAACTCACTCATATACTATGTACTACACTGTGCGTTTCTTATATTCTAAGTTTTTCAGTGAAACTCACTCATATACTATGTACTACACTGTGCGTTTCTTATATTCTAAGTTTTTCAGTGCAACTCACTCATATACTATGTACTACACTGTGCGTTTCTTATATTCTAAGTTTTTCAGTGCAACTCACTCATATACTATGTACTACACTGTGCGTTTCTTATATTCTAAGTTTTTCGTGCAACTCACTCATATACTATGTACTACACTGTGCGTTTCTTATATTCTAAGTTTTTCAGTGCAACTCACTCATATACTATGTACTACACTGTGCGTTTCTTATATTCTAAGTTTTTCAGTGCAACTCACTCATATACTATGTACTACACTGTGCATTTCGTGTAATGCGGGTTTTTCAGTAAATTCTAAGTTTTTCAGTGCAACTCACTCATATACTATGTACTACACTGTGCGTTTCTTATATTCTAAGTTTTTCAGTGCAACTCACTCATATACTATGTACTACACTGTGCGTTTCTTATATTCTAAGTTTTTCAGTGCAACTCACTCATATACTATGTACTACACTGTGCGTTTCTTAAATTCTAAGTTTTTCAGTGCAACTCACTCATATACTATGTACTACACTGTGCGTTTCTTAAATTCTAAGTTTTTCAGTGCAACTCACTCATATACTATGTACTACACTGTGCGTTTCTTATATTCTAAGTTTTTCAGTGTAACTCACTCATATACTATGTACTACACTGTGCATTTCGTGTAATGCGGGTTTTTCAGTAAATTCTAAGTTTTTCAGTGCAACTCACTCATATACTATGTACTACACTGTGCGTTTCTTATATTCTAAGTTTTTCAGTGCAACTCACTCATATACTATGTACTACACTGTGCGTTTCTTAAATTCTAAGTTTTTCAGTGCAACTCACTCATATACTATGTACTACAATGGGCTTTTCTTCTATTTAAGTTTTTCAGTGCAACTCACTCATATACTATGTACTACACTGTGCGTTTCTTATATTCTAAGTTTTTCAGTGCAACTCACTCATATACTATGTACTACACTGTGCGTTTCGTATATTCTAAGTTTTTCGTGCAACTCACTCATATACTATGTACTACACTGTGCGTTTCTCATATTCTAAGTTTTTCAGTGCAACTCACTCATATACTATGTACTACACTGTGCGTTTCTTATATTCTAAGTTTTTCAGTGCAACTCACTTATATACTATGTACTACACTCTGCATTTCGTGTAATGCGGGTTTTTCAGTAAATTCTAAGTTTTTCAGTGCAACTCACTCATATACTATGTACTACACTGTGCGTTTCTTATATTCTAAGTTTTTCAGTGCAACTCACTCATATACTATGTACTACACTGTGCGTTTCTTATATTCTAAGTTTTTCAGTGCAACTCACTCATATACTATGTACTACACTGTGCGTTTCTTAAATTCTAAGTTTTTCAGTGCAACTCACTCATATACTATGTACTACACTGTGCGTTTCTTATATTCTAAGTTTTTCAGTGTAACTCACTCATATACTATGTACTACACTGTGCATTTCGTGTAATGCGGGTTTTTCAGTAAATTCTAAGTTTTTCAGTGCAACTCACTCATATACTATGTACTACACTGTGCGTTTCTTATATTCTAAGTTTTTCGTGCAACTCACTCATATACTATGTACTACACTGTGCGTTTCTTATATTCTAAGTTTTTCAGTGCAACTCACTCATATACTATGTACTACACTGTGCGTTTCTTATATTCTAAGTTTTTCAGTGCAACTCACTAATATACTATGTACTACACTGTGCGTTTCTTATATTCTAAGTTTTTCAGTGCAACTCACTCATATACTATGTACTACACTGTGCGTTTCTTATATTCTAAGTTTTTCAGTGCAACTCACTCATATACTATGTACTACACTGTGCGTTTCTTATATTCTAAGTTTTTCGTGCAACTCACTCATATACTATGTACTACACTGTGCGTTTCTTATATTCTAAGTTTTTCAGTGCAACTCACTCATATACTATGTACTACACTGTGCGTTTCTTATATTCTAAGTTTTTCAGTGCAACTCACTCATATACTATGTACTACACTGTGCATTTCGTGTAATGCGGGTTTTTCAGTAAATTCTAAGTTTTTCAGTGCAACTCACTCATATACTATGTACTACACTGTGCGTTTCTTATATTCTAAGTTTTTCAGTGCAACTCACTCATATACTATGTACTACACTGTGCGTTTCTTATATTCTAAGTTTTTCAGTGCAACTCACTTATATACTATGTACTACACTGTGCGTTTCTTATATTCTAAGTTTTTCGTGCAACTCACTCCTATACTATGTACTACACTGTGCGTTTCTTATATTCTAAGTTTTTCAGTGCAACTCACTCATATACTATGTACTACACTGTGCGTTTCTTATATTCTAAGTTTTTCAGTGCAACTCACTCATATACTATGTACTACACTGTGCATTTCGTGTAATGCGGGTTTTTCAGTAAATTCTAAGTTTTTCAGTGCAACTCACTCATATACTATGTACTACACTGTGCGTTTCTTATATTCTAAGTTTTTCAGTGCAACTCACTCATATACTATGTACTACACTGTGCGTTTCTTAAATTCTAAGTTTTTCAGTGCAACTCACTCATATACTATTTACTACACTGTGCGTTTCTTATATTCTAAGTTTTTCAGTGCAACTCACTCATATACTATGTACTACACTGTGCGTTTCTTATATTCTAAGTTTTTCAGTGCAACTCACTCATATACTATGTACTACACTGTGCGTTTCTTAAATTCTAAGTTTTTCAGTGCAACTCACTCATATACTATGTACTACACTGTGCGTTTCTTAAATTCTAAGTTTTTCAGTGCAACTCACTCATATACTATGTACTACACTGTGCGTTTCTTATATTCTAAGTTTTTCAGTGCAACTCACTCATATACTATGTACTACACTGTGCGTTTCTTAAATTCTAAGTTTTTCAGTGCAACTCACTCATATACTATGTACTACACTGTGCGTTTCTTATATTCTAAGTTTTTCAGTGCAACTCACTCATATACTATGTACTACACTGTGCGTTTCTTATATTCTAAGTTTTTCAGTGCAACTCACTCATATACTATGTACTACACTGTGCGTTTCTTAAATTCTAAGTTTTTCAGTGCAACTCACTCATATACTATGTACTACACTGTGCGTTTCTTAAATTCTAAGTTTTTCAGTGCAACTCACTCATATACTATGTACTACACTGTGCGTTTCTTATATTCTAAGTTTTTCAGTGTAACTCACTCATATACTATGTACTACACTGTGCATTTCGTGTAATGCGGGTTTTTCAGTAAATTCTAAGTTTTTCAGTGCAACTCACTCATATACTATGTACTACACTGTGCGTTTCTTATATTCTAAGTTTTTCAGTGCAACTCACTCATATACTATGTACTACACTGTGCGTTTCTTATATTCTAAGTTTTTCAGTGCAACTCACTCATATACTATGTACTACACTGTGCGTTTCTTATATTATAAGTTTTTCAGTGCAACTCACTCGTATACTATGTACTACACTGTGCGTTTCTTATATTCTAAGTTTTTCAGTGCAACTCACTCATATACTATGTACTACACTGTGCGTTTCTTATATTCTAAGTTTTTCAGTACAACTCACTCATATACTATGTAGTACACTGTGCATTTCTTATATTCTAAGTTTTTCAGTGCAACTCACTCATATACTATGTACTACACTGTGCTTTTCTTATATTCTAAGTTTTTCAGTGCAACTCACTCATATACTATGTACTACACTGTGCGTTTCTTATATTCTAAGTTTTTCGTGCAACTCACTCATATACTATGTACTACACTGTGTGTTTCTTATATTCTAAGTTTTTCAGTGCAACTCACTCATATACTATGTACTACACTGTGCGTTTCTTATATTCTAAGTTTTTCGTGCAACTCACTCATATACTATGTACTACACTGTGCATTTCTTATATTCTAAGTTTTTCAGTGCAACTCACTCATATACTATGTACTACACTGTGCGTTTCTTATATTCTAAGTTTTTCAGTGCAACTCACTCATATACTATGTACTACACTGTGCGTTTCTTATATTCTAAGTTTTTCAGTGCAACTCACTCATATACTATGTACTACACTGTGCGTTTCTTATATTCTAAGTTTTTCAGTGCAACTCACTCATATACTATGTACTACACTGTGCGTTTCTTATATTCTAAGTTTTTCAGTGCAACTCACTCATATAATATGTACTACACTGTGCGTTTCTTATATTCTAAGTTTTTCAGTGCAACTCACTCATATACTATGTACTACACTGTGCGTTTCTTATATTCTAAGTTTTTCAGTGCAACTCACTCATATACTATGTACTACACTGTGCGTTTCTTAAATTCTAAGTTTTTCAGTGCAACTCACTCATATACTATGTACTACACTGTGCGTTTCTTAAATTCTAAGTTTTTCAGTGCAACTCACTCATATACTATGTACTACACTGTGCGTTTCTTATATTCTAAGTTTTTCAGTGCAACTCACTCATATACTATGTACTACACTGTGCGTTTCTTAAATTCTAAGTTTTTCAGTGCAACTCACTCATATACTATGTACTACACTGTGCGTTTCTTATATTCTAAGTTTTTCAGTGCAACTCACTCATATACTATGTACTACACTGTGCGTTTCTTATATTCTAAGTTTTTCAGTGCAACTCACTCATATACTATGTACTACACTGTGCGTTTCTTAAATTCTAAGTTTTTCAGTGCAACTCACTCATATACTATGTACTACACTGTGCGTTTCTTAAATTCTAAGTTTTTCAGTGCAACTCACTCATATACTATGTACTACACTGTGCGTTTCTTATATTCTAAGTTTTTCAGTGTAACTCACTCATATACTATGTACTACACTGTGCATTTCGTGTAATGCGGGTTTTTCAGTAAATTCTAAGTTTTTCAGTGCAACTCACTCATATACTATGTACTACACTGTGCGTTTCTTATATTCTAAGTTTTTCAGTGCAACTCACTCATATACTATGTACTACACTGTGCGTTTCTTATATTCTAAGTTTTTCAGTGCAACTCACTCATATACTATGTACTACACTGTGCGTTTCTTATATTATAAGTTTTTCAGTGCAACTCACTCGTATACTATGTACTACACTGTGCGTTTCTTATATTCTAAGTTTTTCAGTGCAACTCACTCATATACTATGTACTACACTGTGCGTTTCTTATATTCTAAGTTTTTCAGTACAACTCACTCATATACTATGTAGTACACTGTGCATTTCTTATATTCTAAGTTTTTCAGTGCAACTCACTCATATACTATGTACTACACTGTGCTTTTCTTATATTCTAAGTTTTTCAGTGCAACTCACTCATATACTATGTACTACACTGTGCGTTTCTTATATTCTAAGTTTTTCGTGCAACTCACTCATATACTATGTACTACACTGTGTGTTTCTTATATTCTAAGTTTTTCAGTGCAACTCACTCATATACTATGTACTACACTGTGCGTTTCTTATATTCTAAGTTTTTCGTGCAACTCACTCATATACTATGTACTACACTGTGCATTTCTTATATTCTAAGTTTTTCAGTGCAACTCACTCATATACTATGTACTACACTGTGCGTTTCTTATATTCTAAGTTTTTCAGTGCAACTCACTCATATACTATGTACTACACTGTGCGTTTCTTATATTCTAAGTTTTTCAGTGCAACTCACTCATATACTATGTACTACACTGTGCGTTTCTTATATTCTAAGTTTTTCAGTGCAACTCACTCATATACTATGTACTACACTGTGCGTTTCTTATATTCTAAGTTTTTCAGTGCAACTCACTCATATAATATGTACTACACTGTGCGTTTCTTATATTCTAAGTTTTTCAGTGCAACTCACTCATATACTATGTACTACACTGTGCGTTTCTTATATTCTAAGTTTTTCAGTGCAACTCACTCATATACTATGTACTACACTGTGCGTTTCTTATATTCTAAGTTTTTCAGTGCAACTCACTCATATACTATGTACTACACTGTGCGTTTCTTATATTATAAGTTTTTCAGTGCAACTCACTCATATACTATGTACTACACTGTGCGTTTCTTATATTCTAAGTTTTTCAGTGCAACTCACTCATATACTATGTACTACACTGTGCGTTTCTTATATTCTAAGTTTTTCAGTACAACTCACTCATATACTATGTAGTACACTGTGCATTTCTTATATTCTAAGTTTTTCAGTGCAACTCACTCATATACTATGTACTACACTGTGCTTTTCTTATATTCTAAGTTTTTCAGTGCAACTCACTCATATACTATGTACTACACTGTGCGTTTCTTATATTCTAAGTTTTTCGTGCAACTCACTCATATACTATGTACTACACTGTGCGTTTCTTATATTCTAAGTTTTTCAGTGCAACTCACTCATATACTATGTACTACACTGTGCGTTTCTTATATTCTAAGTTTTTCGTGCAACTCACTCATATACTATGTACTACACTGTGCGTTTCTTATATTCTAAGTTTTTCAGTGCAACTCACTCATATACTATGTACTACACTGTGCGTTTCTTATATTCTAAGTTTTTCAGTGCAACTCACTCATATACTATGTACTACACTGTGCGTTTCTTATATTCTAAGTTTTTCAGTGCAACTCACTCATATACTATGTACTACACTGTGCGTTTCTTATATTCTAAGTTTTTCAGTGCAACTCACTCATATAATATGTACTACACTGTGCGTTTCTTATATTCTAAGTTTTTCGTGCAACTCACTCATATACTATGTACTACACTGTGCGTTTCTTATATTCTAAGTTTTTCAGTGCAACTCACTCATATACTATGTACTACACTGTGCGTTTCTTATATTCTAAGTTTTTCAGTGTAACTCACTCATATACTATGTACTACACTGTGCATTTCGTGTAATGCGGGTTTTTCAGTAAATTCTAAGTTTTTCAGTGCAACTCACTCATATACTATGTACTACACTGTGCGTTTCTTATATTCTAAGTTTTTCAGTGCAACTCACTCATATACTATGTACTACACTGTGCGTTTCTTATATTCTAAGTTTTTCAGTGCAACTCACTCATATACTATGTACTACACTGTGCGTTTCTTATATTCTAAGTTTTTCAGTGCAACTCACTCATATACTATGTACTACACTGTGCGTTTCTTATATTCTAAGTTTTTCAGTGCAACTCACTCATATACTATGTACTACACTGTGCGTTTCTTATATTCTAAGTTTTTCAGTACAACTCACTCATATACTATGTAGTACACTGTGCATTTCTTATATTCTAAGTTTTTCAGTGCAACTCACTCATATACTATGTACTACACTGTGCTTTTCTTATATTCTAAGTTTTTCAGTGCAACTCACTCATATACTATGTACTACACTGTGCGTTTCTTATATTCTAAGTTTTTCGTGCAACTCACTCATATACTATGTACTACACTGTGCGTTTCTTATATTCTAAGTTTTTCAGTGCAACTCACTCATATACTATGTACTACACTGTGCGTTTCTTATATTCTAAGTTTTTCGTGCAACTCACTCATATACTATGTACTACACTGTGCGTTTCTTATATTCTAAGTTTTTCAGTGCAACTCACTCATATACTATGTACTACACTGTGCGTTTCTTATATTCTAAGTTTTTCAGTGCAACTCACTCATATACTATGTACTACACTGTGCGTTTCTTATATTCTAAGTTTTTCAGTGCAACTCACTCATATACTATGTACTACACTGTGCATTTCGTGTAATGCGGGTTTTTCAGTAAATTCTAAGTTTTTCAGTGCAACTCACTCATATACTATATAGTACACTGTGCGTTTCTTATATTCTAAGTTTTTCAGTGCAACTCACTCATATACTATGTACTACACTGTGCGTTTCTTATATTCTAAGTTTTTCAGTGCAACTCACTCATATACTATGTACTACACTGTGCGTTTCTTATATTCTAAGTTTTTCAGTGCAACTCACTCATATACTATGTACTACACTGTGCGTTTCTTAAATTCTAAGTTTTTCAGTGCAACTCACTCATATACTATGTACTACACTGTGCGTTTCTTAAATTCTAAGTTTTTCAGTGCAACTCACTCATATACTATGTACTACACTGTGCGTTTCTTATATTCTAAGTTTTTCAGTGTAACTCACTCATATACTATGTACTACACTGTGCATTTCGTGTAATGCGGGTTTTTCAGTAAATTCTAAGTTTTTCAGTGCAACTCACTCATATACTATGTACTACACTGTGCGTTTCTTATATTCTAAGTTTTTCAGTGCAACTCACTCATATACTATGTACTACACTGTGCGTTTCTTATATTCTAAGCTTTTCAGTGCAACTCACTCATATACTATGTACTACACTGTGCGCTTCTTATATTCTAAGTTTTTCAGTGCAACTCACTCATATACTATGTACTACACTGTGCGTTTCTTATATTCTAAGTTTTTCAGTGCAACTCACTCATATACTATGTACTACACTGTGCGTTTCTTATATTCTAAGTTTTTCAGTACAACTCACTCATATACTATGTAGTACACTGTGCATTTCTTATATTCTAAGTTTTTCAGTGCAACTCACTCATATACTATGTACTACACTGTGCTTTTCTTATATTCTAAGTTTTTCAGTGCAACTCACTCATATACTATGTACTACACTGTGCGTTTCTTATATTCTAAGTTTTTCGTGCAACTCACTCATATACTATGTACTACACTGTGCGTTTCTTATATTCTAAGTTTTTCAGTGCAACTCACTCATATACTATGTACTACACTGTGCGTTTCTTATATTCTAAGTTTTTCGTGCAACTCACTCATATACTATGTACTACACTGTGCGTTTCTTATATTCTAAGTTTTTCAGTGCAACTCACTCATATACTATGTACTACACTGTGCGTTTCTTATATTCTAAGTTTTTCAGTGCAACTCACTCATATACTATGTACTACACTGTGCATTTCGTGTAATGCGGGTTTTTCAGTAAATTCTAAGTTTTTCAGTGCAACTCACTCATATACTATGTACTACACTGTGCGTTTCTTATATTCTAAGTTTTTCAGTGCAACTCACTCATATACTATGTACTACACTGTGCGTTTCTTATATTCTAAGTTTTTCAGTGCAAATCACTCATATACTATGTACTACACTGTGCGTTTCTTATATTCAAAGTTTTTCAGTGCAACTCACTCATATACTATGTACTACACTGTGCGTTTCTTATATTCTAAGTTTTTCAGTGCAACTCACTCATATACTATGTACTACACTGTGCGTTTCTTATATTCTAAGTTTTTCAGTGCAACTCACTCATATACTATGTACTACACTGTGCATTTCGTGTAATGCGGGTTTTTCAGTAAATTCTAAGTTTTTCAGTGCGACTCACTCATATACTATGTACTACACTGTGCGTTTCTTATATTCTAAGTTTTTCAGTGCAACTCACTCATATACTATGTACTACACTGTGCATTTCGTGTAATGCGGGTTTCTCAGTAAATTCTAAGTTTTTCAGTGCAACTCACTCATATACTATGTACTACACTGTGCGTTTCTTATATTCTAAGTTTTTCAGTGCAACTCACTCATATACTATGTACTACACTGTGCATTTCGTGTAATGCGGGTTTTTCAGTAAATTCTAAGTTTTTCAGTGCAACTCACTCATATACTATGTACTACACTGTGCGTTTCTTATAATCTAAGTTTTTCAGTGCAACTCACTCATATACTATGTACTACCCTCTGTGTTTCTTATATTCTAAGTTTTTCAGTGCAACTCACTCATATACTATGTACTACACTGTGCATTTCGTGTAATGCGGGTTTTTCAGTAAATTCTAAGTTTTTCAGTGCAACTCACTCATATACTATGTACTACACTGTGCGTTTCTTATATTCTAAGTTTTTCAGTGCAACTCACTCATATACTATGTACTACACTGTGCGTTTCTTATATTCTAAGTTTTTCAGTGCAACTCACTCATATACTATGTACTACACTGTGCGTTTCTTATATTCTAAGTTTTTCAGTGCAACTCACTCATATACTATGTAATACACTGTGCGTTTCTTATATTCTAAGTTTTTCAGTGCAACTCACTCATATACTATGTACTACACTGTGCGTTTCTTATATTCTAAGTTTTTCAGTGCAACTCACTCATATACTATGTACTACACTGTGCGTTTCTTATATTCTAAGTTTTTCAGTGCAACTCACTCATATACTATGTACTACACTGTGCATTTCGTGTAATGCGGGTTTTTCAGTAAATTCTAAGTTTTTCAGTGCAACTCACTCATATACTATGTACTACACTGTGCGTTTCTTATATTCTAAGTTTTTCAGTGCAACTCACTCATATACTATGTACTACACTGTGCGTTTCTTATATTCTAAGTTTTTCAGTGCAACTCACTCATATACTATGTACTACACTGTGCGTTTCTTAAATTCTAAGTTTTTCAGTGCAACTCACTCATATATTATGTACTACACTGTGCGTTTCTTATATTCTAAGTTTTTCAGTGCAACTCACTCATATACTATGTACTACACTGTGCGTTTCTTATATTCTAAGTTTTTCAGTGCAACTCACTCATATACTATGTACTACACTGTGCGTTTCTTATATTCTAAGTTTTTCAGTGCAACTCACTCATATACTATGTACTACACTGTGCGTTTCTTATATTCTAAGTTTTTCAGTGCAACTCACTCATATACTATGTACTACACTGTGCGTTTCTTATATTCTAAGTTTTTCAGTGCAACTCACTCATATACTATGTACTACACTGTGCGTTTCTTATATTCTAAGTTTTTCAGTGCAACTCACTCATATACTATGTACTACACTGTGCATTTCGTGTAATGCGGGTTTTTCAGTAAATTCTAAGTTTTTCAGTGCAACTCACTCATATACTATGTACTACACTGTGCGTTTCTTATATTCTAAGTTTTTCAGTGCAACTCACTCATATACTATGTACTACACTGTGCGTTTCTTATATTCTAAGTTTTTCAGTGCAACTCACTCATATACTATGTACTACACTGTGCGTTTCTTATATTCTAAGTTTTTCAGTGCAACTCACTCATATACTATGTACTACACTGTGCGTTTCTTATATTCTAAGTTTTTCAGTGCAACTCACTCATATACTATGTACTACACTGTGCGTTTCTTATATTCTAAGTTTTTCAGTGCAACTCAATCATATACTATGTACTACACTGTGTGTTTCTTATATTCTAAGTTTTTCAGTGCAACTCACTCATATACTATGTACTACACTGTGCGTTTCTTATATTCTAAGTTTTTCAGTGCAACTCACTCATATACTATGTACTACACTGTGCATTTCGTGTAATGCGGGTTTTTCAGTAAATTCTAAGTTTTTCAGTGCAACTCACTCATATACTATGTACTACACTGTGCGTTTCTTATATTCTAAGTTTTTCAGTGCAACTCACTCATATACTATGTACTACACTGTGCGTTTCTTATATTCTAAGTTTTTCAGTGCAACTCACTCATATACTATGTACTACACTGTGCGTTTCTTAAATTCTAAGTTTTTCAGTGCAACTCACTCATATACTATGTACTACACTGTGCGTTTCTTATATTCTAAGTTTTTCAGTGCAACTCACTCATATACTATGTACTACACTGTGCGTTTCTTATATTCTAAGTTTTTCAGTACAACTCACTCATATACTATATAGTACACTGTGCGTTTCTTATATTCTAAGTTTTTCAGTGCAACTCACTCATATACTATGTACTACACTGTGCTTTTCTTATATTCTAAGTTTTTCAGTGCAACTCACTCATATACTATGTACTACACTGTGCATTTCGTGTAATGCGGGTTTTTCAGTAAATTCTAAGTTTTTCAGTGCAACTCACTCATATACTATGTACTACACTGTGCGTTTCTTATATTCTAAGTTTTTCAGTGCAACTCACTCATATACTATGTACTACACTGTGCGTTTCTTAAATTCTAAGTTTTTCAGTGCAACTCACTCATATACTATGTACTACACTGTGCGTTTCTTATATTCTAAGTTTTTCAGTGCAACTCACTCATATACTATGTACTACACTGTGCGTTTCTTATATTCTAAGTTTTTCAGTACAACTCACTCATATACTATATAGTACACTGTGCGTTTCTTATATTCTAAGTTTTTCAGTGCAACTCACTCATATACTATGTACTACACTGTGCTTTTCTTATATTCTAAGTTTTTCAGTGCAACTCACTCATATACTATGTACTACACTGTGCATTTCGTGTAATGCGGGTTTTTCAGTAAATTCTAAGTTTTTCAGTGCAACTCACTCATATACTATGTACTACACTGTGCGTTTCTTATATTCTAAGTTTTTCAGTGCAACTCACTCATATACTATGTACTACACTGTGCGTTTCTTATATTCTAAGTTTTTCAGTGCAACTCACTCATATACTATGTAATACACTGTGCGTTTCTTATATTCTAAGTTTTTCAGTGCAACTCACTCATATACTATGTACTACACTGTGCGTTTCTTATATTCTAAGTTTTTCAGTGCAACTCACTCATATACTATGTACTACACTGTGCGTTTCTTATATTCTAAGTTTTTCAGTGCAACTCACTCATATACTATGTACTACACTGTGCATTTCGTGTAATGCGGGTTTTTCAGTAAATTCTAAGTTTTTCAGTGCAACTCACTCATATACTATGTACTACACTGTGCGTTTCTTATATTCTAAGTTTTTCAGTGCAACTCACTCATATACTATGTACTACACTGTGCGTTTCTTATATTCTAAGTTTTTCAGTGCAACTCACTCATATACTATGTACTACACTGTGCGTTTCTTAAATTCTAAGTTTTTCAGTGCAACTCACTCATATATTATGTACTACACTGTGCGTTTCTTATATTCTAAGTTTTTCAGTGCAACTCACTCATATAATATGTACTACACTGTGCGTTTCTTATATTCTAAGTTTTTCGTGCAACTCACTCATATACTATGTACTACACTGTGCGTTTCTTATATTCTAAGTTTTTCAGTGCAACTCACTCATATACTATGTACTACACTGTGCGTTTCTTATATTCTAAGTTTTTCAGTGTAACTCACTCATATACTATGTACTACACTGTGCATTTCGTGTAATGCGGGTTTTTCAGTAAATTCTAAGTTTTTCAGTGCAACTCACTCATATACTATGTACTACACTGTGCGTTTCTTATATTCTAAGTTTTTCAGTGCAACTCACTCATATACTATGTACTACACTGTGCGTTTCTTATATTCTAAGTTTTTCAGTGCAACTCACTCATATACTATGTACTACACTGTGCGTTTCTTATATTCTAAGTTTTTCAGTGCAACTCACTCATATACTATGTACTACACTGTGCGTTTCTTATATTCTAAGTTTTTCAGTGCAACTCACTCATATACTATGTACTACACTGTGCGTTTCTTATATTCTAAGTTTTTCAGTACAACTCACTCATATACTATGTAGTACACTGTGCATTTCTTATATTCTAAGTTTTTCAGTGCAACTCACTCATATACTATGTACTACACTGTGCTTTTCTTATATTCTAAGTTTTTCAGTGCAACTCACTCATATACTATGTACTACACTGTGCGTTTCTTATATTCTAAGTTTTTCGTGCAACTCACTCATATACTATGTACTACACTGTGCGTTTCTTATATTCTAAGTTTTTCAGTGCAACTCACTCATATACTATGTACTACACTGTGCGTTTCTTATATTCTAAGTTTTTCGTGCAACTCACTCATATACTATGTACTACACTGTGCGTTTCTTATATTCTAAGTTTTTCAGTGCAACTCACTCATATACTATGTACTACACTGTGCGTTTCTTATATTCTAAGTTTTTCAGTGCAACTCACTCATATACTATGTACTACACTGTGCGTTTCTTATATTCTAAGTTTTTCAGTGCAACTCACTCATATACTATGTACTACACTGTGCATTTCGTGTAATGCGGGTTTTTCAGTAAATTCTAAGTTTTTCAGTGCAACTCACTCATATACTATATACTACACTGTGCGTTTCTTATATTCTAAGTTTTTCAGTGCAACTCACTCATATACTATGTACTACACTGTGCGTTTCTTATATTCTAAGTTTTTCAGTGCAACTCACTCATATACTATGTACTACACTGTGCGTTTCTTATATTCTAAGTTTTTCAGTGCAACTCACTCATATACTATGTACTACACTGTGCGTTTCTTAAATTCTAAGTTTTTCAGTGCAACTCACTCATATACTATGTACTACACTGTGCGTTTCTTAAATTCTAAGTTTTTCAGTGCAACTCACTCATATACTATGTACTACACTGTGCGTTTCTTATATTCTAAGTTTTTCAGTGTAACTCACTCATATACTATGTACTACACTGTGCATTTCGTGTAATGCGGGTTTTTCAGTAAATTCTAAGTTTTTCAGTGCAACTCACTCATATACTATGTACTACACTGTGCGTTTCTTATATTCTAAGTTTTTCAGTGCAACTCACTCATATACTATGTACTACACTGTGCGTTTCTTATATTCTAAGCTTTTCAGTGCAACTCACTCATATACTATGTACTACACTGTGCGCTTCTTATATTCTAAGTTTTTCAGTGCAACTCACTCATATACTATGTACTACACTGTGCGTTTCTTATATTCTAAGTTTTTCAGTGCAACTCACTCATATACTATGTACTACACTGTGCGTTTCTTATATTCTAAGTTTTTCAGTACAACTCACTCATATACTATGTAGTACACTGTGCATTTCTTATATTCTAAGTTTTTCAGTGCAACTCACTCATATACTATGTACTACACTGTGCTTTTCTTATATTCTAAGTTTTTCAGTGCAACTCACTCATATACTATGTACTACACTGTGCGTTTCTTATATTCTAAGTTTTTCGTGCAACTCACTCATATACTATGTACTACACTGTGCGTTTCTTATATTCTAAGTTTTTCAGTGCAACTCACTCATATACTATGTACTACACTGTGCGTTTCTTATATTCTAAGTTTTTCGTGCAACTCACTCATATACTATGTACTACACTGTGCGTTTCTTATATTCTAAGTTTTTCAGTGCAACTCACTCATATACTATGTACTACACTGTGCGTTTCTTATATTCTAAGTTTTTCAGTGCAACTCACTCATATACTATGTACTACACTGTGCATTTCGTGTAATGCGGGTTTTTCAGTAAATTCTAAGTTTTTCAGTGCAACTCACTCATATACTATGTACTACACTGTGCGTTTCTTATATTCTAAGTTTTTCAGTGCAACTCACTCATATACTATGTACTACACTGTGCGTTTCTTATATTCTAAGTTTTTCAGTGCGAAACACTCATATACTATGTACTACACTGTGCGTTTCTTAAATTCTAAGTTTTTCAGTGCAACTCACTCATATACTATGTACTACACTGTGCGTTTCTTATATTCTAAGTTTTTCAGTGTAACTCACTCATATACTATGTACTACACTGTGCATTTCGTGTAATGCGGGTTTTTCAGTAAATTCTAAGTTTTTCAGTGCAACTCACTCATATACTATGTACTACACTGTGCGTTTCTTATATTCTAAGTTTTTCAGTGCAACTCACTCATATACTATGTACTACACTGTGCGTTTCTTATATTCTAAGTTTTTCAGTGCAAATCACTCATATACTATGTACTACACTGTGCGTTTCTTATATTCAAAGTTTTTCAGTGCAACTCACTCATATACTATGTACTACACTGTGCGTTTCTTATATTCTAAGTTTTTCAGTGCAACTCACTCATATACTATGTACTACACTGTGCGTTTCTTATATTCTAAGTTTTTCAGTGCAACTCACTCATATACTATGTACTACACTGTGCATTTCGTGTAATGCGGGTTTTTCAGTAAATTCTAAGTTTTTCAGTGCGACTCACTCATATACTATGTACTACACTGTGCGTTTCTTATATTCTAAGTTTTTCAGTGCAACTCACTCATATACTATGTACTACACTGTGCATTTCGTGTAATGCGGGTTTTTCAGTAAATTCTAAGTTTTTCAGTGCAACTCACTCATATACTATGTACTACACTGTGCGTTTCTTATATTCTAAGTTTTTCAGTGCAACTCACTCATATACTATGTACTACACTGTGCATTTCGTGTAATGCGGGTTTTTCAGTAAATTCTAAGTTTTTCAGTGCAACTCACTCATATACTATGTACTACACTGTGCGTTTCTTATAATCTAAGTTTTTCAGTGCAACTCACTCATATACTATGTACTACCCTCTGTGTTTCTTATATTCTAAGTTTTTCAGTGCAACTCACTCATATACTATGTACTACACTGTGCATTTCGTGTAATGCGGGTTTTTCAGTAAATTCTAAGTTTTTCAGTGCAACTCACTCATATACTATGTACTACACTGTGCGTTTCTTATATTCTAAGTTTTTCAGTGCAACTCACTCATATACTATGTACTACACTGTGCGTTTCTTATATTCTAAGTTTTTCAGTGCAACTCACTCATATACTATGTACTACACTGTGCGTTTCTTATATTCTAAGTTTTTCAGTGCAACTCACTCATATACTATGTAATACACTGTGCGTTTCTTATATTCTAAGTTTTTCAGTGCAACTCACTCATATACTATGTACTACACTGTGCGTTTCTTATATTCTAAGTTTTTCAGTGCAACTCACTCATATACTATGTACTACACTGTGCGTTTCTTATATTCTAAGTTTTTCAGTGCAACTCACTCATATACTATGTACTACACTGTGCATTTCGTGTAATGCGGGTTTTTCAGTAAATTCTAAGTTTTTCAGTGCAACTCACTCATATACTATGTACTACACTGTGCGTTTCTTATATTCTAAGTTTTTCAGTGCAACTCACTCATATACTATGTACTACACTGTGCGTTTCTTATATTCTAAGTTTTTCAGTGCAACTCACTCATATACTATGTACTACACTGTGCGTTTCTTAAATTCTAAGTTTTTCAGTGCAACTCACTCATATATTATGTACTACACTGTGCGTTTCTTATATTCTAAGTTTTTCAGTGCAACTCACTCATATACTATGTACTACACTGTGCGTTTCTTATATTCTAAGTTTTTCAGTGCAACTCACTCATATACTATGTACTACACTGTGCGTTTCTTATATTCTAAGTTTTTCAGTGCAACTCACTCATATACTATGTTACTACACTGTGCATTTCGTGTAATGCGGGTTTTTCAGTAAATTCTAAGTTTTTCAGTGCAACTCACTCATATACTATGTACTACACTGTGCGTTTCTTATATTCTAAGTTTTTCAGTGCAACTCACTCATATACTATGTACTACACTGTGCGTTTCTTATATTCTAAGTTTTTCAGTGCAACTCACTCATATACTATGTACTACACTGTGCATTTCGTGTAATGCGGGTTTTTCAGTAAATTCTAAGTTTTTCAGTGCAACTCACTCATATACTATGTACTACACTGTGCGTTTCTTATATTCTAAGTTTTTCAGTGCAACTCACTCATATACTATGTACTACACTGTGCGTTTCTTATATTCTAAGTTTTTCAGTGCAACTCACTCATATACTATGTACTACACTGTGCGTTTCTTATATTCTAAGTTTTTCAGTGCAACTCACTCATATACTATGTACTACACTGTGCGTTTCTTATATTCTAAGTTTTTCAGTGCAACTCACTCATATACTATGTACTACACTGTGCGTTTCTTATATTCTAAGTTTTTCAGTGCAACTCACTCATATACTATGTACTACACTGTGCGTTTCTTATATTCTAAGTTTTTCAGTTCAACTCACTCATATACTATGTACTACACTGTGCGTTTCTTATATTCTAAGTTTTTCAGTGCAACTCACTCATATACTATGTACTACACTGTGCATTTCGTGTAATGCGGGTTTTTCAGTAAATTCTAAGTTTTTCAGTGCAACTCACTCATATACTATGTACTACACTGTGCGTTTCTTATATTCTAAGTTTTTCAGTGCAACTCACTCATATACTATGTACTACACTGTGCGTTTCTTATATTCTAAGTTTTTCAGTGCAACTCACTCATATACTATGTACTACACTGTGCGTTTCTTATATTCTAAGTTTTTCAGTGCAACTCACTCATATACTATGTACTACACTGTGCGTTTCTTATATTCTAAGTTTTTCAGTGCAACTCACTCATATACTATGTACTACACTGTGCGTTTCTTATATTCTAAGTTTTTCAGTGCAACTCACTCATATACTATGTACTACACTGTGCGTTTCTTATATTCTAAGTTTTTCAGTGCAACTCACTCATATACTATGTACTACACTGTGCGTTTCTTATATTCTAAGTTTTTCAGTGCAACTCACTCATATACTATGTACTACACTGTGCGTTTCTTATATTCTAAGTTTTTCAGTGCAACTCACTCATATACTATGTACTACACTGTGTGTTTCTTATATTCTAAGTTTTTCAGTGCAACTCACTCATATACTATGTACTACACTGTGCGTTTCTTATATTCTAAGTTTTTCAGTGCAACTCACTCATATACTATGTACTACACTGTGCATTTCGTGTAATGCGGGTTTTTCAGTAAATTCTAAGTTTTTCAGTGCAACTCACTCATATACTATGTACTACACTGTGCGTTTCTTATATTCTAAGTTTTTCAGTGCAACTCACTCATATACTATGTACTACACTGTGCGTTTCTTAAATTCTAAGTTTTTCAGTGCAACTCACTCATATACTATGTACTACAGTGTGCGTTTCTTATATTCTAAGTTTTTCAGTGCAACTCACTCATATACTATGTACTACACTGTGCGTTTCTTATATTCTAAGTTTTTCAGTACAACTCACTCATATACTATATAGTACACTGTGCGTATCTTATATTCTAAGTTTTTCAGTGCAACTCACTCATATACTATGTACTACACTGTGCTTTTCTTATATTCTAAGTTTTTCAGTGCAACTCACTCATATACTATGTACTACACTGTGCATTTCGTGTAATGCGGGTTTTTCAGTAAATTCTAAGTTTTTCAGTGCAACTCACTCATATATTATGTACTACACTGTGCGTTTCTTATATTCTAAGTTTTTCAGTGCAACTCACTCACATACTATGTACTACACTGTGCGTTTCTTATATTCTAAGTTTTTCAGTGCAACTCACTCATATACTATGTACTACACTGTGCGTTTCTTATATTCTAAGTTTTTCAGTGCAACTCACTCATATACTATGTACTACACTGTGCGTTTCTTAAATTCTAAGTTTTTCAGTGCAACTAACTCATATACTATGTACTACACTGTGCGTTTCTTATATTCTAAGTTTTTCAGTGCACCTCACTCATATACTATGTACTACACTGTGCGTTTCTTATATTCTAAGTTTTTCAGTGCAACTCACTCATATACTATGTACTACACTGTGCAGTTCGTGTAATGCGGGTTTTTCAGTAAATTCTAAGTTTTTCAGTGCAACTCACTCATATACTATGTACTACACTGTGCGTTTCTTATATTCTAAGTTTTTCAGTGCAACTCACTCATATACTATGTACTACACTGTGCATTTCGTGTAATGCGGGTTTTTCAGTAAATTCTAAGTTTTTCAGTGCAACTCACTCATATACTATGTACTACACTGTGCGTTTCTTATATTCTAAGTTTTTCAGTGCAACTCACTCATATACTATGTACTACACTGTGCGTTTCTTATATTCTAAGTTTTTCAGTGCAACTCACTCATATACTATGTACTACACTGTGCGTATCTTAAATTCTAAGTTTTTCAGTGCAACTCACTCATATACTATGTACTACACTGTGCGTTTCTTATATTCTAAGTTTTTCAATGTAACTCACTCATATACTATGTACTACAGTGTGCATTTCGTGTAATGCGGGTTTTTCAGTAAATTCTAAGTTTTTCAGTGCAACTCACTCATATACTATGTACTACACTGTGCGTTTCTTATATTCTAAGTTTTTCAGTGCAACTCACTCATATACTATGTACTACACTGTGCGTTTCTTAAATTCTAAGTTTTTCAGTGCAACTCACTCATATACTATGTACTACACTGTGCGTTTCTTAAATTCTAAGTTTTTCAGTGCAACTCACTCATATACTATGTACTACACTGTGCGTTTCTTATATTCTAAGTTTTTCAGTGTAACTCCCTCATATACTATGTACTACACTGTGCATTTCGTTTAATGCGGGTTTTTCAGTAAATTCTAAGTTTTTCAGTGCAACTCACTCATATACTATGTACTACACTGTGCGTTTCTTATATTCTAAGTTTTTCAGTGCAACTCACTCATATACTATGTACTACACTGTGCGTTTCTTATATTCTAAGTTTTTCAGTGCAACTCACTCATATACTATGTACTACACTGTGCGTTTCTTATATTCTAAGTTTTTCAGTGCAACTCACTCATATATTATGTACTACACTGTGCGTTTCTTATATTCTAAGTTTTTCAGTGCAACTCACTCATATACTATGTACTACACTGTGCGTTTCTTATATTCTAAGTTTTTCAGTACAACTCACTCATATACTATGTAGTACACTGTGCATTTCTTATATTCTAAGTTTTTCAGTGCAACTCACTCATATACTATGTACTACACTGTGCTTTTCTTATATTCTAAGTTTTTCAGTGCAACTCACTCATATACTATGTACTACACTGTGCGTTTCTTATATTCTAAGTTTTTCGTGCAACTCACTCATATACTATGTACTACACTGTGCGTTTCTTATATTCTAAGTTTTTCAGTGCAACTCACTCATATACTATGTACTACACTGTGCATTTCGTGTAATGCGGGTTTTTCAGTAAATTCTAAGTTTTTCAGTGCAACTCACTCATATACTATGTACTACACTGTGCGTTTATTATATTCTAAGTTTTTCAGTGCAACTCACTCATATACTATGTACTACACTGTGCGTTTCTTATATTCTAAGTTTTTCAGTGCAACTCACTCATATACTATGTACTACACTGTGCGTTTCTTATATTCTAAGTTTTTCAGTGCAACTCACTCATATACTATGTACTACACTGTGCGTTTCTTATATTCTAAGTTTTTCAGTGCAACTCACTCATATACTATGTACTACACTGTGCGTTTCTTATATTCTAAGTTTTTCAGTGCAACTCAATCATATACTATGTACTACACTGTGTGTTTCTTATATTCTAAGTTTTTCAGTGCAACTCACTCATATACTATGTACTACACGGTGCGTTTCTTATATTCTAAGTTTTTCAGTGCAACTCACTCATATACTATGTACTACACTGTGCATTTCGTGTAATGCGGGTTTTTCAGTAAATTCTAAGTTTTTCAGTGCAACTCACTCATATACTATGTACTACACTGTGCGTTTCTTATATTCTAAGTTTTTCAGTGCAACTCACTCATATACTATGTACTACACTGTGCGTTTCTTATATTCTAAGTTTTTCAGTGCAACTCACTCATATACTATGTACTACACTGTGCGTTTCTTATATTCTAAGTTTTTCAGTGCAACTCACTCATATACTATGTACTACACTGTGCGTTTCTTATATTCTAAGTTTTTCAGTGCAATCACTCATATACTATGTACTACACTGTGCGTTTCTTAAATTCTAAGTTTTTCAGTGCAACTCACTCATATACTATGTACTACACTGTGCGTTTCTTATATTCTAAGTTTTTCAGTGCAACTCACTCATATACTATGTACTACACTGTGCGTTTCTTATATTCTAAGTTTTTCGTGCAACTCACTCATATACTATGTACTACACTGTGCGTTTCTTATATTCTAAGTTTTTCAGTGCAACTCACTCATATACTATGTACTACACTGTGCGTTTCTTATATTCTAAGTTTTTCAGTGCAACTCACTCATATACTATGTACTACACTGTGCATTTCGTGTAATGCGGGTTTTTCAGTAAATTCTAAGTTTTTCAGTGCAACTCACTCATATACTATGTACTACACTGTGCGTTTCTTATATTCTAAGTTTTTCAGTGCAACTCACTCATATACTATGTACTACACTGTGCGTTTCTTAAATTCTAAGTTTTTCAGTGCAACTCACTCATATACTATGTACTACACTGTGCGTTTCTTAAATTCTAAGTTTTTCAGTGCAACTCACTCATATACTATGTACTACACTGTGCGTTTCTTATATTCTAAGTTTTTCAGTGTAACTCACTCATATACTATGTACTACACTGTGCATTTCGTTTAATGCGGGTTTTTCAGTAAATTCTAAGTTTTTCAGTGCAACTCACTCATATACTATGTACTACACTGTGCGTTTCTTATATTCTAAGTTTTTCAGTGCAACTCACTCATATACTATGTACTACACTGTGCGTTTCTTATATTCTAAGTTTTTCAGTGCAACTCACTCATATACTATGTACTACACTGTGCGTTTCTTATATTCTAAGTTTTTCAGTGCAACTCACTCATATACTATGTACTACACTGTGCGTTTCTTATATTCTAAGTTTTTCAGTGCAACTCACTCATATACTATGTACTACACTGTGCGTTTCTTATATTCTAAGTTTTTCAGTACAACTCACTCATATACTATGTAGTACACTGTGCATTAATTATATTCTAAGTTTTTCAGTGCAACTCACTCATATACTATGTACTACACTGTGCTTTTCTTATATTCTAAGTTTTTCAGTGCAACTCACTCATATACTATGTACTACACTGTGCGTTTCTTATATTCTAAGTTTTTCGTGCAACTCACTCATATACTATGTACTACACTGTGCGTTTCTTATATTCTAAGTTTTTCAGTGCAACTCACTCATATACTATGTACTACACTGTGTGTTTCTTATATTCTAAGTTTTTCGTGCAACTCACTCATATACTATGTACTACACTGTGCGTTTCTTAAATTCTAAGTTTTTCAGTGCAACTCACTCATATACTATGTACTACACTGTGCGTTTCTTATATTCTAAGTTTTTCAGTGCAACTCACTCATATACTATGTACTACACTGTGCATTTCGTGTAATGCGGGTTTTTCAGTAAATTCTAAGTTTTTCAGTGCAACTCACTCATATACTATGTACTACACTGTGCGTTTCTTATATTTTAAGTTTTTCAGTGCAACTCACTCATATACTATGTACTACACTGTGCGTTTCTTATATTCTAAGTTTTTCAGTGCAACTCACTCATATACTATGTACTACACTGTGCGTTTCTTAAATTCTAAGTTTTTCAGTGCAACTCACTCATATACTATGTACTACACTGTGCGTTTCTTATATTCTAAGTTTTTCAGTGCAACTCACTCATATACTATGTACTACACTGTGCGTTTCTTATATTCTAAGTTTTTCAGTACAACTCACTCATATACTATATAGTACACTGTGCGTTTCTTATATTCTAAATTTTTCAGTGCAACTCACTCATATACTATGTACTACACTGTGCTTTTCTTATATTCTAAGTTTTTCAGTGCAACTCACTCATATACAATGTACTACACTGTGCATTTCGTGTAATGCGGGTTTTTCAGTAAATTCTAATTTTTTTAGTGCAACTCACTCATATACTATGTACTACACTGTGCGTTTCTTATATTCTAAGTTTTTCAGTGCAACTCACTCATATACTATGTACTACACTGTGCGTTTCTTATATTCTAAGTTTTTCAGTGCAACTCACTCATATACATGTACTACACTGTGCGTTTCTTATATTCTAAGTTTTTCGTGCAACTCACTCATATACTATGTACTACACTGTGCGTTTCTTATATTCTAAGTTTTTCAGTGCAACTCACTCATATACTATGTACTACACTGTGCGTTTCTTATATTCTAAGTTTTTCAGTGCAACTCACTCATATACTATGTACTACACTGTGCATTTCGTGTAATGCGGGTTTTTCAGTAAATTCTAAGTTTTTCAGTGCAACTCACTCATATACTATGTACTACACTGTGCGTTTCTTATATTCTAAGTTTTTCAGTGCAACTCACTCATATACTATGTACTACACTGTGCGTTTCTTAAATTCTAAGTTTTTCAGTGCAACTCACTCATATACTATGTACTACACTGTGCGTTTCTTAAATTCTAAGTTTTTCAGTGCAACTCACTCATATACTATGTACTACACTGTGCGTTTCTTATATTCTAAGTTTTTCAGTGTAACTCACTCATATACTATGTACTACACTGTGCATTTCGTTTAATGCGGGTTTTTCAGTAAATTCTAAGTTTTTCAGTGCAACTCACTCATATACTATGTACTACACTGTGCGTTTCTTATATTCTAAGTTTTTCAGTGCAACTCACTCATATACTATGTACTACACTGTGCGTTTCTTATATTCTAAGTTTTTCAGTGCAACTCACTCATATACTATGTACTACACTGTGCGTTTCTTATATTCTAAGTTTTTCAGTGCAACTCACTCATATACTATGTACTACACTGTGCGTTTCTTATATTCTAAGTTTTTCAGTGCAACTCACTCATATACTATGTACTACACTGTGCGTTTCTTATATTCTAAGTTTTTCAGTACAACTCACTCATATACTATGTAGTACACTGTGCATTAATTATATTCTAAGTTTTTCAGTGCAACTCACTCATATACTATGTACTACACTGTGCTTTTCTTATATTCTAAGTTTTTCAGTGCAACTCACTCATATACTATGTACTACACTGTGCGTTTCTTATATTCTAAGTTTTTCGTGCAACTCACTCATATACTATGTACTACACTGTGCGTTTCTTATATTCTAAGTTTTTCAGTGCAACTCACTCATATACTATGTACTACACTGTGTGTTTCTTATATTCTAAGTTTTTCGTGCAACTCACTCATATACTATGTACTACACTGTGCGTTTCTTATATTCTAAGTTTTTCAGTGCAACTCACTCATATACTATGTACTACACTGTGCGTTTCTTATATTCTAAGTTTTTCAGTGCAACTCACTCATATACTATGTACTACACTGTGCGTTTCTTATATTCTAAGTTTTTCTGTGCAACTCACTCATATACTATGTACTACACTGTGCATTTCGTTTAATGCGGGTTTTTCAGTAAATTCTAAGTTTTTCAGTGCAACTCACTCATATACTATGTACTACACTGTGCGTTTCTTATATTCTAAGTTTTTCAGTGCAACTCACTCATATACTATGTACTACACTGTGCGTTTCTTATATTCTAAGTTTTTCAGTGCAACTCACTCATATACTATGTACTACACTGTGCGTTTCTTATATTCTAAGTTTTTCGTGCAACTCACTCATATACTATGTACTACACTGTGCGTTTCTTATATTCTAAGTTTTTCAGTGCAACTCACTCATATACTATGTACTACACTGTGCGTTTCTTATATTCTAAGTTTTTCAGTGCAACTCACTCATATACTATGTACTACACTGTGCATTTCGTGTAATGCGGGTTTTTCAGTAAATTCTAAGTTTTTCAGTGCAACTCACTCATATACTATGTACTACACTGTGCGTTTCTTATATTCTAAGTTTTTCAGTGCAACTCACTCATATACTATGTACTACACTGTGCGTTTCTTAAATTCTAAGTTTTTCAGTGCAACTCACTCATATACTATGTACTACACTGTGCGTTTCTTAAATTCTAAGTTTTTCAGTGCAACTCACTCATATACTATGTACTACACTGTGTGTTTCTTATATTCTAAGTTTTTCAGTGTAACTCACTCATATACTATGTACTACACTGTGCATTTCGTTTAATGCGGGTTTTTCAGTAAATTCTAAGTTTTTCAGTGCAACTCACTCATATACTATGTACTACACTGTGCGTTTCTTATATTCTAAGTTTTTCAGTGCAACTCACTCATATACTATGTACTACACTGTGCGTTTCTTATATTCTAAGTTTTTCAGTGCAACTCACTCATATACTATGTACTACACTGTGCGTTTCTTATATTCTAAGTTTTTCAGTGCAACTCACTCATATACTATGTACTACACTGTGCGTTTCTTATATTCTAAGTTTTTCAGTGCAACTCACTCATATACTATGTACTACACTGTGCGTTTCTTATATTCTAAGTTTTTCAGTACAACTCACTCATATACTATGTAGTACACTGTGCATTAATTATATTCTAAGTTTTTCAGTGCAACTCACTCATATACTATGTACTACACTGTGCTTTTCTTATATTCTAAGTTTTTCAGTGCAACTCACTCATATACTATGTACTACACTGTGCGTTTCTTATATTCTAAGTTTTTCGTGCAACTCACTCATATACTATGTACTACACTGTGCGTTTCTTATATTCTAAGTTTTTCAGTGCAACTCACTCATATACTATGTACTACACTGTGTGTTTCTTATATTCTAAGTTTTTCGTGCAACTCACTCATATACTATGTACTACACTGTGCGTTTCTTATATTCTAAGTTTTTCAGTGCAACTCACTCATATACTATGTACTACACTGTGCGTTTCTTATATTCTAAGTTTTTCAGTGCAACTCACTCATATACTATGTACTACACTGTGCGTTTCTTATATTCTAAGTTTTTCTGTGCAACTCACTCATATACTATGTACTACACTGTGCATTTCGTTTAATGCGGGTTTTTCAGTAAATTCTAAGTTTTTCAGTGCAACTCACTCATATACTATGTACTACACTGTGCGTTTCTTATATTCTAAGTTTTTAAGTGCAACTCACTCATATACTATGTACTACACTGTGCGTTTCTTATATTCTAAGTTTTTCAGTGCAACTCACTCATATACTATGTACTACACTGTGCGTTTCTTAAATTCTAAGTTTTTCAGTGCAACTCACTCATATACTATGTACTACACTGTGCGTTTCTTAAATTCTAAGTTTTTCAGTGCAACTCACTCATATACTATGTACTACACTGTGCGTTTCTTATATTCTAAGTTTTTCAGTGTAACTCACTCATATACTATGTACTACACTGTGCATTTCGTGTAATGCGGGTTTTTCAGTAAATTCTAAGTTTTTCAGTGCAACTCACTCATATACTATGTACTACACTGTGCGTTTCTTATATTCGAAGTTTTTCAGTGCAACTCACTCATATACTATGTACTACACTGTGCGTTTCTTATATTCTAAGTTTTTCAGTGCAACTCACTCATATACTATGTACTACACTGTGCGTTTCTTATATTCTAAGTTTTTCAGTGCAACTCACTCATATACTATGTACTACACTGTGCGTTTCTTATATTCTAAGTTTTTCAGTGCAACTGACTCATATACTATGTACTACACTGTGCATTTCTTATATTCTAAGTTTTTCAGTACAACTCACTCATATACTATGTAGTACACTGTGCGTTTCTTATATTCTAAGTTTTTCAGTGCAACTCACTCATATACTATGTACTACACTGTGCGTTTCTTATATTCTAAGTTTTTCAGTGCAACTCACTCATATACTATGTACTACACTGTGCGTTTCTTATATTCTAAGTTTTTCGTGCAACTCACTCATATACTATGTACTACACTGTGCGTTTCTTATATTCTAAGTTTTTCAGTGCAACTCACTCACATACTATGTACTACACTGTGCGTTTCTTATATTCTAAGTTTTTCAGTGCAACTCACTCATATACTATGTACTACACTGTGCATTTCGTGTAATGCGGGTTTTTCAGTAAATTCTAAGTTTTTCAGTGCAACTCACTCATATACTATGTACTACACTGTGCGTTTCTTATATTCTAAGTTTTTCAGTGCAACTCACTCATATACTATGTACTACACTGTGCGTTTCTTATATTCTAAGTTTTTCAGTGCAACTCACTCATATACTATGTACTACACTGTGCGTTTCTTATATTCTAAGTTTTTCAGTGCAACTCACTCATATACTATGTACTACACTGTGCGTTTCTTAAATTCTAAGTTTTTCAGTGCAACTCACTCATATACTATGTACTACACTGCGTTTCTTAAATTCTAAGTTTTTCAGTGCAACTCACTCATATACTATGTACTACACTGTGCGTTTCTTATATTCTAAGTTTTTCAGTGTAACTCACTCATATACTATGTACTACACTGTGCATTTCGTGTAATGCGGGTTTTTCAGTAAATTCTAAGTTTTTCAGTGCAACTCACTCATATACTATGTACTACACTGTGCGTTTCTTATATTCTAAGTTTTTCAGTGCAACTCACTCATATACTATGTACTACACTGTGCGTTTCTTATATTCTAAGCTTTTCAGTGCAACTCACTCATATACTATGTACTACACTGTGCGTTTCTTATATTCTAAGTTTTTCAGTGCAACTCACTCATATACTATGTACTACACTGTGCGTTTCTTATATTCTAAGTTTTTCAGTGCAACTCACTCATATACTATGTACTACACTGTGCGTTTCTTATATTCTAAGTTTTTCAGTACAACTCACTCATATACTATGTAGTACACTGTGCATTTCTTATATTCTAAGTTTTTCAGTGCAACTCACTCATATACTATGTACTACACTGTGCTTTTCTTATATTCTAAGTTTTTCAGTGCAACTCACTCATATACTATGTACTACACTGTGCGTTTCTTATATTCTAAGTTTTTCGTGCAACTCACTCATATACTATGTACTACACTGTGCGTTTCTTATATTCTAAGTTTTTCAGTGCAACTCACTCATATACTATGTACTACACTGTGCGTTTCTTATATTCTAAGTTTTTCGTGCAACTCACTCATATACTATGTACTACACTGTGCGTTTCTTATATTCTAAGTTTTTCAGTGCAACTCACTCATATACTATGTACTACACTGTGCGTTTCTTATATTCTAAGTTTTTCAGTGCAACTCACTCATATACTATGTACTACACTGTGCGTTTCTTATATTCTAAGTTTTTCAGTGCAACTCACTCATATACTATGTACTACACTGTGCGTTTCTTATATTCTAAGTTTTTCAGTGCAACTCACTCATATACTATGTACTACACTGTGCGTTTCTTATATTCTAAGTTTTTCAGTGCAACTCACTCATATACTATGTACTACACTGTGCGTTTCTTAAATTCTAAGTTTTTCAGTGCAACTCACTCATATACTATGTACTACACTGTGCGTTTCTTATATTCTAAGTTTTTCAGTGTAACTCACTCATATACTATGTACTACACTGTGCATTTCGTGTAATGCGGGTTTTTCAGTAAATTCTAAGTTTTTCAGTGCAACTCACTCATATACTATGTACTACACTGTGCGTTTCTTATATTCTAAGTTTTTCAGTGCAACTCACTCATATACTATGTACTACACTGTGCGTTTCTTATATTCTAAGTTTTTCAGTGCAACTCACTCATATACTATGTACTACACTGTGCGTTTCTTATATTCTAAGTTTTTCAGTGCAACTCACTCATATACTATGTACTACACTGTGCATTTCGTGTAATGCGGGTTTTTCAGTAAATTCTAAGTTTTTCAGTGCAACTCACTCATATACTATGTACTACACTGTGCGTTTCTTATATTCTAAGTTTTTCAGTGCAACTCACTCATATATTATGTACTACACTGTGCGTTTCTTATATTCTAAGTTTTTCAGTGCAACTCACTCATATACTATGTACTACACTGTGCATTTCGTGTAATGCGGGTTTTTCAGTAAATTCTAAGTTTTTCAGTGCAACTCACTCATATACTATGTACTACACTGTGCGTTTCTTATATTCTAAGTTATTCAGTGCAACTCACTCATATACTATGTACTACACTGTGCGTTTCTTATATTCTAAGTTTTTCAGTGCAACTCACTCATATACTATGTACTACACTGTGCATTTCGTGTAATGCGGGTTTTTCAGTAAATTCTAAGTTTTTCAGTGCAACTCACTCATATACGATGTACTACACTGTGCGTTTCTTATATTCTAAGTTTTTCAGTGCAACTCACTCATATACTATGTACTACACTGTGCGATTCTTATATTCTAAGTTTTTCAGTGCAACTCACTCATATACTATGTACTACACTGTGCGTTTCTTATATTCTAAGTTTTTCAGTGCAACTCACTCATATACTATGTACTACACTGTGCGTTTCTTATATTCTAAGTTTTTCAGTGCAACTCACTCATATACAATGTACTACACTGTGCGTTTCTTATATTCTAAGTTTTTCAGTGCAACTCACTCATATACTATGTACTACACTGTGCGTTTCTTATATTCTAAGTTTTTTCAGTGCAACTCACTCATATACTATGTACTACACTGTGCGTTTCTTATATTCTAAGCTTTTCAGTGCAACTCACTCATATACTATGTACTACACTGTGCGTTTCTTATATTCTAAGCTTTTCAGTGCAACTCACTCATATACTATGTACTACACTGTGCGTTTCTTATATTCTAAGTTTTTCAGTGCAACTCACTCATATACTATGTACTACACTGTGCGTTTCTTATATTCTAAGTTTTTCAGTGCAACTCACTCATATACCATGTACTACACTGTGCGTTTCTTATATTCTAAGTTTTTCAGTACAACTCACTCATATACTATGTAGTACACTGTGCATTTCTTATATTCTAAGTTTTTCAGTGCAACTCACTCATATACTATGTACTACACTGTGCTTTTCTTATATTCTAAGTTTTTCAGTGCAACTCACTCATATACTATGTACTACACTGTGCGTTTCTTATATTCTAAGTTTTTCGTGCAACTCACTCATATACTATGTACTACACTGTGCGTTTCTTATATTCTAAGTTTTTCAGTGCAACTCACTCATATACTATGTACTACACTGTGCATTTCTTATATTCTAAGTTTTTCGTGCAACTCACTCATATACTATGTACTACACTGTGCGTTTCTTATATTCTAAGTTTTTCAGTGCAACTCACTCATATACTATGTACTACACTGTGCGTTTCTTATATTCTAAGTTTTTCAGTGCAACTCACTCATATACTATGTACTACACTGTGCGTTTCTTATATTCTAAGTTTTTCAGTGCAACTCACTCATATACTATGTACTACACTGTGCGTTTCTTATATTCTAAGTTTTTCAGTGCAACTCACTCATATACTATGTACTACACTGTGCGTTTCTTATATTCTAAGTTTTTCAGTGCAACTCACTCATATACTATGTACTACACTGTGCGTTTCTTAAATTCTAAGTTTTTCAGTGCAACTCACTCATATACTATGTACTACACTGTGCGTTTCTTATATTCTAAGTTTTTCAGTGTAACTCACTCATATACTATGTACTACACTGTGCATTTCGTGTAATGCGGGTTTTTCAGTAAATTCTAAGTTTTTCAGTGCAACTCACTCATATACTATGTACTACACTGTGCGTTTCTTATATTCTAAGTTTTTCAGTGCAACTCACTCATATACTATGTACTACACTGTGCGTTTCTTATATTCTAAGTTTTTCAGTGCAACTCACTCATATACTATGTACTACACTGTGCGTTTCTTATATTCTAAGTTTTTCAGTGCAACTCACTCATATACTATGTACTACACTGTGCGTTTCTTATATTCTAAGTTTTTCAGTGCAACTCACTCATATACTATGTACTACACTGTGCGTTTCTTATATTCTAAGTTTTTCAGTGCAACTCACTCATATACTATGTACTACACTGTGCATTTCGTGTAATGCGGGTTTTTCAGTAAATTCTAAGTTTTTCAGTGCAACTCACTCATATACTATGTACTACACTGTGCGTTTCTTATATTCTAAGTTTTTCAGTGCAACTCACTCATATACTATGTACTACACTGTGCGTTTCTTATATTCTAAGTTTTTCAGTGCAACTCACTCATATACTATGTACTACACTGTGCATTTCGTGTAATGCGGGTTTTTCAGTAAATTCTAAGTTTTTCAGTGCAACTCACTCATATACTATGTACTACACTGTGCGTTTCTTATATTCTAAGTTTTTCAGTGCAACTCACTCATATACTATGTACTACACTGTGCGTTTCTTATATTCTAAGTTTTTCAGTGCAACTCACTCATATACTATGCACTACACTGTGCATTTCGTGTAATGCGGGTTTTTCAGTAAATTCTAAGTTTTTCAGTGCAACTCACTCATATACGATGTACTACACTGTGCGTTTCTTATATTCTATGTTTTTCAGTGCAACTCACTCATATACTATGTACTACACTGTGCGTTTCTTATATTCTAAGTTTTTCAGTGCAACTCACTCATATACTATGTACTACACTGTGCGTTTCTTATATTCTAAGTTTTTCAGTGCAACTCACTCATATACTATGTACTACACTGTGCGTTTCTTATATTCTAAGTTTTTCAGTGCAACTCACTCATATACAATGTACTACACTGTGCGTTTCTTATATTCTAAGTTTTTCAGTGCAACTCACTCATATACTATGTACTACACTGTGCGTTTCTTATATTCTAAGTTTTTCAGTGCAACTCACTCATATACTATGTACTACACTGTGCGTTTCTTATATTCTAAGTTTTTCAGTGCAACTCACTCATATACTATGTACTACACTGTGCATTTCGTGTAATGCGGGTTTTTCAGTAAATTCTAAGTTTTTCAGTGCAACTCACTCATATACTATGTACTACACTGTGCGTTTCTTAAATTCTAAGTTTTTCAGTGCAACTCACTCATATACTATGTACTACACTGTGCGTTTCTTATATTCTAAGTTTTTCAGTGCAACTCACTCATATACTATGTACTACACTGTGCGTTTCTTATATTCTAAGTTTTTCAGTGCAACTCACTCATATACTATGTACTACACTGTGCGTTTCTTATATTCTAAGTTTTTCAGTGCAACTCACTCATATACTATGTACTACACTGTGCTTCTTATATTCTAAGTTTTTCAGTGCAACTCACTCATATACTATGTACTACACTGTGCATTTCGTGTAATGCGGGTTTTTCAGTAAATTCTAAGTTTTTCAGTGCAACTCACTCATATACTATGTACTACACTGTGCGTTTCTTATATTCTAAGTTTTTCAGTGCAACTCACTCATATACTATGTACTACACTGTGCGTTTCTTATATTCTAAGTTTTTCAGTGCAACTCACTCATATACTATGTACTACACTGTGCGTTTCTTATATTCTAAGTTTTTCAGTGCAACTCACTCATATACTATGTACTACACTGTGCGTTTCTTATATTCTAAGTTTTTCAGTGCAACTCACTCATATACTATGTACTACACTGTGCGTTTCTTATATTCTAAGTTTTTCAGTGCAACTCAATCATATACTATGTACTACACTGTGTGTTTCTTATATTCTAAGTTTTTCAGTACAACTCACTCATATACTATGTACTACACTGTGCGTTTCTTATATTCTAAGTTTTTCAGTGCAACTCACTCATATACTATGTACTACACTGTGCATTTCGTGTAATGCGGGTTTTTCAGTAAATTATAAGTTTTTCAGTGCAACTCACTCATATACTATGTACTACACTGTGCGTTTCTTATATTCTAAGTTTTTGAGTGCAACTCACTCATATACTATGTACTACACTGTGCTTTTCTTATATTCTAAGTTTTTCAGTGCAACTCACTCATATACTATGTACTACACTGTGCGTTTCTTATATTCTAAGTTTTTCAGTGCAACTCACTCATATACTATGTACTACACTGTGCGTTTCTTATATTCTAAGTTTTTCAGTGCAACTCACTCATATACTATGTACTACACTGTGCGTTTCTTATATTCTAAGTTTTTCGTGCAACTCACTCATATACTATGTACTACACTGTGCGTTTCTTATATTCTAAGTTTTTCAGTGCAACTCACTCATATACTATGTACTACACTGTGCGTTTCTTATATTCTAAGTTTTTCAGTGCAACTCACTCATATACTATGTACTACACTGTGCATTTCGTGTAATGCGGGTTTTTCAGTAAATTCTAAGTTTTTCAGTGCAACTCACTCATATACTATGTACTACACTGTGCGTTTCTTATATTCTAAGTTTTTCAGTGCAACTCACTCATATACTATGTACTACACTGTGCGTTTCTAATATTCTAAGTTTTTCAGTACAACTCACTCATATACTATATAGTACACTGTGCGTTTCTTATATTCTAAGTTTTTCAGTGCAACTCACTCATATACTATGTACTACACTGTGCTTTTCTTATATTCTAAGTTTTTCAGTGCAACTCACTCATATACTATGTACTACACTGTGCATTTCGTGTAATGCGGGTTTTTCAGTAAATTCTAAGTTTTTCAGTGCAACTCACTCATATATTATGTACTACACTGTGCGTTTCTTATATTCTAAGTTTTTCAGTGCAACTCACTCACATACTATGTACTACACTGTGCGTTTCTTATATTCTAAGTTTTTCAGTGCAACTCACTCATATACTATGTACTACACTGTGCGTTTCTTATATTCTAAGTTTTTCAGTGCAACTCACTCATATACTATGTACTACACTGTGCGTTTCTTAAATTCTAAGTTTTTCAGTGCAACTCACTCATATACTATGTACTACACTGTGCGTTTCTTATATTCTAAGTTTTTCAGTGCACCTCACTCATATACTATGTACTACACTGTGCGTTTCTTATATTCTAAGTTTTTCAGTGCAACTCACTCATATACTATGTACTACACTGTGCAGTTCGTGTAATGCGGGTTTTTCAGTAAATTCTAAGTTTTTCAGTGCAACTCACTCATATACTATGTACTACACTGTGCGTTTCTTATATTCTAAGTTTTTCAGTGCAACTCACTCATATACTATGTACTACACTGTGCATTTCGTGTAATGCGGGTTTTTCAGTAAATTCTAAGTTTTTCAGTGCAACTCACTCATATACTATGTACTACACTGTGCGTTTCTTATATTCTAAGTTTTTCAGTGCAACTCACTCATATACTATGTACTACACTGTGCGTTTCTTATATTCTAAGTTTTTCAGTGCAACTCACTCATATACTATGTACTACACTGTGCGTTTCTTATATTCTAAGTTTTTCAGTGCAACTCACTCATATACTATGTACTACACTGTGCGTTTCTTATATTCTAAGTTTTTCAGTGCAACTCACTCATATACTATGTACTACACTGTGCGTTTCTTATATTCTAAGTTTTTCAGTGCAACTCACTCATATACTATGTACTACACTGTGCATTTCGTGTAATGCGGGTTTTTCAGTAAATTCTAAGTTTTTCAGTGCAACTCACTCATATACTATGTACTACACTGTGCGTTTCTTATATTCTAAGTTTTTCGTGCAACTCACTCATATACTATGTACTACACTGTGCGTTTTTTATATTCTAAGTTTTTCAGTGCAACTCACTCATATACTATGTACTACACTGTGCATTTCATGTAATGCGGGTTTTTCAGTAAATTCTAAGTTTTTCAGTGCAACTCACTCATATACTATGTACTACACTGTGCGTTTCTTATATTCTAAGTTTTTCAGTGCAACTCACTCATATACTATGTACTACACTGTGCGTTTCTTATATTCTAAGTTTTTCAGTGCAACTCACTCATATACTATGTACTACACTGTGCGTTTCTTATATTCTAAGTTTTTCAGTGCAACTCACTCATATACTATGTACTACACTGTGCGTTTCTTATATTCTAAGTTTTTCAGTGCAACTCACTCATATACTATGTACTACACTGTGCGTTTCTTATATTCTAAGTTTTTCAGTGCAACTCACTCATATACTATGTACTACACTGTGCGTTTCTTATATTCTAAGTTTTTCAGTGCAACTCACTCATATACTATGTACTACACTGTGCGTTTCTTATATTCTAAGTTTTTCAGTGCAACTCACTCATATACTATGTACTACACTGTGCATTTCGTGTAATGCGGGTTTTTCAGTAAATTCTAAGTTTTTCAGTGCAACTCACTCATATACTATGTACTACACTGTGCGTTTCTTATATTCTAAGTTTTTCAGTGCAACTCACTCATATACTATGTACTACACTGTGCGTTTCTTATATTCTAAGTTTTTCAGTGCAACTCACTCATATACTATGTACTACACTGTGCGTTTCTTAAATTCTAAGTTTTTCAGTGCAACTCACTCATATACTATGTACTACACTGTGCGTTTCTTATATTCTAAGTTTTTCAGTGCAACTCACTCATATACCATGTACTACACTGTGCGTTTCTTATATTCTAAGTTTTTCAGTGCAACTCACTCATATACTATGTACTACACTGTGCGTTTCTTATATTCTAAGTTTTTCAGTGCAACTCACTCATATACTATGTACTACACTGTGCGTTTCTTATATTCTAAGTTTTTCAGTGCAACTCACTCATATACTATGTACTACACTGTGCGTTTCTTATATTCTAAGTTTTTCAGTGCAACTCACTCATATACTATGTACTACACTGTGCGTTTCTTATATTCTAAGTTTTTCAGTGCAACTCACTCATATACTATGTACTACACTGTGCATTTCGTGTAATGCGGGTTTTTCAGTAAATTCTAAGTTTTTCAGTGCAACTCACTCATATACTATGTACTACACTGTGCGTTTCTTATATTCTAAGTTTTTCAGTGCAACTCACTCATATACTATGTACTACACTGTGCGTTTCTTATATTCTAAGTTTTTCAGTGCAAATCACTCATATACTATGTACTACACTGTGCATTTCGTGTAATGCGGGTTTTTCAGTAAATTCTAAGTTTTTCAGTGCAACTCACTCATATACTATGTACTACACTGTGCGTTTCTTATATTCTAAGTTTTTCAGTGCAACTCACTCATATACTATGTACTACACTGTGCGTTTCTTATATTCTAAGTTTTTCAGTGCAACTCACTCATATACTATGTACTACACTGTGCATTTCATGTAATGCGGGTTTTTCAGTAAATTCTAAGTTTTTCAGTGCAACTCACTCATATACTATGTACTACACTGTGCGTTTCTTATATTCTAAGTTTTTCAGTGCAACTCACTCATATACTATGTACTACACTGTGCGTTTCTTATATTCTAAGTTTTTCAGTGCAACTCACTCATATACTATGTACTACACTGTGCGTTTCTTATATTCTAAGTTTTTCAGTGCAACTCACTCATATACTATGTACTACACTGTGCGTTTCTTATATTCTAAGTTTTTCAGTGCAACTCACTCATATACTATGTACTACACTGTGCGTTTCTTATATTCTAAGTTTTTCAGTGCAACTCACTCATATACTATGTACTACACTGTGCGTTTCTTATATTCTAAGTTTTTCAGTGCAACTCACTCATATACTATGTACTACACTGTGCATTTCGTGTAATGCGGGTTTTTCAGTAAATTCTAAGTTTTTCAGTGCAACTCACTCATATACTATGTACTACACTGTGCGTTTCTTATATTCTAAGTTTTTCAGTGCAACTCACTCATATACTATGTACTACACTGTGCGTTTCTTATATTCTAAGTTTTTCAGTGCAACTCACTCATATACTATGTACTACACTGTGCGTTTCTTAAATTCTAAGTTTTTCAGTGCAACTCACTCATATACTATGTACTACACTGTGCGTTTCTTATATTCTAAGTTTTTCAGTGCAACTCACTCATATACCATGTACTACACTGTGCGTTTCTTATATTCTAAGTTTTTCAGTGCAACTCACTCATATACTATGTACTACACTGTGCGTTTCTTATATTCTAAGTTTTTCAGTGCAACTCACTCATATACTATGTACTACACTGTGCGTTTCTTATATTCTAAGTTTTTCAGTGCAACTCACTCATATACTATGTACTACACTGTGCGTTTCTTATATTCTAAGTTTTTCAGTGCAACTCACTCATATACTATGTACTACACTGTGCGTTTCTTATATTCTAAGTTTTTCAGTGCAACTCACTCATATACTATGTACTACACTGTGCATTTCGTGTAATGCGGGTTTTTCAGTAAATTCTAAGTTTTTCAGTGCAACTCACTCATATACTATGTACTACACTGTGCGTTTCTTATATTCTAAGTTTTTCAGTGCAACTCACTCATATACTATGTACTACACTGTGCGTTTCTTATATTCTAAGTTTTTCAGTGCAACTCACTCATATACTATGTACTACACTGTGCGTTTCTTATATTCTAAGTTTTTCAGTGCAACTCACTCATATACTATGTACTACACTGTGCGTTTCTTATATTCTAAGTTTTTCAGTGCAACTCACTCATATACTATGTACTACACTGTGCGTTTCTTATATTCTAAGTTTTTCAGTGCAACTCAATCATATACTATGTACTACACTGTGTGTTTCTTATATTCTAAGTTTTTCAGTGCAACTCACTCATATACTATGTACTACACTGTGCGTTTCTTATATTCTAAGTTTTTCAGTGCAACTCACTCATATACTATGTACTACACTGTGCATTTCGTGTAATGCGGGTTTTTCAGTAAATTCTAAGTTTTTCAGTGCAACTCACTCATATACTATGTACTACACTGTGCGTTTCTTATATTCTAAGTTTTTCAGTGCAACTCACTCATATACTATGTACTACACTGTGCGTTTCTTATATTCTAAGTTTTTCAGTGCAACTCACTCATATACTATGTACTACACTGTGCGTTTCTTATATTCTAAGTTTTTCAGTACAACTCACTCATATACTATGTAGTACACTGTGCATTTCTTATATTCTAAGTTTTTCAGTGCAACTCACTCATATACTATGTACTACACTGTGCTTTTCTTATATTCTAAGTTTTTCAGTGCAACTCACTCATATACTATGTACTACACTGTGCGTTTCTTATATTCTAAGTTTTTCGTGCAACTCACTCATATACTATGTACTACACTGTGCGTTTCTTATATTCTAAGTTTTTCAGTGCAACTCACTCATATACTATGTACTACACTGTGCGTTTCTTATATTCTAAGTTTTTCGTGCAACTCACTCATATACTATGTACTACACTGTGCGTTTCTTATATTCTAAGTTTTTCAGTGCAACTCACTCATATACTATGTACTACACTGTGCGTTTCTTATATTCTAAGTTTTTCAGTGCAACTCACTCATATACTATGTACTATACTGTGCGTTTCTTATATTCTAAGTTTTTCAGTGCAACTCACTCATATACTATGTACTACACTGTGCATTTCGTGTAATGCGGGTTTTTCAGTAAATTCTAAGTTTTTCAGTGCAACTCACTCATATACTATGTACTACACTGTGCGTTTCTTATATTCTAAGTTTTTCAGTGCAACTCACTCATATACTATGTACTACACTGTGCGTTTCTTATATTCTAAGTTTTTCAGTGCAACTCACTCATATCCTATGTACTACACTGTGCGTTTCTTAAATTCTAAGTTTTTCAGTACAACTCACTCATATACTATGTACTACACTGTGCGTTTCTTATATTCTAAGTTTTTCAGTGCAACTCACTCATATACTATGTACTACACTGTGCATTTCGTGTAATGCGGGTTTTTCAGTAATTTCTAAGTTTTTCAGTGCAACTCACTCATATACTATGTACTACACTGTGCGTTTCTTATATTCTAAGTTTTTCAGTGCAACTCACTCATATACTATGTACTACACTGAGCGTTTCTTATATTCTAAGTTTTTCAGTGCAACTCACTCATATACTATGTACTACACTGTGCGTTTCTTATATTCTAAGTTTTTCAGTGCAACTCACTCATATACTATGTACTACACTGTGCGTTTCTTATATTCTAAGTTTTTCAGTGCAACTCACTCATATACTATGTACTACACTGTGCATTACGTGTAATGCGGGTTTTTCAGTAAATTCTAAGTTTTTCAGTGCAACTCACTCATATACTATGTACTACACTGTGCGTTTCTTATATTCTAAGTTTTTCGTGCAACTCACTCATATACTATGTACTACACTGTGCGTTTCTTATATTCTAAGTTTTTCAGTGCAACTCACTCATATACTATGTACTACACTGTGCGTTTCTTATATTCTAAGTTTTTCGTGCAACTCACTCATATACTATGTACTACACTGTGCGTTTCTTATATTCTAAGTTTTTCAGTGCAACTCACTCATATACTATGTACTACACTGTGCATTTCGTGTAATGCGGGTTTTTCAGTAAATTCTAAGTTTTTCAGTGCAACTCACTCATATACTATGTACTACACTGTGCGTTTCTTATATTCTAAGTTTTTCAGTGCAACTCACTCATATACTATGTACTACACTGTGCGTTTCTTATATTCTAAGTTTTTCAGTGCAACTCACTCATATACTATGTACTACACTGTGCGTTTCTTAAATTCTAAGTTTTTCAGTGCAACTCACTCATATACTATGTACTACACTGTGCGTTTCTTATATTCTAAGTTTTTCAGTGCAACTCACTCATATACTATGTACTACACTGTGCGTTTCTTATATTCTAAGTTTTTCAGTACAACTCACTCATATACTATATAGTACACTGTGCGTTTCTTATATTCTAAGTTTTTCAGTGCAACTCACTCATATACTATGTACTACACTGTGCTTTTCTTATATTCTAAGTTTTTCAGTGCAACTCACTCATATACTATGTACTACACTGTGCATTTCGTGTAATGCGGGTTTTTCAGTAAATTCTAAGTTTTTCAGTGCAACTCACTCATATATTATGTACTACACTGTGCGTTTCTTATATTCTAAGTTTTTCAGTGCAACTCACTCACATACTATGTACTACACTGTGCGTTTCTTATATTCTAAGTTTTTCAGTGCAACTCACTCATATACTATGTACTACACTGTGCGTTTCTTATATTCTAAGTTTTTCAGTGCAACTCACTCATATACTATGTACTACACTGTGCGTTTCTTAACTTCTAAGTTTTTCAGTGCAACTCACTCATATACTATGTACTACACTGTGCGTTTCTTATATTCTAAGTTTTTCAGTGCACCTCACTCATATACTATGTACTACACTGTGCGTTTCTTATATTCTAAGTTTTTCAGTGCAACTCACTCATATACTATGTACTACACTGTGCAGTTCGTGTAATGCGGGTTTTTCAGTAAATTCTAAGTTTTTCAGTGCAACTCACTCATATACTATGTACTACACTGTGCGTTTCTTATATTCTAAGTTTTTCAGTGCAACTCACTCATATACTATGTACTACACTGTGCATTTCGTGTAATGCGGGTTTTTCAGTAAATTCTAAGTTTTTCAGTGCAACTCACTCATATACTATGTACTACACTGTGCGTTTCTTATATTCTAAGTTTTTCAGTGCAACTCACTCATATACTATGTACTACACTGTGCGTTTCTTATATTCTAAGTTTTTCAGTGCAACTCACTCATATACTATGTACTACACTGTGCGTTTCTTAAATTCTAAGTTTTTCAGTGCAACTCACTCATATACTATGTACTACACTGTGCGTTTCTTAAATTCTAAGTTTTTCAGTGCAACTAACTCATATACTATGTACTACACTGTGCGTTTCTTATATTCTAAGTTTTTCAGTGCAACTCACTCATATACTATGTACTACACTGTGCGTTTCTTATATTCTAAGTTTTTCAGTACAACTCACTCATATACTATATAGTACACTGTGCGTTTCTTATATTCTAAGTTTTTCAGTGCAACTCACTCATATACTATGTACTACACTGTGCTTTTCTTATATTCTAAGTTTTTCAGTGCAACTCACTCATATACTATGTACTACACTGTGCATTTCGTGTAATGCGGGTTTTTCAGTAAATTCTAAGTTTTTCAGTGCAACTCACTCATATATTATGTACTACACTGTGCGTTTCTTATATTCTAAGTTTTTCAGTGCAACTCACTCACATAATATGTACTACACTGTGCGTTTCTTATATTCTAAGTTTTTCAGTGCAACTCACTCATATACTATGTACTACACTGTGCGTTTCTTATATTCTAAGTTTTTCAGTGCAACTCACTCATATACTATGTACTACACTGTGCATTTCGTGTAATGCGGGTTTTTCAGTAAATTCTAAGTTTTTCAGTGCAACTCACTCATATACTATGTACTACACTGTGCGTTTCTTATATTCTAAGTTTTTCAGTGCAACTCACTCATATACTATGTACTACACTGTGCGTTTCTTATATTCTAAGTTTTTCAGTGCAACTCACTCATATACTATGTACTACACTGTGCGTTTCTTATATTCTAAGTTTTTCAGTACAACTCACTCATATACTATGTAGTACACTGTGCATTTCTTATATTCTAAGTTTTTCAGTGCAACTCACTCATATACTATGTACTACACTGTGCTTTTCTTATATTCTAAGTTTTTCAGTGCAACTCACTCATATACTATGTACTACACTGTGCGTTTCTTATATTCTAAGTTTTTCGTGCAACTCACTCATATACTATGTACTACACTGTGCGTTTCTTATATTCTAAGTTTTTCAGTGCAACTCACTCATATACTATGTACTACACTGTGCGTTTCTTATATTCTAAGTTTTTCGTGCAACTCACTCATATACTATGTACTACACTGTGCGTTTCTTATATTCTAAGTTTTTCAGTGCAACTCACTCATATACTATGTACTACACTGTGCGTTTCTTATATTCTAAGTTTTTCAGTGCAACTCACTCATATACTATGTACTATACTGTGCGTTTCTTATATTCTAAGTTTTTCAGTGCAACTCACTCATATACTATGTACTACACTGTGCATTTCGTGTAATGCGGGTTTTTCAGTAAATTCTAAGTTTTTCAGTGCAACTCACTCATATACTATGTACTACACTGTGCGTTTCTTATATTCTAAGTTTTTCAGTGCAACTCACTCATATACTATGTACTACACTGTGCGTTTCTTATATTCTAAGTTTTTCAGTGCAACTCACTCATATCCTATGTACTACACTGTGCGTTTCTTAAATTCTAAGTTTTTCAGTACAACTCACTCATATACTATGTACTACACTGTGCGTTTCTTATATTCTAAGTTTTTCAGTGCAACTCACTCATATACTATGTACTACACTGTGCATTTCGTGTAATGCGGGTTTTTCAGTAAATTCTAAGTTTTTCAGTGCAACTCACTCATATACTATGTACTACACTGTGCGTTTCTTATATTCTAAGTTTTTCAGTGCAACTCACTCATATACTATGTACTACACTGAGCGTTTCTTATATTCTAAGTTTTTCAGTGCAACTCACTCATATACTATGTACTACACTGTGCGTTTCTTATATTCTAAGTTTTTCAGTGCAACTCACTCATATACTATGTACTACACTGTGCGTTTCTTATATTCTAAGTTTTTCAGTGCAACTCACTCATATACTATGTACTACACTGTGCATTACGTGTAATGCGGGTTTTTCAGTAAATTCTAAGTTTTTCAGTGCAACTCACTCATATACTATGTACTACACTGTGCGTTTCTTATATTCTAAGTTTTTCGTGCAACTCACTCATATAATATGTACTACACTGTGCGTTTCTTATATTCTAAGTTTTTCAGTGCAACTCACTCATATACTATGTACTACACTGTGCGTTTCTTATATTCTAAGTTTTTCGTGCAACTCACTCATATACTATGTACTACACTGTGCGTTTCTTATATTCTAAGTTTTTCAGTGCAACTCACTCATATACTATGTACTACACTGTGCATTTCGTGTAATGCGGGTTTTTCAGTAAATTCTAAGTTTTTCAGTGCAACTCACTCATATACTATGTACTACACTGTGCGTTTCTTATATTCTAAGTTTTTCAGTGCAACTCACTCATATACTATGTACTACACTGTGCGTTTCTTATATTCTAAGTTTTTCAGTGCAACTCACTCATATACTATGTACTACACTGTGCGTTTCTTAAATTCTAAGTTTTTCAGTGCAACTCACTCATATACTATGTACTACACTGTGCGTTTCTTATATTCTAAGTTTTTCAGTGCAACTCACTCATATACTATGTACTACACTGTGCGTTTCTTATATTCTAAGTTTTTCAGTACAACTCACTCATATACTATATAGTACACTGTGCGTTTCTTATATTCTAAGTTTTTCAGTGCAACTCACTCATATACTATGTACTACACTGTGCTTTTCTTATATTCTAAGTTTTTCAGTGCAACTCACTCATATACTATGTACTACACTGTGCATTTCGTGTAATGCGGGTTTTTCAGTAAATTCTAAGTTTTTCAGTGCAACTCACTCATATATTATGTACTACACTGTGCGTTTCTTATATTCTAAGTTTTTCAGTGCAACTCACTCACATACTATGTACTACACTGTGCGTTTCTTATATTCTAAGTTTTTCAGTGCAACTCACTCATATACTATGTACTACACTGTGCGTTTCTTATATTCTAAGTTTTTCAGTGCAACTCACTCATATACTATGTACTACACTGTGCGTTTCTTAACTTCTAAGTTTTTCAGTGCAACTCACTCATATACTATGTACTACACTGTGCGTTTCTTATATTCTAAGTTTTTCAGTGCACCTCACTCATATACTATGTACTACACTGTGCGTTTCTTATATTCTAAGTTTTTCAGTGCAACTCACTCATATACTATGTACTACACTGTGCAGTTCGTGTAATGCGGGTTTTTCAGTAAATTCTAAGTTTTTCAGTGCAACTCACTCATATACTATGTACTACACTCTGCGTTTCTTATATTCTAAGTTTTTCAGTGCAACTCACTCATATACTATGTACTACACTGTGCGTTTCTTATATTCTAAATTTTTCAGTGCAACTCACTCATATACTATGTACTACACTGTGCGTTTCTTATATTCTAAGTTTTTCAGTGCAACTCACTCATATACTATGTACTACACTGTGCGTTTCTTATATTCTAAGTTTTTCAGTGCAACTCACTCATATACTATGTACTACACTGTGCGTTTCTTATATTCTAAGTTTTTCAGTGCAACTCACTCATATACTATGTACTACACTGTGCGTTTCTTATATTCTAAGTTTTTCAGTGCAACTCACTCATATACTATGTACTACACTGTGCGTTTCTTATATTCTAAGTTTTTCAGTGCAACTCACTCATATACTATATACTACACTGTGCATTTCGTGTAATGCGGGTTTTTCAGTAAATTCTAAGATTTTCAGTGCAACTCACTCATATACTATGTACTACACTGTGCGTTTCTTATATTCTAAGTTTTTCAGTGCAACTCACTCATATACTATGTACTACACGGTGCGTTTCTTATATTCTAAGTTTTTCAGTGCAACTCACTCATATACTATGTACTACACTGTGCGTTTCTTATATTCTAAGTTTTTCAGTGCAACTCACTCATATATTATGTACTACACTGTGCGTTTCTTATATTCTAAGTTTTTCAGTGCAACTCACTCACGTACTATGTACTACACTGTGCGTTTCTTATATTCTAAGTTTTTCAGTGCAACTCACTCATATACTATGTACTACACTGTGCGTTTCTTATATTCTAAGTTTTTCAATGCAACTCACTCATATACTATGTACTACACTGTGCGTTTCTTAAATTCTAAGTTTTTCAGTGCAACTCACTCATATACTATGTACTACACTGTGCGTTTCTTATATTCTAAGTTTTTCAGTGCACCTCACTCATATACTATGTACTACACTGTGCGTTTCTTATATTCTAAGTTTTTCAGTGCAACTCACTCATATACTATGTACTACACTGTGCAGTTCGTGTAATGCGGGTTTTTCAGTAAATTCTAAGTTTTTCAGTGCAACTCACTCATATACTATGTACTACACTGTGCGTTTCTTATATTCTAAGTTTTTCAGTGCAACTCACTCATATACTATGTACTACACTGTGCATTTCGTGTAATGCGGGTTTTTCAGTAAATTCTAAGTTTTTCAGTGCAACTCACTCATATACTATGTACTACACTGTGCGTTTCTTATATTCTAAGTTTTTCAGTGCAACTCACTCATATACTATGTACTACACTGTGCGTTTCTTATATTCTAAGTTTTTCAGTGCAACTCACTCATATACTATGTACTACACTGTGCATTTCGTGTAATGCGGGTTTTTCAGTAAATTCTAAGTTTTTCAGTGCAACTCACTCATATACTATGTACTACACTGTGCGTTTCTTATATTCTAAGTTTTTCAGTGCAACTCACTCATATACTATGTACTACACTGTGCGTTTCTTATATTCTAAGTTTTTCAGTGCAACTCACTCATATACTATGTACTACACTGTGCGTTTCTTATATTCTAAGTTTTTCAGTACAACTCACTCATATACTATGTACTACACTGTGCGTTTCTTATATTCTAAGTTTTTCAGTGCAACTCACTCATATACTATGTACTACACTGTGCGTTTCTTATATTCTAAGTTTTTCAGTGCAACTCACTCATATACTATGTACTACACTGTGCGTTTCTTATATTCTAAGTTTTTCAGTGCAACTCACTCATATACTATGTACTACACTGTGCGTTTCTTATATTCTAAGTTTTTCGTGCAACTCACTCATATACTATGTACTACACTGTGCGTTTCTTATATTCTAAGTTTTTCAGTGCAACTCACTCATATACTATGTACTACACTGTGCGTTTCTTATATTCTAAGTTTTTCGTGCAACTCACTCATATACTATGTACTACACTGTGCGTTTCTTATATTCTAAGTTTTTCAGTGCAACTCACTCATATACTATGTACTACACTGTGCGTTTCTTATATTCTAAGTTTTTCAGTGCAACTCACTCATATACTATGTACTATACTGTGCGTTTCTTATATTCTAAGTTTTTCAGTGCAACTCACTCATATACTATGTACTACACTGTGCATTTCGTGTAATGCGGGTTTTTCAGTAAATTCTAAGTTTTTCAGTGCAACTCACTCATATACTATGTACTACACTGTGCGTTTCTTATATTCTAAGTTTTTCAGTGCAACTCACTCATATACTATGTACTACACTGTGCGTTTCTTATATTCTAAGTTTTTCAGTGCAACTCACTCATATCCTATGTACTACACTGTGCGTTTCTTAAATTCTAAGTTTTTCAGTACAACTCACTCATATACTATGTACTACACTGTGCGTTTCTTATATTCTAAGTTTTTCAGTGCAACTCACTCATATACTATGTACTACACTGTGCATTTCGTGTAATGCGGGTTTTTCAGTAAATTCTAAGTTTTTCAGTGCAACTCACTCATATACTATGTACTACACTGTGCGTTTCTTATATTCTAAGTTTTTCAGTGCAACTCACTCATATACTATGTACTACACTGAGCGTTTCTTATATTCTAAGTTTTTCAGTGCAACTCACTCATATACTATGTACTACACTGTGCGTTTCTTATATTCTAAGTTTTTCAGTGCAACTCACTCATATACTATGTACTACACTGTGCGTTTCTTATATTCTAAGTTTTTCAGTGCAACTCACTCATATACTATGTACTACACTGTGCATTACGTGTAATGCGGGTTTTTCAGTAAATTCTAAGTTTTTCAGTGCAACTCACTCATATACTATGTACTACACTGTGCGTTTCTTATATTCTAAGTTTTTCGTGCAACTCACTCATATACTATGTACTACACTGTGCGTTTCTTATATTCTAAGTTTTTCAGTGCAACTCACTCATATACTATGTACTACACTGTGCGTTTCTTATATTCTAAGTTTTTCGTGCAACTCACTCATATACTATGTACTACACTGTGCGTTTCTTATATTCTAAGTTTTTCAGTGCAACTCACTCATATACTATGTACTACACTGTGCATTTCGTGTAATGCGGGTTTTTCAGTAAATTCTAAGTTTTTCAGTGCAACTCACTCATATACTATGTACTACACTGTGCGTTTCTTATATTCTAAGTTTTTCAGTGCAACTCACTCATATACTATGTACTACACTGTGCGTTTCTTATATTCTAAGTTTTTCAGTGCAACTCACTCATATACTATGTACTACACTGTGCGTTTCTTAAATTCTAAGTTTTTCAGTGCAACTCACTCATATACTATGTACTACACTGTGCGTTTCTTATATTCTAAGTTTTTCAGTGCAACTCACTCATATACTATGTACTACACTGTGCGTTTCTTATATTCTAAGTTTTTCAGTACAACTCACTCATATACTATATAGTACACTGTGCGTTTCTTATATTCTAAGTTTTTCAGTGCAACTCACTCATATACTATGTACTACACTGTGCTTTTCTTATATTCTAAGTTTTTCAGTGCAACTCACTCATATACTATGTACTACACTGTGCATTTCGTGTAATGCGGGTTTTTCAGTAAATTCTAAGTTTTTCAGTGCAACTCACTCATATATTATGTACTACACTGTGCGTTTCTTATATTCTAAGTTTTTCAGTGCAACTCACTCACATACTATGTACTACACTGTGCGTTTCTTATATTCTAAATTTTTCAGTGCAACTCACTCATATACTATGTACTACACTGTGCGTTTCTTATATTCTAAGTTTTTCAGTGCAACTCACTCATATACTATGTACTACACTGTGCGTTTCTTAACTTCTAAGTTTTTCAGTGCAACTCACTCATATACTATGTACTACACTGTGCGTTTCTTATATTCTAAGTTTTTCAGTGCACCTCACTCATATACTATGTACTACACTGTGCGTTTCTTATATTCTAAGTTTTTCAGTGCAACTCACTCATATACTATGTACTACACTGTGCAGTTCGTGTAATGCGGGTTTTTCAGTAAATTCTAAGTTTTTCAGTGCAACTCACTCATATACTATGTACTACACTGTGCGTTTCTTATATTCTAAGTTTTTCAGTGCAAATCACTCATATACTATGTACTACACTGTGCATTTCGTGTAATGCGGGTTTTTCAGTAAATTCTAAGTTTTTCAGTGCAACTCACTCATATACTATGTACTACACTGTGCGTTTCTTATATTCTAAGTTTTTCAGTGCAACTCACTCATATACTATGTACTACACTGTGCGTTTCTTATATTCTAAGTTTTTCAGTGCAACTCACTCATATACTATGTACTACACTGTGCGTTTCTTAAATTCTAAGTTTTTCAGTGCAACTCACTCATATACTATGTACTACACTGTGCGTTTCTTAAATTCTAAGTTTTTCAGTGCAACTAACTCATATACTATGTACTACACTGTGCGTTTCTTATATTCTAAGTTTTTCAGTGCAACTCACTCATATACTATGTACTACACTGTGCTTTTCTTATATTCTAAGTTTTTCAGTGCAACTCACTCATATACTATGTACTACACTGTGCATTTCGTGTAATGCGGGTTTTTCAGTAAATTCTAAGTTTTTCAGTGCAACTCACTCATATATTATGTACTACACTGTGCGTTTCTTATATTCTAAGTTTTTCAGTGCAACTCACTCACATACTATGTACTACACTGTGCGTTTCTTATATTCTAAGTTTTTCAGTGCAACTCACTCATATACTATGTACTACACTGTGCGTTTCTTATATTCTAAGTTTTTCAGTGCAACTCACTCATATACTATGTACTACACTGTGCGTTTCTTATATTCTAAGTTTTTCAGTGCACCTCACTCATATACTATGTACTACACTGTGCGTTTCTTATATTCTAAGTTTTTCAGTGCAACTCACTCATATACTATGTACTACACTGTGCATTTCGTGTAATGCGGGTTTTTCAGTAAATTCTAAGTTTTTCAGTGCAACTCACTCATATACTATGTACTACACTGTGCGTTTCTTATATTCTAAGTTTTTCAGTGCAACTCACTCATATACTATGTACTACACTGTGCATTTCGTGTAATGCGGGTTTTTCAGTAAATTCTAAGTTTTTCAGTGCAACTCACTCATATACTATGTACTACACTGTGCGTTTCTTATATTCTAAGTTTTTCAGTGCAACTCACTCATATACTATGTACTACACTGTGCGTTTCTTATATTCTAAGTTTTTCAGTGCAACTCACTCATATACTATGTACTACACTGTGCGTTTCTTATATTCTAAGTTTTTCAGTGCAACTCACTCATATACTATGTACTACACTGTGCGTTTCTTATATTCTAAGTTTTTCAGTGCAACTCACTCATATACTATGTACTACACTGTGCGTTTCTTATATTCTAAGTTTTTCAGTGCAACTCACTCATATACTATGTACTACACTGTGCATTTCGTGTAATGCGGGTTTTTCAGTAAATTCTAAGTTTTTCAGTGCAACTCACTCATATACTATGTACTACACTGTGCGTTTCTTATATTCTAAGTTTTTCGTGCAACTCACTCATATACTATGTACTACACTGTGCGTTTCTTATATTCTAAGTTTTTCAGTGCAACTCACTCATATACTATGTACTACACTGTGCGTTTCTTATATTCTAAGTTTTTCAGTGCAACTCACTCATATACTATGTACTACACTGTGCAGTTCGTGTAATGCGGGTTTTTCAGTAAATTCTAAGTTTTTCAGTGCAACTCACTCATATACTATGTACTACACTGTGCGTTTCTTATATTCTAAGTTTTTCAGTGCAACTCACTCATATACTATGTACTACACTGTGCGTTTCTTATATTCTAAGTTTTTCAGTGCAACTCACTCATATACTATGTACTACACTGTGCGTTTCTTAAATTCTAAGTTTTTCAGTGCAACTCACTCATATACTATGTACTACACTGTGCGTTTCTTATATTCTAAGTTTTTCAGTGCAACTCACTCATATACTATGTACTACACTGTGCGTTTCTTATATTCTAAGTTTTTCAGTACAACTCACTCATATACTATATAGTACACTGTGCGTTTCTTATATTCTAAGTTTTTCAGTGCAACTCACTCATATACTATGTACTACACTGTGCTTTTCTTATATTCTAAGTTTTTCAGTGCAACTCACTCATATACTATGTACTACACTGTGCATTTCGTGTAATGCGGGTTTTTCAGTAAATTCTAAGTTTTTCAGTGCAACTCACTCATATATTATGTACTACACTGTGCGTTTCTTATATTCTAAGTTTTTCAGTGCAACTCACTCACATACTATGTACTACACTGTGCGTTTCTTATATTCTAAGTTTTTCAGTGCAACTCACTCATATACTATGTACTACACTGTGCGTTTCTTATATTCTAAGTTTTTCAGTGCAACTCACTCATATACTATGTACTAAACTGTGCGTTTCTTAAATTCTAAGTTTTTCAGTGCAACTCACTCATATACTATGTACTACACTGTGCGTTTCTTATATTCTAAGTTTTTCAGTGCACCTCACTCATATACTATGTACTACACTGTGCGTTTCTTATATTCTAAGTTTTTCAGTGCAACTCACTCATATACTATGTACTACACTGTGCAGTTCGTGTAATGCGGGTTTTTCAGTAAATTCTAAGTTTTTCAGTGCAACTCACTCATATACTATGTACTACACTGTGCGTTTCTTATATTCTAAGTTTTTCAGTGCAACTCACTCATATACTATGTACTACACTGTGCATTTCGTGTAATGCGGGTTTTTCAGTAAATTCTAAGTTTTTCAGTGCAACTCACTCATATACTATGTACTACACTGTGCGTTTCTTATATTCTAAGTTTTTCAGTGCAACTCACTCATATACTATGTACTACACTGTGCGTTTCTTATATTCTAAGTTTTTCAGTGCAACTCACTCATATACTATGTACTACACTGTGCGTTTCTTAAATTCTAAGTTTTTCAGTGCAACTCACTCATATACTATGTACTACACTGTGTGTTTCTTAAATTCTAAGTTTTTCAGTGCAACTAACTCATATACTATGTACTACACTGTGCGTTTCTTATATTCTAAGTTTTTCAGTGCAACTCACTCATATACTATGTACTACACTGTGCGTTTCTTATATTCTAAGTTTTTCAGTACAACTCACTCATATACTATATAGTACACTGTGCGTTTCTTATATTCTAAGTTTTTCAGTGCAACTCACTCATATACTATGTACTACACTGTGCTTTTCTTATATTCTAAGTTTTTCAGTGCAACTCACTCATATACTATGTACTACACTGTGCATTTCGTGTAATGCGGGTTTTTCAGTAAATTCTAAGTTTTTCAGTGCAACTCACTCATATATTATGTACTACACTGTGCGTTTCTTATATTCTAAGTTTTTCAGTGCAACTCACTCACATACTATGTACTACACTGTGCGTTTCTTATATTCTAAGTTTTTCAGTGCAACTCACTCATATACTATGTACTACACTGTGCGTTTCTTATATTCTAAGTTTTTCAGTGCAACTCACTCATATACTATGTACTACACTGTGCGTTTCTTAAATTCTAAGTTTTTCAGTGCAACTCACTCATATACTATGTACTACACTGTGCGTTTCTTATATTCTAAGTTTTTCAGTGCACCTCACTCATATACTATGTACTACACTGTGCGTTTCTTATATTCAAAGTTTTTCAGTGCAACTCACTCATATACTATGTACTACACTGTGCATTTCGTGTAATGCGGGTTTTTCAGTAAATTCTAAGTTTTTCAGTGCAACTCACTCATATATTATGTACTATACTGTGCGTTTCTTATATTCTAAGTTTTTCAGTGCAACTCACTCACATACTATGTACTACACTGTGCGTTTCTTATATTCTAAGTTTTTCAGTGCAACTCACTCATATACTATGTACTACACTGTGCGTTTCTTATATTCTAAGTTTTTCAGTGCAACTCACTCATATACTATGTACTACACTGTGCGTTTCTTAAATTCTAAGTTTTTCAGTGCAACTCACTCATATACTATGTACTACACTGTGCGTTTCTTATATTCTAAGTTTTTCAGTGCACCTCACTCATATAGTATGTACTACACTGTGCGTTTCTTATATTCTAAGTTTTTCAGTGCAACTCACTCATATACTATGTACTACACTGTGCATTTCGTGTAATGCGGGTTTTTCAGTAAATTCTAAGTTTTTCAGTGCAACTCACTCATATACTATGTACTACACTGTGCGTTTCTTATATTCTAAGTTTTTCAGTGCACCTCACTCATATACTATGTACTACACTGTGCGTTTCTTATATTCTAAGTTTTTCAGTGCAACTCACTCATATACTATGTACTACACTGTGCATTTCGTGTAATGCGGGTTTTTCAGTAAATTCTAAGTTTTTCAGTGCAACTCACTCATATACTATGTACTACACTGTGCGTTTCTTATATTCTAAGTTTTTCAGTGCAACTCACTCATATACTATGTACTACACTTTGCATTTCGTGTAATGCGGGTTTTTCAGTAAATTCTAAGTTTTTCAGTGCAACTCACTCATATACTATGTACTACACTGTGCGTTTCTTATATTCTAAGTTTTTCAGTGCAACTCACTCATATACTATGTACTACACTGTGCGTTTCTTATATTCTAAGTTTTTCAGTGCAACTCACTCATATACTATGTACTACACTGTGCGTTTCTTATATTCTAAGTTTTTCAGTGCAACTCACTCATATACTATGTACTACACTGTGCGTTTCTTATATTCTAAGTTTTTCAGTGCAACTCACTCATATACTATGTACTACACTGTGCGTTTCTTATATTCTAAGTTTTTCAGTGCAACTCACTCATATACTATGTACTACACTGTGCATTTCGTGTAATGCGGGTTTTTCAGTAAATTCTAAGTTTTTCAGTGCAACTCACTCATATACTATGTACTACACTGTGCGTTTCTTATATTCTAAGTTTTTCGTGCAACTCACTCATATACTATGTACTACACTGTGCGTTTCTTATATTCTAAGTTTTTCAGTGCAACTCACTCATATACTATGTACTACACTGTGCGTTTCTTATATTCTAAGTTTTTCAGTGCAACTCACTCATATACTATGTACTACACTGTGCATTTCGTGTAATGCGGGTTTTTCAGTAAATTCTAAGTTTTTCAGTGCAACTCACTCATATACTATGTACTACACTGTGCGTTTCTTATATTCTAAGTTTTTCAGTGCAACTCACTCATATACTATGTACTACACTGTGCGTTTCTTATATTCTAAGTTTTTCAGTGCAACTCACTCATATACTATGTACTACACTGTGCGTTTCTTAAATTCTAAGTTTTTCAGTGCAACTCACTCATATACTATGTACTACACTGTGCGTTTCTTATATTCTAAGTTTTTCAGTGCAACTCACTCATATACTATGTACTACACTGTGCGTTTCTTATATTCTAAGTTTTTCAGTACAACTCACTCATATACTATATAGTACACTGTGCGTTTCTTATATTCTAAGTTTTTCAGTGCAACTCACTCATATACTATGTACTACACTGTGCTTTTCTTATATTCTAAGTTTTTCAGTGCAACTCACTCATATACTATGTACTACACTGTGCATTTCGTGTAATGCGGGTTTTTCAGTAAATTCTAAGTTTTTCAGTGCAACTCACTCATATATTATGTACTACACTGTGCGTTTCTTATATTCTAAGTTTTTCAGTGCAACTCACTCACATACTATGTACTACACTGTGCGTTTCTTATATTCTAAGTTTTTCAGTGCAACTCACTCATATACTATGTACTACACTGTGCGTTTCTTATATTCTAAGTTTTTCAGTGCAACTCACTCATATACTATGTACTACACTGTGCGTTTCTTAAATTCTAAGTTTTTCAGTGCAACTCACTCATATACTATGTACTACACTGTGCGTTTCTTATATTCTAAGTTTTTCAGTGCACCTCACTCATATACTATGTACTACACTGTGCGTTTCTTATATTCTAAGTTTTTCAGTGCAACTCACTCATATACTATGTACTACACTGTGCAGTTCGTGTAATGCGGGTTTTTCAGTAAATTCTAAGTTTTTCAGTGCAACTCACTCATATACTATGTACTACACTGTGCGTTTCTTATATTCTAAGTTTTTCAGTGCAACTCACTCATATACTATGTACTACACTGTGCATTTCGTGTAATGCGGGTTTTTCAGTAAATTCTAAGTTTTTCAGTGCAACTCACTCATATACTATGTACTACACTGTGCGTTTCTTATATTCTAAGTTTTTCAGTGCAACTCACTCATATACTATGTACTACACTGTGCGTTTCTTATATTCTAAGTTTTTCAGTGCAACTCACTCATATACTATGTACTACACTGTGCGTTTCTTAAATTCTAAGTTTTTCAGTGCAACTCACTCATATACTATGTACTACACTGTGTGTTTCTTAAATTCTAAGTTTTTCAGTGCAACTAACTCATATACTATGTACTACACTGTGCGTTTCTTATATTCTAAGTTTTTCAGTGCAACTCACTCATATACTATGTACTACACTGTGCGTTTCTTATATTCTAAGTTTTTCAGTACAACTCACTCATATACTATATAGTACACTGTGCGTTTCTTATATTCTAAGTTTTTCAGTGCACCTCACTCATATACTATGTACTACACTGTGCGTTTCTTATATTCAAAGTTTTTCAGTGCAACTCACTCATATACTATGTACTACACTGTGCATTTCGTGTAATGCGGGTTTTTCAGTAAATTCTAAGTTTTTCAGTGCAACTCACTCATATACTATGTACTACACTGTGCGTTTCTTATATTCTAAGTTTTTCAGTGCAACTCACTCATATACTATGTACTACACTGTGCGTTTCTTATATTCTAAGTTTTTCAGTGCAACTCACTCATATACTATGTACTACACTGTGCGTTTCTTATATTCTAAGTTTTTCAGTGCAACTCACTCATATACTATGTACTACACTGTGCGTTTCTTAAATTCTAAGTTTTTCAGTGCAACTCACTCATATACTATGTACTACACTGTGCGTTTCTTATATTCTAAGTTTTTCAGTGCAACTCACTCATATACTATGTACTACACTGTGCATTTCGTGTAATGCGGGTTTTTCAGTAAATTCTAAGTTTTTCAGTGCAACTCACTCATATACTATGTACTACACTGTGCGTTTCTTATATTCTAAGTTTTTCAGTGCAACTCACTCATATACTATGTACTACACTGTGCGTTTCTTATATTCTAAGTTTTTCAGTGCAACTCACTCATATACTATGTACTACACTGTGCGTTTCTTAAATTCTAAGTTTTTCAGTGCAACTCACTCATATACTATGTACTACACTGTGCGTTTCTTAAATTCTAAGTTTTTCAGTGCAACTAACTCATATACTATGTACTACACTGTGCGTTTCTTATATTCTAAGTTTTTCAGTGCAACTCACTCATATACTATGTACTACACTGTGCGTTTCTTATATTCTAAGTTTTTCAGTACAACTCACTCATATACTATATAGTACACTGTGCGTTTCTTATATTCTAAGTTTTTCAGTGCAACTCACTCATATACTATGTACTACACTGTGCTTTTCTTATATTCTAAGTTTTTCAGTGCAACTCACTCATATACTATGTACTACACTGTGCATTTCGTGTAATGCGGGTTTTTCAGTAAATTCTAAGTTTTTCAGTGCAACTCACTCATATATTATGTACTACACTGTGCGTTTCTTATATTCTAAGTTTTTCAGTGCAACTCACTCACATACTATGTACTACACTGTGCGTTTCTTATATTCTAAGTTTTTCAGTGCAACTCACTCATATACTATGTACTACACTGTGCGTTTCTTATATTCTAAGTTTTTCAGTGCAACTCACTCATATACTATGTACTACACTGTGCGTTTCTTAAATTCTAAGTTTTTCAGTGCAACTCACTCATATACTATGTACTACACTGTGCGTTTCTTATATTCTAAGTTTTTCAGTGCACCTCACTCATATACTATGTACTACACTGTGCGTTTCTTATATTCTAAGTTTTTCAGTGCAACTCACTCATATACTATGTACTACACTGTGCATTTCGTGTAATGCGGGTTTTTCAGTAAATTCTAAGTTTTTCAGTGCAACTCACTCATATACTATGTACTACACTGTGCGTTTCTTATATTCTAAGTTTTTCAGTGCAACTCACTCATATACTATGTACTACACTGTGCGTTTCTTATATTCTAAGTTTTTCAGTGCACCTCACTCATATACTATGTACTACACTGTGCGTTTCTTATATTCAAAGTTTTTCAGTGCAACTCACTCATATACTATGTACTACACTGTGCATTTCGTGTAATGCGGGTTTTTCAGTAAATTCTAAGTTTTTCAGTGCAACTCACTCATATACTATGTACTACACTGTGCGTTTCTTATATTCTAAGTTTTTCAGTGCAACTCACTCATATACTATGTACTACACTGTGCGTTTCTTATATTCTAAGTTTTTCAGTGCAACTCACTCATATACTATGTACTACACTGTGCGTTTCTTATATTCTAAGTTTTTCAGTGCAACTCACTCATATACTATGTACTACACTGTGCGTTTCTTAAATTCTAAGTTTTTCAGTGCAACTCACTCATATACTATGTACTACACTGTGCGTTTCTTATATTCTAAGTTTTTCAGTGCAACTCACTCATATACTATGTACTACACTGTGCATTTCGTGTAATGCGGGTTTTTCAGTAAATTCTAAGTTTTTCAGTGCAACTCACTCATATACTATGTACTACACTGTGCGTTTCTTATATTCTAAGTTTTTCAGTGCAACTCACTCATATACTATGTACTACACTGTGCGTTTCTTATATTCTAAGTTTTTCAGTGCAACTCACTCATATACTATGTACTACACTGTGCGTTTCTTAAATTCTAAGTTTTTCAGTGCAACTCACTCATATACTATGTACTACACTGTGCGTTTCTTAAATTCTAAGTTTTTCAGTGCAACTAACTCATATACTATGTACTACACTGTGCGTTTCTTATATTCTAAGTTTTTCAGTGCAACTCACTCATATACTATGTACTACACTGTGCGTTTCTTATATTCTAAGTTTTTCAGTACAACTCACTCATATACTATATAGTACACTGTGCGTTTCTTATATTCTAAGTTTTTCAGTGCAACTCACTCATATACTATGTACTACACTGTGCTTTTCTTATATTCTAAGTTTTTCAGTGCAACTCACTCATATACTATGTACTGCACTGTGCATTTCGTGTAATGCGGGTTTTTCAGTAAATTCTAAGTTTTTCAGTGCAACTCACTCATATATTATGTACTACACTGTGCGTTTCTTATATTCTAAGTTTTTCAGTGCAACTCACTCACATACTATGTACTACACTGTGCGTTTCTTATATTCTAAGTTTTTCAGTGCAACTCACTCATATACTATGTACTACACTGTGCGTTTCTTATATTCTAAGTTTTTCAGTGCAACTCACTCATATACTATGTACTACACTGTGCGTTTCTTAAATTCTAAGTTTTTCAGTGCAACTCACTCATATACTATGTACTACACTGTGCGTTTCTTATATTCTAAGTTTTTCAGTGCACCTCACTCATATACTATGTACTACACTGTGCGTTTCTTATATTCTAAGTTTTTCAGTGCAACTCACTCATATACTATGTACTACACTGTGCATTTCGTGTAATGCGGGTTTTTCAGTAAATTCTAAGTTTTTCAGTGCAACTCACTCATATACTATGTACTACACTGTGCGTTTCTTATATTCTAAGTTTTTCAGTGCAACTCACTCATATACTATGTACTACACTGTGCGTTTCTTATATTCTAAGTTTTTCAGTGCAACTCACTCATATACTATGTACTACACTGTGCGTTTCTTATATTCTAAGTTTTTCAGTGCAACTCACTCATATACTATGTACTACACTGTGCGTTTCTTATATTCTAAGTTTTTCAGTGCAACTCACTCATATACTATGTACTACACTGTGCATTTCGTGTAATGCGGGTTTTTCAGTAAATTCTAAGTTTTTCAGTGCAACTCACTCATACACTATGTACTACACTGTGCGTTTCTTATATTCTAAGTTTTTCGTGCAACTCACTCATATACTATGTACTACACTGTGCGTTTCTTATATTCTAAGTTTTTCAGTGCAACTCACTCATATACTATGTACTACACTGTGCGTTTCTTATATTCTAAGTTTTTCAGTGCAACTCACTCATATACTATGTACTACACTGTGCATTTCGTGTAATGCGGGTTTTTCAGTAAATTCTAAGTTTTTCAGTGCAACTCACTCATATACTATGTACTACACTGTGCGTTTCTTATATTCTAAGTTTTTCAGTGCAACTCACTCATATACTATGTACTACACTGTGCGTTTCTTATATTCTAAGTTTTTCAGTGCAACTCACTCATATACTATGTACTACACTGTGCGTTTCTTAAATTCTAAGTTTTTCAGTGCAACTCACTCATATACTATGTACTACACTGTGCGTTTCTTATATTCTAAGTTTTTCAGTGCAACTCACTCATATACTATGTACTACACTGTGCGTTTCTTATATTCTAAGTTTTTCAGTACAACTCACTCATATACTATATAGTACACTGTGCGTTTCTTATATTCTAAGTTTTTCAGTGCAACTCACTCATATACTATGTACTACACTGTGCTTTTCTTATATTCTAAGTTTTTCAGTGCAACTCACTCATATACTATGTACTACACTGTGCATTACGTGTAATGCGGGTTTTTCAGTAAATTCTAAGTTTTTCAGTGCAACTCACTCATATATTATGTACTACACTGTGCGTTTCTTATATTCTAAGTTTTTCAGTGCAACTCACTCACATACTATGTACTACACTGTGCGTTTCTTATATTCTAAGTTTTTCAGTGCAACTCACTCATATACTATGTACTACACTGTGCGTTTCTTATATTCTAAGTTTTTCAGTGCAACTCACTCATATACTATGTACTACACTGTGCGTTTCTTACATTCTAAGTTTTTCAGTGCAACTCACTCATATACTATGTACTACACTGTGCGTTTCTTATATTCTAAGTTTTTCAGTGCACCTCACTCATATACTATGTACTACACTGTGCGTTTCTTATATTCTAAGTTTTTCAGTGCAACTCACTCATATACTATGTACTACACTGTGCAGTTCGTGTAATGCGGGTTTTTCAGTAAATTCTAAGTTTTTCAGTGCAACTCACTCATATACTATGTACTACACTGTGCGTTTCTTATATTCTAAGATTTTCAGTGCAACTCACTCATATACTATGTACTACACTGTGCATTTCGTGTAATGCGGGTTTTTCAGTAAATTCTAAGTTTTTCAGTGCAACTCACTCATATACTATGTACTACACTGTGCGTTTCTTATATTCTAAGTTTTTCAGTGCAACTCACTCATATACTATGTACTACACTGTGCGTTTCTTAAATTCTAAGTTTTTCAGTGCAACTCACTCATATACTATGTACTACACTGTGCGTTTCTTAAATTCTAAGTTTTTCAGTGCAACTAACTCATATACTATGTACTACACTGTGCGTTTCTTATATTCTAAGTTTTTCAGTGCAACTCACTCATATACTATGTACTACACTGTGCGTTTCTTATATTCTAAGTTTTTCAGTACAACTCACTCATATACTATATAGTACACTGTGCGTTTCTTATATTCTAAGTTTTTCAGTGCAACTCACTCATATACTATGTACTACACTGTGCTTTTCTTATATTCTAAGTTTTTCAGTGCAACTCACTCATATACTATGTACTGCACTGTGCATTTCGTGTAATGCGGGTTTTTCAGTAAATTCTAAGTTTTTCAGTGCAACTCACTCATATATTATGTACTACACTGTGCGTTTCTTATATTCTAAGTTTTTCAGTGCAACTCACTCACATACTATGTACTACACTGTGCGTTTCTTATATTCTAAGTTTTTCAGTGCAACTCACTCATATACTATGTACTACACTGTGCGTTTCTTATATTCTAAGTTTTTCAGTGCAACTCACTCATATACTATGTACTACACTGTGCGTTTCTTAAATTCTAAGTTTTTCAGTGCAACTCACTCATATACTATGTACTACACTGTGCGTTTCTTATATTCTAAGTTTTTCAGTGCACCTCACTCATATACTATGTACTACACTGTGCGTTTCTTATATTCTAAGTTTTTCAGTGCAACTCACTCATATACTATGTACTACACTGTGCATTTCGTGTAATGCGGGTTTTTCAGTAAATTCTAAGTTTTTCAGTGCAACTCACTCATATACTATGTACTACACTGTGCGTTTCTTATATTCTAAGTTTTTCAGTGCAACTCACTCATATACTATGTACTACACTGTGCGTTTCTTATATTCTAAGTTTTTCAGTGCAACTCACTCATATACTATGTACTACACTGTGCGTTTCTTATATTCTAAGTTTTTCAGTGCAACTCACTCATATACTATGTACTACACTGTGCGTTTCTTATATTCTAAGTTTTTCAGTGCAACTCACTCATATACTATGTACTACACTGTGCATTTCGTGTAATGCGGGTTTTTCAGTAAATTCTAAGTTTTTCAGTGCAACTCACTCATACACTATGTACTACACTGTGCGTTTCTTATATTCTAAGTTTTTCGTGCAACTCACTCATATACTATGTACTACACTGTGCGTTTCTTATATTCTAAGTTTTTCAGTGCAACTCACTCATATACTATGTACTACACTGTGCGTTTCTTATATTCTAAGTTTTTCAGTGCAACTCACTCATATACTATGTACTACACTGTGCATTTCGTGTAATGCGGGTTTTTCAGTAAATTCTAAGTTTTTCAGTGCAACTCACTCATATACTATGTACTACACTGTGCGTTTCTTATATTCTAAGTTTTTCAGTGCAACTCACTCATATACTATGTACTACACTGTGCGTTTCTTATATTCTAAGTTTTTCAGTGCAACTCACTCATATACTATGTACTACACTGTGCGTTTCTTAAATTCTAAGTTTTTCAGTGCAACTCACTCATATACTATGTACTACACTGTGCGTTTCTTATATTCTAAGTTTTTCAGTGCAACTCACTCATATACTATGTACTACACTGTGCGTTTCTTATATTCTAAGTTTTTCAGTACAACTCACTCATATACTATATAGTACACTGTGCGTTTCTTATATTCTAAGTTTTTCAGTGCAACTCACTCATATACTATGTACTACACTGTGCTTTTCTTATATTCTAAGTTTTTCAGTGCAACTCACTCATATACTATGTACTACACTGTGCATTACGTGTAATGCGGGTTTTTCAGTAAATTCTAAGTTTTTCAGTGCAACTCACTCATATATTATGTACTACACTGTGCGTTTCTTATATTCTAAGTTTTTCAGTGCAACTCACTCACATACTATGTACTACACTGTGCGTTTCTTATATTCTAAGTTTTTCAGTGCAACTCACTCATATACTATGTACTACACTGTGCGTTTCTTATATTCTAAGTTTTTCAGTGCAACTCACTCATATACTATGTACTACACTGTGCGTTTCTTAAATTCTAAGTTTTTCAGTGCAACTCACTCATATACTATGTACTACACTGTGCGTTTCTTATATTCTAAGTTTTTCAGTGCACCTCACTCATATACTATGTACTACACTGTGCGTTTCTTATATTCTAAGTTTTTCAGTGCAACTCACTCATATACTATGTACTACACTGTGCAGTTCGTGTAATGCGGGTTTTTCAGTAAATTCTAAGTTTTTCAGTGCAACTCACTCATATACTATGTACTACACTGTGCGTTTCTTATATTCTAAGATTTTCAGTGCAACTCACTCATATACTATGTACTACACTGTGCATTTCGTGTAATGCGGGTTTTTCAGTAAATTCTAAGTTTTTCAGTGCAACTCACTCATATACTATGTACTACACTGTGCGTTTCTTATATTCTAAGTTTTTCAGTGCAACTCACTCATATACTATGTACTACACTGTGCGTTTCTTATATTCTAAGTTTTTCAGTGCAACTCACTCATATACTATGTACTACACTGTGCGTTTCTTAAATTCTAAGTTTTTCAGTGCAACTCACTCATATACTATGTACTACACTGTGCGTTTCTTATATTCTAAGTTTTTCAATGTAACTCACTCATATACTATGTACTACACTGTGCATTTCGTGTAATGCGGGTTTTTCAGTAAATTCTAAGTTTTTCAGTGCAACTCACTCATATACTATGTACTACACTGTGCGTTTCTTATATTCTAAGTTTTTCAGTGCAACTCACTCATATACTATGTACTACACTGTGCGTTTCTTATATTCTAAGTTTTTCAGTGCAACTCACTCATATACTATGTACTACACTGTGCGTTTCTTATATTCTAAGTTTTTCAGTGCAACTCACTCATATACTATGTACTACACTGTGCGTTTCTTATATTCTAAGTTTTTCAGTGCAACTCACTCATATACTATGTACTACACTGTGCGTTTCTTATATTCTAAGTTTTTCAGTGCAACTCACTCATATACTATGTACTACACTGTGCATTTCGTGTAATGCGGGTTTTTCAGTAAATTCTAAGTTTTTCAGTGCAACTCACTCATATACTATGTACTACACTGTGCGTTTCTTATATTGTAAGTTTTTCGTGCAACTCACTCATATACTATGTACTACACTGTGCGTTTCTTATATTCTAAGTTTTTCAGTGCAACTCACTCATATACTATGTACTACACTGTGCGTTTCTTATATTCTAAGTTTTTCGTGCAACTCACTCATATACTATGTACTACACTGTGCGTTTCTTATATTCTAAGTTTTTCAGTGCAACTCACTCATATACTATGTACTACACTGTGCATTTCGTGTAATGCGGGTTTTTCAGTAAATTCTAAGTTTTTCAGTGCAACTCACTCATATACTATGTACTACACTGTGCGTTTCTTATATTCTAAGTTTTTCAGTGCAACTCACTCATATACTATGTACTACACTGTGCGTTTCTTATATTCTAAGTTTTTCAGTGCAACTCACTCATATACTATGTACTACACTGTGCGTTTCTTAAATTCTAAGTTTTTCAGTGCAACTCACTCATATACTATGTACTACACTGTGCGTTTCTTATATTCTAAGTTTTTCAGTGCAACTCACTCATATACTATGTACTACACTGTGCGTTTCTTATATTCTAAGTTTTTCAGTACAACTCACTCATATACTATATAGTACACTGTGCGTTTCTTATATTCTAAGTTTTTCAGTGCAACTCACTCATATACTATGTACTACACTGTGCTTTTCTTATATTCTAAGTTTTTCAGTGCAACTCACTCATATACTATGTACTACACTGTGCATTTCGTGTAATGCGGGTTTTTCAGTAAATTCTAAGTTTTTCAGTGCAACTCACTCATATATTATGTACTACACTGTGCGTTTCTTATATTCTAAGTTTTTCAGTGCAACTCACTCACATACTATGTACTACACTGTGCGTTTCTTATATTCTAAGTTTTTCAGTGTAACTCACTCATATACTATGTACTACACTGTGCGTTTCTTATATTCTAAGTTTTTCAGTGCAACTCACTCATATACTATGTACTACACTGTGCGTTTCTTATATTCTAAGTTTTTCAGTGCAACTCACTCATATACTATGTACTACACTGTGCGTTTCTTAAATTCTAAGTTTTTCAGTGCAACTCACTCATATACTATGTACTACACTGTGCGTTTCTTATATTCTAAGTTTTTCAGTGCACCTCACTCATATACTATGTACTACACTGTGCGTTTCTTATATTCTAAGTTTTTCAGTGCAACTCACTCATATACTATGTACTACACTGTGCAGTTCGTGTAATGCGGGTTTTTCAGTAAATTCTAAGTTTTTCAGTGCAACTCACTCATATACTATGTACTACACTGTGCGTTTCTTATATTCTAAGTTTTTCAGTGCAACTCACTCATATACTATGTACTACACTGTGCATTTCGTGTAATGCGGGTTTTTCAGTAAATTCTAAGTTTTTCAGTGCAACTCACTCATATACTATGTACTACACTGTGCGTTTCTTATATTCTAAGTTTTTCAGTGCAACTCACTCATATACTATGTACTACACTGTGCGTTTCTTATATTCTAAGTTTTTCAGTGCAACTCACTCATATACTATGTACTACACTGTGCGTTTCTTAAATTCTAAGTTTTTCAGTGCAACTCACTCATATACTATGTACTACACTGTGCGTTTCTTAAATTCTAAGTTTTTCAGTGCAACTAACTCATATACTATGTACTACACTGTGCGTTTCTTATATTCTAAGTTTTTCAGTGCAACTCACTCATATACTATGTACTACACTGTGCGTTTCTTATATTCTAAGTTTTTCAGTACAACTCACTCATATACTATATAGTACACTGTGCGTTTCTTATATTCTAAGTTTTTCAGTGCAACTCACTCATATACTATGTACTACACTGTGCTTTTCTTATATTCTAAGTTTTTCAGTGCAACTCACTCATATACTATGTACTACACTGTGCATTTCGTGTAATGCGGGTTTTTCAGTAAATTCTAAGTTTTTCAGTGCAACTCACTCATATATTATGTACTACACTGTGCGTTTCTTATATTCTAAGTTTTTCAGTGCAACTCACTCACATACTATGTACTACACTGTGCGTTTCTTATATTCTAAGTTTTTCAGTGCAACTCACTCATATACTATGTACTACACTGTGCGTTTCTTATATTCTAAGTTTTTCAGTGCAACTCACTCATATACTATGTACTACACTGTGCGTTTCTTAAATTCTAAGTTTTTCAGTGCAACTCACTCATATACTATGTACTACACTGTGCGTTTCTTATATTCTAAGTTTTTCAGTGCACCTCACTCATATACTATGTACTACACTGTGCGTTTCTTATATTCTAAGTTTTTCAGTGCAACTCACTCATATACTATGTACTACACTGTGCATTTCGTGTAATGCGGGTTTTTCAGTAAATTCTAAGTTTTTCAGTGCAACTCACTCATATACTATGTACTACACTGTGCGTTTCTTATATTCTAAGTTTTTCAGTGCAACTCACTCATATACTATGTACTACACTGTGCATTTCGTGTAATGCGGGTTTTTCAGTAAATTCTAAGTTTTTCAGTGCAACTCACTCATATACTATGTACTACACTGTGCGTTTCTTATATTCTAAGTTTTTCAGTGCAACTCACTCATATACTATGTACTACACTGTGCGTTTCTTATATTCTAAGTTTTTCAGTGCAACTCACTCATATACTATGTACTACACTGTGCGTTTCTTATATTCTAAGTTTTTCAGTGCAACTCACTCATATACTATGTACTACACTGTGCGTTTCTTATATTCTAAGTTTTTCAGTGCAACTCACTCATATACTATGTACTACACTGTGCGTTTCTTATATTCTAAGTTTTTCAGTGCAACTCACTCATATACTATGTACTACACTGTGCATTTCGTGTAATGCGGGTTTTTCAGTAAATTCTAAGTTTTTCAGTGCAACTCACTCATATACTATGTACTACACTGTGCGTTTCTTATATTCTAAGTTTTTCGTGCAACTCACTCATATACTATGTACTACACTGTGCGTTTCTTATATTCTAAGTTTTTCAGTGCAACTCACTCATATACTATGTACTACACTGTGCGTTTCTTATATTCTAAGTTTTTCAGTGCAACTCACTCATATACTATGTACTACACTGTGCATTTCGTGTAATGCGGGTTTTTCAGTAAATTCTAAGTTTTTCAGTGCAACTCACTCATATACTATGTACTACACTGTGCGTTTCTTATATTCTAAGTTTTTCAGTGCAACTCACTCATATACTATGTACTACACTGTGCGTTTCTTATATTCTAAGTTTTTCAGTGCAACTCACTCATATACTATGTACTACACTGTGCGTTTCTTAAATTCTAAGTTTTTCAGTGCAACTCACTCATATACTATGTACTACACTGTGCGTTTCTTATATTCTAAGTTTTTCAGTGCAACTCACTCATATACTATGTACTACACTGTGCGTTTCTTATATTCTAAGTTTTTCAGTACAACTCACTCATATACTATATAGTACACTGTGCGTTTCTTATATTCTAAGTTTTTCAGTGCAACTCACTCATATACTATGTACTACACTGTGCTTTTCTTATATTCTAAGTTTTTCAGTGCAACTCACTCATATACTATGTACTACACTGTGCATTTCGTGTAATGCGGGTTTTTCAGTAAATTCTAAGTTTTTCAGTGCAACTCACTCATATATTATGTACTACACTGTGCGTTTCTTATATTCTAAGTTTTTCAGTGCAACTCACTCACATACTATGTACTACACTGTGCGTTTCTTATATTCTAAGTTTTTCAGTGCAACTCACTCATATACTATGTACTACACTGTGCGTTTCTTATATTCTAAGTTTTTCAGTGCAACTCACTCATATACTATGTACTACACTGTGCGTTTCTTAAATTCTAAGTTTTTCAGTGCAACTCACTCATATACTATGTACTACACTGTGCGTTTCTTATATTCTAAGTTTTTCAGTGCACCTCACTCATATACTATGTACTACACTGTGCGTTTCTTATATTCTAAGTTTTTCAGTGCAACTCACTCATATACTATGTACTACACTGTGCAGTTCGTGTAATGCGGGTTTTTCAGTAAATTCTAAGTTTTTCAGTGCAACTCACTCATATACTATGTACTACACTGTGCGTTTCTTATATTCTAAGTTTTTCAGTGCAACTCACTCATATACTATGTACTACACTGTGCATTTCGTGTAATGCGGGTTTTTCAGTAAATTCTAAGTTTTTCAGTGCAACTCACTCATATACTATGTACTACACTGTGCGTTTCTTATATTCTAAGTTTTTCAGTGCAACTCACTCATATACTATGTACTACACTGTGCGTTTCTTATATTCTAAGTTTTTCAGTGCAACTCACTCATATACTATGTACTACACTGTGCGTTTCTTAAATTCTAAGTTTTTCAGTGCAACTCACTCATATACTATGTACTACACTGTGCGTTTCTTATATTCTAAGTTTTTCAATGTAACTCACTCATATACTATGTACTACACTGTGCATTTCGTGTAATGCGGGTTTTTCAGTAAATTCTAAGTTTTTCAGGGCAACTCACTCATATACTATGTACTACACTGTGCGTTTCTTATATTCTAAGTTTTTCAGTGCAACTCACTCATATACTATGTACTACACTGTGCGTTTCTTATATTCTAAGTTTTTCAGTGCAACTCACTCATATACTATGTACTACACTGTGCGTTTCTTATATTCTAAGTTTTTCAGTGCAACTCACTCATATACTATGTACTACACTGTGCGTTTCTTATATTCTAAGTTTTTCAGTGCAACTCACTCATATACTATGTACTACACTGTGCGTTTCTTATATTCTAAGTTTTTCAGTGCAACTCACTCATATACTATGTACTACACTGTGCATTTCGTGTAATGCGGGTTTTTCAGTAAATTCTAAGTTTTTCAGTGCAACTCACTCATATACTATGTACTACACTGTGCGTTTCTTATATTGTAAGTTTTTCGTGCAACTCACTCATATACTATGTACTACACTGTGCGTTTCTTATATTCTAAGTTTTTCAGTGCAACTCACTCATATACTATGTACTACACTGTGCGTTTCTTATATTCTAAGTTTTTCGTGCAACTCACTCATATACTATGTACTACACTGTGCGTTTCTTATATTCTAAGTTTTTCAGTGCAACTCACTCATATACTATGTACTACACTGTGCATTTCGTGTAATGCGGGTTTTTCAGTAAATTCTAAGTTTTTCAGTGCAACTCACTCATATACTATGTACTACACTGTGCGTTTCTTATATTCTAAGTTTTTCAGTGCAACTCACTCATATACTATGTACTACACTGTGCGTTTCTTATATTCTAAGTTTTTCAGTGCAACTCACTCATATACTATGTACTACACTGTGCGTTTCTTAAATTCTAAGTTTTTCAGTGCAACTCACTCATATACTATGTACTACACTGTGCGTTTCTTATATTCTAAGTTTTTCAGTGCAACTCACTCATATACTATGTACTACACTGTGCGTTTCTTATATTCTAAGTTTTTCAGTACAACTCACTCATATACTATATAGTACACTGTGCGTTTCTTATATTCTAAGTTTTTCAGTGCAACTCACTCATATACTATGTACTACACTGTGCTTTTCTTATATTCTAAGTTTTTCAGTGCAACTCACTCATATACTATGTACTACACTGTGCATTTCGTGTAATGCGGGTTTTTCAGTAAATTCTAAGTTTTTCAGTGCAACTCACTCATATATTATGTACTACACTGTGCGTTTCTTATATTCTAAGTTTTTCAGTGCAACTCACTCACATACTATGTACTACACTGTGCGTTTCTTATATTCTAAGTTTTTCAGTGTAACTCACTCATATACTATGTACTACACTGTGCGTTTCTTATATTCTACGTTTTTCAGTGCAACTCACTCATATACTATGTACTACACTGTGCGTTTCTTAAATTCTAAGTTTTTCAGTGCTACTCAATCATATACTATGTACTACACTGTGCGTTTCTTATATTCTAAGTTTTTCAGTGCACCTCACTCATATACTATGTACTACACTGTGCGTTTCTTATATTCTAAGTTTTTCAGTGCAACTCAATCATATACTATGTACAACACTGTGCAGTTCGTGTAATGCGGGTTTTTCAGTAAATTCTAAGTTTTTCAGTGCAACTCACTCATATACTATGTACTACACTGTGCGTTTCTTATATTCTAAGTTTTTCAGTGCAACTCACTCATATACTATGTACTACACTGTGCGTTTCTTATATTCTAAGTTTTTCAGTGCAACTCACTCATATACTATGTACTACACTGTGCGTTTCTTATATTCTAAGTTTTTCAGTGCAACTCACTCATATACTATGTACTACACTGTGCGTTTCTTAAATTATAAGTTTTTCAGTGCAACTCACTCATATACTATGTACTACACTGTGCGTTTCTTATATTCTAAGTTTTTCAATGTAACTCACTCATATACTATGTACTACACTGTGCATTTCGTGTAATGCGGGTTTTTCAGTAAATTCTAAGTTTTTCAGTGCAACTCACTCATATACTATGTACTACACTGTGCGTTTCTTATATTCTAAGTTTTTCAGTGCAACTCACTCATATACTATGTACTACACTGTGCGTTTCTTATATTCTAAGTTTTTCAGTGCAACTCACTCATATACTATGTACTACACTGTGCGTTTCTTATATTCTAAGTTTTTCAGTGCAACTCACTCATATACTATGTACTACACTGTGCGTTTCTTATATTCTAAGTTTTTCAGTGCAACTCACTCATATACTATGTACTACACTGTGCATTTCGTGTAATGCGGGTTTTTCAGTAAATTCTAAGTTTTTCAGTGCAACTCACTCATATACTATGTACTACACTGTGCGTTTCTTATATTCTAAGTTTTTCAGTGCAACTCACTCATATACTATGTACTACACTGTGCGTTTCTTATATTCTAAGTTTTTCAGTGCAACTCACTCATATACTATGTACTACACTGTGCATTTCGTGTAATGCGGGTTTTTCAGTAAATTCTAAGTTTTTCAGTGCAACTCACTCATATACTATGTACTACACTGTGCGTTTCTTATATTCTAAGTTTTTCAGTGCAACTCACTCATATACTATGTACTACACTGTGCATTTCATGTAATGCGGGTTTTTCAGTAAATTCTAAGTTTTTCAGTGCAACTCACTCATATACTATGTACTACACTGTGCGTTTCTTATATTCTAAGTTTTTCAGTGCAACTCACTCATATACTATGTACTACACTGTGCGTTTCTTATATTCTAAGTTTTTCAGTGCAACTCACTCATATACTATGTACTACACTGTGCGTTTCTTATATTCTAAGTTTTTCAGTGCAACTCACTCATATACTATGTACTACACTGTGCGTTTCTTATATTCTAAGTTTTTCAGTGCAACTCACTCATATACTATGTACTACACTGTGCGTTTCTTATATTCTAAGTTTTTCAGTGCAACTCACTCATATACTATGTACTACACTGTGCATTTCGTGTAATGCGGGTTTTTCAGTAAATTCTAAGTTTTTCAGTGCAACTCACTCATATACTATGTACTACACTGTGCGTTTCTTATATTCTAAGTTTTTCAGTGCAACTCACTCATATACTATGTACTACACTGTGCGTTTCTTATATTCTAAGTTTTTCAGTGCAACTCACTCATATACTATGTACTACACTGTGCGTTTCTTAAATTCTAAGTTTTTCAGTGCAACTCACTCATATACTATGTACTACACTGTGCGTTTCTTATATTCTAAGTTTTTCAGTGCAACTCACTCATATACTATGTACTACACTGTGCGTTTCTTATATTCTAAGTTTTTCAGTGCAACTCACTCATATACTATGTACTACACTGTGCGTTTCTTATATTCTAAGTTTTTCAGTGCAACTCACTCATATACTATATACTACACTGTGCGTTTCTTATATTCTAAGTTTTTCAGTGCAACTCACTCATATACTATGTACTACACTGTGCGTTTCTTATATTCTAAGTTTTTCAGTGCAACTCACTCATATACTATGTACTACACTGTGCGTTTCTTATATTCTAAGTTTTTCAGTGCAACTCACTCATATACTATGTACTACACTGTGCATTTCGTGTAATGCGGGTTTTTCAGTAAATTCTAAGTTTTTCAGTGCAACTCACTCATATACTATGTACTACACTGTGCGTTTCTTATATTCTAAGTTTTTCAGTGCAACTCACTCATATACTATGTACTACACTGTGCGTTTCTTATATTCTAAGTTTTTCAGTGCAACTCACTCATATACTATGTACTACACTGTGCGTTTCTTATATTCTAAGTTTTTCAGTGCAACTCACTCATATACTATGTACTACACTGTGCGTTTCTTATATTCTAAGTTTTTCAGTGCAACTCACTCATATACTATGTACTACACTGTGCGTTTCTTATATTCTAAGTTTTTCAGTGCAACTCAATCATATACTATGTACTACACTGTGTGTTTCTTATATTCTAAGTTTTTCAGTGCAACTCACTCATATACTATGTACTACACTGTGCGTTTCTTATATTCTAAGTTTTTCAGTGCAACTCACTCATATACTATGTACTACACTGTGCATTTCGTGTAATGCGGGTTTTTCAGTAAATTCTAAGTTTTTCAGTGCAACTCACTCATATACTATGTACTACACTGTGCGTTTCTTATATTCTAAGTTTTTCAGTGCAACTCACTCATATACTATGTACTACACTGTGCGTTTCTTATATTCTAAGTTTTTCAGTGCAACTCACTCATATACTATGTACTACACTGTGCGTTTCTTATATTCTAAGTTTTTCAGTACAACTCACTCATATACTATGTAGTACACTGTGCATTTCTTATATTCTAAGTTTTTCAGTGCAACTCACTCATATACTATGTACTACACTGTGCTTTTCTTATATTCTAAGTTTTTCAGTGCAACTCACTCATATACTATGTACTACACTGTGCGTTTCTTATATTCTAAGTTTTTCGTGCAACTCACTCATATACTATGTACTACACTGTGCGTTTCTTATATTCTAAGTTTTTCAGTGCAACTCACTCATATACTATGTACTACACTGTGCGTTTCTTATATTCTAAGTTTTTCGTGAAACTCACTCATATACTATGTACTACACTGTGCGTTTCTTATATTCTAAGTTTTTCAGTGCAACTCACTCATATACTATGTACTACACTGTGCGTTTCTTATATTCTAAGTTTTTCAGTGCAACTCACTCATATACTATGTACTATACTGTGCGTTTCTTATATTCTAAGTTTTTCAGTGCAACTCACTCATATACTATGTACTACACTGTGCATTTCGTGTAATGCGGGTTTTTCAGTAAATTCTAAGTTTTTCAGTGCAACTCACTCATATACTATGTACTACACTGTGCGTTTCTTATATTCTAAGTTTTTCAGTGCAACTCACTCATATACTATGTACTACACTGTGCGTTTCTTATATTCTAAGTTTTTCAGTGCAACTCACTCATATACTATGTACTACACTGTGCGTTTCTTAAATTCTAAGTTTATCAGTACAACTCACTCATATACTATGTACTACACTGTGCGTTTCTTATATTCTAAGTTTTTCAGTGCAACTCACTCATATACTATGTACTACACTGTGCATTTCGTGTAATGCGGGTTTTTCAGTAAATTCTAAGTTTTTCAGTGCAACTCACTCATATACTATGTACTACACTGTGCGTTTCTTATATTCTAAGTTTTTCAGTGCAACTCACTCATATACTATGTACTACACTGTGCGTTTCTTATATTCTAAGTTTTTCAGTGCAACTCACTCATATACTATGTACTACACTGTGCGTTTCTTAAATTCTAAGTTTTTCAGTGCAACTCACTCATATACTATGTACTACACTGTGCGTTTCTTATATTCTAAGTTTTTCAGTGCAACTCACTCATATACTATGTACTACACTGTGCATTACGTGTAATGCGGGTTTTTCAGTAAATTCTAAGTTTTTCAGTGCAACTCACTCATATACTATGTACTACACTGTGCGTTTCTTATATTCTAAGTTTTTCGTGCAACTCACTCATATACTATGTACTACACTGTGCGTTTCTTATATTCTAAGTTTTTCAGTGCAACTCACTCATATACTATGTACTACACTGTGCGTTTCTTAAATTCTAAGTTTTTCAGTGCAACTCACTCATATACTATGTACTACACTGTGCGTTTCTTATATTCTAAGTTTTTCAGTGCAACTCACTCATATACTATGTACTACACTGTGCGTTTCTTATATTCTAAGTTTTTCAGTGCAACTCACTCATATACTATGTACTACACTGTGCGTTTCTTAAATTCTAAGTTTATCAGTACAACTCACTCATATACTATGTACTACACTGTGCGTTTCTTATATTCTAAGTTTTTCAGTGCAACTCACTCATATACTATGTACTACACTGTGCGTTTCTTATATTCTAAGTTTTTCAGTGCAACTCACTCATATACTATGTACTACACTGTGCATTTCGTGTAATGCGGGTTTTTCAGTAAATTCTAAGTTTTTCAGTGCAACTCACTCATATACTATGTACTACACTGTGCGTTTCTTATATTCTAAGTTTTTCAGTGCAACTCACTCATATACTATGTACTACACTGTGCGTTTCTTATATTCTAAGTTTTTCAGTGCAACTCACTCATATACTATGTACTACACTATGCGTTTCTTATATTCTAAGTTTTTCAGTGCAACTCACTCATATACTATGTACTACACTGTGCGTTTCTTATATTCTAAGTTTTTCAGTGCAACTCACTCATATACTATGTACTACACTGTGCGTTTCTTATATTCTAAGTTTTTCAGTGCAACTCACTCATATACTATGTACTACACTGTGCGTTTCTTATATTCTAAGTTTTTCAGTGCAACTCACTCATATACTATGTACTACACTGTGCGTTTCTTATATTCTAAGTTTTTCAGTGCAACTCACTCATATACTATGTACTACACTGTGCGTTTCTTATATTCTAAGTTTTTCAGTGCAACTCACTCATATACTATGTACTACACTGTGCGTTTCTTAAATTCTAAGTTTTTCAGTGCAACTCACTCATATACTATGTACTACACTGTGCGTTTCTTATATTCTAAGTTTTTCAGTGCAACTCACTCATATACTATGTACTACACTGTGCGTTTCTTATATTCTAAGTTTTTCAGTGCAACTCACTCATATACTATGTACTACACTGTGCATTACGTGTAATGCGGGTTTTTCAGTAAATTCTAAGTTTTTCAGTGCAACTCACTCATATACTATGTACTACACTGTGCGTTTCTTATATTCTAAGTTTTTCGTGCAACTCACTCATATACTATGTACTACACTGTGCGTTTCTTCTATTCTAAGTTTTTCAGTGCAACTCACTCATATACTATGTACTACACTGTGCGTTTCTTATATTCTAAGTTTTTCAGTGCAACTCACTCATATACTATGTACTACACTGTGTGTTTCTTATATTCTAAGTTTTTCAGTGCAACTCACTCATATACTATATACTACACTGTGCATTTTGTGTAATGCGGGTTTTTCAGTAAATTCTAAGTTTTTCAGTGCAACTCACTCTTATACTATGTACTACACTGTGCGTTTCTTATATTCTAAGTTTTTCAGTGCAACTCACTCATATACTATGTACTACACTGTGCATTTCGTGTAATGCGGGTTTTTCAGTAAATTCTAAGTTTTTCAGTGCAACTCACTCATATACTATGTACTACACTGTGCGTTTCTTATATTCTAAGTTTTTCAGTGCAACTCACTCATATACTATGTACTACACTGTGCGTTTCTTATATTCTAAGTTTTTCAGTGCAACTCACTCATATACTATGTACTACACTGTGCGTTTCTTAAATTCTAAGTTTTTCAGTGCAACTCACTCATATACTATGTACTACACTGTGCGTTTCTTATATTCTAAGTTTTTCAGTGCAACTCACTCATATACCATGTACTACACTGTGCATTACGTGTAATGCGGGTTTTTCAGTAAATTCTAAGTTTTTCAGTGCAACTCACTCATATACTATGTACTACACTGTGCGTTTCTTATATTCTAATTTTTTCGTGCAACTCACTCATATACTATGTACTACACTGTGCGTTTCTTATATTCTAAGTTTTTCAGTGCAACTCACTCATATACTATGTACTACACTGTGCGTTTCTTAAATTCTAAGTTTTTCAGTGCAACTCACTCATATACTATGTACTACACTGTGCGTTTCTTATATTCTAAGTTTTTCAGTGCAACTCACTCATATACTATGTACTACACTGTGCGTTTCTTATATTCTAAGTTTTTCAGTGCAACTCACTCATATACTATGTACTACACTGTGCGTTTCTTAAATTCTAAGTTTATCAGTACAACTCACTCATATACTATGTACTACACTGTGCGTTTCTTATATTCTAAGTTTTTCAGTGCAACTCACTCATATACTATGTACTACACTGTGCGTTTCTTAAATTCTAAGTTTTTCAGTGCAACTCACTCATATACTATGTACTACACTGTGCGTTTCTTATATTCTAAGTTTTTCAGTGCAACTCACTCATATACTATGTACTACACTGTGCGTTTCTTAAATTCTAAGTTTTTCAGTGCAACTCACTCATATACTATGTACTACACTGTGCGTTTCTTATATTCTAAGTTTTTCAGTGCAACTCACTCATATACTATGTACTACACTGTGCGTTTCTTATATTCTAAGTTTTTCAGTGCAACTCACTCATATACTATGTACTACACTGTGCATTTCGTGTAATGCGGGTTTTTCAGTAAATTCTAAGTTTTTCAGTGCAACTCACTCATATACTATGTACTACACTGTGCGTTTCTTATATTCTAAGTTTTTCAGTGCAACTCACTCATATACTATGTACTACACTGTGCGTTTCTTATATTCTAAGTTTTTCAGTGCAACTCACTCATATACTATGTACTACACTATGCGTTTCTTATATTCTAAGTTTTTCATTGCAACTCACTCATATACTATGTACTACACTGTGCGTTTCTTATATTCTAAGTTTTTCAGTGCAACTCACTCATATACTATGTACTACACTGTGCGTTTCTTATATTCTAAGTTTTTCAGTGCAACTCACTCATATACTATGTACTACACTGTGCGTTTCTTATATTCTAAGTTTTTCAGTGCAACTCACTCATATACTATGTACTACACTGTGCGTTTCTTATATTCTAAGTTTTTCAGTGCAACTCACTCATATACTATGTACTACACTGTGCGTTTCTTAAATTCTAAGTTTTTCAGTGCAACTCACTCATATACTATGTACTACACTGTGCGTTTCTTATATTCTAAGTTTTTCAGTGCAACTCACTCATATACTATGTACTACACTGTGCGTTTCTTATATTCTAAGTTTTTCAGTGCAACTCACTCATATACTATGTACTACACTGTGCATTACGTGTAATGCGGGTTTTTCAGTAAATTCTAAGTTTTTCAGTGCAACTCACTCATATACTATGTACTACACTGTGCGTTTCTTATATTCTAAGTTTTTCAGTGCAACTCACTCATATACTATGTACTACACTGTGCGTTTCTTATATTCTAAGTTTTTCAGTGCAACTCACTCATATACTATGTACTACACTGTGTGTTTCTTATATTCTAAGTTTTTCAGTGCAACTCACTCATATACTATATACTACACTGTGCATTTTGTGTAATGCGGGTTTTTCAGTAAATTCTAAGATTTTCAGTGCAACTCACTCTTATACTATGTACTACACTGTGCGTTTCTTATATTCTAAGTTTTTCAGTGCAACTCACTCATATACTATGTACTACACTGTGCGTTTCTTATATTCTAAGTTTTTCAGTGCAACTCACTCATATACTATGTACTACACTGTGCATTTCGTGTAATGCGGGTTTTTCAGTAAATTCTAAGTTTTTCAGTGCAACTCACTCATATACTATGTACTACACTGTGCGTTTCTTATATTCTAAGTTTTTCAGTGCAACTCACTCATATACTATGTACTACACTGTGCGTTTCTTATATTCTAAGTTTTTCAGTGCAACTCACTCATATACTATGTACTACACTGTGCGTTTCTTATATTCTAAGTTTTTCAGTACAACTCACTCATATACTATGTAGTACACTGTGCATTTCTTATATTCTAAGTTTTTCAGTGCAACTCACTCATATACTATGTACTACACTGTGCTTTTCTTATATTCTAAGTTTTTCAGTGCAACTCACTCATATACTATGTACTACACTGTGCGTTTCTTATATTCTAAGTTTTTCAGTGCAACTCACTCATATACTATGTACTACACTGTGCGTTTCTTATATTCTAAGTTTTTCGTGAAACTCACTCATATACTATGTACTACACTGTGCGTTTCTTATATTCTAAGTTTTTCAGTGCAACTCACTCATATACTATGTACTACACTGTGCGTTTCTTATATTCTAAGTTTTTCAGTGCAACTCACTCATATACTATGTACTATACTGTGCGTTTCTTATATTCTAAGTTTTTCAGTGCAACTCACTCATATACTATGTACTACACTGTGCATTTCGTGTAATGCGGGTTTTTCAGTAAATTCTAAGTTTTTCAGTGCAACTCACTCATATACTATGTACTACACTGTGCGTTTCTTATATTCTAAGTTTTTCAGTGCAACTCACTCATATACTATGTACTACACTGTGCGTTTCTTATATTCTAAGTTTTTCAGTGCAACTCACTCATATACTATGTACTACACTGTGCGTTTCTTAAATTCTAAGTTTATCAGTACAACTCACTCATATACTATGTACTACACTGTGCGTTTCTTATATTCTAAGTTTTTCAGTGCAACTCACTCATATACTATGTACTACACTGTGCATTTCGTGTAATGCGGGTTTTTCAGTAAATTCTAAGTTTTTCAGTGCAACTCACTCATATACTATGTACTACACTGTGCGTTTCTTATATTCTAAGTTTTTCAGTGCAACTCACTCATATACTATGTACTACACTGTGCGTTTCTTATATTCTAAGTTTTTCAGTGCAACTCACTCATATACTATGTACTACACTGTGCGTTTCTTAAATTCTAAGTTTTTCAGTGCAACTCACTCATATACTATGTACTACACTGTGCGTTTCTTATATTCTAAGTTTTTCAGTGCAACTCACTCATATACTATGTACTACACTGTGCGTTTCTTATATTCTAAGTTTTTCAGTGCAACTCACTCATATACTATGTACTACACTGTGCATTACGTGTAATGCGGGTTTTTCAGTAAATTCTAAGTTTTTCAGTGCAACTCACTCATATACTATGTACTACACTGTGCGTTTCTTATATTCTAAGTTTTTCGTGCAACTCACTCATATACTATGTACTACACTGTGCGTTTCTTATATTCTAAGTTTTTCAGTGCAACTCACTCATATACTATGTACTACACTGTGCGTTTCTTAAATTCTAAGTTTTTCAGTGCAACTCACTCATATACTATGTACTACACTGTGCGTTTCTTATATTCTAAGTTTTTCAGTGCAACTCACTCATATACTATGTACTACACTGTGCGTTTCTTATATTCTAAGTTTTTCAGTGCAACTCACTCATATACTATGTACTACACTGTGCGTTTCTTAAATTCTAAGTTTATCAGTACAACTCACTCATATACTATGTACTACACTGTGCGTTTCTTATATTCTAAGTTTTTCAGTGCAACTCACTCATATACTATGTACTACACTGTGCGTTTCTTAAATTCTAAGTTTTTCAGTGCAACTCACTCATATACTATGTACTACACTGTGCGTTTCTTATATTCTAAGTTTTTCAGTGCAACTCACTCATATACTAAGTACTACACTGTGCGTTTCTTAAATTCTAAGTTTTTCAGTGCAACTCACTCATATACTATGTACTACACTGTGCGTTTCTTATATTCTAAGTTTTTCAGTGCAACTCACTCATATACTATGTACTACACTGTGCGTTTCTTATATTCTAAGTTTTTCAGTGCAACTCACTCATATACTATGTACTACACTGTGCATTTCGTGTAATGCGGGTTTTTCAGTAAATTCTAAGTTTTTCAGTGCAACTCACTCATATACTATGTACTACACTGTGCGTTTCTTATATTCTAAGTTTTTCAGTGCAACTCACTCATATACTATGTACTACACTGTGCGTTTCTTATATTCTAAGTTTTTCAGTGCAACTCACTCATATACTATGTACTACACTATGCGTTTCTTATATTCTAAGTTTTTCAGTGCAACTCACTCATATACTATGTACTACACTGTGCGTTTCTTATATTCTAAGTTTTTCAGTGCAACTCACTCATATACTATGTACTACACTGTGCGTTTCTTATATTCTAAGTTTTTCAGTGCAACTCACTCATATACTATGTACTACACTGTGCGTTTCTTATATTCTAAGTTTTTCAGTGCAACTCACTCATATACTATGTACTACACTGTGCGTTTCTTATATTCTAAGTTTTTCAGTGCAACTCACTCATATACTATGTACTACACTGTGCGTTTCTTATATTCTAAGTTTTTCAGTGCAACTCACTCATATACTATGTACTACACTGTGCGTTTCTTAAATTCTAAGTTTTTCAGTGCAACTCACTCATATACTATGTACTACACTGTGCGTTTCTTATATTCTAAGTTTTTCAGTGCAACTCACTCATATACTATGTACTACACTGTGCGTTTCTTATATTCTAAGTTTTTCAGTGCAACTCACTCATATACTATGTACTACACTGTGCATTACGTGTAATGCGGGTTTTTCAGTAAATTCTAAGTTTTTCAGTGCAACTCACTCATATACTATGTACTACACTGTGCGTTTCTTATATTCTAAGTTTTTCGTGCAACTCACTCATATACTATGTACTACACTGTGCGTTTCTTCTATTCTAAGTTTTTCAGTGCAACTCACTCATATACTATGTACTACACTGTGCGTTTCTTATATTCTAAGTTTTTCAGTGCAACTCACTCATATACTATGTACTACACTGTGTGTTTCTTATATTCTAAGTTTTTCAGTGCAACTCACTCATATACTATATACTACACTGTGCATTTTGTGTAATGCGGGTTTTTCAGTAAATTCTAAGTTTTTCAGTGCAACTCACTCTTATACTATGTACTACACTGTGCGTTTCTTATATTCTAAGTTTTTCAGTGCAACTCACTCATATACTATGTACTACACTGTGCGTTTCTTATATTCTAAGTTTTTCAGTGCAACTCACTCATATACTATGTACTACACTGTGCATTTCGTGTAATGCGGGTTTTTCAGTAAATTCTAAGTTTTTCAGTGCAACTCACTCATATACTATGTACTACACTGTGCGTTTCTTATATTCTAAGTTTTTCAGTGCAACTCACTCATATACTATGTACTACACTGTGCGTTTCTTATATTCTAAGTTTTTCAGTGCAACTCACTCATATACTATGTACTACACTGTGCGTTTCTTATATTCTAAGTTTTTCAGTGCAACTCACTCATATACTATGTACTACACTGTGCGTTTCTTATATTCTAAGTTTTTCAGTGCAACTCACTCATATACTATGTACTACACTGTGCGTTTCTTATATTCTAAGTTTTTCAGTGCAACTCACTCATATACTATGTACTACACTGTGCGTTTCTTATATTCTAAGTTTTTCAGTGCAACTCACTCATATACTATGTACTACACTGTGCGTTTCTTATATTCTAAGTTTTTCAGTGCAACTCACTCATATACTATGTACTACACTGTGCGTTTCTTATATTCTAAGTTTTTCAGTGCAACTCACTCATATTCTATGTACTACACTGTGCGTTTCTTAAATTCTAAGTTTTTCAGTGCAACTCACTCATATACTATGTACTACAATGTGCGTTTCTTATATTCTAAGTTTTTCAGTGCAACTCACTCATATACTATGTACTACACTGTGCGTTTCTTATATTCTAAGTTTTTCAGTGCAACTCACTCATATACTATGTACTACACTGTGCATTACCTGTAATGCGGGTTTTTCAGTAAATTCTAAGTTTTTCAGTGCAACTCACTCATATACTATGTACTACACTGTGCGTTTCTTATATTCTAAGTTTTTCGTGCAACTCACTCATATACTATGTACTACACTGTGCGTTTCTTCTATTCTAAGTTTTTCAGTGCAACTCACTCATATACTATGTACTACACTGTGCGTTTCTTATATTCTAAGTTTTTCAGTGCAACTCACTCATATACTATGTACTACACTGTGTGTTTCTTATATTCTAAGTTTTTCAGTGCAACTCACTCATATACTATATACTACACTGTGCATTTTGTGTAATGCGGGTTTTTCAGTAAATTCTAAGTTTTTCAGTGCAACTCACTCTTATACTATGTACTACACTGTGCGTTTCTTATATTCTAAGTTTTTCAGTGCAACTCACTCATATACTATGTACTACACTGTGCGTTTCTTATATTCTAAGTTTTTCAGTGCAACTCACTCATATACTATGTACTACACTGTGCATTTCGTGTAATGCGGGTTTTTCAGTAAATTCTAAGTTTTTCAGTGCAACTCACTCATATACTATGTACTACACTGTGCGTTTCTTATATTCTAAGTTTTTCAGTGCAACTCACTCATATACTATGTACTACACTGTGCGTTTCTTATATTCTAAGTTTTTCAGTGCAACTCACTCATATACTATGTACTACACTGTGCGTTTCTTATATTCTAAGTTTTTCAGTACAACTCACTCATATACTATGTAGTACACTGTGCATTTCTTATATTCTAAGTTTTTCAGTGCAACTCACTCATATACTATGTACTACACTGTGCTTTTCTTATATTCTAAGTTTTTCAGTGCAACTCACTCATATACTATGTACTACACTGTGCGTTTCTTATATTCTAAGTTTTTCGTGCAACTCACTCATATACTATGTACTACACTGTGCGTTTCTTATATTCTAAGTTTTTCAGTGCAACTCACTCATATACTATGTACTACACTGTGCGTTTCTTATATTCTAAGTTTTTCGTGAAACTCACTCATATACTATGTACTACACTGTGCGTTTCTTATATTCTAAGTTTTTCAGTGCAACTCACTCATATACTATGTACTACACTGTGCGTTTCTTATATTCTAAGTTTTTCAGTGCAACTCACTCATATACTATGTACTATACTGTGCGTTTCTTATATTCTAAGTTTTTCAGTGCAACTCACTCATATACTATGTACTACACTGTGCATTTCGTGTAATGCGGGTTTTTCAGTAAATTCTAAGTTTTTCAGTGCAACTCACTCATATACTATGTACTACACTGTGCATTTCTTATATTCTAAGTTTTTCAGTGCAACTCACTCATATACTATGTACTACACTGTGCGTTTCTTATATTCTAAGTTTTTCAGTGCAACTCACTCATATACTATGTACTACACTGTGCGTTTCTTAAATTCTAAGTTTATCAGTACAACTCACTCATATACTATGTACTACACTGTGCGTTTCTTATATTCTAAGTTTTTCAGTGCAACTCACTCATATACTATGTACTACACTGTGCATTTCGTGTAATGCGGGTTTTTCAGTAAATTCTAAGTTTTTCAGTGCAACTCACTCATATACTATGTACTACACTGTGCGTTTCTTATATTCTAAGTTTTTCAGTGCAACTCACTCATATACTATGTACTACACTGTGCGTTTCTTATATTCTAAGTTTTTCAGTGCAACTCACTCATATACTATGTACTACACTGTGCGTTTCTTAAATTCTAAGTTTTTCAGTGCAACTCACTCATATACTATGTACTACACTGTGCGTTTCTTATATTCTAAGTTTTTCAGTGCAACTCACTCATATACTATGTACTACACTGTGCGTTTCTTATATTCTAAGTTTTTCAGTGCAACTCACTCATATACTATGTACTACACTGTGCATTACGTGTAATGCGGGTTTTTCAGTAAATTCTAAGTTTTTCAGTGCAACTCACTCATATACTATGTACTACACTGTGCGTTTCTTATATTCTAAGTTTTTCGTGCAACTCATTCATATACTATGTACTACACTGTGCGTTTCTTATATTCTAAGTTTTTCAGTGCAACTCACTCATATACTATGTACTACACTGTGCGTTTCTTAAATTCTAAGTTTTTCAGTGCAACTCACTCATATACTATGTACTACACTGTGCGTTTCTTATATTCTAAGTTTTTCAGTGCAACTCACTCATATACTATGTACTACACTGTGCGTTTCTTAAATTCTAAGTTTATCAGTACAACTCACTCATATACTATGTACTACACTGTGCGTTTCTTATATTCTAAGTTTTTCAGTGCAACTCACTCATATACTATGTACTACACTGTGCGTTTCTTAAATTCTAAGTTTTTCAGTGCAACTCACTCATATACTATGTACTACACTGTGCGTTTCTTATATTCTAAGTTTTTCAGTGCAACTCACTCATATACTAAGTACTACACTGTGCGTTTCTTAAATTCTAAGTTTTTCAGTGCAACTCACTCATATACTATGTACTACACTGTGCGTTTCTTATATTCTAAGTTTTTCAGTGCAACTCACTCATATACTATGTACTACACTGTGCGTTTCTTATATTCTAAGTTTTTCAGTGCAACTCACTCATATACTATGTACTACACTGTGCATTTCGTGTAATGCGGGTTTTTCAGTAAATTCTAAGTTTTTCAGTGCAACTCACTCATATACTATGTACTACACTGTGCGTTTCTTATATTCTAAGTTTTTCAGTGCAACTCACTCATATACTATGTACTACACTGTGCGTTTCTTATATTCTAAGTTTTTCAGTGCAACTCACTCATATACTATGTACTACACTATGCGTTTCTTATATTCTAAGTTTTTCAGTGCAACTCACTCATATACTATGTCCTACACTGTGCGTTTCTTATATTCTAAGTTTTTCAGTGCAACTCACTCATATACTATGTACTACACTGTGCGTTTCTTATATTCTAAGTTTTTCAGTGCAACTCACTCATATACTATGTACTACACTGTGCGTTTCTTAAATTCTAAGTTTATCAGTACAACTCACTCATATACTATGTACTACACTGTGCGTTTCTTATATTCTAAGTTTTTCAGTGCAACTCACTCATATACTATGTACTACACTGTGCGTTTCTTAAATTCTAAGTTTTTCAGTGCAACTCACTCATATACTATGTACTACACTGTGCGTTTCTTATATTCTAAGTTTTTCAGTGCAACTCACTCATATACTATGTACTACACTGTGCGTTTCTTAAATTCTAAGTTTTTCAGTGCAACTCACTCATATACTATGTACTACACTGTGCGTTTCTTATATTCTAAGTTTTTCAGTGCAACTCACTCATATACTATGTACTACACTGTGCATTTCGTGTAATGCGGGTTTTTCAGTAAATTCTAAGTTTTTCAGTGCAACTCACTCATATACTATGTACTACACTGTGCGTTTCTTATATTCTAAGTTTTTCAGTGCAACTCACTCATATACTATGTACTACACTGTGCGTTTCTTATATTCTAAGTTTTTCAGTGCAACTCACTCATATACTATGTACTACACTATGCGTTTCTTATATTCTAAGTTTTTCAGTGCAACTCACTCATATACTATGTACTACACTGTGCGTTTCTTATATTCTAAGTTTTTCAGTGCAACTCACTCATATACTATGTACTACACTGTGCGTTTCTTATATTCTAAGTTTTTCAGTGCAACTCACTCATATACTATGTACTACACTGTGCGTTTCTTATATTCTAAGTTTTTCAGTGCAACTCACTCATATACTATGTACTACACTGTGCGTTTCTTATATTCTAAGTTTTTCAGTGCAACTCACTCATATACTATGTACTACACTGTGCGTTTCTTATATTCTAAGTTTTTCAGTGCAACTCACTCATATACTATGTACTACACTGTGCGTTTCTTAAATTCTAAGTTTTTCAGTGCAACTCACTCATATACTATGTACTACACTGTGCGTTTCTTATATTCTAAGTTTTTCAGTGCAACTCACTCATATACTATGTACTACACTGTGCGTTTCTTATATTCTAAGTTTTTCAGTGCCACTCACTCATATACTATGTACTACACTGTGCATTACGTGTAATGCGGGTTTTTCAGTAAATTCTAAGTTTTTCAGTGCAACTCACTCATATACTATGTACTACACTGTGCGTTTCTTATATTCTAAGTTTTTCGTGCAACTCACTCATATACTATGTACTACACTGTGCGTTTCTTCTATTCTAAGTTTTTCAGTGCAACTCACTCATATACTATGTACTACACTGTGCGTTTCTTATATTCTAAGTTTTTCAGTGCAACTCACTCATATACTATGTACTACACTGTGTGTTTCTTATATTCTAAGTTTTTCAGTGCAACTCACTCATATACTATATACTACACTGTGCATTTTGTGTAATGCGGGTTTTTCAGTAAATTCTCAGTTTTTCAGTGCAACTCACTCTTATACTATGTACTACACTGTGCGTTTCTTATATTCTAAGTTTTTCAGTGCAACTCACTCATATACTATGTACTACACTGTGCGTTTCTTATATTCTAAGTTTTTCAGTGCAACTCACTCATATACTATGTACTACACTGTGCATTACGTGTAATGCGGGTTTTTCAGTAAATTCTAAGTTTTTCAGTGCAACTCACTCATATACTATGTACTACACTGTGCGTTTCTTATATTCTAAGTTTTTCGTGCAACTCACTCATATACTATGTACTACACTGTGCGTTTCTTATATTCTAAGTTTTTCAGTGCAACTCACTCATATACTATGTACTACACTGTGCGTTTCTTAAATTCTAAGTTTTTCAGTGCAACTCACTCATATACTATGTACTACACTGTGCGTTTCTTATATTCTAAGTTTTTCAGTGCAACTCACTCATATACTATGTACTACACTGTGCGTTTCTTATATTCTAAGTTTTTCAGTGCAACTCACTCATATACTATGTACTACACTGTGCGTTTCTTAAATTCTAAGTTTATCAGTACAACTCACTCATATACTATGTACTACACTGTGCGTTTCTTATATTCTAAGTTTTTCAGTGCAACTCACTCATATACTATGTACTACACTGTGCGTTTCTTAAATTCTAAGTTTTTCAGTGCAACTCACTCATATACTATGTACTACACTGTGCGTTTCTTATATTCTAAGTTTTTCAGTGCAACTCACTCATATACTATGTACTACACTGTGCGTTTCTTAAATTCTAAGTTTTTCAGTGCAACTCACTCATATACTATGTACTACACTGTGCGTTTCTTATATTCTAAGTTTTTCAGTGCAACTCACTCATATACTATGTACTACACTGTGCGTTTCTTATATTCTAAGTTTTTCAGTGCAACTCACTCATATACTATGTACTACACTGTGCATTTCGTGTAATGCGGGTTTTTCAGTAAATTCTAAGTTTTTCAGTGCAACTCACTCATATACTATGTACTACACTGTGCGTTTCTTATATTCTAAGTTTTTCAGTGCAACTCACTCATATACTATGTACTACACTGTGCGTTTCTTATATTCTAAGTTTTTCAGTGCAACTCACTCATATACTATGTACTACACTATGCGTTTCTTATATTCTAAGTTTTTCAGTGCAACTCACTCATATACTATGTACTACACTGTGCGTTTCTTATATTCTAAGTTTTTCAGTGCAACTCACTCATATACTATGTACTACACTGTGCGTTTCTTATATTCTAAGTTTTTCAGTGCAACTCACTCATATACTATGTACTACACTGTGCGTTTCTTATATTCTAAGTTTTTCAGTGCAACTCACTCATATACTATGTACTACACTGTGCGTTTCTTATATTCTAAGTTTTTCAGTGCAACTCACTCATATACTATGTACTACACTGTGCGTTTCTTATATTCTAAGTTTTTCAGTGCAACTCACTCATATACTATGTACTACACTGTGCGTTTCTTAAATTCTAAGTTTTTCAGTGCAACTCACTCATATACTATGTACTACACTGTGCGTTTCTTATATTCTAAGTTTTTCAGTGCAACTCACTCATATACTATGTACTACACTGTGCGTTTCTTATATTCTAAGTTTTTCAGTGCAACTCACTCATATACTATGTACTACACTGTGCATTACGTGTAATGCGGGTTTTTCAGTAAATTCTAAGTTTTTCAGTGCAACTCACTCATATACTATGTACTACACTGTGCGTTTCTTATATTCTAAGTTTTTCGTGCAACTCACTCATATACTATGTACTACACTGTGCGTTTCTTCTATTCTAAGTTTTTCAGTGCAACTCACTCATATACTATGTACTACACTGTGCGTTTCTTATATTCTAAGTTTTTCAGTGCAACTCACTCATATACTATGTACTACACTGTGTGTTTCTTATATTCTAAGTTTTTCAGTGCAACTCACTCATATACTATATACTACACTGTGCATTTTGTGTAATGCGGGTTTTTCAGTAAATTCTAAGTTTTTCAGTGCAACTCACTCTTATACTATGTACTACACTGTGCGTTTCTTATATTCTAAGTTTTTCAGTGCAACTCACTCATATACTATGTACTACACTGTGCGTTTCTTATATTCTAAGTTTTTCAGTGCAACTCACTCATATACTATGTACTACACTGTGCATTTCGTGTAATGCGGGTTTTTCAGTAAATTCTAAGTTTTTCAGTGCAACTCACTCATATACTATGTACTACACTGTGCGTTTCTTATATTCTAAGTTTTTCAGTGCAACTCACTCATATACTATGTACTACACTGTGCGTTTCTTATATTCTAAGTTTTTCAGTGCAACTCACTCATATACTATGTACTATACTGTGCGTTTCTTATATTCTAAGTTTTTCAGTGCAACTCACTCATATACTATGTACTACACTGTGCGTTTCTTATATTCTAAGTTTTTCAGTGCAACTCACTCATATACTATGTACTACACTGTGCGTTTCTTATATTCTAAGTTTTTCAGTGCAACTCACTCATATACTATGTACTACACTGTGCGTTTCTTATATTCTAAGTTTTTCAGTGCAACTCACTCATATACTATGTACTACACTGTGCGTTTCTTATATTCTAAGTTTTTCAGTGCAACTCACTCATATACTATGTACTACACTGTGCGTTTCTTATATTCTAAGTTTTTTAGTGCAACTCACTCATATACTATGTACTACACTGTGCGTTTCTTATATTCTAAGTTTTTCAGTGCAACTCACTCATATACTATGTACTACACTGTGCGTTTCTTATATTCTAAGTTTTTCAGTGCAACTCACTCATATACTATGTACTACACAGTGCGTTTCTTATATTCTAAGTTTTTCAGTGCAACTCACTCATATACTATGTACTACACTGTGCGTTTCTTAAACTCTAAGTTTTTCAGTGCAACTCACTCATATACTATGTACTACACTGTGCGTTTCTTATATTCTAAGTTTTTCAGTGCAACTCACTCATATACTATGTACTACACTGTGCATTACGTGTAATGCGGGTTTTTCAGTAAATTCTAAGTTTTTCAGTGCAACTCACTCATATACTATGTACTACACTGTGCGTTTCTTATATTCTAAGTTTTTCGTGCAACTCACTCATATACTATGTACTACACTGTGCGTTTCTTATATTCTAAGTTTTTCAGTGCAACTCACTCATATACTATGTACTACACTGTGCGTTTCTTAAATTCTAAGTTTTTCAGTGCAACTCACTCATATACTATGTACTACACTGTGCGTTTCTTATATTCTAAGTTTTTCAGTGCAACTCACTCATATACTATGTACTACACTGTGCGTTTCTTATATTCTAAGTTTTTCAGTGCAACTCACTCATATACTATGTACTACACTGTGCATTACGTGTAATGCGGGTTTTTCAGTAAATTCTAAGTTTTTCAGTGCAACTCACTCATATACTATGTACTACACTGTGCGTTTCTTATATTCTAAGTTTTTCGTGCAACTCACTCATATACTATGTACTACACTGTGCGTTTCTTCTATTCTAAGTTTTTCAGTGCAACTCACTCATATACTATGTACTACACTGTGCGTTTCTTATATTCTAAGTTTTTCAGTGCAACTCACTCATATACTATGTACTACACTGTGTGTTTCTTATATTCTAAGTTTTTCAGTGCAACTCACTCATATACTATATACTACACTGTGCATTTCGTGTAATGCGGGTTTTTCAGTAAATTCTAAGTTTTTCAGTGCAACTAACTCTTATACTATGTACTACACTGTGCGTTTCTTATATTCTAAGTTTTTCAGTGCAACTCACTCATATACTATGTACTACACTGTGCGTTTCTTATATTCTAAGTTTTTCAGTGCAACTCACTCATATACTATGTACTACACTGTGCATTTCGTGTAATGCGGGTTTTTCAGTAAATTCTAAGTTTTTCAGTGCAACTCACTCATATACTATGTACTACACTGTGCGTTTCTTATATTCTAAGTTTTTCAGTGCAACTCACTCATATACTATGTACTACACTGTGCGTTTCTTATATTCTAAGTTTTTCAGTGCAACTCACTCATATACTATGTACTACACTGTGCGTTTCTTATATTCTAAGTTTTTCAGTGCAACTCACTCATATACTATGTACTACACTATGCGTTTCTTATATTCTAAGTTTTTCAGTGCAACTCACTCATATACTATGTACTACACTGTGCGTTTCTTATATTCTAAGTTTTTCAGTGCAACTCACTCATATACTATGTACTACACTGTGCGTTTCTTATATTCTAAGTTTTTCAGTGCAACTCACTCATATACTATGTACTACACTGTGCGTTTCTTATATTCTAAGTTTTTCAGTGCAACTCACTCATATACTATGTACTACACTGTGCGTTTCTTATATTCTAAGTTTTTTAGTGCAACTCACTCATATACTATGTACTACACTGTGCGTTTCTTATATTCTAAGTTTTTCAGTGCAACTCACTCATATACTATGTACTACACTGTGCGTTTCTTATATTCTAAGTTTTTCAGTGCAACTCATTCATATACTATGTACTACACTGTGCGTTTCTTATATTCTAAGTTTTTCAGTGCAACTCACTCATATACTATGTACTACACTGTGCGTTTCTTATATTCTAAGTTTTTCAGTGCAACACACTCATATACTATGTACTACACTGTGCGTTTCTTATATTCTAAGTTTTTCAGTGCAACTCACTCATATACTATGTACTACACTGTGCGTTTCTTATATTCTAAGTTTTTCAGTGCAACTCACTCATATACTATGTACTACACTGTGCATTACGTGTAATGCGGGTTTTTCAGTAAATTCTAAGTTTTTCAGTGCAACTCACTCATATACTATGTACTACACTGTGCGTTTCTTATATTCTAAGTTTTTCGTGCAACTCACTCATATACTATGTACTACACTGTGCGTTTCTTATATTCTAAGTTTTTCAGTGCAACTCACTCATATACTATGTACTACACTGTGCGTTTCTTATATTCTAAGTTTTTCGTGCAACTCACTCATATACTATGTACTACACTGTGCGTTTCTTATATTCTAAGTTTTTCAGTGCAACTCACTCATATACTATGTACTACACTGTGCATTTCGTGTAATGCGGGTTTTTCAGTAAATTCTAAGTTTTTCAGTGCAACTCACTCATATACTATGTACTACACTGTGCGTTTCTTATATTCTAAGTTTTTCAGTGCAACTCACTCATATACTATGTACTACACTGTGCGTTTCTTATATTCTAAGTTTTTCAGTGCAACTCACTCATATACTATGTACTACACTGTGCGTTTCTTATATTCTAAGTTTTTCAGTGCAACTCACTCATATACTATGTACTACACTGTGCGTTTCTTATATTCTAAGTTTTTCAGTGCAACTCACTCATATACTATGTACTACACTGTGCGTTTCTTATATTCTAAGTTTTTCAGTGCAACTCACTCATATACTATGTACTACACTGTGCGTTTCTTATATTCTAAGTTTTTCAGTGCAACTCACTCATATACTATGTACTACACTGTGCGTTTCTTATATTCTAAGTTTTTTAGTGCAACTCACTCATATACTATGTACTACACTGTGCGTTTCTTATATTCTAAGTTTTTCAGTGCAACTCACTCATATACTATGTACTACACTGTGCGTTTCTTATATTCTAAGTTTTTCAGTGCAACTCACTCATATACTATGTACTACACTGTGCGTTTCTTATATTCTAAGTTTTTCAGTGCAACTCACTCATATACTATGTACTACACTGTGCGTTTCTTATATTCTAAGTTTTTTAGTGCAACTCACTCATATACTATGTACTACACTGTGCGTTTCTTATATTCTAAGTTTTTCAGTGCAACTCACTCATATACTATGTACTACACTGTGCGTTTCTTATATTCTAAGTTTTTCAGTGCAACTCATTCATATACTATGTACTACACTGTGCGTTTCTTATATTCTAAGTTTTTCAGTGCAACTCACTCATATACTATGTACTACACTGTGCGTTTCTTATATTCTAAGTTTTTCAGTGCAACACACTCATATACTATGTACTACACTGTGCGTTTCTTATATTCTAAGTTTTTCAGTGCAACTCACTCATATACTATGTACTACACTGTGCGTTTCTTATATTCTAAGTTTTTCAGTGCAACTCACTCATATACTATGTACTACACTGTGCATTACGTGTAATGCGGGTTTTTCAGTAAATTCTAAGTTTTTCAGTGCAACTCACTCATATACTATGTACTACACTGTGCGTTTCTTATATTCTAAGTTTTTCGTGCAACTCACTCATATACTATGTACTACACTGTGCGTTTCTTATATTCTAAGTTTTTCAGTGCAACTCACTCATATACTATGTACTACACTGTGCGTTTCTTATATTCTAAGTTTTTCGTGCAACTCACTCATATACTATGTACTACACTGTGCGTTTCTTATATTCTAAGTTTTTCAGTGCAACTCACTCATATACTATGTACTACACTGTGCATTTCGTGTAATGCGGGTTTTTCAGTAAATTCTAAGTTTTTCAGTGCAACTCACTCATATACTATGTACTACACTGTGCGTTTCTTATATTCTAAGTTTTTCAGTGCAACTCACTCATATACTATGTACTACACTGTGCGTTTCTTATATTCTAAGTTTTTCAGTGCAACTCACTCATATACTATGTACTACACTGTGCGTTTCTTATATTCTAAGTTTTTCAGTGCAACTCACTCATATACTATGTACTACACTGTGCGTTTCTTATATTCTAAGTTTTTCAGTGCAACTCATTCATATACTATGTACTACACTGTGCGTTTCTTATATTCTAAGTTTTTCAGTGCAACTCACTCATATACTATGTACTACACTGTGCGTTTCTTATATTCTAAGTTTTTCAGTGCAACACACTCATATACTATGTACTACACTGTGCGTTTCTTATATTCTAAGTTTTTCAGTGCAACTCACTCATATACTATGTACTACACTGTGCGTTTCTTATATTCTAAGTTTTTCAGTGCAACTCACTCATATACTATGTACTACACTGTGCATTACGTGTAATGCGGGTTTTTCAGTAAATTCTAAGTTTTTCAGTGCAACTCACTCATATACTATGTACTACACTGTGCGTTTCTTATATTCTAAGTTTTTCGTGCAACTCACTCATATACTATGTACTATACTGTGCGTTTCTTATATTCTAAGTTTTTCAGTGCAACTCACTCATATACTATGTACTACACTGTGCGTTTCTTATATTCTAAGTTTTTCGTGCAACTCACTCATATACTATGTACTACACTGTGCGTTTCTTATATTCTAAGTTTTTCAGTGCAACTCACTCATATACTATGTACTACACTGTGCATTTCGTGTAATGCGGGTTTTTCAGTAAATTCTAAGTTTTTCAGTGCAACTCACTCATATACTATGTACTACACTGTGCGTTTCTTATATTCTAAGTTTTTCAGTGCAACTCACTCATATACTATGTACTACACTGTGCGTTTCTTATATTCTAAGTTTTTCAGTGCAACTCACTCATATACTATGTACTACACTGTGCGTTTCTTATATTCTAAGTTTTTCAGTGCAACTCACTCATATACTATGTACTACACTGTGCGTTTCTTATATTCTAAGTTTTTCAGTGCAACTCACTCATATACTATGTACTACACTGTGCGTTTCTTATATTCTAAGTTTTTCAGTGCAACTCACTCATATACTATGTACTACACTGTGCGTTTCTTATATTCTAAGTTTTTCAGTGCAACTCACTCATATACTATGTACTACACTGTGCGTTTCTTATATTCTAAGTTTTTTAGTGCAACTCACTCATATACTATGTACTACACTGTGCGTTTCTTATATTCTAAGTTTTTCAGTGCAACTCACTCATATACTATGTACTACACTATGCGTTTCTTATATTCTAAGTTTTTCAGTGCAACTCACTCATATACTATGTACTACACTGTGCGTTTCTTATATTCTAAGTTTTTCAGTGCAACTCACTCATATACTATGTACTACACTGTGCGTTTCTTAAATTCTAAGTTTTTCAGTGCAACTCACTCATATACTATGTACTACACTGTGCGTTTCTTATATTCTAAGTTTTTCAGTGCAACTCACTCATATACTATATACTACACTGTGCATTTCGTGTAATGCGGGTTTTTCAGTAAATTCTAAGTTTTTCAGTGCAACTCACTCATATACTATGTACTACACTGTGCGTTTCTTATATTCTAAGTTTTTCAGTGCAACTCACTCATATACTATGTACTACACTGTGCGTTTCTTATATTCTAAGTTTTTCAGTGCAACTCACTCATATACTATGTACTACACTGTGCGTTTCTTAAATTCTAAGTTTTTCAGTGCAACTCACTCATATACTATGTACTACACTGTGCGTTTCTTATATTCTAAGTTTTTCAGTGCAACTCACTCATATACTATGTACTACACTGTGCGTTTCTTATATTCTAAGTTTTTCAGTGCAACTCACTCATATACTATGTACTACACTGTGCATTACGTGTAATGCGGGTTTTTCAGTAAATTCTAAGTTTTTCAGTGCAACTCACTCATATACTATGTACTACACTGTGCGTTTCTTATATTCTAAGTTTTTCAGTGCAACTCACTCATATACTATGTACTACACTGTGCGTTTCTTATATTCTAAGTTTTTCAGTGCAACTCACTCATATACTATGTACTACACTGTGCGTTTCTTATATTCTAAGTTTTTCAGTGCAACTCACTCATATACTATGTACTACACTGTGCGTTTCTTATATTCTAAGTTTTTCAGTGCAACTCACTCATATACTATGTACTACACTGTGCGTTTCTTATATTCTAAGTTTTTCAGTGCAACTCACTCATATACTATGTACTACACTGTGCGTTTCTTATATTCTAAGTTTTTCAGTGCAACTCACTCATATACTATGTACTACACTGTGCGTTTCTTATATTCTAAGTTTTTCAGTGCAACTCACTCATATACTATGTACTACACTGTGCGTTTCTTATATTCTAAGTTTTTCAGTGCAACTCACTCATATACTATGTACTACACTGTGCGTTTCTTATATTCTAAGTTTTTCAGTGCAACTCACTCATATACTATGTACTACACTGTGCGTTTCTTATATTCTAAGTTTTTCAGTGCAACTCACTCATATACTATGTACTACACTGTGCGTTTCTTAAACTCTAAGTTTTTCAGTGCAACTCACTCATATACTATGTACTACACTGTGCGTTTCTTGTATTCTAAGTTTTTCAGTGCAACTCACTCATATACTATGTACTACACTGTGCGTTTCTTATATTCTAAGTTTTTCAGTGCAACTCACTCATATACTATGTACTACACTGTGCGTTTCTTATATTCTAAGTTTTTCAGTGCAACTCACTCATATACTATGTACTACACTGTGCGTTTCTTATATTCTAAGTTTTTCAGTGCAACTCACTCATATACTATGTACTACACTGTGCGTTTCTTAAACTCTAAGTTTTTCAGTGCAACTCACTCATATACTATGTACTACACTGTGCGTTTCTTATATTCTAAGTTTTTCAGTGCAACTCACTCATATACTATGTACTACACTGTGCATTTCGTGTAATGCGGGTTTTTCAGTAAATTCTAAGTTTTTCAGTGCAACTCACTCATATACTATGTACTACACTGTGCGTTTCTTATATTCTAAGTTTTTCAGTGCAACTCACTCATATACTATGTACTACACTGTGCGTTTCTTATATTCTAAGTTTTTCAGTGCAACTCACTCATATACTATGTACTACACTGTGCGTTTCTTATATTCTAAGTTTTTCAGTGCAACTCACTCATATACTATGTACTACACTATGCGTTTCTTATATTCTAAGTTTTTCAGTGCAACTCACTCATATACTATGTACTACACTGTGCGTTTCTTATATTCTAAGTTTTTCAGTGCAACTCACTCATATACTATGTACTACACTGTGCGTTTCTTATATTCTAAGTTTTTCAGTGCAACTCACTCATATACTATGTACTACACTGTGCGTTTCTTATATTCTAAGTTTTTTAGTGCAACTCACTCATATACTATGTACTACACTGTGCGTTTCTTATATTCTAAGTTTTTCAGTGCAACTCACTCATATACTATGTACTACACTGTGCGTTTCTTATATTCTAAGTTTTTCAGTGCAACTCACTCATATACTATGTACTACACTGTGCGTTTCTTATATTCTAAGTTTTTCAGTGCAACTCACTCATATACTATGTACTACACTGTGCGTTTCTTAAACTCTAAGTTTTTCAGTGCAACTCACTCATATACTATGTACTACACTGTGCGTTTCTTATATTCTAAGTTTTTCAGTGCAACTCACTCATATACTATGTACTACACTGTGCGTTTCTTATATTCTAAGTTTTTCAGTGCAACTCACTCATATACTATGTACTACACTGTGCATTACGTGTAATGCGGGTTTTTCAGTAAATTCTAAGTTTTTCAGTGCAACTCACTCATATACTATGTACTACACTGTGCCTTTCTTATATTCTAAGTTTTTCGTGCAACTCACTCATATACTATGTACTACACTGTGCGTTTCTTATATTCTAAGTTTTTCAGTGCAACTCACTCATATACTATGTACTACACTGTGCGTTTCTTATATTCTAAGTTTTTCGTGCAACTCACTCATATACTATGTACTACACTGTGCGTTTCTTATATTCTAAGTTTTTCAGTGCAACTCACTCATATACTATGTACTACACTGTGCATTTCGTGTAATGCGGGTTTTTCAGTAAATTCTAAGTTTTTCAGTGCAACTCACTCATATACTATGTACTACACTGTGCGTTTCTTATATTCTAAGTTTTTCAGTGCAACTCACTCATATACTATGTACTACACTGTGCGTTTCTTATATTCTAAGTTTTTCAGTGCAACTCACTCATATACTATGTACTACACTGTGCGTTTCTTATATTCTAAGTTTTTCAGTGCAACTCACTCATATACTATGTACTACACTGTGCGTTTCTTATATTCTAAGTTTTTCAGTGCAACTCACTCATATACTATGTACTACACTGTGCGTTTCTTATATTCTAAGTTTTTCAGTGCAACTCACTCATATACTATGTACTACACTGTGCGTTTCTTATATTCTAAGTTTTTCAGTGCAACTCACTCATGTACTATGTACTACACTGTGCGTTTCTTATATTCTAAGTTTTTTAGTGCAACTCACTCATATACTATGTACTACACTGTGCGTTTCTTATATTCTAAGTTTTTCAGTGCAACTCACTCATATACTATGTACTACACTGTGCGTTTCTTATATTCTAAGTTTTTCAGTGCAACTCACTCATATACTATGTACTACACTGTGTGTTTCTTATATTCTAAGTTTTTCAGTGCAACTCACTCATATACTATGTACTACACTGTGCGTTTCTTAAATTCTAAGTTTTTCAGTGCAACTCACTCATATACTATGTACTACACTGTGCGTTTCTTATATTCTAAGTTTTTCAGTGCAACTCACTCATATACTATGTACTACACTGTGCATTTCGTGTAATGCGGGTTTTTCAGTAAATTCTAAGTTTTTCAGTGCAACTCACTCATATACTATGTACTACCCTGTGCGTTTCTTATATTCTAAGTTTTTCAGTGCAACTCACTCATATACTATGTACTACACTGTGCGTTTCTTATATTCTAAGTTTTTCAGTGCAACTCACTCATATACTATGTACTACACTGTGCGTTTCTTATATTCTAAGTTTTTCAGTGCAACTCACTCATATACTATGTACTACACTGTGCGTTTCTTATATTCTAAGTTTTTCAGTGCAACTCACTCATATACTATGTACTACACTGTGCGTTTCTTATATTCTAAGTTTTTCAGTGCAACTCACTCATATACTATGTACTACACTGTGCATTACATGTAATGCGGGTTTTTCAGTAAATTCTAAGTTTTTCAGTGCAACTCACTCATATACTATGTACTACACTGTGCGTTTCTTATATTCTAAGTTTTTCAGTGCAACTCACTCATATACTATGTACTACACTGTGCGTTTCTTATATTCTAAGTTTTTCAGTGCAACTCACTCATATACTATGTACTACACTGTGCGTTTCTTATATTCTAAGTTTTTCAGTGCAACTCACTCATATACTATGTACTACACTGTGCGTTTCTTATATTCTAAGTTTTTCAGTGCAACTCACTCATATACTATGTACTACACTGTGCGTTTCTTAAACTCTAAGTTTTTCAGTGCAACTCACTCATATACTATGTACTACACTGTGCGTTTCTTATATTCTAAGTTTTTCAGTGCAACTCACTCATATACTATGTACTACACTGTGCGTTTCTTAAACTCTAAGTTTTTCAGTGCAACTCACTCATATACTATGTACTACACTGTGCGTTTCTTATATTCTAAGTTTTTCAGTGCAACTCACTCATATACTATGTACTACACTGTGCGTTTCTTATATTCTAAGTTTTTCAGTGCAACTCACTCATATACTATGTACTACACTGTGCGTTTCTTAAACTCTAAGTTTTTCAGTGCAACTCACTCATATACTATGTACTACACTGTGCGTTTCTTATATTCTAAGTTTTTCAGTGCAACTCACTCATATACTATGTACTACACTGTGCGTTTCTTATATTCTAAGTTTTTCAGTGCAACTCACTCATATACTATGTACTACACTGTGCATTACGTGTAATGCGGGTTTTTCAGTAAATTCTAAGTTTTTCAGTGCAACTCACTCATATACTATGTACTACACTGTGCGTTTCTTATATTCTAAGTTTTTCGTGCAACTCACTCATATACTATGTACTACACTGTGCGTTTCTTATATTCTAAGTTTTTCAGTGCAACTCACTCATATACTATGTACTACACTGTGCGTTTCTTATATTCTAAGTTTTTCGTGCAACTCACTCATATACTATGTCCTACACTGTGCGTTTCTTATATTCTAAGTTTTTCAGTGCAACTCACTCATATACTATGTACTACACTGTGCATTTCGTGTAATACGGGTTTTTCAGTAAATTCTAAGTTTTTCAGTGCAACTCACTCATATACTATGTACTACACTGTGCGTTTCTTATATTCTAAGTTTTTCAGTGCAACTCACTCATATACTATGTACTACACTGTGCGTTTCTTATATTCTAAGTTTTTCAGTGCAACTCACTCATATACTATGTACTACACTGTGCGTTTCTTATATTCTAAGTTTTTCAGTGCAACTCACTCATATACTATGTACTACACTGTGCGTTTCTTATATTCTAAGTTTTTCAGTGCAACTCACTCATATACTATGTACTACACTGTGCGTTTCTTATATTCTAAGTTTTTCAGTGCAACTCACTCATATACTATGTACTACACTGTGCGTTTCTTATATTCTAAGTTTTTCAGTGCAACTCACTCATATACTATGTACTATACTGTGCGTTTCTTATATTCTAAGTTTTTTAGTGCAACTCACTCATATACTATGTACTACACTGTGCGTTTCTTATATTCTAAGTTTTTCAGTGCAACTCACTCATATACTATGTACTACACTGTGCGTTTCTTATATTCTAAGTTTTTCAGTGCAACTCACTCATATACTATGTACTACACTGTGCGTTTCTTATATTCTAAGTTTTTCAGTGCAACTCACTCATATACTATGTACTACACTGTGCATTACGTGTAATGCGGGTTTTTCAGTAAATTCTAAGTTTTTCAGTGCAACTCACTCATATACTATGTACTACACTGTGCGTTTCTTATATTCTAAGTTTTTCAGTGCAACTCACTCATATACTATGTACTACACTGTGCGTTTCTTATATTCTAAGTTTTTCAGTGCAACTCACTCATATACTATGTACTACACTGTGCGTTTCTTATATTCTAAGTTTTTCAGTGCAACTCACTCATATACTATGTACTACACTGTGCGTTTCTTATATTCTAAGTTTTTCAGTGCAACTCACTCATATACTATGTACTACACTGTGCGTTTCTTATATTCTAAGTTTTTCAGTGCAACTCACTCATATACTATGTACTACACTGTGCGTTTCTTATATTCTAAGTTTTTCAGTGCAACTCACTCATATACTATGTACTACACTGTGCGTTTCTTATATTCTAAGTTTTTCAGTGCAACTCACTCATATACTATGTACTACACTGTGCGTTTCTTATATTCTAAGTTTTTTAGTGCAACTCACTCATATACTATGTACTACACTGTGCGTTTCTTATATTCTAAGTTTTTCAGTGCAACTCACTCATATACTATGTACTACACTGTGCGTTTCTTATATTCTAAGTTTTTCAGTGCAACTCACTCATATACTATGTACTACACTGTGCGTTTCTTATATTCTAAGTTTTTCAGTGCAACTCACTCATATACTATGTACTACACTGTGCGTTTCTTAAACTCTAAGTTTTTCAGTGCAACTCACTCATATACTATGTACTACACTGTGCGTTTCTTATATTCTAAGTTTTTCAGTGCAACTCACTCATATACTATGTACTACACTGTGCGTTTCTTATATTCTAAGTTTTTCAGTGCAACTCACTCATATAATATGTACTACACTGTGCATTACGTGTAATGCCGGTTTTTCAGTAAATTCTAAGTTTTTCAGTGCAACTCACTCATATACTATGTACTACACTGTGCGTTTCTTATATTCTAAGTTTTTCGTGCAACTCACTCATATACTATGTACTACACTGTGCGTTTCTTATATTCTAAGTTTTTCAGTGCAACTCACTCATATACTATGTACTATACTGTGCGTTTCTTATATTCTAAGTTTTTCGTGCAACTCACTCATATACTATGTACTACACTGTGCGTTTCTTATATTCTAAGTTTTTCAGTGCAACTCATTCATATACTATGTACTACACTGTGCATTTCGTGTAATGCGGGTTTTTCAGTAAATTCTAAGTTTTTCAGTGCAACTCACTCATATACTATGTACTACACTGTGCGTTTCTTATATTCTAAGTTTTTCAGTGCAACTCACTCATATACTATGTACTACACTGTGCGTTTCTTATATTCTAAGTTTTTCAGTGCAACTCACTCATATACTATGTACTACACTGTGCGTTTCTTATATTCTAAGTTTTTCAGTGCAACTCACTCATATACTATGTACTACACTGTGCGTTTCTTATATTCTAAGTTTTTCAGTGCAACTCACTCATATACTATGTACTACACTGTGCGTTTCTTATATTCTAAGTTTTTTAGTGCAACTCACTCATATACTATGTACTACACTGTGCGTTTCTTATATTCTAAGTTTTTCAGTGCAACTCACTCATATACTATGTACTACACTGTGCGTTTCTTATATTCTAAGTTTTTCAGTGCAACTCACTCATATACTATGTACTACACTGTGCGTTTCTTATATTCTAAGTTTTTCAGTGCAACTCACTCATATACTATGTACTACACTGTGCGTTTCTTAAATTCTAAGTTTTTCAGTGCAACTCACTCATATACTATGTACTACACTGTGCGTTTCTTATATTCTAAGTTTTTCAGTGCAACTCACTCATATACTATGTACTACACTGTGCATTTCGTGTAATGCGGGTTTTTCAGTAAATTCTAAGTTTTTCAGTGCAACTCACTCATATACTATGTACTACACTGTGCGTTTCTTATATTCTAAGTTTTTCAGTGCAACTCACTCATATACTATGTACTACACTGTGCGTTTCTTATATTCTAAGTTTTTCAGTGCAACTCACTCATATACTATGTACTACACTGTGCGTTTCTTAAATTCTAAGTTTTTCAGTGCAACTCACTCATATACTATGTACTACACTGTGCGTTTCTTATATTCTAAGTTTTTCAGTGCAACTCACTCATATACTATGTACTACACTGTGCGTTTCTTATATTCTAAGTTTTTCAGTGCAACTCACTCATATACTATGTACTACACTGTGCATTACGTGTAATGCGGGTTTTTCAGTAAATTCTAAGTTTTTCAGTGCAACTCACTCATATACTATGTACTACACTGTGCGTTTCTTATATTCTAAGTTTTTCAGTGCAACTCACTCATATACTATGTACTACACTGTTCGTTTCTTATATTCTAAGTTTTTCAGTGCAACTCACTCATATACTATGTACTACACTGTGCGTTTCTTATATTCTAAGTTTTTCAGTACAACTCACTCATATACTATATAGTACACTGTGCGTTTCTTATATTCTAAGTTTTTCAGTGCAACTCACTCATATACTATGTACTACACTGTGCTTTTCTTATATTCTAAGTTTTTCAGTGCAACTCACTCATATACTATGTACTACACTGTGCGTTTCTTATATTCTAAGTTTTTCAGTGCAACTCACTCATATACTATGTACTACACTGTGCGTTTCTTATATTCTAAGGTTTTCGTGCAACTCACTCATATACTATGTACTACACTGTGCGTTTCTTATATTCTAAGTTTTTCAGTGCAACTCACTCATATACTATGTACTACACTGTGCATTTCGTGTAATGCGGGTTTTTCAGTAAATTCTAAGTTTTTCAGTGCAACTCACTCATATACTATGTACTACACTGTGCGTTTCTTATATTCTAAGTTTTTCAGTGCAACTCACTCATATACTATATACTACACTGTGCGTTTCTTATATTCTAAGTTTTTCAGTGCAACTCACTCATATACTATGTACTACACTGTGCGTTTCTTATATTCTAAGTTTTTCAGTGCAACTCACTCATATACTATGTACTACACTGTGCGTTTCTTATATTCTAAGTTTTTCAGTGCAACTCACTCATATACTATGTACTACACTGTGCGTTTCTTATATTCTAAGTTTTTCAGTGCAACTCACTCATATACTATGTACTACACTGTGCGTTTCTTATATTCTAAGTTTTTCAGTGCAACTCACTCATATACTATGTACTACACTGTGCGTTTCTTATATTCTAAGTATTTTAGTGCAACTCACTCATATACTATGTACTACACTGTGCGTTTCTTATATTCTAAGTTTTTCAGTGCAACTCACTCATATACTATGTACTACACTGTGCGTTTCTAATATTCTAAGTTTTTCAGTGCAACTCACTCATATACTATGTACTACACTGTGCGTTTCTTATATTCTAAGTTTTTCAGTGCAACTCACTCATATACTATGTACTACACTGTGTGTTTCTTATATTCTAAGTTTTTCAGTGCAACTCACTCATATACTATGTACTACACTGTGTGTTTCTTATATTCTAAGTTTTTCAGTGCAACTCACTCATATACTATGTACTACACTGTGCGTTTCTTATATTCTAAGTTTTTCAGTGCAACTCACTCATATACTATGTACTACACTGTGCGTTTCTTATATTCTAAGTTTTTCAGTGCAACTCACTCATATACTATGTACTACACTGTGCATTTCGTGTAATGCGGGTTTTTCAGTAAATTCTAAGTTTTTCAGTGCAACTCACTCATATACTATGTACTACACTGTGCGTTTCTTATATTCTAAGTTTTTCAGTGCAAATCACTCATATACTATGTACTACACTGTGCGTTTCTTATATTCTAAGTTTTTCAGTGCAACTCACTCATATACTATGTACTACACTGTGCGTTTCTTATATTCTAAGTTTTTCAGTACAACTCACTCATATACTATGTAGTACACTGTGCGTTTCTTATATTCTAAGTTTTTCAGTGCAACTCACTCATATACTATGTACTACACTGTGCTTTTCTTATATTCTAAGTTTTTCAGTGCAACTCACTCATATACTATGTACTACACTGTGCGTTTCTTATATTCTAAGTTTTTCGTGCAACTCACTCATATACTATGTACTACACTGTGCGTTTCTTATATTCTAAGTTTTTCAGTGCAACTCACTCATATACTATGTACTACACTGTGCGTTTCTTATATTCTAAGTTTTTCGTGCAACTCACTCATATACTATGTACTACACTGTGCGTTTCTTATATTCTAAGTTTTTCAGTGCAACTCACTCATATACTATGTACTACACTGTGCGTTTCTTATATTCTAAGTTTTTCAGTGCAACTTACTCATATACTATGTACTACACTGTGCGTTTCTTATATTCTAAGTTTTTCAGTGCAACTCACTCATATACTATGTACTACACTGTGCATTTCGTGTAATGCGGGTTTTTCAGTAAATTCTAAGTTTTTCAGTGCAACTCACTCATATACTATGTACTACACTGTGCGTTTCTTAAATTCTAAGTTTTTCAGTGCAACTCACTCATATACTATGTACTACACTGTGCGTTTCTTATATTCTAAGTTTTTCAGTGCAACTCACTCATATACTATGTACTACACTGTGCGTTTCTTATATTCTAAGTTTTTCAGTGCAACTCACTCATATACTGTGTACTACACTGTGCGTTTCTTATATTCTAAGTTTATAAGTGCAACTCACTCATATACTATGTACTACACTGTGCGTTTCTTATATTCTAAGTTTTTCAGTGCAACTCACTTATATACTATGTACTACACTGTGCGTTTCTTATATTCTAAGTTTTTCAGTGCAACTCACTCATATACTATGTACTACACTGTGCGTTTCTTATATTCTAAGTTTTTCAGTGCAACTCACTCATATACTATGTACTACACTGTGCGTTTCTTATATTCTAAGTTTTTCAGTGCAACTCACTCATATACTATGTACTACACTGTGCGTTTCATATATTCTAAGTTTTTCAGTGCAACTCACTCATATACTATGTACTACACTGTGCGTTTCTTATATTCTAAGTTTTTCAGTGCAACTCACTCATATACTATGTACTACACTGTGCGTTTCTTATATTCTAAGTTTTTCAGTGCAACTCACTCATATACTATGTACTACACTGTGCGTTTCTTAAATTCTAAGTTTTTCAGTGCAACTCACTCATATACTATGTACTACACTGTGCGTTTCTTATATTCTAAGTTTTTCAGTACAACTCACTCATATACTATGTAGTACACTGTGCGTTTCTTATATTCTAAGTTTTTCAGTGCAACTCACTCATATACTATGTACTACACTGTGCTTTTCTTATATTCTAAGTTTTTCAGTGCAACTCACTCATATACTATGTACTACACTGTGCGTTTCTTATATTCTAAGTTTTTCGTGCAACTCACTCATATACTATGTACTACACTGTGCGTTTCTTATATTCTAAGTTTTTCAGTGCAACTCACTCATATACTATGTACTACACTGTGCGTTTCTTATATTCTAAGTTTTTCAGTGCAACTCACTCATATACTATGTACTACACTGTGCGTTTCTTATATTCTAAGTTTTTCAGTGCAACTCACTCATATACTATGTACTACACTGTGCGTTTCTTATATTCTAAGTATTTTAGTGCAACTCACTCATATACTATGTACTACACTGTGCGTTTCTTATATTCTAAGTTTTTCAGTGCAACTCACTCATATACTATGTACTACACTGTGCGTTTCTAATATTCTAAGTTTTTCAGTGCAACTCACTCATATACTATGTACTACACTGTGCGTTTCTTATATTCTAAGTTTTTCAGTGCAACTCACTCATATACTATGTACTACACTGTGTGTTTCTTATATTCTAAGTTTTTCAGTGCAACTCACTCATATACTATGTACTACACTGTGTGTTTCTTATATTCTAAGTTTTTCAGTGCAACTCACTCATATACTATGTACTACACTGTGCGTTTCTTATATTCTAAGTTTTTCAGTGCAACTCACTCATATACTATGTACTACACTGTGCATTTCGTGTAATGCGGGTTTTTCAGTAAATTCTAAGTTTTTCAGTGCAACTCACTCATATACTATGTACTACACTGTGCGTTTCTTATATTCTAAGTTTTTCAGTGCAACTCACTCATATACTATGTACTACACTGTGCATTTCGTGTAATGCGGGTTTTTCAGTAAATTCTAAGTTTTTCAGTGCAACTCACTCATATACTATGTACTACACTGTGCGTTTCTTATATTCTAAGTTTTTCAGTGCAACTCACTCATATACTATGTACTACACTGTGCGTTTCTTATATTCTAAGTTTTTCAGTGCAACTCACTCATATACTATGTACTACACTGTGCGTTTCTTATATTCTAAGTTTTTCAGTGCAACTCACTCATATACTATGTACTACACTGTGCGTTTCTTATATTCTAAGTTTTTCAGTGCAACTCACTCATATACTATGTACTACACTGTGCGTTTCTTATATTCTAAGTTTTTCAGTGCAACTCACTCATATACTATGTACTACACTGTGCGTATCTTATATTCTAAGTTTTTCAGTGCAACTCACTCATATACTATGTACTACACTGTGCGTTTCTTATATTCTAAGTTTTTTAGTGCAACTCACTCATATACTATGTACTACACTGTGCGTTTCTTATATTCTAAGTTTTTCAGTGCAACTCACTCATATACTATGTACTACACTGTGCGTTTCTTATATTCTAAGTTTTTCAGTGCAACTCACTCATATACTATGTACTACACTGTGTGTTTCTTATATTCTAAGTTTTTCAGTGCAACTCACTCATATACTATGTACTACACTGTGCGTTTCTTAAATTCTAAGTTTTTCAGTGCAACTCACTCATATACTATGTACTACACTGTGCGTTTCTTATATTCTAAGTTTTTCAGTGCAACTCACTCATATACTATATACTACACTGTGCATTTCGTGTAATGCGGGTTTTTCAGTAAATTCTAAGTTTTTCAGTGCAACTCACTCATATACTATGTACTACACTGTGCGTTTCTTATATTCTAAGTTTTTCAGTGCAACTCACTCATATACTATGTACTACACTGTGCGTTTCTTATATTCTAAGTTTTTCAGTGCAACTCACTCATATACTATGTACTACACTGTGCGTTTCTTAAATTCTAAGTTTTTCAGTGCAACTCACTCATATACTATGTACTACACTGTGCGTTTCTTATATTCTAAGTTTTTCAGTGCAACTCACTCATATACTATGTACTACACTGTGCGTTTCTTATATTCTAAGTTTTTCAGTGCAACTCACTCATATACTATGTACTACACTGTGCATTACGTGTAATGCGGGTTTTTCAGTAAATTCTAAGTTTTTCAGTGCAACTCACTCATATACTATGTACTACACTGTGCGTTTCTTATATTCTAAGTTTTTCAGTGCAACTCACTCATATACTATGTACTACACTGTGCGTTTCTTATATTCTAAGTTTTTCAGTGCAACTCACTCATATACTATGTACTACACTGTGCGTTTCTTATATTCTAAGTTTTTCAGTGCAACTCACTCATATACTATGTACTACACTGTGCGTTTCTTATATTCTAAGTTTTTCAGTGCAACTCACTCATATACTATGTACTACACTGTGCGTTTCTTAAACTCTAAGTTTTTCAGTGCAACTCACTCATATACTATGTACTACACTGTGTGTTTCTTATATTCTAAGTTTTTCAGTGCAACTCACTCATATACTATGTACTACACTGTGCGTTTCTTATATTCTAAGTTTTTCAGTGCAACTCACTCATATACTATGTACTACACTGTGCGTTTCTTATATTCTAAGTTTTTCAGTGCAACTCACTCATATACTATGTACTACACTGTGCGTTTCTTATATTCTAAGTTTTTCAGTGCAACTCACTCATATACTATGTACTACACTGTGCGTTTCTTATATTCTAAGTTTTTCAGTGCAACTCACTCATATACTATGTACTACACTGTGCGTTTCTTATATTCTAAGTTTTTCAGTGCAACTCACTCATATACTATGTACTACACTGTGCGTTTCTTATATTCTAAGTTTTTCAGTGCAACTCACTCATATACTATGTACTACACTGTGCATTACGTGTAATGCGGGTTTTTCAGTAAATTCTAAGTTTTTCAGTGCAACTCACTCATATACTATGTACTACACTGTGCGTTTCTTATATTCTAAGTTTTTCGTGCAACTCACTCATATACTATGTACTACACTGTGCGTTTCTTATATTCTAAGTTTTTCAGTGCAACTCACTCATATACTATGTACTACACTGTGCGTTTCTTATATTCTAAGTTTTTCGTGCAACTCACTCATATACTATGTCCTACACTGTGCGTTTCTTATATTCTAAGTTTTTCAGTGCAACTCACTCATATACTATGTACTACACTGTGCATTTCGTGTAATGCGGGTTTTTCAGTAAATTCTAAGTTTTTCAGTGCAACTCACTCATATACTATGTACTACACTGTGCGTTTCTTATATTCTAAGTTTTTCAGTGCAACTCACTCATATACTATGTACTACACTGTGCGTTTCTTATATTCTAAGTTTTTCAGTGCAACTCACTCATATACTATGTACTACACTGTGCGTTTCTTATATTCTAAGTTTTTCAGTGCAACTCACTCATATACTATGTACTACACTGTGCGTTTCTTATATTCTAAGTTTTTCAGTGCAACTCACTCATATACTATGTACTACACTGTGCGTTTCTTATATTCTAAGTTTTTCAGTGCAACTCACTCATATACTATGTACTACACTGTGCGTTTCTTATATTCTAAGTTTTTCAGTGCAACTCACTCATATACTATGTACTATACTGTGCGTTTCTTATATTCTAAGTTTTTTAGTGCAACTCACTCATATACTATGTACTACACTGTGCGTTTCTTATATTCTAAGTTTTTCAGTGCAACTCACTCATATACTATGTACTACACTGTGCGTTTCTTATATTCTAAGTTTTTCAGTGCAACTCACTCATATACTATGTACTACACTGTGCGTTTCTTATATTCTAAGTTTTTCAGTGCAACTCACTCATATACTATGTACTACACTGTGCATTACGTGTAATGCGGGTTTTTCAGTAAATTCTAAGTTTTTCAGTGCAACTCACTCATATACTATGTACTACACTGTGCGTTTCTTATATTCTAAGTTTTTCAGTGCAACTCACTCATATACTATGTACTACACTGTGCGTTTCTTATATTCTAAGTTTTTCAGTGCAACTCACTCATATACTATGTACTACACTGTGCGTTTCTTATATTCTAAGTTTTTCAGTGCAACTCACTCATATACTATGTACTACACTGTGCGTTTCTTATATTCTAAGTTTTTCAGTGCAACTCACTCATATACTATGTACTACACTGTGCGTTTCTTATATTCTAAGTTTTTCAGTGCAACTCACTCATATACTATGTACTACACTGTGCGTTTCTTATATTCTAAGTTTTTCAGTGCAACTCACTCATATACTATGTACTACACTGTGCGTTTCTTATATTCTAAGTTTTTCAGTGCAACTCACTCATATACTATGTACTACACTGTGCGTTTCTTATATTCTAAGTTTTTTAGTGCAACTCACTCATATACTATGTACTACACTGTGCGTTTCTTATATTCTAAGTTTTTCAGTGCAACTCACTCATATACTATGTACTACACTGTGCGTTTCTTATATTCTAAGTTTTTCAGTGCAACTCACTCATATACTATGTACTACACTGTGCGTTTCTTATATTCTAAGTTTTTCAGTGCAACTCACTCATATACTATGTACTACACTGTGCGTTTCTTAAACTCTAAGTTTTTCAGTGCAACTCACTCATATACTATGTACTACACTGTGCGTTTCTTATATTCTAAGTTTTTCAGTGCAACTCACTCATATACTATGTACTACACTGTGCGTTTCTTATATTCTAAGTTTTTCAGTGCAACTCACTCATATAATATGTACTACACTGTGCATTACGTGTAATGCCGGTTTTTCAGTAAATTCTAAGTTTTTCAGTGCAACTCACTCATATACTATGTACTACACTGTGCGTTTCTTATATTCTAAGTTTTTCGTGCAACTCACTCATATACTATGTACTACACTGTGCGTTTCTTATATTCTAAGTTTTTCAGTGCAACTCACTCATATACTATGTACTATACTGTGCGTTTCTTATATTCTAAGTTTTTCGTGCAACTCACTCATATACTATGTACTACACTGTGCGTTTCTTATATTCTAAGTTTTTCAGTGCAACTCATTCATATACTATGTACTACACTGTGCATTTCGTGTAATGCGGGTTTTTCAGTAAATTCTAAGTTTTTCAGTGCAACTCACTCATATACTATGTACTACACTGTGCGTTTCTTATATTCTAAGTTTTTCAGTGCAACTCACTCATATACTATGTACTACACTGTGCGTTTCTTATATTCTAAGTTTTTCAGTGCAACTCACTCATATACTATGTACTACACTGTGCGTTTCTTATATTCTAAGTTTTTCAGTGCAACTCACTCATATACTATGTACTACACTGTGCGTTTCTTATATTCTAAGTTTTTCAGTGCAACTCACTCATATACTATGTACTACACTGTGCGTTTCTTATATTCTAAGTTTTTTAGTGCAACTCACTCATATACTATGTACTACACTGTGCGTTTCTTATATTCTAAGTTTTTCAGTGCAACTCACTCATATACTATGTACTACACTGTGCGTTTCTTATATTCTAAGTTTTTCAGTGCAACTCACTCATATACTATGTACTACACTGTGCGTTTCTTATATTCTAAGTTTTTCAGTGCAACTCACTCATATACTATGTACTACACTGTGCGTTTCTTAAATTCTAAGTTTTTCAGTGCAACTCACTCATATACTATGTACTACACTGTGCGTTTCTTATATTCTAAGTTTTTCAGTGCAACTCACTCATATACTATGTACTACACTGTGCATTTCGTGTAATGCGGGTTTTTCAGTAAATTCTAAGTTTTTCAGTGCAACTCACTCATATACTATGTACTACACTGTGCGTTTCTTATATTCTAAGTTTTTCAGTGCAACTCACTCATATACTATGTACTACACTGTGCGTTTCTTATATTCTAAGTTTTTCAGTGCAACTCACTCATATACTATGTACTACACTGTGCGTTTCTTAAATTCTAAGTTTTTCAGTGCAACTCACTCATATACTATGTACTACACTGTGCGTTTCTTATATTCTAAGTTTTTCAGTGCAACTCACTCATATACTATGTACTACACTGTGCGTTTCTTATATTCTAAGTTTTTCAGTGCAACTCACTCATATACTATGTACTACACTGTGCATTACGTGTAATGCGGGTTTTTCAGTAAATTCTAAGTTTTTCAGTGCAACTCACTCATATACTATGTACTACACTGTGCGTTTCTTATAATCTAAGTTTTTCAGTGCAACTCACTCATATACTATGTACTACACTGTTCGTTTCTTATATTCTAAGTTTTTCAGTGCAACTCACTCATATACTATGTACTACACTGTGCGTTTCTTATATTCTAAGTTTTTCAGTACAACTCACTCATATACTATATAGTACCTGTGCGTTTCTTATATTCTAAGTTTTTCAGTGCAACTCACTCATATACTATGTACTACACTGTGCTTTTCTTATATTCTAAGTTTTTCAGTGCAACTCACTCATATACTATGTACTACACTGTGCGTTTCTTATATTCTAAGTTTTTCAGTGCAACTCACTCATATACTATGTACTACACTGTGCGTTTCTTATATTCTAAGGTTTTCGTGCAACTCACTCATATACTATGTACTACACTGTGCGTTTCTTATATTCTAAGTTTTTCAGTGCAACTCACTCATATACTATGTACTACACTGTGCATTTCGTGTAATGCGGGTTTTTCAGTAAATTCTAAGTTTTTCAGTGCAACTCACTCATATACTATGTACTACACTGTGCGTTTCTTATATTCTAAGTTTTTCAGTGCAACTCACTCATATACTATGTACTACACTGTGCGTTTCTTATATTCTAAGTTTTTCAGTGCAACTCACTCATATACTATGTACTACACTGTGCGTTTCTTATATTCTAAGTTTTTCAGTGCAACTCACTCATATACTATGTACTACACTGTGCGTTTCTTATATTCTAAGTTTTTCAGTGCAACTCACTCATATACTATGTACTACACTGTGCGTTTCTTATATTCTAAGTTTTTCAGTGCAACTCACTCATATACTATGTACTACACTGTGCGTTTCTTATATTCTAAGTTTTTCAGTGCAACTCACTCATATACTATGTACTACACTGTGCGTTTCTTATATTCTAAGTATTTTAGTGCAACTCACTCATATACTATGTACTACACTGTGCGTTTCTTATATTCTAAGTTTTTCAGTGCAACTCACTCATATACTATGTACTACACTGTGCGTTTCTAATATTCTAAGTTTTTCAGTGCAACTCACTCATATACTATGTACTACACTGTGCGTTTCTTATATTCTAAGTTTTTCAGTGCAACTCACTCATATACTATGTACTACACTGTGTGTTTCTTATATTCTAAGTTTTTCAGTGCAACTCACTCATATACTATGTACTACACTGTGCGTTTCTTATATTCTAAGTTTTTCAGTGCAACTCACTCATATACTATGTACTACACTGTGCATTTCGTGTAATGCGGGTTTTTCAGTAAATTCTAAGTTTTTCAGTGCAACTCACTCATATACTATGTACTACACTGTGCGTTTCTTATATTCTAAGTTTTTCAGTGCAACTCACTCATATACTATGTACTACACTGTGCGTTTCTTATATTCTAAGTTTTTCAGTGCAACTCACTCATATACTATGTACTACACTGTGCGTTTCTTATATTCTAAGTTTTTCAGTACAACTCACTCATATACTATGTAGTACACTGTGCGTTTCTTATATTCTAAGTTTTTCAGTGCAACTCACTCATATACTATGTACTACACTGTGCTTTTCTTATATTCTAAGTTTTTCAGTGCAACTCACTCATATACTATGTACTACACTGTGCGTTTCTTATATTCTAAGTTTTTCGTGCAACTCACTCATATACTATGTACTACACTGTGCGTTTCTTATATTCTAAGTTTTTCAGTGCAACTCACTCATATACTATGTACTACACTGTGCGTTTCTTATATTCTAAGTTTTTCAGTGCAACTTACTCATATACTATGTACTACACTGTGCGTTTCTTATATTCTAAGTTTTTCAGTGCAACTCACTCATATACTATGTACTACACTGTGCATTTCGTGTAATGCGGGTTTTTCAGTAAATTCTAAGTTTTTCAGTGCAACTCACTCATATACTATGTACTACACTGTGCGTTTCTTAAATTCTAAGTTTTTCAGTGCAACTCACTCATATACTATGTACTACACTGTGCGTTTCTTATATTCTAAGTTTTTCAGTGCAACTCACTCATATACTATGTACTACACTGTGCGTTTCTTATATTCTAAGTTTTTCAGTGCAACTCACTCATATACTGTGTACTACACTGTGCGTTTCTTATATTCTAAGTTTATAAGTGCAACTCACTCATATACTATGTACTACACTGTGCGTTTCTTATATTCTAAGTTTTTCAGTGCAACTCACTCATATACTATGTACTACACTGTGCGTTTCTTATATTCTAAGTTTTTCAGTGCAACTCACTCATATAATATGTACTACACTGTGCGTTTCTTATATTCTAAGTTTTTCAGTGCAACTCACTCATATACTATGTACTACACTGTGCGTTTCTTATATTCTAAGTTTTTCAGTGCAACTCACTCATATACTATGTACTACACTGTGCGTTTCATATATTCTAAGTTTTTCAGTGCAACTCACTCATATACTATGTACTACACTGTGCGTTTCTTATATTCTAAGTTTTTCAGTGCAACTCACTCATATACTATGTACTACACTGTGCGTTTCTTATATTCTAAGTTTTTCAGTGCAACTCACTCATATACTATGTACTACACTTTGCGTTTCTTAAATTCTAAGTTTTTCAGTGCAACTCACTCATATACTATGTACTACACTGTGCGTTTCTTATATTCTAAGTTTTTCAGTACAACTCACTCATATACTATGTAGTACACTGTGCGTTTCTTATATTCTAAGTTTTTCAGTGCAACTCACTCATATACTATGTACTACACTGTGCTTTTCTTATATTCTAAGTTTTTCAGTGCAACTCACTCATATACTATGTACTACACTGTGCGTTTCTTATATTCTAAGTTTTTCGTGCAACTCACTCATATACTATGTACTACACTGTGCGTTTCTTATATTCTAAGTTTTTCAGTGCAACTCACTCATATACTATGTACTACACTGTGCGTTTCTTATATTCTAAGTTTTTCAGTGCAACTCACTCATATACTATGTACTACACTGTGCGTTTCTTATATTCTAAGTTTTTCAGTGCAACTCACTCATATACTATGTACTACACTGTGCGTTTCTTATATTCTAAGTATTTTAGTGCAACTCACTCATATACTATGTACTACACTGTGCGTTTCTTATATTCTAAGTTTTTCAGTGCAACTCACTCATATACTATGTACTACACTGTGCGTTTCTAATATTCTAAGTTTTTCAGTGCAACTCACTCATATACTATGTACTACACTGTGCGTTTCTTATATTCTAAGTTTTTCAGTGCAACTCACTCATATACTATGTACTACACTGTGTGTTTCTTATATTCTAAGTTTTTCAGTGCAACTCACTCATATACTATGTACTACACTGTGTGTTTCTTATATTCTATGTTTTTCAGTGCAACTCACTCATATACTATGTACTACACTGTGCGTTTCTTATATTCTAAGTTTTTCAGTGCAACTCACTCATATACTATGTACTACACTGTGCGTTTCTTATATTCTAAGTTTTTCAGTGCAACTCACTCATATACTATGTACTACACTGTGCATTTCGTGTAATGCGGGTTTTTCAGTAAATTCTAAGTTTTTCAGTGCAACTCACTCATATACTATGTACTACACTGTGCGTTTCTTATATTCTAAGTTTTTCAGTGCAACTCACTCATATACTATGTACTACACTGTGCGTTTCTTATATTCTAAGTTTTTCAGTGCAACTCACTCATATACTATGTACTACACTGTGCGTTTCTTATATTCTAAGTTTTTCAGTACAACTCACTCATATACTATGTAGTACACTGTGCGTTTCTTATATTCTAAGTTTTTCAGTGCAACTCACTCATATACTATGTACTACACTGTGCTTTTCTTATATTCTAAGTTTTTCAGTGCAACTCACTCATATACTATGTACTACACTGTGCGTTTCTTATATTCTAAGTTTTTCGTGCAACTCACTCATATACTATGTACTACACTGTGCGTTTCTTATATTCTAAGTTTTTCAGTGCAACTCACTCATATACTATGTACTACACTGTGCGTTTCTTATATTCTAAGTTTTTCGTGCAACTCACTCATATACTATGTACTACACTGTGCGTTTCTTATATTCTAAGTTTTTCAGTGCAACTCACTCATATACTATGTACTACACTGTGCGTTTCTTATATTCTAAGTTTTTCAGTGCAACTTACTCATATACTATGTACTACACTGTGCGTTTCTTATATTCTAAGTTTTTCAGTGCAACTCACTCATATACTATGTACTACACTGTGCATTTCGTGTAATGCGGGTTTTTCAGTAAATTCTAAGTTTTTCAGTGCAACTCACTCATATACTATGTACTACACTGTGCGTTTCTTAAATTCTAAGTTTTTCAGTGCAACTCACTCATATACTATGTACTACACTGTGCGTTTCTTATATTCTAAGTTTTTCAGTGCAACTCACTCATATACTATGTACTACACTGTGCGTTTCTTATATTCTAAGTTTTTCAGTGCAACTCACTCATATACTGTGTACTACACTGTGCGTTTCTTATATTCTAAGTTTATAAGTGCAACTCACTCATATACTATGTACTACACTGTGCGTTTCTTATATTCTAAGTTTTTCAGTGCAACTCACTCATATACTATGTACTACACTGTGCGTTTCTTATATTCTAAGTTTTTCAGTGCAACTCACTCATATACTATGTACTACACTGTGCGTTTCTTATATTCTAAGTTTTTCAGTGCAACTCACTCATATACTATGTACTACACTGTGCGTTTCTTATATTCTAAGTTTTTCAGTGCAACTCACTCATATACTATGTACTACACTGTGCGTTTCATATATTCTAAGTTTTTCAGTGCAACTCACTCATATACTATGTACTACACTGTGCGTTTCTTATATTCTAAGTTTTTCAGTGCAACTCACTCATATACTATGTACTACACTGTGCGTTTCTTATATTCTAAGTTTTTCAGTGCAACTCACTCATATACTATGTACTACATTGTGCGTTTCTTAAATTCTAAGTTTTTAAGTGCAACTCACTCATATACTATGTACTACACTGTGCGTTTCTTATATTCTAAGTTTTTCAGTACAACTCACTCATATACTATGTAGTACACTGTGCGTTTCTTATATTCTAAGTTTTTCAGTGCAACTCACTCATATACTATGTACTACACTGTGCTTTTCTTATATTCTAAGTTTTTCAGTGCAACTCACTCATATACTATGTACTACACTGTGCGTTTCTTATATTCTAAGTTTTTCGTGCAACTCACTCATATACTATGTACTACACTGTGCGTTTCTTATATTCTAAGTTTTTCAGTGCAACTCACTCATATACTATGTACTACACTGTGCGTTTCTTATATTCTAAGTTTTTCAGTGCAACTTACTCATATACTATGTACTACACTGTGCGTTTCTTATATTCTAAGTTTTTCAGTGCAACTCACTCATATACTATGTACTACACTGTGCATTTCGTGTAATGCGGGTTTTTCAGTAAATTCTAAGTTTTTCAGTGCAACTCACTCATATACTATGTACTACACTGTGCGTTTCTTATATTCTAAGTTTTTCAGTGCAACTCACTCATATACTATGTACTACACTGTGCGTTTCTTATATTCTAAGTTTTTCAGTGCAACTCACTCATATACTATGTACTACACTGTGCGTTTCTTATATTCTAAGTTTTTCAGTGCAACTCACTCATATACTATGTACTACACTGTGCGTTTCTTATATTCTAAGTTTTTCAGTGCAACTCACTCATATACTATGTACTACACTGTGCGTTTCTTATATTCTAAGTTTTTCAGTGCAACTCACTCATATATTATGTACTACACTGTGCGTTTCTTATATTCTAAGTTTTTCAGTGCAACTCACTCATATACTATGTACTACACTGTGCGTTTCTTATATTCTAAGTTTTTCAGTGCAACTCACTCATATACTATGTACTACACTGTGCGTTTCTTATATTCTAAGTTTTTCAGTGCAACTCACTCATATACTATGTACTACACTGTGCGTTTCTTATATTCTAAGTTTTTCAGTGCAACTCACTCATATACTATGTACTACACTGTGCGTTTCTTATATTCTAAGTTTTTCAGTGCAACTCACTCATATACTATGTACTACACTGTGCGTTTCTTAAATTCTAAGTTTTTCAGTGCAACTCACTCATACACTATGTACTACACTGTGCGTTTCTTAAATTCTAAGTTTTTCAGTTCAACTCACTCATATACTATGTACTACACTGTGCGTTTCTTAAATTCTAAGTTTTTCAGTGCAACTCACTCATATACTATGTACTACACTGTGCGTTTCTAATATTCTAAGTTTTTCAGTGCAACTCACTCATATACTATGTAGTACACTGTGCGTTTCTTATATTCTAAGTTTTTCAGTGCAACTCACTCATATACTATGTACTACACTGTGCACATCGTGTAATGCGGGTTTTTCAGTAAATTCTAAGTTTTTCAGTGCAACTCACTCATATACTATGTACTACACTGTGCGTTTCTTATATTCTAAGTTTTTCAGTGCAACTCACTCATATACTATGTACTACACTGTGCGTTTCTTATATTCTAAGTTTTTCAGTGCAACTCACTCATATACTATGTACTACACTGTGCGTTTCTTATATTCTAAGTTTTTCAGTGCAACTCACTCATATACTATGTACTACACTGTGCGTTTCTTATATTCTAAGTTTTTCAGTACAACTCACTCATATACGATGTAGTACACTGTGCGTTTCTTATATTCTAAGTTTTTCAGTGCAACTCACTCATATACTATGTACTACACTGTGCTTTTCTTATATTCTAAGTTTTTCAGTGCAACTCACTCATATACTATGTACTACACTGTGCGTTTCTTATATTCTAAGTTTTTCAGTGCAACTCACTCATATACTATGTACTACACTGTGCGTTTCTTATATTCTAAGTTTTTCAGTGCAGCTCACTCATATACTATGTACTACACTGTGCGTTTCTTATATTCTAAGTTTTTCAGTGCAACTCACTCATATACTATGTACTACACTGTGCGTTTCTTATATTCTAATTTTTTCAGTGCAACTCACTCATATACTATGTACTACACTGTGCATTTCGTGTAATGCGGGTTTTTCAGTAAATTCTAAGTTTTTCAGTGCAACTCACTCATATACTATGTACTACACTGTGCGTTTCTTATATTCTAAGTTTTTCAGTGCAACTCACTCATATACTATGTACTACACTGTGCGTTTCTTATATTCTAAGTTTTTCAGTGCAACTCACTCATATACTATGTACTACACTGTGCGTTTCTTATATTCTAAGTTTTTCAGTGCAACTCACTCATATATTATGTACTACACTGTGCGTTTCTTATATTCTAAGTTTTTCAGTGCAACTCACTCATATACTATGTACTACACTGTGCGTTTCTTATATTCTAAGTTTTTCAGTGCAACTCACTCATATACTATGTACTACACTGTGCGTTTCTTATATTCTAAGTTTTTCAGTGCAACTCACTCATATACTATGTACTACACTGTGCGTTTCTTATATTCTATGTTTTTCAGTGCAACTCACTCATATACTATGTACTACACTGTGCGTTTCTTATATTCTAAGTTTTTCAGTGCAACTCACTCATACACTATGTACTACACTGTGCGTTTCTTAAATTCTAAGTTTTTCAGTGCAACTCACTCATACACTATGTACTACACTGTGCGTTTCTTAAATTCTAAGTTTTTCAGTTCAACTCACTCATACACTATGTACTACACTGTGCGTTTCTTAAATTCTAAGTTTTTCAGTGCAACTCTCTCATATACTATGTACTACACTGTGCGTTTCTAATATTCTAAGTTTTTCAGTGCAACTCACTCATATACTATGTAGTACACTGTGCGTTTCTTATATTCTAAGTTTTTCAGTGCAACTCACTCATATACTATGTACTACACTGTGCACATCGTGTAATGCGGGTTTTTCAGTAAATTCTAAGTTTTTCAGTGCAACTCACTCATATACTATGTACTACACTGTGCGTTTCTTATATTCTAAGTTTTTCAGTGCAACTCACTCATATACTATGTACTACACTGTGCGTTTCTTATATTCTAAGTTTTTCAGTGCAACTCACTCATATACTATGTACTACACTGTGCGTTTCTTATATTCTAAGTTTTTCAGTGCAACTCACTCATATACTATGTACTACACTGTGCGTTTCTTATATTCTAAGTTTTTCAGTACAACTCACTCATATACGATGTAGTACACTGTGCGTTTCTTATATTCTAAGTTTTTCAGTGCAACTCACTCATATACTATGTACTACACTGTGCTTTTCTTATATTCTAAGTTTTTCAGTGCAACTCACTCATATACTATGTACTACACTGTGCGTTTCTTATATTCTAAGTTTTTCAGTGCAACTCACTCATATACTATGTACTACACTGTGCGTTTCTTATATTCTAAGTTTTTCGTGCAACTCACTCATATACTATGTACTACACTGTGCGTTTCTTATATTCTAAGTTTTTCAGTGCAGCTCACTCATATACTATGTACTACACTGTGCGTTTCTTATATTCTAAGTTTTTCAGTGCAACTCACTCATATACTATGTACTACACTGTGCGTTTCTTATATTCTAAGTTTTTCAGTGCAACTCACTCATATACTATGTACTACACTGTGCATTTCGTGTAATGCGGGTTTTTCAGTAAATTCTAAGTTTTTCAGTGCAACTCACTCATATACTATGTACTACACTGTGCGTTTCTTATATTCTAAGTTTTTCAGTGCAACTCACTCATATAGTATGTACTACACTGTGCGTTTCTTATATTCTAAGTTTTCAGTGCAACTCACTCATATACTATGTACTACACTGTGCGTTTCTTATATTCTAAGTTTTTCAGTGCAACTCACTCATATACTATGTACTACACTGTGCGTTTCTTATATTCTAAGTTTTTCAGTGCAACTCACTCATATACTATGTACTACACTGTGCGTTTCTTATATTCTAAGTTTTTCAGTGCAACTCACTCATATACTATGTACTACACTGTGCGTTTCTTATATTCTAAGTTTTTCAGTGCAACTCACTCATATACTATGTACTAAACTGTGCATTTCGTGTAATGCGGGTTTTTCAGTAAATTCTAAGTTTTTCAGTGCAACTCACTCATATACTATGTACTACACTGTGCGTTTCTTATATTCTAAGTTTTTCAGTGCAACTCACTCATATACTATGTACTACACTGTGCGTTTCTTATATTCTAAGTTTTTCAGTGCAACTCACTCATATACTATGTACTACACTGTGCGTTTCTTATATTCTAAGTTTTTCAGTGCAACTCACTCATATACTATGTACTACACTGTGCGTTTCTTATATTCTAAGTTTTTCAGTGCAACTCACTCATATACTATGTACTACACTGTGCGTTTCTTAAATTCTAAGTTTTTCAGTGCAACTCACTCATACACTATGTACTACACTGTGCGTTTCTTAAATTCTAAGTTTTTCAGTTCAACTCACTCATATACTATGTACTACACTGTGCGTTTCTTAAATTCTAAGTTTTTCAGTGCAACTCACTCATATACTATGTACTACACTGTGCGTTTCTAATATTCTAAGTTTTTCAGTGCAACTCACTCATATACTATGTAGTACACTGTGCGTTTCTTATATTCTAAGTTTTTCAGTGCAACTCACTCATATACTATGTACTACACTGTGCACATCGTGTAATGCGGGTTTTTCAGTAAATTCTAAGTTTTTCAGTGCAACTCACTCATATACTATGTACTACACTGTGCGTTTCTTATATTCTAAGTTTTTCAGTGCAACTCACTCATATACTATGTACTACACTGTGCGTTTCTTATATTCTAAGTTTTTCAGTGCAACTCACTCATATACTATGTACTACACTGTGCGTTTCTTATATTCTAAGTTTTTCAGGGCAACTCACTCATATACTATGTACTACACTGTGCGTTTCTTATATTCTAAGTTTTTCAGTACAACTCACTCATATACGATGTAGTACACTGTGCGTTTCTTATATTCTAAGTTTTTCAGTGCAACTCACTCATATACTATGTACTACACTGTGCTTTTCTTATATTCTAAGTTTTTCAGTGCAACTCACTCATATACTATGTACTACACTGTGCGTTTCTTATATTCTAAGTTTTTCAGTGCAACTCACTCATATACTATGTACTACACTGTGCGTTTCTTATATTCTAAGTTTTTCAGTGCAGCTCACTCATATACTATGTACTACACTGTGCGTTTCTTATATTCTAAGTTTTTCAGTGCAACTCACTCATATACTATGTACTACACTGTGCGTTTCTTATATTCTAATTTTTTCAGTGCAACTCACTCATATACTATGTACTACACTGTGCATTTCGTGTAATGCAGGTTTTTCAGTAAATTCTAAGTTTTTCAGTGCAACTCACTCATATACTATGTACTACACTGTGCGTTTCTTATATTCTAAGTTTTTCAGTGCAACTCACTCATATACTATGTACTACACTGTGCGTTTCTTATATTCTAAGTTTTTCAGTGCAACTCACTCATATACTATGTACTACACTGTGCGTTTCTTATATTCTAAGTTTTTCAGTGCAACTCACTCATATATTATGTACTACACTGTGCGTTTCTTATATTCTAAGTTTTTCAGTGCAACTCACTCATATACTATGTACTACACTGTGCGTTTCTTATATTCTAAGTTTTTCAGTGCAACTCACTCATATACTATGTACTACACTGTGCGTTTCTTATATTCTAAGTTTTTCAGTGCAACTCACTCATATACTATGTACTACACTGTGCGTTTCTTATATTCTATGTTTTTCAGTGCAACTCACTCATATACTATGTACTACACTGTGCGTTTCTTATATTCTAAGTTTTTCAGTGCAACTCACTCATACACTATGTACTACACTGTGCGTTTCTTAAATTCTAAGTTTTTCAGTGCAACTCACTCATACACTATGTACTACACTGTGCGTTTCTTAAATTCTAAGTTTTTCAGTTCAACTCACTCATACACTATGTACTACACTGTGCGTTTCTTAAATTCTAAGTTTTTCAGTGCAACTCTCTCATATACTATGTACTACACTGTGCGTTTCTAATATTCTAAGTTTTTCAGTGCAACTCACTCATATACTATGTAGTACACTGTGCGTTTCTTATATTCTAAGTTTTTCAGTGCAACTCACTCATATACTATGTACTACACTGTGCACATCGTGTAATGCGGGTTTCTCAGTAAATTCTAAGTTTTTCAGTGCAACTCACTCATATACTATGTACTACACTGTGCGTTTCTTATATTCTAAGTTTTTCAGTGCAACTCACTCATATACTATGTACTACACTGTGCGTTTCTTATATTCTAAGTTTTTCAGTGCAACTCACTCATATACTATGTACTACACTGTGCGTTTCTTATATTCTAAGTTTTTCAGTGCAACTCACTCATATACTATGTACTACACTGTGCTTTTCTTATATTCTAAGTTTTTCAGTGCAACTCACTCATATACTATGTACTACACTGTGCGTTTCTTATATTCTAAGTTTTTCAGTGCAACTCACTCATATACTATGTACTACACTGTGCGTTTCTTATATTCTAAGTTTTTCGTGCAACTCACTCATATACTATGTACTACACTGTGCGTTTCTTATATTCTAAGTTTTTCAGTGCAGCTCACTCATATACTATGTACTACACTGTGCGTTTCTTATATTCTAAGTTTTTCAGTGCAACTCACTCATATACTATGTACTACACTGTGCGTTTCTTATATTCTAAGTTTTTCAGTGCAACTCACTCATATACTATGTACTACACTGTGCATTTCGTGTAATGCGGGTTTTTCAGTAAATTCTAAGTTTTTCAGTGCAACTCACTCATATACTATGTACTACACTGTGCGTTTCTTATATTCTAAGTTTTTCAGTGCAACTCACTCATATAGTATGTACTACACTGTGCGTTTCTTATATTCTAAGTTTTCAGTGCAACTCACTCATATACTATGTACTACACTGTGCGTTTCTTATATTCTAAGTTTTTCAGTGCAACTCACTCATATACTATGTACTACACTGTGCGTTTCTTATATTCTAAGTTTTTCAGTGCAACTCACTCATATACTATGTACTACACTGTGCGTTTCTTATATTCTAAGTTTTTCAGTGCAACTCACTCATATACTATGTACTACACTGTGCGTTTCTTATATTCTAAGTTTTTCAGTGCAACTCACTCATATACTATGTACTACACTGTGCGTTTCTTATATTCTAAGTTTTTCAGTGCAACTCACTCATATACTATGTACTACACTGTGCGTTTCTTATATTCTAAGTTTTTCAGTGCAACTCACTCATATACTATGTACTACACTGTGCGTTTCTTATATTCTAAGTTTTTCAGTGCAACTCACTCATATACTATGTACTACACTGTGCGTTTCTTATATTCTAAGTTTTTCAGTGCAACTCACTCATATACTATGTACGACACTGTGCGTTTCTTTTATTCTAAGTTTTTCGTGCAACTCACTCATATACTATGTACTACACTGTGCGTTTCTTATATTCTAAGTTTTTCAGTGCAACTCACTCATATACTATGTACTACACTGTGCATTTCGTGTAATGCGGGTTTTTCAGTAAATTCTAAGTTTTTCAGTGCAACTCACTCATATACTATGTACTACACTGTGCGTTTCTTATATTCTAAGTTTTTCAGTGCAACTCACTCATATACTATGTACTACACTGTGCGTTTCTTATATTCTAAGTTTTTCAGTGCAACTCACTCATATACTATGTACTACACTGTGCGTTTCTTATATTCTAAGTTTTTCAGTGCAACTCACTCATATACTATGTACTACACTGTGCGTTTCTTATATTCTAAGTTTTTCAGTGCAACTCACTCATATACTATGTACTACACTGTGCGTTTCTTATATTCTAAGTTTTTCAGTGCAACTCACTCATATACTATGTACTACACTGTGCGTTTCTTATATTCTAAGTTTTTCAGTGCAACTCACTCATATACTATGTACTACACTGTGCGTTTCTTATATTCTAAGTTTTTTAGTGCAACTCACTCATATACTATGTACTACACTGTGCGTTTCTTATATTCTAAGTTTTTCAGTGCAACTCACTCATATACTATGTACTACACTGTGCGTTTCTTATATTCTAAGTTTTTCAGTGCAACTCACTCATATACTATGTACTACCCTGTGCGTTTCTTATATTCTAAGTTTTTCAGTGCAACTCACTCATATACTATGTACTACACTGTGCGTTTCTTAAATTCTAAGTTTTTCAGTGCAACTCACTCATATACTATGTACTACACTGTGCGTTTCTTATATTCTAAGTTTTTAAGTGCAACTCACTCATATACTATGTACTACACTGTGCATTTCGTGTAATGCGGGTTTTTCAGTAAATTCTAAGTTTTTCAGTGCAACTCACTCATATACTATGTACTACACTGTGCGTTTCTTATATTCTAAGTTTTTCAGTGCAACTCACTCATATACTATGTACTACACTGTGCGTTTCTTATATTCTAAGTTTTTCAGTACAACTCACTCATATACTATGTACTACACTGTGCGTTTCTTATATTCTAAGTTTTTCAGTGCAACTCACTCATATACTATGTACTACACTGTGCGTTTCTTATATTCTAAGTTTTTCAGTGCAACTCACTCATATACTATGTACTACACTGTGCGTTTCTTATATTCTAAGTTTTTCAGTGCAACTCACTCATATACTATGTACTACACTGTGCATTACGTGTAATGCGGGTTTTTCAGTAAATTCTAAGTTTTTCAGTGCAACTCACTCATATACTATGTGCTACACTGTGCGTTTCTTATATTATAAGTTTCTCAGTGCAACTCACTCATATACTATGTACTACACTGTGCGTTTCTTATATTCTAAGTTTTTCAGTGCAACTCACTCATATACTATGTACTACACTGTGCGTTTCTTATATTCTAAGTTTTTCAGTACAACTCACTCATATACTATATGGTACACTGTGCGTTTCTTATATTCTAAGTTTTTCAGTGCAACTCACTCATATACTATGTACTACACTGTGCTTTTCTTATATTCTAAGTTTTTCAGTGCAACTCACTCATATACTATGTACTACACTGTGCGTTTCTTATATTCTAAGTTTTTCGTGCAACTCACTCATATACTATGTACTACACTGTGCGTTTCTTATATTCTAAGTTTTTCAGTGCAATTCACTCATATACTATGTACTACACTGTGCGTTTCTTATATTCTAAGTTTTTCGTGCAACTCACTCATATACTATGTACTACACTGTGCGTTTCTTATATTCTATGTTTTTCAGTGCAACTCACTCATATACTATGTACTACACTGTGCATTTCGTGTAATGCGGGTTTTTCAGTAAATTCTAAGTTTTTCAGTGCAACTCACTCATATACTATGTACTACACTGTGCGTTTCTTATATTCTAAGTTTTTCAGTGCAACTCACTCATATACTATGTACTACACTGTGCGTTTCTTATATTCTAAGTTTTTCAGTGCAACTCACTCATATACTATGTACTACACTGTGCGTTTCTTATATTCTAAGTTTTTCAGTGCAACTCACTCATATACTATGTACTACACTGTGCGTTTCTTATATTCTAAGTTTTTCAGTGCAACTCACTCATATACTATGTACTACACTGTGCGTTTCTTATATTCTAAGTTTTTCAGTGCAACTCACTCATATACTATGTACTACACTGTGCGTTTCTTATATTCTAAGTTTTTCAGTGCAACTCACTCATATACTATGTACTACACTGTGCGTTTCTTATATTCTAAGTATTTCAGTGCAACTCACTCATATACTATGTACTACACTGTGCGTTTCTTATATTCTAAGTTTTTCAGTGCAACTCACTCATATACTATGTACTACACTGTGCGTTTCTTATATTCTAAGTTTTTCAGTGCAACTCACTCATATACTATGTACTACACTGTGCGTTTCTTATATCTAAGTTTTTCAGTGCAACTCACTCATATACTATGTACTACACTGTGCGTTTCTTATATTCTAAGTTTTTCAGTGCAACTCACTCATATACTATGTACTACACTGTGTGTTTCTTATATTCTAAGTTTTTCAGTGCAACTCACTCATATACTATGTACTACACTGTGCGTTTCTTATATTCTAAGTTTTTCAGTGCAACTCACTCATATACTATGTACTACACTGTGCGTTTCTTATATTCTAAGTTTTTCAGTGCAACTCACTCATATACTATGTACTACACTGTGCATTTCGTGTAATGCGGGTTTTTCAGTAAATTCTAAGTTTTTCAGTGCAACTCACTCATATACTATGTACTACACTGTGCGTTTCTTATATTCTAAGTTTTTCAGTGCAACTCACTCATATACTATGTACTACACTGTGCGTTTCTTATATTCTAAGTTTTTCAGTGCAACTCACTCATATACTATGTACTACACTGTGCGTTTCTTATATTCTAAGTTTTTCAGTACAACTCACTCATATACTATGTAGTACACTGTGCGTTTCTTATATTCTAAGTTTTTCAGTGCAACTCACTCATATACTATGTACTACACTGTGCTTTTCTTATATTCTAAGTTTTTCAGTGCAACTCACTCATATACTATGTACTACACTGTGCGTTTCTTATATTCTAAGTTTTTCGTGCAACTCACTCATATACTATGTACTACACTGTGCGTTTCTTATATTCTAAGTTTTTCAGTGCAACTCACTCATATACTATGTACTACACTGTGCGTTTCTTATATTCTAAGTTTTTCGTGCAACTCACTCATATACTATGTACTACACTGTGCGTTTCTTATATTCTAAGTTTTTCAGTGCAACTCACTCATATACTATGTACTACACTGTGCGTTTCTTATATTCTAAGTTTTTCAGTGCAACTTACTCATATACTATGTACTACACTGTGCGTTTCTTATATTCTAAGTTTTTCAGTGCAACTCACTCATATACTATGTACTACACTGTGCATTTCGTGTAATGCGGGTTTTTCAGTAAATTCTAAGTTTTTCAGTGCAACTCACTCATATACTATGTACTACATTGTGCGTTTCTTATATTCTAAGTTTTTCAGTGCAACTCACTCATATACTATGTACTACACTGTGCGTTTCTTATATTCTAAGTTTTTCAGTGCAACTCACTCATATACTATGTACTACACTGTGCGTTTCTTATATTCTAAGTTTTTCAGTGCAACTCACTCATATACTATGTACTACACTGTGCGTTTCTTATATTCTAAGTTTCTCAGTGCAACTCACTCATATACTATGTACTACACTGTGCGTTTCTTATATTCTAAGTTTTTCAGTGCAACTCACTCATATACTATGTACTACACTGTGCGTTTCTTATATTCTAAGTTTTTCAGTACAACTCACTCATATACTATATGGTACACTGTGCGTTTCTTATATTCTAAGTTTTTCAGTGCAACTCACTCATATACTATGTACTACACTGTGCTTTTCTTATATTCTAAGTTTTTCAGTGCAACTCACTCATATACTATGTACTACACTGTGCGTTTCTTATATTCTAAGTTTTTCGTGCAACTCACTCATATACTATGTACTACACTGTGCGTTTCTTATATTCTAAGTTTTTCAGTGCAATTCACTCATATACTATGTACTACACTGTGCGTTTCTTATATTCTAAGTTTTTCGTGCAACTCACTCATATACTATGTACTACACTGTGCGTTTCTTATATTCTAAGTTTTTCAGTGCAACTCACTCATATACTATGTACTACACTGTGCATTTCGTGTAATGCGGGTTTTTCAGTAAATTCTAAGTTTTTCAGTGCAACTCACTCATATAGTATGTACTACACTGTGCGTTTCTTATATTCTAAGTTTTTCAGTGCAACTCACTCATATACTATGTACTACACTGTGCGTTTCTTATATTCTAAGTTTTTCAGTGCAACTCACTCATATACTATGTACTACACTGTGCGTTTCTTATATTCTAAGTTTTTCAGTGCAACTCACTCATATACTATGTACTACACTGTGCGTTTCTTATATTCTAAGTTTTTCAGTGCAACTCACTCATATACTATGTACTACAGTGTGCGTTTCTTATATTCTAAGTTTTTCAGTGCAACTCACTCATATACTATGTACTACACTGTGCGTTTCTTATATTCTAAGTTTTTCAGTGCAACTCACTCATATACTATGTACTACACTGTGCGTTTCTTATATTCTAAGTTTTTCAGTGCAACTCACTCATATACTATGTACTACACTGTGCGTTTCTTATATTCTAAGTATTTCAGTGCAACTCACTCATATACTATGTACTACACTGTGCGTTTCTTATATTCTAAGTTTTTCAGTGCAACTCACTCATATACTATGTACTACACTGTGCGTTTCTTATATTCTAAGTTTTTCAGTGCAACTCACTCATATACTATGTACTACACTGTGCGTTTCTTATATTCTAAGTTTTTCAGTGCAACTCACTCATATACTATGTACTACACTGTGCGTTTCTTATATTCTAAGTTTTTCAGTGCAACTCACTCATATACTATGTACTACACTGTGTGTTTCTTATATTCTAAGTTTTTCAGTGCAACTCACTCATATACTATGTACTACACTGTGCGTTTCTTATATTCTAAGTTTTTCAGTGCAACTCACTCATATACTATGTACTACACTGTGCGTTTCTTATATTCTAAGTTTTTCAGTGCAACTCACTCATATACTATGTACTACACTGTGCATTTCGTGTAATGCGGGTTTTTCTGTAAATTCTAAGTTTTTCAGTGCAACTCACTCATATACTATGTACTACACTGTGCGTTTCTTATATTCTAAGTTTTTCAGTGCAACTCACTCATATACTATGTACTACACTGTGCGTTTCTTATATTCTAAGTTTTTCAGTGCAACTCACTCATATACTATGTACTACACTGTGCGTTTCTTATATTCTAAGTTTTTCAGTACAACTCACTCATATACTATGTAGTACACTGTGCGTTTCTTATATTCTAAGTTTTTCAGTGCAACTCACTCATATACTATGTACTACACTGTGCTTTTCTTATATTCTAAGTTTTTCAGTGCAACTCACTCATATACTATGTACTACACTGTGCGTTTCTTATATTCTAAGTTTTTCGTGCAACTCACTCATATACTATGTACTACACTGTGCGTTTCTTATATTCTAAGTTTTTCAGTGCAACTCACTCATATACTATGTACTACACTGTGCGTTTCTTATATTCTAAGTTTCTCAGTGCAACTCACTCATATACTATGTACTACACTGTGCGTTTCTTATATTCTAAGTTTTTCAGTGCAACTCACTCATATACTATGTACTACACTGTGCGTTTCTTATATTCTAAGTTTTTCAGTACAACTCACTCATATACTATATGGTACACTGTGCGTTTCTTATATTCTAAGTTTTTCAGTGCAACTCACTCATATACTATGTACTACACTGTGCTTTTCTTATATTCTAAGTTTTTCAGTGCAACTCACTCATATACTATGTACTACACTGTGCGTTTCTTATATTCTAAGTTTTTCGTGCAACTCACTCATATACTATGTACTACACTGTGCGTTTCTTATATTCTAAGTTTTTCAGTGCAATTCACTCATATACTATGTACTACACTGTGCGTTTCTTATATTCTAAGTTTTTCGTGCAACTCACTCATATACTATGTACTACACTGTGCGTTTCTTATATTCTAAGTTTTTCAGTGCAACTCACTCATATACTATGTACTACACTGTGCATTTCGTGTAATGCGGGTTTTTCAGTAAATTCTAAGTTTTTCAGTGCAACTCACTCATATACTATGTACTACACTGTGCGTTTCTTATATTCTAAGTTTTTCAGTGCAACTCACTCATATACTATGTACTACACTGTGCGTTTCTTATATTCTAAGTTTTTCAGTGCAACTCACTCATATACTATGTACTACACTGTGCGTTTCTTATATTCTAAGTTTTTCAGTGCAACTCACTCATATACTATGTACTACACTGTGCGTTTCTTATATTCTAAGTTTTTCAGTGCAACTCACTCATATACTATGTACTACACTGTGCGTTTCTTATATTCTAAGTTTTTCAGTGCAACTCACTCATATACTATGTACTACACTGTGCGTTTCTTATATTCTAAGTTTTTCAGTGCAACTCACTCATATACTATGTACTACACTGTGCGTTTCTTATATTCTAAGTTTTTCAGTGCAACTCACTCATATACTATGTACTACACTGTGCGTTTCTTATATTCTAAGTATTTCAGTGCAACTCACTCATATACTATGTACTACACTGTGCGTTTCTTATATTCTAAGTTTTTCAGTGCAACTCACTCATATACTATGTACTACACTGTGCGTTTCTTATATTCTAAGTTTTTCAGTGCAACTCACTCATATACTATGTACTACACTGTGCGTTTCTTATATTCTAAGTTTTTCAGTGCAACTCACTCATATACTATGTACTACACTGTGCGTTTCTTATATTCTAAGTTTTTCAGTGCAACTCACTCATATACTATGTACTACACTGTGCGTTTCTTATATTCTAAGTTTTTCAGTGCAACTCACTCATATACTATGTACTACACTGTGCGTTTCTTATATTCTAAGTTTTTCAGTGCAACTCACTCATATACTATGTACTACACTGTGCGTTTCTTATATTCTAAGTTTTTCAGTGCAACTCACTCATATACTATGTACTACACTGTGCATTTCGTGTAATGCGGGTTTTTCAGTAAATTCTAAGTTTTTCAGTGCAACTCACTCATATACTATGTACTACACTGTGCGTTTCTTATATTCTAAGTTTTTCAGTGCAACTCACTCATATACTATGTACTACACTGTGCGTTTCTTATATTCTAAGTTTTTCAGTACAACTCACTCATATACTATGTACTACACTGTGCGTTTCTTAAATTCTAAGTTTTTCAGTGAAACTCACTCATATACTATGTACTACACTGTGCGTTTCTTATATTCTAAGTTTTTCAGTGCAACTCACTCATATACTATGTACTACACTGTGCGTTTCTTATATTCTAAGTTTTTCAGTGCAACTCACTCATATACTATGTACTACACTGTGCATTACGTGTAATGCGGGTTTTTCAGTAAATTCTAAGTTTTTCAGTGCAACTCACTCATATACTATGTGCTACACTGTGCGTTTCTTATATTATAAGTTTCTCAGTGCAACTCACTCATATACTATGTACTACACTGTGCGTTTCTTATATTCTAAGTTTTTCAGTGCAACTCACTCATATACTATGTACTACACTGTGCGTTTCTTATATTCTAAGTTTTTCAGTACAACTCACTCATATACTATATGGTACACTGTGCGTTTCTTATATTCTAAGTTTTTCAGTGCAACTCACTCATATACTATGTACTACACTGTGCTTTTCTTATATTCTAAGTTTTTCAGTGCAACTCACTCATATACTATGTACTACACTGTGCGTTTCTTATATTCTAAGTTTTTCGTGCAACTCACTCATATACTATGTACTACACTGTGCGTTTCTTATATTCTAAGTTTTTCAGTGCAATTCACTCATATACTATGTACTACACTGTGCGTTTCTTATATTCTAAGTTTTTCGTGCAACTCACTCATATACTATGTACTACACTGTGCGTTTCTTATATTCTATGTTTTTCAGTGCAACTCACTCATATACTATGTACTACACTGTGCATTTCGTGTAATGCGGGTTTTTCAGTAAATTCTAAGTTTTTCAGTGCAACTCACTCATATACTATGTACTACACTGTGCGTTTCTTATATTCTAAGTTTTTCAGTGCAACTCACTCATATACTATGTACTACACTGTGCGTTTCTTATATTCTAAGTTTTTCAGTGCAACTCACTCATATACTATGTACTACACTGTGCGTTTCTTATATTCTAAGTTTTTCAGTGCAACTCACTCATATACTATGTACTACACTGTGCGTTTCTTATATTCTAAGTTTTTCAGTGCAACTCACTCATATACTATGTACTACACTGTGCGTTTCTTATATTCTAAGTTTTTCAGTGCAACTCACTCATATACTATGTACTACACTGTGCGTTTCTTATATTCTAAGTTTTTCAGTGCAACTCACTCATATACTATGTACTACACTGTGCGTTTCTTATATTCTAAGTATTTCAGTGCAACTCACTCATATACTATGTACTACACTGTGCGTTTCTTATATTCTAAGTTTTTCAGTGCAACTCACTCATATACTATGTACTACACTGTGCGTTTCTTATATTCTAAGTTTTTCAGTGCAACTCACTCATATACTATGTACTACACTGTGCGTTTCTTATATTCTAAGTTTTTCAGTGCAACTCACTCATATACTATGTACTACACTGTGCGTTTCTTATATTCTAAGTTTTTCAGTGCAACTCACTCATATACTATGTACTACACTGTGTGTTTCTTATATTCTAAGTTTTTCAGTGCAACTCACTCATATACTATGTACTACACTGTGCGTTTCTTATATTCTAAGTTTTTCAGTGCAACTCACTCATATACTATGTACTACACTGTGCGTTTCTTATATTCTAAGTTTTTCAGTGCAACTCACTCATATACTATGTACTACACTGTGCATTTCGTGTAATGCGGGTTTTTCAGTAAATTCTAAGTTTTTCAGTGCAACTCACTCATATACTATGTACTACACTGTGCGTTTCTTATATTCTAAGTTTTTCAGTGCAACTCACTCATATACTATGTACTACACTGTGCGTTTCTTATATTCTAAGTTTTTCAGTGCAACTCACTCATATACTATGTACTACACTGTGCGTTTCTTATATTCTAAGTTTTTCAGTACAACTCACTCATATACTATGTAGTACACTGTGCGTTTCTTATATTCTAAGTTTTTCAGTGCAACTCACTCATATACTATGTACTACACTGTGCTTTTCTTATATTCTAAGTTTTTCAGTGCAACTCACTCATATACTATGTACTACACTGTGCGTTTCTTATATTCTAAGTTTTTCGTGCAACTCACTCATATACTATGTACTACACTGTGCGTTTCTTATATTCTAAGTTTTTCAGTGCAACTCACTCATATACTATGTACTACACTGTGCGTTTCTTATATTCTAAGTTTTTCGTGCAACTCACTCATATACTATGTACTACACTGTGCGTTTCTTATATTCTAAGTTTTTCAGTGCAACTCACTCATATACTATGTACTACACTGTGCGTTTCTTATATTCTAAGTTTTTCAGTGCAACTTACTCATATACTATGTACTACACTGTGCGTTTCTTATATTCTAAGTTTTTCAGTGCAACTCACTCATATACTATGTACTACACTGTGCATTTCGTGTAATGCGGGTTTTTCAATAAATTCTAAGTTTTTCAGTGCAACTCACTCATATACTATGTACTACATTGTGCGTTTCTTATATTCTAAGTTTTTCAGTGCAACCCACTCATATACTATGTACTACACTGTGCGTTTCTTATATTCTAAGTTTTTCAGTGCAACTCACTCATATACTATGTACTACACTGTGCGTTTCTTATATTCTAAGTTTTTCAGTGCAACTCACTCATATACTATGTACTACACTGTGCGTTTCTTATATTCTAAGTTTCTCAGTGCAACTCACTCATATACTATGTACTACACTGTGCGTTTCTTATATTCTAAGTTTTTCAGTGCAACTCACTCATATACTATGTACTACACTGTGCGTTTCTTATATTCTAAGTTTTTCAGTGCAACTCACTCATATACTATGTACTACACTGTGCGTTTCTTATATTCTAAGTTTTTCAGTGCAACTCACTCATATACTATGTACTACACTGTGCGTTTCTTATATTCTAAGTTTTTCAGTGCAACTCACTCATATACTATGTACTACACTGTGCGTTTCTTATATTCTAAGTTTTTCAGTGCAACTCACTCATATACTATGTACTACACTGTGCGTTTCTTATATTCTAAGTTTCTCAGTGCAACTCACTCATATACTATGTACTACACTGTGCGTTTCTTATATTCTAAGTTTTTCAGTGCAACTCACTCATATACTATGTACTACACTGTGCGTTTCTTATATTCTAAGTTTTTCAGTGCAACTCACTCATATACTATGTACTACACTGTGCGTTTCTTATATTCTAAGTTTTTCAGTGCAACTCACTCATATACTATGTACTACACTGTGCGTTTCTTATATTCTAAGTTTTTCAGTGCAACTCACTCATATACTATGTACTACACTGTGCATTTCGTGTAATGCGGGTTTTTCAGTAAATTCTAAGTTTTTCAGTGCAACTCACTCATATACTATGTACTACACTGTGCGTTTCTTATATTCTAAGTTTTTCAGTGCAACTCACTCATATACTATGTACTACACTGTGCGTTTCTTATATTCTAAGTTTTTCAGTACAACTCACTCATATACTATGTACTACACTGTGCGTTTCTTAAATTCTAAGTTTTTCAGTGAAACTCACTCATATACTATGTACTACACTGTGCGTTTCTTATATTCTAAGTTTTTCAGTGCAACTCACTCATATACTATGTACTACACTGTGCGTTTCTTATATTCTAAGTTTTTCAGTGCAACTCACTCATATACTATGTACTACACTGTGCATTACGTGTAATGCGGGTTTTTCAGTAAATTCTAAGTTTTTCAGTGCAACTCACTCATATACTATGTGCTACACTGTGCGTTTCTTATATTATAAGTTTCTCAGTGCAACTCACTCATATACTATGTACTACACTGTGCGTTTCTTATATTCTAAGTTTTTCAGTGCAACTCACTCATATACTATGTACTACACTGTGCGTTTCTTATATTCTAAGTTTTTCAGTACAACTCACTCATATACTATATGGTACACTGTGCGTTTCTTATATTCTAAGTTTTTCAGTGCAACTCACTCATATACTATGTACTACACTGTGCTTTTCTTATATTCTAAGTTTTTCAGTGCAACTCACTCATATACTATGTACTACACTGTGCGTTTCTTATATTCTAAGTTTTTCGTGCAACTCACTCATATACTATGTACTACACTGTGCGTTTCTTATATTCTAAGTTTTTCAGTGCAATTCACTCATATACTATGTACTACACTGTGCGTTTCTTATATTCTAAGTTTTTCGTGCAACTCACTCATATACTATGTACTACACTGTGCGTTTCTTATATTCTATGTTTTTCAGTGCAACTCACTCATATACTATGTACTACACTGTGCATTTCGTGTAATGCGGGTTTTTCAGTAAATTCTAAGTTTTTCAGTGCAACTCACTCATATACTATGTACTACACTGTGCGTTTCTTATATTCTAAGTTTTTCAGTGCAACTCACTCATATACTATGTACTACACTGTGCGTTTCTTATATTCTAAGTTTTTCAGTGCAACTCACTCATATACTATGTACTACACTGTGCGTTTCTTATATTCTAAGTTTTTCAGTGCAACTCACTCATATACTATGTACTACACTGTGCGTTTCTTATATTCTAAGTTTTTCAGTGCAACTCACTCATATACTATGTACTACACTGTGCGTTTCTTATATTCTAAGTTTTTCAGTGCAACTCACTCATATACTATGTACTACACTGTGCGTTTCTTATATTCTAAGTTTTTCAGTGCAACTCACTCATATACTATGTACTACACTGTGCGTTTCTTATATTCTAAGTATTTCAGTGCAACTCACTCATATACTATGTACTACACTGTGCGTTTCTTATATTCTAAGTTTTTCAGTGCAACTCACTCATATACTATGTACTACACTGTGCGTTTCTTATATTCTAAGTTTTTCAGTGCAACTCACTCATATACTATGTACTACACTGTGCGTTTCTTATATTCTAAGTTTTTCAGTGCAACTCACTCATATACTATGTACTACACTGTGCGTTTCTTATATTCTAAGTTTTTCAGTGCAACTCACTCATATACTATGTACTACACTGTGTGTTTCTTATATTCTAAGTTTTTCAGTGCAACTCACTCATATACTATGTACTACACTGTGCGTTTCTTATATTCTAAGTTTTTCAGTGCAACTCACTCATATACTATGTACTACACTGTGCGTTTCTTATATTCTAAGTTTTTCAGTGCAACTCACTCATATACTATGTACTACACTGTGCATTTCGTGTAATGCGGGTTTTTCAGTAAATTCTAAGTTTTTCAGTGCAACTCACTCATATACTATGTACTACACTGTGCGTTTCTTATATTCTAAGTTTTTCAGTGCAACTCACTCATATACTATGTACTACACTGTGCGTTTCTTATATTCTAAGTTTTTCAGTGCAACTCACTCATATACTATGTACTACACTGTGCGTTTCTTATATTCTAAGTTTTTCAGTACAACTCACTCATATACTATGTAGTACACTGTGCGTTTCTTATATTCTAAGTTTTTCAGTGCAACTCACTCATATACTATGTACTACACTGTGCTTTTCTTATATTCTAAGTTTTTCAGTGCAACTCACTCATATACTATGTACTACACTGTGCGTTTCTTATATTCTAAGTTTTTCGTGCAACTCACTCATATACTATGTACTACACTGTGCGTTTCTTATATTCTAAGTTTTTCAGTGCAACTCACTCATATACTATGTACTACACTGTGCGTTTCTTATATTCTAAGTTTTTCGTGCAACTCACTCATATACTATGTACTACACTGTGCGTTTCTTATATTCTAAGTTTTTCAGTGCAACTCACTCATATACTATGTACTACACTGTGCGTTTCTTATATTCTAAGTTTTTCAGTGCAACTTACTCATATACTATGTACTACACTGTGCGTTTCTTATATTCTAAGTTTTTCAGTGCAACTCACTCATATACTATGTACTACACTGTGCATTTCGTGTAATGCGGGTTTTTCAATAAATTCTAAGTTTTTCAGTGCAACTCACTCATATACTATGTACTACATTGTGCGTTTCTTATATTCTAAGTTTTTCAGTGCAACTCACTCATATACTATGTACTACACTGTGCGTTTCTTATATTCTAAGTTTTTCAGTGCAACTCACTCATATACTATGTACTACACTGTGCGTTTCTTATATTCTAAGTTTTTCAGTGCAACTCACTCATATACTATGTACTACACTGTGCGTTTCTTATATTCTAAGTTTCTCAGTGCAACTCACTCATATACTATGTACTACACTGTGCGTTTCTTATATTCTAAGTTTTTCAGTGCAACTCACTCATATACTATGTACTACACTGTGCGTTTCTTATATTCTAAGTTTTTCAGTACAACTCACTCATATACTATATGGTACACTGTGCGTTTCTTATATTCTAAGTTTTTCAGTGCAACTCACTCATATACTATGTACTACACTGTGCTTTTCTTATATTCTAAGTTTTTCAGTGCAACTCACTCATATACTATGTACTACACTGTGCGTTTCTTATATTCTAAGTTTTTCGTGCAACTCACTCATATACTATGTACTACACTGTGCGTTTCTTATATTCTAAGTTTTTCAGTGCAATTCACTCATATACTATGTACTACACTGTGCGTTTCTTATATTCTAAGTTTTTCGTGCAACTCACTCATATACTATGTACTACACTGTGCGTTTCTTATATTCTAAGTTTTTCAGTGCAACTCACTCATATACTATGTACTACACTGTGCATTTCGTGTAATGCGGGTTTTTCAGTAAATTCTAAGTTTTTCAGTGCAACTCACTCATATAGTATGTACTACACTGTGCGTTTCTTATATTCTAAGTTTTTCAGTGCAACTCACTCATATACTATGTACTACACTGTGCGTTTCTTATATTCTAAGTTTTTCAGTGCAACTCACTCATATACTATGTACTACACTGTGCGTTTCTTATATTCTAAGTTTTTCAGTGCAACTCACTCATATACTATGTACTACACTGTGCGTTTCTTATATTCTAAGTTTTTCAGTGCAACTCACTCATATACTATGTACTACAGTGTGCGTTTCTTATATTCTAAGTTTTTCAGTGCAACTCACTCATATACTATGTACTACACTGTGCGTTTCTTATATTCTAAGTTTTTCAGTGCAACTCACTCATATACTATGTACTACACTGTGCGTTTCTTATATTCTAAGTTTTTCAGTGCAACTCACTCATATACTATGTACTACACTGTGCGTTTCTTATATTCTAAGTATTTCAGTGCAACTCACTCATATACTATGTACTACACTGTGCGTTTCTTATATTCTAAGTTTTTCAGTGCAACTCACTCATATACTATGTACTACACTGTGCGTTTCTTATATTCTAAGTTTTTCAGTGCAACTCACTCATATACTATGTACTACACTGTGCGTTTCTTATATTCTAAGTTTTTCAGTGCAACTCACTCATATACTATGTACTACACTGTGCGTTTCTTATATTCTAAGTTTTTCAGTGCAACTCACTCATATACTATGTACTACACTGTGTGTTTCTTATATTCTAAGTTTTTCAGTGCAACTCACTCATATACTATGTACTACACTGTGCGTTTCTTATATTCTAAGTTTTTCAGTGCAACTCACTCATATACTATGTACTACACTGTGCGTTTCTTATATTCTAAGTTTTTCAGTGCAACTCACTCATATACTATGTACTACACTGTGCATTTCGTGTAATGCGGGTTTTTCAGTAAATTCTAAGTTTTTCAGTGCAACTCACTCATATACTATGTACTACACTGTGCGTTTCTTATATTCTAAGTTTTTCAGTGCAACTCACTCATATACTATGTACTACACTGTGCGTTTCTTATATTCTAAGTTTTTCAGTGCAACTCACTCATATACTATGTACTACACTGTGCGTTTCTTATATTCTAAGTTTTTCAGTACAACTCACTCATATACTATGTAGTACACTGTGCGTTTCTTATATTCTAAGTTTTTCAGTGCAACTCACTCATATACTATGTACTACACTGTGCTTTTCTTATATTCTAAGTTTTTCAGTGCAACTCACTCATATACTATGTACTACACTGTGCGTTTCTTATATTCTAAGTTTTTCGTGCAACTCACTCATATACTATGTACTACACTGTGCGTTTCTTATATTCTAAGTTTTTCAGTGCAACTCACTCATATACTATGTACTACACTGTGCGTTTCTTATATTCTAAGTTTCTCAGTGCAACTCACTCATATACTATGTACTACACTGTGCGTTTCTTATATTCTAAGTTTTTCAGTGCAACTCACTCATATACTATGTACTACACTGTGCGTTTCTTATATTCTAAGTTTTTCAGTACAACTCACTCATATACTATATGGTACACTGTGCGTTTCTTATATTCTAAGTTTTTCAGTGCAACTCACTCATATACTATGTACTACACTGTGCTTTTCTTATATTCTAAGTTTTTCAGTGCAACTCACTCATATACTATGTACTACACTGTGCGTTTCTTATATTCTAAGTTTTTCGTGCAACTCACTCATATACTATGTACTACACTGTGCGTTTCTTATATTCTAAGTTTTTCAGTGCAATTCACTCATATACTATGTACTACACTGTGCGTTTCTTATATTCTAAGTTTTTCGTGCAACTCACTCATATACTATGTACTACACTGTGCGTTTCTTATATTCTAAGTTTTTCAGTGCAACTCACTCATATACTATGTACTACACTGTGCATTTCGTGTAATGCGGGTTTTTCAGTAAATTCTAAGTTTTTCAGTGCAACTCACTCATATACTATGTACTACACTGTGCGTTTCTTATATTCTAAGTTTTTCAGTGCAACTCACTCATATACTATGTACTACACTGTGCGTTTCTTATATTCTAAGTTTTTCAGTGCAACTCACTCATATACTATGTACTACACTGTGCGTTTCTTATATTCTAAGTTTTTCAGTGCAACTCACTCATATACTATGTACTACACTGTGCGTTTCTTATATTCTAAGTTTTTCAGTGCAACTCACTCATATACTATGTACTACACTGTGCGTTTCTTATATTCTAAGTTTTTCAGTGCAACTCACTCATATACTATGTACTACACTGTGCGTTTCTTATATTCTAAGTTTTTCAGTGCAACTCACTCATATACTATGTACTACACTGTGCGTTTCTTATATTCTAAGTTTTTCAGTGCAACTCACTCATATACTATGTACTACACTGTGCGTTTCTTATATTCTAAGTATTTCAGTGCAACTCACTCATATACTATGTACTACACTGTGCGTTTCTTATATTCTAAGTTTTTCAGTGCAACTCACTCATATACTATGTACTACACTGTGCGTTTCTTGTATTCTAAGTTTTTCAGTGCAACTCACTCATATACTATGTACTACACTGTGCGTTTCTTATATTCTAAGTTTTTCAGTGCAACTCACTCATATACTATGTACTACACTGTGCGTTTCTTATATTCTAAGTTTTTCAGTGCAACTCACTCATATACTATGTACTACACTGTGCGTTTCTTATATTCTAAGTTTTTCAGTGCAACTCACTCATATACTATGTACTACACTGTGCGTTTCTTATATTCTAAGTTTTTCAGTGCAACTCACTCATATACTATGTACTACACTGTGCGTTTCTTATATTCTAAGTTTTTCAGTGCAACTCACTCATATACTATGTACTACACTGTGCATTTCGTGTAATGCGGGTTTTTCAGTAAATTCTAAGTTTTTCAGTGCAACTCACTCATATACTATGTACTACACTGTGCGTTTCTTATATTCTAAGTTTTTCAGTGCAACTCACTCATATACTATGTACTACACTGTGCGTTTCTTATATTCTAAGTTTTTCAGTGCAACTCACTCATATACTATGTACTACACTGTGCGTTTCTTATATTCTAAGTTTTTCAGTGCAACTCACTCATATACTATGTACTACACTGTGCGTTTCTTATATTCTAAGTTTTTCAGTGCAACTCACTCATATACTATGTACTACAGTGTGCGTTTCTTATATTCTAAGTTTTTCAGTGCAACTCACTCATATACTATGTACTACACTGTGCGTTTCTTATATTCTAAGTTTTTCAGTGCAACTCACTCATATACTATGTACTACACTGTGCGTTTCTTATATTCTAAGTTTTTCAGTGCAACTCACTCATATACTATATACTACACTGTGCGTTTCTTATATTCTAAGTATTTCAGTGCAACTCACTCATATACTATGTACTACACTGTGCGTTTCTTATATTCTAAGTTTTTCAGTGCAACTCACTCATATACTATGTACTACACTGTGCGTTTCTTATATTCTAAGTTTTTCAGTGCAACTCACTCATATACTATGTACTACACTGTGCGTTTCTTATATTCTAAGTTTTTCAGTGCAACTCACTCATATACTATGTACTACACTGTGCGTTTCTTATATTCTAAGTTTTTCAGTGCAACTCACTCATATACTATGTACTACACTGTGTGTTTCTTATATTCTAAGTTTTTCAGTGCAACTCACTCATATACTATGTACTACACTGTGCGTTTCTTATATTCTAAGTTTTTCAGTGCAACTCACTCATATACTATGTACTACACTGTGCGTTTCTTATATTCTAAGTTTTTCAGTGCAACTCACTCATATACTATGTACTACACTGTGCATTTCGTGTAATGCGGGTTTTTCAGTAAATTCTAAGTTTTTCAGTGCAACTCACTCATATACTATGTACTACACTGTGCGTTTCTTATATTCTAAGTTTTTCAGTGCAACTCACTCATATACTATGTACTACACTGTGCGTTTCTTATATTCTAAGTTTTTCAGTGCAACTCACTCATATACTATGTACTACACTGTGCGTTTCTTATATTCTAAGTTTTTCAGTACAACTCACTCATATACTATGTAGTACACTGTGCGTTTCTTATATTCTAAGTTTTTCAGTGCAACTCACTCATATACTATGTACTACACTGTGCTTTTCTTATATTCTAAGTTTTTCAGTGCAACTCACTCATATACTATGTACTACACTGTGCGTTTCTTATATTCTAAGTTTTTCGTGCAACTCACTCATATACTATGTACTACACTGTGCGTTTCTTATATTCTAAGTTTTTCAGTGCAACTCACTCATATACTATGTACTACACTGTGCGTTTCTTATATTCTAAGTTTTTCAGTGCAACTCACTCATATACTATGTACTACACTGTGCGTTTCTTATATTCTAAGTTTTTCAGTGCAACTCACTCATATACTATGTACTACACTGTGCGTTTCTTATATTCTAAGTTTTTCAGTACAACTCACTCATATACTATATGGTACACTGTGCGTTTCTTATATTCTAAGTTTTTCAGTGCAACTCACTCATATACTATGTACTACACTGTGCTTTTCTTATATTCTAAGTTTTTCAGTGCAACTCACTCATATACTATGTACTACACTGTGCGTTTCTTATATTCTAAGTTTTTCGTGCAACTCACTCATATACTATGTACTACACTGTGCGTTTCTTATATTCTAAGTTTTTCAGTGCAATTCACTCATATACTATGTACTACACTGTGCGTTTCTTATATTCTAAGTTTTTCGTGCAACTCACTCATATACTATGTACTACACTGTGCGTTTCTTATATTCTAAGTTTTTCAGTGCAACTCACTCATATACTATGTACTACACTGTGCATTTCGTGTAATGCGGGTTTTTCAGTAAATTCTAAGTTTTTCAGTGCAACTCACTCATATACTATGTACTACACTGTGCGTTTCTTATATTCTAAGTTTTTCAGTGCAACTCACTCATATACTATGTACTACACTGTGCGTTTCTTATATTCTAAGTTTTTCAGTGCAACTCACTCATATACTATGTACTACACTGTGCGTTTCTTATATTCTAAGTTTTTCAGTGCAACTCACTCATATACTATGTACTACACTGTGCGTTTCTTATATTCTAAGTTTTTCAGTGCAACTCACTCATATACTATGTACTACACTGTGCGTTTCTTATATTCTAAGTTTTTCAGTGCAACTCACTCATATACTATGTACTACACTGTGCGTTTCTTATATTCTAAGTTTTTCAGTGCAACTCACTCATATACTATGTACTACACTGTGCGTTTCTTATATTCTAAGTTTTTCAGTGCAACTCACTCATATACTATGTACTACACTGTGCGTTTCTTATATTCTAAGTATTTCAGTGCAACTCACTCATATACTATGTACTACACTGTGCGTTTCTTATATTCTAAGTTTTTCAGTGCAACTCACTCATATACTATGTACTACACTGTGCGTTTCTTATATTCTAAGTTTTTCAGTGCAACTCACTCATATACTATGTACTACACTGTGCGTTTCTTATATTCTAAGTTTTTCAGTGCAACTCACTCATATACTATGTACTACACTGTGCGTTTCTTATATTCTAAGTTTTTCAGTGCAACTCACTCATATACTATGTACTACACTGTGTGTTTCTTATATTCTAAGTTTTTCAGTGCAACTCACTCATATACTATGTACTACACTGTGCGTTTCTTATATTCTAAGTTTTTCAGTGCAACTCACTCATATACTATGTACTACACTGTGCGTTTCTTATATTCTAAGTTTTTCAGTGCAACTCACTCATATACTATGTACTACACTGTGCATTTCGTGTAATGCGGGTTTTTCAGTAAATTCTAAGTTTTTCAGTGCAACTCACTCATATACTATGTACTACACTGTGCGTTTCTTATATTCTAAGTTTTTCAGTGCAACTCACTCATATACTATGTACTACACTGTGCGTTTCTTATATTCTAAGTTTTTCAGTGCAACTCACTCATATACTATGTACTACACTGTGCGTTTCTTATATTCTAAGTTTTTCAGTACAACTCACTCATATACTATGTAGTACACTGTGCGTTTCTTATATTCTAAGTTTTTCAGTGCAACTCACTCATATACTATGTACTACACTGTGCTTTTCTTATATTCTAAGTTTTTCAGTGCAACTCACTCATATACTATGTACTACACTGTGCGTTTCTTATATTCTAAGTTTTTCGTGCAACTCACTCATATACTATGTACTACACTGTGCGTTTCTTATATTCTAAGTTTTTCAGTGCAACTCACTCATATACTATGTACTACACTGTGTGTTTCTTATATTCTAAATTTTTCGTGCAACTCACTCATATACTATGTACTACACTGTGCGTTTCTTATATTCTAAGTTTTTCAGTGCAACTCACTCATATACTATGTACTACACTGTGCGTTTCTTATATTCTAAGTTTTTCAGTGCAACTTACTCATATACTATGTACTACACTGTGCGTTTCTTATATTCTAAGTTTTTCAGTGCAACTCACTCATATACTATGTACTACACTGTGCATTTCGTGTAATGCGGGTTTTTCAGTAAATTCTAAGTTTTTCAGTGCAACTCACTCATATACTATGTACTACATTGTGCGTTTCTTATATTCTAAGTTTTTCAGTGCAACTCACTCATATACTATGTACTACACTGTGCGTTTCTTATATTCTAAGTTTTTCAGTGCAACTCACTCATATACTATGTACTACACTGTGCGTTTCTTATATTCTAAGTTTTTCAGTGCAACTCACTCATATACTATGTACTACACTGTGCGTTTCTTATATTCTAAGTTTTTCAGTGCAACTCACTCATATACTATGTACTACACTGTGCGTTTCTTATATTCTAAGTTTTTCAGTGCAACTCACTCATATACTATGTACTACACTGTGCGTTTCTTATATTCTAAGTTTTTCAGTGCAACTCACTCATATACTATGTACTACACTGTGCGTTTCTTAAATTCTAAGTTTTTCAGTGCAACTCACTCATATACTATGTACTACACTGTGCGTTTCTTATATTCTAAGTTTTTCAGTACAACTCACTCATATACTATGTAGTACACTGTGCATTTCTTATATTCTAAGTTTTTCAGTGCAACTCACTCATATACTATGTACTACACTGTGCTTTTCTTATATTCTAAGTTTTTCAGTGCAACTCACTCATATACTATGTACTACACTGTGCGTTTCTTATATTCTAAGTTTTTCGTGCAACTCACTCATATACTATGTACTACACTGTGCGTTTCTTATATTCTAAGTTTTTCAGTACAACTCACTCATATACTATGTAGTACACTGTGCGTTTCTTATATTCTAAGTTTTTCAGTGCAACTCACTCATATACTATGTACTACACTGTGCTTTTCTTATATTCTAAGTTTTTCAGTACAACTCACTCATATACTATGTAGTACACTGTGCGTTTCTTATATTCTAAGTTTTTCAGTGCAACTCACTCATATATTATGTACTACACTGTGCTTTTCTTATATTCTAAGTTTTTCAGTGCAACTCACTCATATACTATGTACTACACTGTGCGTTTCTTATATTCTAAGTTTTTCGTGCAACTCACTCATATACTATGTACTACACTGTGCGTTTCTTATATTCTAAGTTTTTCAATGCAACTCACTCATATACTATGTACTACACTGTGCGTTTCTTATATTCTAAGTTTTTCGTGCAACTCACTCATATACTATGTACTACACTGTGCGTTTCTTATATTCTAAGTTTTTCAGTGCAACTCACTCATATACTATGTACTACACTGTGCGTTTCTTATATTCTAAGTTTTTCAGTGCAACTCACTCATATACTATGTACTACACTGTGCGTTTCTTATATTCTAAGTTTTTCAGTGCAACTCACTCATATACTATGTACTACACTGTGCATTTCGTGTAATGCGGGTTTTTCAGTAAATGCTAAGTTTTTCAGTGCAACTCACTCATATACTATGTACTACACTGTGCGTTTCTTATATTCTAAGTTTTTCAGTGCAACTCACTCATATACTATGTACTACACTGTGCTTTTCTTATATTCTAAGTTTTTCAGTGCAACTCACTCATATACTATGTACTACACTGTGCGTTTCTTATATTCTAAGTTTTTCGTGCAACTCACTCATATACTATGTACTACACTGTGCGTTTCTTATATTCTAAGTTTTTCAGTGCAACGCACTCATATACTATGTACTACACTGTGCGTTTCTTATATTCTAAGTTTTTTCAGTACAACTTACTCATATACTATGTAGTACACTGTGCGTTTCTTATATTCTAAGTTTTTCAGTGCAACTCACTCATATACTATGTACTACAGTGTGCTTTTCTTATATTCTAAGTTTTTCAATGCAACTCACTCATATACTATGTACTACACTGTGTGTTTCTTATATTCTAAGTTTTTCGTGCAACTCACTCATATACTATGTACTACACTGTGCGTTTCTTATATTCTAAGTTTTTCAATGCAACTCACTCATATACTATGTACTACACTGTGCGTTTCTTATATTCTAAGTTTTTCGTGCAACTCACTCATATACTATGTACTACACTGTGCGTTTCTTATATTCTAAGTTTTTCAGTGCAACTCACTCATATACTATGTACTACACTGTGCGTTTCTTATATTCTAAGTTTTTCAGTGCAACTCACTCATATACTATGTACTACACTGTGCGTTTCTTATATTCTAAGTTTTTCAGTGCAACTCACTCATATACTATGTACTACACTGTGCATTTCGTGTAATGCGGGTTTTTCAGTAAATGCTAAGTTTTTCAGTGCAACTCACTCATATACTATGTACTACACTGTGCGTTTCTTATATTCTAAGTTTTTCAGTGCAACTCACTCATATATTATGTACTACACTGTGCGTTTCTTATATTCTAAGTTTTTCAGTGCAACTCACTCATATACTATGTACTACACTGTGTGTTTCTTATATTCTAAGTTTTTCGTGCAACTCACTCATATACTATGTACTACACTGTGCGTTTCTTATATTCTAAGTTTTTCAGTGCAACTCACTCATATACTATGTACTACACTGTGCGTTTCTTATATTCTAAGTTTTTCGTGCAACTCACTCATATACTATGTACTACACTGTGCGTTTCTTATATTCTAAGTTTTTCAGTGCAACTCACTCATATACTATGTACTACACTGTGCGTTTCTTATATTCTAAGTTTTTCAGAGCAACTCACTCATATACTATGTACTACACTGTGCGTTTCTTATATTCTAAGTTTTTCAGTGCAACTCACTCATATACTATGTACTACACTGTGCATTTCGTGTAATGCGGGTTTTTCAGTAAATGCTAAGTTTTTCAGTGCAACTCACTCATATACTATGTACTACACTGTGCGTTTCTTATATTCTAAGTTTTTCAGTGCAACTCACTCATATATTATGTACTACACTGTGCGTTTCTTATATTCTAAGTTTTTCAGTGCAACTCACTCATATACTATGTACTACACTGTGCGTTTCTTATATTCTAAGTTTTTCGTGCAACTCACTCATATACTATGTACTACACTGTGCGTTTCTTATATTCTAAGTTTTTCAGTGCAACTCACTCATATACTATGTACTACACTGTGCGTTTCTTATATTCTAAGTTTTTCAGTACAACTTACTCATATACTATGTAGTACACTGTGCGTTTCTTATATTCTAAGTTTTTCAGTGCAACTCACTCATATACTATGTACTACACTGTGCTTTTCTTATATTCTAAGTTTTTCAATGCAAATCACTCATATACTATGTACTACACTGTGTGTTTCTTATATTCTAAGTTTTTCGTGCAACTCACTCATATACTATGTACTACACTGTGCGTTTCTTATATTCTAAGTTTTTCAATGCAACTCACTCATATACTATGTACTACACTGTGCGTTTCTTATATTCTAAGTTTTTCGTGCAACTCACTCATATACTATGTACTACACTGTGCGTTTCTTATATTCTAAGTTTTTCAGTGCAACTCACTCATATACTATGTACTACACTGTGCGTTTCTTATATTCTAAGTTTTTCAGTGCAACTCACTCATATACTATGTACTACACTGTGCGTTTCTTATATTCTAAGTTTTTCAGTGCAACTCACTCATATACTATGTACTACACTGTGCATTTCGTGTAATGCGGGTTTTTCAGTAAATGCTAAGTTTTTCAGTGCAACTCACTCATATACTATGTACTACACTGTGCGTTTCTTATATTCTAAGTTTTTCAGTGCAACTCACTCATATATTATGTACTACACTGTGCGTTTCTTATATTCTAAGTTTTTCAGTGCAACTCACTCATATACTATGTACTACACTGTGCGTTTCTTATATTCTAAGTTTTTCAGTGCAACTCACTCATATACTATGTACTACACTGTTCGTTTCTTATATTCTAAGTTTTTCAGTGCAACTCACTCATATACTATGTACTACACTGTGCGTTTCTTATATTCTAAGTTTTTCAGTGCAACTCACTCATATACTATGTACTACACTGTGCGTTTCTTATATTCTAAGTTTTTCAGTGCAACTCACTCATATACTATGTACTACACTGTGCGTTTCTTAAATTCTAAGTTTTTCAGTGCAACTCACTCATACACTATGTACTACACTGTGCGTTTCTTAAATTCTAAGTTTTTCAGTTCAACTCACTCATATACTATGTACTACACTGTGCGTTTCTTAAATTCTAAGTTTTTCAGTGCAACTCACTCATATACTATGTACTACACTGTGCGTTTCTAATATTCTAAGTTTTTCAGTGCAACTCACTCATATACTATGTACTACACTGTGCGTTTCTTATATTCTAAGTTTTTCAGTGCAACTCACTCATATACTATGTACTACACTGTGCATTTCGTGTAATGCGGGTTTTTCAGTAAATTCTAAGTTTTTCAGTGCAACTCACTCATATACTATGTACTACACTGTGCGTTTCTTATATTCTAAGTTTTTCAGTGCAACTCACTCATATACTATGTACTACACTGTGCGTTTCTTATATTCTAAGTTTTTCAGTGCAACTCACTCATATACTATGTACTACACTGTGCGTTTCTTATATTCTAAGTTTTTCAGTGCAACTCACTCATATACTATGTACTACACTGTGCGTTTCTTATATTCTAAGTTTTTCAGTACAACTCACTCATATACGATGTAGTACACTGTGCGTTTCTTATATTCTAAGTTTTTCAGTGCAACTCACTCATATACTATGTACTACACTGTGCTTTTCTTATATTCTAAGTTTTTCAGTGCAACTCACTCATATACTATGTACTACACTGTGCGTTTCTTATATTCTAAGTTTTTCAGTGCAACTCACTCATATACTATGTACTACACTGTGCGTTTCTTATATTCTAAGTTTTTCGTGCAACTCACTCATATACTATGTACTACACTGTGCGTTTCTTATATTCTAAGTTTTTCAGTGCAGCTCACTCATATACTATGTACTACACTGTGCGTTTCTTATATTCTAAGTTTTTCAGTGCAACTCACTCATATACTATGTACTACACTGTGCGTTTCTTATATTCTAAGTTTTTCAGTGCAACTCACTCATATACTATGTACTAAACTGTGCATTTCGTGTAATGCGGGTTTTTCAGTAAATTCTAAGTTTTTCAGTGCAACTCACTCATATACTATGTACTACACTGTGCGTTTCTTATATTCTAAGTTTTTCAGTGCAACTCACTCATATACTATGTACTACACTGTGCGTTTCTTATATTCTAAGTTTTTCAGTGCAACTCACTCATATACTATGTACTACACTGTGCGTTTCTTATATTCTAAGTTTTCAGTGCAACTCACTCATATACTATGTGCTACACTGTGCGTTTCTTATATTCTAAGTTTTTCAGTGCAACTCACTCATATACTATGTACTACACTGTGCGTTTCTTATATTCTAAGTTTTTCAGTGCAACTAACTCATATACTATGTACTACACTGTGCGTTTCTTATATTCTAAGTTTTTCAGTGCAACTCACTCATATACTATGTACTACACTGTGCGTTTCTTATATTCTAAGTTTTTCAGTGCAACTCACTCATATACTATGTACTACACTGTGCGTTTCTTATATTCTAAGTTTTTCAGTGCAACTCACTCATATACTATGTACTACACTGTGCGTTTCTTATATTCTAAGTTTTTCAGTGCAACTCACTCATATACTATGTACTACACTGTGCGTTTCTTATATTCTAAGTTTTTCGTGCAACTCACTCATATACTATGTACTACACTGTGTGTTTCTTATATTCTAAGTTTTTCAGTGCAACTAACTCATATACTATGTACTACACTGTGCGTTTCTTATATTCTAAGTTTTTCAGTGCAACTCACTCATATACTATGTACTACACTGTGCGTTTCTTATATTCTAAGTTTTTCAGTGCAACTCACTCATATACTATGTACTACACTGTGCGTTTCTTATATTCTAAGTTTTTCGTGCAACTCACTCATATACTATGTACTACACTGTGCGTTTCTTATATTCTAAATTTTTCAGTGCAACTCACTCATATACTATGTACTACACTGTGCGTTTCTTATATTCTAAGTTTTTCGTGCAACTCACTCATATACTATGTACTACACTGTGCGTTTCTTATATTCTAAGTTTTTCAGTGCAACTCACTCATATACTATGTACTACACTGTGCGTTTCTTATATTCTAAGTTTTTCAGTGCAACTTACTCATATACTATGTACTACACTGTGCGTTTCTTATATTCTAAGTTTTTCAGTGCAACTCACTCATATACTATGTACTACACTGTGCATTTCGTGTAATGCGGGTTTTTCAGTAAATTCTAAGTTTTTCAGTGCAATTCACTCATATACTATGTACTACACTGTGCGTTTCTTATATTCTAAGTTTTTCAGTGCAACTCACTCATATACTATGTACTACACTGTGCGTTTCTTATATTCTAAGTTTTTCAGTGCAACTCACTCATATACTATGTACTACACTGTGCGTTTCTTATATTCTAAGTTTTTCGTGCAACTCACTCATATACTATGTACTACACTGTGCGTTTCTTATATTCTAAGTTTTTCAGTGCAACTCACTCATATACTATGTACTACACTGTGCGTTTCTTATATTCTAAGTTTTTCAGTACAACTCACTCATATACTATGTAGTACACTGTGCGTTTCTTATATTCTAAGTTTTTCAGTGCAACTCACTCATATACTATGTACTACACTGTGCTTTTCTTATATTCTAAGTTTTTCGTGTAACTCACTCATATACTATGTACTACACTGTGCGTTTCTTATATTCTAAGTTTTTCAATGCAACTCACTCATATACTATGTACTACACTGTGCGTTTCTTATATTCTAAGTTTTTCGTGCAACTCACTCATATACTATGTACTACACTGTGCGTTTCTTATATTCTAAGTTTTTCAGTGCAACTCACTCATATACTATGTACTACACTGTGCGTTTCTTATATTCTAAGTTTTTCAGTGCAACTCACTCATATACTATGTACTACACTGTGCGTTTCTTATATTCTAAGTTTTTCAGTGCAACTCACTCATATACTATGTACTACACTGTGCATTTCGTGTAATGCGGGTTTTTCAGTAAATGCTAAGTTTTTCAGTGCAACTCACTCATATACTATGTACTACACTGTGCGTTTCTTATATTCTAAGTTTTTCAGTGCAACTCACTCATATACTATGTACTACACTGTGCTTTTCTTATATTCTAAGTTTTTCATTGCAACTCACTCATATACTATGTACTACACTGTGCGTTTCTTATATTCTAAGTTTTTCGTGCAACTCACTCATATACTATGTACTACACTGTGCGTTTCTTATATTCTAAGTTTTTCAGTGCAACTCACTCATATACTATGTACTACACTGTGCGTTTCTTATATTCTAAGTTTTTCAGTACAACTCACTCATATACTATGTAGTACACTGTGCGTTTCTTATATTCTAAGTTTTTCAGTGCAACTCACTCATATACTATGTACTACACTGTGTTTTTCTTATATTCTAAGTTTTTCAGTGCAACTCACTCATATACTATGTACTACACTGTGCGTTTCTTATATTCTAAGTTTTTCGTGCAACTCACTCATATACTATGTACTACACTGTGCGTTTCTTATATTCTAAGTTTTTCAATGCAACTCACTCATATACTATGTACTACACTGTGCGTTTCTTATATTCTAAGTTTTTCGTGCAACTCACTCATATACTATGTACTACACTGTGCGTTTCTTATATTCTAAGTTTTTCAGTGCAACTCACTCATATACTATGTACTACACTGTGCGTTTCTTATATTCTAAGTTTTTCAGTGCAACTCACTCATATACTATGTACTACACTGTGCGTTTCTTATATTCTAAGTTTTTCAGTGCAACTCACTCATATACTATGTACTACACTGTGCATTTCGTGTAATGCGGGTTTTTCAGTAAATGCTAAGTTTTTCAGTGCAACTCACTCATATACTATGTACTACACTGTGCGTTTCTTATATTCTAAGTTTTTCAGTGCAACTCACTCATATATTATGTACTACACTGTGCGTTTCTTATATTCTAAGTTTTTCAGTGCAACTCACTCATATACTATGTACTACACTGTGCGTTTCTTATATTCTAAGTTTTTCAGTGCAACTCACTCATATACTATGTACTACACTGTGCGTTTCTTATATTCTAAGTTTTTCAGTGCAACTCACTCATATACTATGTACTACACTGTGCGTTTCTTATATTCTAAGTTTTTCAGTGCAACTCACTCATATACTATGTACTACACTGTGCGTTTCTTATATTCTAAGTTTTTCAGTGCAACTCACTCATATACTATGTACTACACTGTGCGTTTCTTAAATTCTATGTTTTTCAGTGCAACTCACTCATACACTATGTACTACACTGTGCGTTTCTTAAATTCTAAGTTTTTCAGTTCAACTCACTCATATACTATGTACTACACTGTGCGTTTCTTAAATTCTAAGTTTTTCAGTGCAACTCACTCATATACTATGTACTACACTGTGCTTTTCTAATATTCTAAGTTTTTCGTGCAACTCACTCATATACTATGTACTACACTGTGCGTTTCTTATATTCTAAGTTTTTCAATGCAACTCACTCATATACTATGTACTACACTGTGCGTTTCTTATATTCTAAGTTTTTCGTGCAACTCACTCATATACTATGTACTACACTGTGCGTTTCTTATATTCTAAGTTTTTCAGTGCAACTCACTCATATACTATGTACTACACTGTGCGTTTCTTATATTCTAAGTTTTTCAGTGCAACTCACTCATATACTATGTACTACACTGTGCGTTTCTTATATTCTAAGTTTTTCAGTGCAACTCACTCATATACTATGTACTACACTGTGCATTTCGTGTAATGCGGGTTTTTCAGTAAATGCTAAGTTTTTCAGTGCAACTCACTCATATACTATGTACTACACTGTGCGTTTCTTATATTCTAAGTTTTTCAGTGCAACTCACTCATATATTATGTACTACACTGTGCGTTTCTTATATTCTAAGTTTTTCAGTGCAACTCACTCATATACTATGTACTACACTGTGCGTTTCTTATATTCTAAGTTTTTCAGTGCAACTCACTCATATACTATGTACTACACTGTGCGTTTCTTATATTCTAAGTTTTTCAGTGCAACTCACTCATATACTATGTACTACACTGTGCGTTTCTTATATTCTAAGTTTTTCAGTGCAACTCACTCATATACTATGTACTACACTGTGCGTTTCTTATATTCTAAGTTTTTCAGTGCAACTCACTCATATACTATGTACTACACTGTGCGTTTCTTAAATTCTATGTTTTTCAGTGCAACTCACTCATACACTATGTACTACACTGTGCGTTTCTTAAATTCTAAGTTTTTCAGTTCAACTCACTCATATACTATGTACTACACTGTGCGTTTCTTAAATTCTAAGTTTTTCAGTGCAACTCACTCATATACTATGTACTACACTGTGCTTTTCTAATATTCTAAGTTTTTCAGTGCAACTCACTCATATACTATGTACTACACTGTGCGTTTCTTATATTCTAAGTTTTTCAGTGCAACTCACTCATATACTATGTACTACACTGTGCATTTCGTGTAATGCGGGTTTTTCAGTAAATTCTAAGTTTTTCAGTGCAACTCACTCATATACTATGTACTACACTGTGCGTTTCTTATATTGTAAGTTTTTCAGTGCAACTCACTCATATACTATGTACTACACTGTGCGTTTCTTATATTCTAAGTTTTTCAGTGCAACTCACTCATATACTATGTACTACACTGTGCGTTTCTTATATTCTAAGTTTTTCAGTGCAACTCACTCATATACTATGTACTACACTGTGCGTTTCTTATATTCTAAGTTTTTCAGTACAACTCACTCATATACGATGTAGTACACTGTGCGTTTCTTATATTCTAAGTTTTTCAGTGCAACTCACTCATATACTATGTACTACACTGTGCTTTTCTTATATTCTAAGTTTTTCAGTGCAACTCACTCATATACTATGTACTACACTGTGCGTTTCTTATATTCTAAGTTTTTCAGTGCAACTCACTCATATACTATGTACTACACTGTGCGTTTCTTATATTCTAAGTTTTTCAGTGCAACTCACTCATATACTATGTACTACACTGTGCGTTTCTTATATTCTAAGTTTTTCGTGCAACTCACTCATATACTATGTACTACACTGTGTGTTTCTTATATTCTAAGTTTTTCAGTGCAACTAACTCATATACTATGTACTACACTGTGCGTTTCTTATATTCTAAGTTTTTCAGTGCAACTCACTCATATACTATGTACTACACTGTGCGTTTCTTATATTCTAAGTTTTTCAGTGCAACTCACTCATATACTATGTACTACACTGTGCGTTTCTTATATTCTAAGTTTTTCGTGCAACTCACTCATATACTATGTACTACACTGTGCGTTTCTTATATTCTAAATTTTTCAGTGCAACTCACTCATATACTATGTACTACACTGTGCGTTTCTTATATTCTAAGTTTTTCGTGCAACTCACTCATATACTATGTACTACACTGTGCGTTTCTTATATTCTAAGTTTTTCAGTGCAACTCACTCATATACTATGTACTACACTGTGCGTTTCTTATATTCTAAGTTTTTCAGTGCAACTTACTCATATACTATGTACTACACTGTGCGTTTCTTATATTCTAAGTTTTTCAGTGCAACTCACTCATATACTATGTACTACACTGTGCATTTCGTGTAATGCGGGTTTTTCAGTAAATTCTAAGTTTTTCAGTGCAATTCACTCATATACTATGTACTACACTGTGCGTTTCTTATATTCTAAGTTTTTCAGTGCAACTCACTCATATACTATGTACTACACTGTGCGTTTCTTATATTCTAAGTTTTTCAGTGCAACTCACTCATATACTATGTACTACACTGTGCGTTTCTTATATTCTAAGTTTTTCGTGCAACTCACTCATATACTATGTACTACACTGTGCGTTTCTTATATTCTAAGTTTTTCAGTGCAACTCACTCATATACTATGTACTACACTGTGCGTTTCTTATATTCTAAGTTTTTCAGTGCAACTCACTCATATACTATGTAGTACACTGTGCGTTTCTTATATTCTAAGTTTTTCAGTGCAACTCACTCATATACTATGTACTACACTGTGCTTTTCTTATATTCTAAGTTTTTCGTGTAACTCACTCATATACTATGTACTACACTGTGCGTTTCTTATATTCTAAGTTTTTCAATGCAACTCACTCATATACTATGTACTACACTGTGCGTTTCTTATATTCTAAGTTTTTCGTGCAACTCACTCATATACTATGTACTACACTGTGCGTTTCTTATATTCTAAGTTTTTCAGTGCAACTCACTCATATACTATGTACTACACTGTGCGTTTCTTATATTCTAAGTTTTTCAGTGCAACTCACTCATATACTATGTACTACACTGTGCGTTTCTTATATTCTAAGTTTTTCAGTGCAACTCACTCATATACTATGTACTACACTGTGCATTTCGTGTAATGCGGGTTTTTCAGTAAATGCTAAGTTTTTCAGTGCAACTCACTCATATACTATGTACTACACTGTGCGTTTCTTATATTCTAAGTTTTTCAGTGCAACTCACTCATATACTATGTACTACACTGTGCTTTTCTTATATTCTAAGTTTTTCATTGCAACTCACTCATATACTATGTACTACACTGTGCGTTTCTTATATTCTAAGTTTTTCGTGCAACTCACTCATATACTATGTACTACACTGTGCGTTTCTTATATTCTAAGTTTTTCAGTGCAACTCACTCATATACTATGTACTACACTGTGCGTTTCTTATATTCTAAGTTTTTCAGTACAACTCACTCATATACTATGTAGTACACTGTGCGTTTCTTATATTCTAAGTTTTTCAGTGCAACTCACTCATATACTATGTACTACACTGTGTTTTTCTTATATTCTAAGTTTTTCAGTGCAACTCACTCATATACTATGTACTACACTGTGCGTTTCTTATATTCTAAGTTTTTCGTGCAACTCACTCATATACTATGTACTACACTGTGCGTTTCTTATATTCTAAGTTTTTCAATGCAACTCACTCATATACTATGTACTACACTGTGCGTTTCTTATATTCTAAGTTTTTCGTGCAACTCACTCATATACTATGTACTACACTGTGCGTATCTTATATTCTAAGTTTTTCAGTGCAACTCACTCATATACTATGTACTACACTGTGCGTTTCTTATATTCTAAGTTTTTCAGTGCAACTCACTCATATACTATGTACTACACTGTGCGTTTCTTATATTCTAAGTTTTTCAGTGCAACTCACTCATATACTATGTACTACACTGTGCATTTCGTGTAATGCGGGTTTTTCAGTAAATGCTAAGTTTTTCAGTGCAACTCACTCATATACTATGTACTACACTGTGCGTTTCTTATATTCTAAGTTTTTCAGTGCAACTCACTCATATATTATGTACTACACTGTGCGTTTCTTATATTCTAAGTTTTTCAGTGCAACTCACTCATATACTATGTACTACACTGTGCGTTTCTTATATTCTAAGTTTTTCAGTGCAACTCACTCATATACTATGTACTACACTGTGCGTTTCTTATATTCTAAGTTTTTCAGTGCAACTCACTCATATACTATGTACTACACTGTGCGTTTCTTATATTCTAAGTTTTTCAGTGCAACTCACTCATATACTATGTACTACACTGTGCGTTTCTTATATTCTAAGTTTTTCAGTGCAACTCACTCATATACTATGTACTACACTGTGCGTTTCTTAAATTCTATGTTTTTCAGTGCAACTCACTCATACACTATGTACTACACTGTGCGTTTCTTAAATTCTAAGTTTTTCAGTTCAACTCACTCATATACTATGTACTACACTGTGCGTTTCTTAAATTCTAAGTTTTTCAGTGCAACTCACTCATATACTATGTACTACACTGTGCTTTTCTAATATTCTAAGTTTTTCAGTGCAACTCACTCATATACTATGTACTACACTGTGCGTTTCTTATATTCTAAGTTTTTCAGTGCAACTCACTCATATACTATGTACTACACTGTGCATTTCGTGTAATGCGGGTTTTTCAGTAAATTCTAAGTTTTTCAGTGCAACTCACTCATATACTATGTACTACACTGTGCGTTTCTTATATTCTAAGTTTTTCAGTGCAACTCACTCATATACTATGTACTACACTGTGCGTTTCTTATATTCTAAGTTTTTCAGTGCAACTCACTCATATACTATGTACTACACTGTGCGTTTCTTATATTCTAAGTTTTTCAGTGCAACTCACTCATATACTATGTACTACACTGTGCGTTTCTTATATTCTAAGTTTTTCAGTACAACTCACTCATATACGATGTAGTACACTGTGCGTTTCTTATATTCTAAGTTTTTCAGTGCAACTCACTCATATACTATGTACTACACTGTGCTTTTCTTATATTCTAAGTTTTTCAGTGCAACTCACTCATATACTATGTACTACACTGTGCGTTTCTTATATTCTAAGTTTTTCAGTGCAACTCACTCATATACTATGTACTACACTGTGCGTTTCTTATATTCTAAGTTTTTCGTGCAACTCACTCATATACTATGTACTACACTGTGCGTTTCTTATATTCTAAGTTTTTCAGTGCAGCTCACTAATATACTATGTACTACACTGTGCGTTTCTTATATTCTAAGTTTTTCAGTGCAACTCACTCATATACTATGTACTACACTGTGCGTTTCTTATATTCTAAGTTTTTCAGTGCAACTCACTCATATACTATGTACTACACTGTGCATTTCGTGTAATGCGGGTTTTTCAGTAAATTCTAAGTTTTTCAGTGCAACTCACTCATATACTATGTACTACACTGTGCGTTTCTTATATTCTAAGTTTTTCAGTGCAACTCACTCATATACTATGTACTACACTGTGCGTTTCTCATATTCTAAGTTTTTCAGTGCAACTCACTCATATACTATGTACTACACTGTGCGTTTCTTATATTCTAAGTTTTCAGTGCAACTCACTCATATACTATGTACTACACTGTGCGTTTCTTATATTCTAAGTTTTTCAGTTCAACTCACTCATATACTATGTACTACACTGTGCGTTTCTTAAATTCTAAGTTTTTCAGTGCAACTCACTCATATACTATGTACTACACTGTGCGTTTCTAATATTCTAAGTTTTTCAGTGCAACTCACTCATATACTATGTACTACACTGTGCGTTTCTTATATTCTAAGTTTTTCAGTGCAACTCACTCATATACTATGTACTACACTGTGCATTTCGTGTAATGCGGGTTTTTCAGTAAATTCTAAGTTTTTCAGTGCAACTCACTCATATACTATGTACTACACTGTGCGTTTCTTATATTCTAAGTTTTTCAGTGCAACTCACTCATATACTATGTACTACACTGTGCGTTTCTTATATTCTAAGTTTTCAGTGCAACTCACTCATATACTATGTACTACACTGTGCGTTTCTTATATTCTAAGTTTTTCAGTGCAACTCACTCATATACTATGTACTACACTGTGCGTTTCTTATATTCTAAGTTTTTCAGTGCAACTAACTCATATACTATGTACTACACTGTGCGTTTCTTATATTCTAAGTTTTTCAGTGCAACTCACTCATATACTATGTACTACACTGTGCGTTTCTTATATTCTAAGTTTTTCAGTGCAACTCACTCATATACTATGTACTACACTGTGCGTTTCTTATATTCTAAGTTTTTCAGTGCAACTCACTCATATACTATGTACTACACTGTGCGTTTCTTATATTCTAAGTTTTTCAGTGCAACTCACTCATATACTATGTACTACACTGTGCGTTTCTTATATTCTAAGTTTTTCAGTGCAACTCACTCATATACTATGTACTACACTGTGCGTTTCTTAAATTCTAAGTTTTTCAGTTCAACTCACTCATATACTATGTACTACACTGTGCGTTTCTTAAATTCTAAGTTTTTCAGTGCAACTCACTCATATACTATGTACTACACTGTGCGTTTCTAATATTCTAAGTTTTTCAGTGCAACTCACTCATATACTATGTACTACACTGTGCGTTTCTTATATTCTAAGTTTTTCAGTGCAACTCACTCATATACTATGTACTACACTGTGCATTTCGTGTAATGCGGGTTTTTCAGTAAATTCTAAGTTTTTCAGTGCAACTCACTCATATACTATGTACTACACTGTGCGTTTCTTATATTCTAAGTTTTTCAGTGCAACTCACTCATATACTATGTACTACACTGTGCGTTTCTTATATTCTAAGTTTTTCAGTGCAACTCACTCATATACTATGTACTACACTGTGCGTTTCTTATATTCTAAGTTTTTCAGTGCAACTCACTCATATACTATGTACTACACTGTGCGTTTCTTATATTCTAAGTTTTTCAGTACAACTCACTCATATACTATGTAGTACACTGTGCGTTTCTTATATTCTAAGTTTTTCAGTGCAACTCACTCATATACTATGTACTACACTGTGCTTTTCTTATATTCTAAGTTTTTCAGTGCAACTCACTCATATACTATGTACTACACTGTGCGTTTCTAATATTCTAAGTTTTTCAGTGCAACTCACTCATATACTATGTACTACACTGTGCGTTTCTTATATTCTAAGTTTTTCAGTGCAACTCACTCATATACTATGTACTACACTGTGCATTTCGTGTAATGCGGGTTTTTCAGTAAATTCTAAGTTTTTCAGTGCAACTCACTCATATACTATGTACTACACTGTGCGTTTCTTATATTCTAAGTTTTTCAGTGCAACTCACTCATATACTATGTACTACACTGTGCGTTTCTTATATTCTAAGTTTTTCAGTGCAACTCACTCATATACTATGTACTACACTGTGCGTTTCTTATATTCTAAGTTTTTCAGTGCAACTCACTCATATACTATGTACTACACTGTGCGTTTCTTATATTCTAAGTTTTTCAGTACAACTCACTCATATACTATGTAGTACACTGTGCGTTTCTTATATTCTAAGTTTTTCAGTGCAACTCACTCATATACTATGTACTACACTGTGCTTTTCTTATATTCTAAGTTTTTCAGTGCAACTCACTCATATACTATGTACTACACTGTGCGTTTCTAATATTCTAAGTTTTTCAGTGCAACTCACTCATATACTATGTACTACACTGTGCGTTTCTTATATTCTAAGTTTTTCAGTGCAACTCACTCATATACTATGTACTACACTGTGCGTTTCTTATATTCTAAGTTTTTCAGTGCAACTCACTCATATACTATGTACTACACTGTGCGTTTCTTATATTCTAAGTTTTTCAGTACAACTCACTCATATACTATGTAGTACACTGTGCGTTTCTTATATTCTAAGTTTTTCAGTGCAACTCACTCATATACTATGTACTACACTGTGCTTTTCTTATATTCTAAGTTTTTCAGTGCAACTCACTCATATACTATGTACTACACTGTGCGTTTCTAATATTCTAAGTTTTTCAGTGCAACTCACTCATATACTATGTACTACACTGTGCGTTTCTTATATTCTAAGTTTTTCAGTGCAACTCACTCATATACTATGTACTACACTGTGCATTTCGTGTAATGCGGGTTTTTCAGTAAATTCTAAGTTTTTCAGTGCAACTCACTCATATACTATGTACTACACTGTGCGTTTCTTATATTCTAAGTTTTTCAGTGCAACTCACTCATATACTATGTACTACACTGTGCGTTTCTTATATTCTAAGTTTTTCAGTGCAACTCACTCATATACTATGTACTACACTGTGCGTTTCTTATATTCTAAGTTTTTCAGTGCAACTCACTCATATACTATGTACTACACTGTGCGTTTCTTATATTCTAAGTTTTTCAGTACAACTCACTCATATACTATGTAGTACACTGTGCGTTTCTTATATTCTAAGTTTTTCAGTGCAACTCACTCATATACTATGTACTACACTGTGCTTTTCTTATATTCTAAGTTTTTCAGTGCAACTCACTCATATACTATGTACTACACTGTGCGCTTCTTATATTCTAAGTTTTTCAATGCAACTCACTCATATACTATGTACTACACTGTGCGTTTCTTATATTCTAAGTTTTTCGTGCAACTCACTCTTATACTATGTACTACACTGTGCGTTTCTTATATTCTAAGTTTTTCAGTGCAACTCACTCATATACTATGTACTACACTGTGCGTTTCTTATATTCTAAGTTTTTCAGTGCAACTCACTCATATACTATGTACTACACTGTGCGTTTCTTATATTCTAAGTATTTCAATGCAACTCACTCATATACTATGTACTACACTGTGCATTTCGTGTAATGCGGGTTTTTCAGTAAATTCTAAGTTTTTCAGTGCAACTCACTCATATACTATGTACTACACTGTGCGCTTCTTATATTCTAAGTTTTTCAGTGCACCTCACTCATATACTATGTACTACACTGTGCGCTTCTTATATTCTAAGTTTTTCAATGCAACTCACTCATATACTATGTACTACACTGTGCGTTTCTTATATTCTAAGTTTTTCTTGCAACTCACTCATATACTATGTACTACACTGTGCGTTTCTTATATTCTAAGTTTTTCAGTGCAACTCACTCATATACTATGTACTACACTGTGCGTTTCTTATATTCTAAGTTTTTCAGTGCAACTCACTCATATACTATGTACTACACTGTGCGTTTCTTATATTCTAAGTTTTTCAGTGCAACTCACTCATATACTATGTACTACACTGTGCATTTCGTGTAATGCGGGTTTTTCAGTAAATTCTAAGTTTTTCAGTGCAACTCACTCATATACTATGTACTACACTGTGCCTTTCTTATATTCTAAGTTTTTCAGTGCAACTCACTCATATACTATGTACTACACTGTGCGTTTCTTATATTCTAAGTTTTTCAGTGCAACTCACTCATATACTATGTACTACACTGTGCGTTTCTTATATTCTAAGTTTTTCAGTGCAACTCACTCATATACTATGTACTACACTGTGCGTTTCTTATATTCTAAGTTTTTCAGTGCAACTCACTCATATACTATGTACTACACTGTGCGTTTCTTATATTCTAAGTTTTTCAGTGCAACTCACTCATATACTATGTACTACACTGTGCATTTCGTGTAATGCGGGTTTTTCAGTAAATTCTAAGTTTTTCAGTGCAACTCACTCATATACTATGTACTACACTGTGCGTTTCTTAAATTCTAAGTTTTTCAGTGCAACTCACTCATATACTATGTACTACACTGTGCGTTTCTTATATTCTAAGTTTTTCAGTGCAACTCACTCATATACTATGTACTACACTGTGCATTTCGTGTAATGCGGGTTTTTCAGTAAATTCTAAGTTTTTCAGTGCAACTCACTCATATACTATGTACTACACTGTGCGTTTCTTATATTCTAAGTTTTTCAGTGCAACTCACTCATATACTATGTACTACACTGTGCGTTTCTTATATTCTAAGTTTTTCAGTGCAACTCACTCATATACTATGTACTACACTGTGCGTTTCTTTTATTCTAAGATTTTCACTGCAACTCACTCATATACTTTGTACTACACTCTGCGTTTCTTATATTCTAAGTTTTTCAGTGCAACTCACTCATATACTATGTACTACACTGTGCGTTTCTTATATTCTAAGTTTTTCAGTGCAACTCACTCATATACTATGTACTACACTGTGCATTTCGTGTAATGCGGGTTTTTCAGTAAATTCTAAGTTTTTCAGTGCAACTCACTCATATACTATGTACTACACTGTGCGTTTCTTATATTCTAAGTTTTTCAGTGCAACTCACTCATATACTATGTACTACACTGTGCGTTTCTTAAATTCTAAGTTTTTCAGTGCAACTCACTCATACACTATGTACTACACTGTGCGTTTCTTAAATTCTAAGTTTTTCAGTTCAACTCACTCATATACTATGTACTACACTGTGCGTTTCTTAAATTCTAAGTTTTTCAGTGCAACTAACTCATATACTATGTACTACACTGTGCGTTTCTTATATTCTAAGTTTTTCAGTGCAACTCACTCATATACTATGTACTACACTGTGCGTTTCTTATATTCTAAGTTTTTCAGTGCAACTCACTCATATACTATGTACTACACTGTGCGTTTCTTATATTCTAAGTTTTTCAGTGCAACTCACTCATATACTATGTACTACACTGTGCGTTTCTTATATTCTAAGTTTTTCAGTGCAACTCACTCATATACTATGTACTACATTGTGCGTTTCTTATATTCTAAGTTTTTCAGTGCAACTCACTCATATACTATGTACTACACTGTGCGTTTCTTATATTCTAAGTTTTTCGTGCAACTCACTCATATACTATGTACTACACTGTGTGTTTCTTATATTCTAAGTTTTTCAGTGCAACTAACTCATATACTATGTACTACACTGTGCGTTTCTTATATTCTAAGTTTTTCAGTGCAACTCACTCATATACTATGTACTACACTGTGCGTTTCTTATATTCTAAGTTTTTCAGTGCAACTCACTCATATACTATGTACTACACTGTGCGTTTCTTATATTCTAAGTTTTTCGTGCAACTCACTCATATACTATGTACTACACTGTGCGTTTCTTATATTCTAAATTTTTCAGTGCAACTCACTCATATACTATGTACTACACTGTGCGTTTCTTATATTCTAAGTTTTTCGTGCAACTCACTCATATACTATGTACTACACTGTGCGTTTCTTATATTCTAAGTTTTTCAGTGCAACTCACTCATATACTATGTACTACACTGTGCGTTTCTTATATTCTAAGTTTTTCAGTGCAACTTACTCATATACTATGTACTACACTGTGCGTTTCTTATATTCTAAGTTTTTCAGTGCAACTCACTCATATACTATGTACTACACTGTGCATTTCGTGTAATGCGGGTTTTTCAGTAAATTCTAAGTTTTTCAGTGCAATTCACTCATATACTATGTACTACACTGTGCGTTTCTTATATTCTAAGTTTTTCAGTGCAACTCACTCATATACTATGTACTACACTGTGCGTTTCTTATATTCTAAGTTTTTCAGTGCAACTCACTCATATACTATGTACTACACTGTGCGTTTCTTATATTCTAAGTTTTTCGTGCAACTCACTCATATACTATGTACTACACTGTGCGTTTCTTATATTCTAAGTTTTTCAGTGCAACTCACTCATATACTATGTACTACACTGTGCGTTTCTTATATTCTAAGTTTTTCAGTACAACTCACTCATATACTATGTAGTACACTGTGCGTTTCTTATATTCTAAGTTTTTCAGTGCAACTCACTCATATACTATGTACTACACTGTGCTTTTCTTATATTCTAAGTTTTTCGTGTAACTCACTCATATACTATGTACTACACTGTGCGTTTCTTATATTCTAAGTTTTTCAATGCAACTCACTCATATACTATGTACTACACTGTGCGTTTCTTATATTCTAAGTTTTTCGTGCAACTCACTCATATACTATGTACTACACTGTGCGTTTCTTATATTCTAAGTTTTTCAGTGCAACTCACTCATATACTATGTACTACACTGTGCGTTTCTTATATTCTAAGTTTTTCAGTGCAACTCACTCATATACTATGTACTACACTGTGCGTTTCTTATATTCTAAGTTTTTCAGTGCAACTCACTCATATACTATGTACTACACTGTGCATTTCGTGTAATGCGGGTTTTTCAGTAAATGCTAAGTTTTTCAGTGCAACTCACTCATATACTATGTACTACACTGTGCGTTTCTTATATTCTAAGTTTTTCAGTGCAACTCACTCATATACTATGTACTACACTGTGCTTTTCTTATATTCTAAGTTTTTCATTGCAACTCACTCATATACTATGTACTACACTGTGCGTTTCTTATATTCTAAGTTTTTCGTGCAACTCACTCATATACTATGTACTACACTGTGCGTTTCTTATATTCTAAGTTTTTCAGTGCAACTCACTCATATACTATGTACTACACTGTGCGTTTCTTATATTCTAAGTTTTTCAGTACAACTCACTCATATACTATGTAGTACACTGTGCGTTTCTTATATTCTAAGTTTTTCAGTGCAACTCACTCATATACTATGTACTACACTGTGTTTTTCTTATATTCTAAGTTTTTCAGTGCAACTCACTCATATACTATGTACTACACTGTGCGTTTCTTATATTCTAAGTTTTTCGTGCAACTCACTCATATACTATGTACTACACTGTGCGTTTCTTATATTCTAAGTTTTTCAATGCAACTCACTCATATACTATGTACTACACTGTGCGTTTCTTATATTCTAAGTTTTTCGTGCAACTCACTCATATACTATGTACTACACTGTGCGTTTCTTATATTCTAAGTTTTTCAGTGCAACTCACTCATATACTATGTACTACACTGTGCGTTTCTTATATTCTAAGTTTTTCAGTGCAACTCACTCATATACTATGTACTACACTGTGCGTTTCTTATATTCTAAGTTTTTCAGTGCAACTCACTCATATACTATGTACTACACTGTGCATTTCGTGTAATGCGGGTTTTTCAGTAAATGCTAAGTTTTTCAGTGCAACTCACTCATATACTATGTACTACACTGTGCGTTTCTTATATTCTAAGTTTTTCAGTGCAACTCACTCATATATTATGTACTACACTGTGCGTTTCTTATATTCTAAGTTTTTCAGTGCAACTCACTCATATACTATGTACTACACTGTGCGTTTCTTATATTCTAAGTTTTTCAGTGCAACTCACTCATATACTATGTACTACACTGTGCGTTTCTTATATTCTAAGTTTTTCAGTGCAACTCACTCATATACTATGTACTACACTGTGCGTTTCTTATATTCTAAGTTTTTCAGTGCAACTCACTCATATACTATGTACTACACTGTGCGTTTCTTATATTCTAAGTTTTTCAGTGCAACTCACTCATATACTATGTACTACACTGTGCGTTTCTTAAATTCTATGTTTTTCAGTGCAACTCACTCATACACTATGTACTACACTGTGCGTTTCTTAAATTCTAAGTTTTTCAGTTCAACTCACTCATATACTATGTACTACACTGTGCGTTTCTTAAATTCTAAGTTTTTCAGTGCAACTCACTCATATACTATGTAGTACACTGTGCGTTTCTTATATTCTAAGTTTTTCAGTGCAACTCACTCATATACTATGTACTACACTGTGCTTTTCTTATATTCTAAGTTTTTCAGTGCAACTCACTCATATACTATGTACTACACTGTGCGCTTCTTATATTCTAAGTTTTTCAATGCAACTCACTCATATACTATGTACTACACTGTGCGTTTCTTATATTCTAAGTTTTTCGTGCAACTCACTCTTATACTATGTACTACACTGTGCGTTTCTTATATTCTAAGTTTTTCAGTGCAACTCACTCATATACTATGTACTACACTGTGCGTTTCTTATATTCTAAGTTTTTCAGTGCAACTCACTCATATACTATGTACTACACTGTGCGTTTCTTATATTCTAAGTATTTCAATGCAACTCACTCATATACTATGTACTACACTGTGCATTTCGTGTAATGCGGGTTTTTCAGTAAATTCTAAGTTTTTCAGTGCAACTCACTCATATACTATGTACTACACTGTGCGCTTCTTATATTCTAAGTTTTTCAGTGCACCTCACTCATATACTATGTACTACACTGTGCGCTTCTTATATTCTAAGTTTTTCAATGCAACTCACTCATATACTATGTACTACACTGTGCGTTTCTTATATTCTAAGTTTTTCTTGCAACTCACTCATATACTATGTACTACACTGTGCGTTTCTTATATTCTAAGTTTTTCAGTGCAACTCACTCATATACTATGTACTACACTGTGCGTTTCTTATATTCTAAGTTTTTCAGTGCAACTCACTCATATACTATGTACTACACTGTGCGTTTCTTATATTCTAAGTTTTTCAGTGCAACTCACTCATATACTATGTACTACACTGTGCATTTCGTGTAATGCGGGTTTTTCAGTAAATTCTAAGTTTTTCAGTGCAACTCACTCATATACTATGTACTACACTGTGCCTTTCTTATATTCTAAGTTTTTCAGTGCAACTCACTCATATACTATGTACTACACTGTGCGTTTCTTATATTCTAAGTTTTTCAGTGCAACTCACTCATATACTATGTACTACACTGTGCGTTTCTTATATTCTAAGTTTTTCAGTGCAACTCACTCATATACTATGTACTACACTGTGCGTTTCTTATATTCTAAGTTTTTCAGTGCAACTCACTCATATACTATGTACTACACTGTGCGTTTCTTATATTCTAAGTTTTTCAGTGCAACTCACTCATATACTATGTACTACACTGTGCATTTCGTGTAATGCGGGTTTTTCAGTAAATTCTAAGTTTTTCAGTGCAACTCACTCATATACTATGTACTACACTGTGCGTTTCTTAAATTCTAAGTTTTTCAGTGCAACTCACTCATATACTATGTACTACACTGTGCGTTTCTTATATTCTAAGTTTTTCAGTGCAACTCACTCATATACTATGTACTACACTGTGCATTTCGTGTAATGCGGGTTTTTCAGTAAATTCTAAGTTTTTCAGTGCAACTCACTCATATACTATGTACTACACTGTGCGTTTCTTATATTCTAAGTTTTTCAGTGCAACTCACTCATATACTATGTACTACACTGTGCGTTTCTTATATTCTAAGTTTTTCAGTGCAACTCACTCATATACTATGTACTACACTGTGCGTTTCTTTTATTCTAAGTTTTTCACTGCAACTCACTCATATACTTTGTACTACACTCTGCGTTTCTTATATTCTAAGTTTTTCAGTGCAACTCACTCATATACTATGTACTACACTGTGCGTTTCTTATATTCTAAGTTTTTCAGTGCAACTCACTCATATACTATGTACTACACTGTGCATTTCGTGTAATGCGGGTTTTTCAGTAAATTCTAAGTTTTTCAGTGCAACTCACTCATATACTATGTACTACACTGTGCGTTTCTTATATTCTAAGTTTTTCAGTGCAACTCACTCATATACTATGTACTACACTGTGCGTTTCTTAAATTCTAAGTTTTTCAGTGCAACTCACTCATACACTATGTACTACACTGTGCGTTTCTTAAATTCTAAGTTTTTCAGTTCAACTCACTCATATACTATGTACTACACTGTGCGTTTCTTAAATTCTAAGTTTTTCAGTGCAACTAACTCATATACTATGTACTACACTGTGCGTTTCTTATATTCTAAGTTTTTCAGTGCAACTCACTCATATACTATGTACTACACTGTGCGTTTCTTATATTCTAAGTTTTTCAGTGCAACTCACTCATATCTATGTACTACACTGTGCATTTCGTGTAATGCGGGTTTTTCAGTAAGTTCTAAGTTTTTCAGTGCAACTCACTCATATACTATGTACTACACTGTGCGTTTCTTATATTCTAAGTTTTTCAGTGCAACTCACTCATATACTATGTACTACACTGTGCGTTTCTTATATTCTAAGTTTTTCAGTGCAACTCACTCATATACTATGTACTACACTGTGCGTTTCTTATATTCTAAGTTTTTCAGTGCAACTCACTCATATACTATGTACTACACTGTGCGTTTCTTATATTCTAAGTTTTTCAGTACAACTCACTCATATACGATGTAGTACACTGTGCGTTTCTTATATTCTAAGTTTTTCAGTGCAACTCACTCTTATACTATGTACTACACTGTGCTTTTCTTATATTCTAAGTTTTTCAGTGCAACTCACTCATATACTATGTACTACACTGTGCGTTTCTTATATTCTAAGTTTTTCAGTGCAACTCACTCATATACTATGTACTACACTGTGCGTTTCTTATATTCTAAGTATTTCAGTGCAACTCACTCATATACTATGTACTACACTGTGCATTTCGTGTAATGCGGGTTTTTCAGTAAATTCTAAGTTTTTCAGTGCAACTCACTCATATACTATGTACTACACTGTGCCTTTCTTATATTCTAAGTTTTTCAGTGCAACTCACTCATATACTATGTACTACACTGTGCGTTTCTTATATTCTAAGTTTTTCAGTGCAACTCACTCATATACTATGTACTACACTGTGCATTTCGTGTAATGCGGGTTTTTCAGTAAATTCTAAGTTTTTCAGTGCAACTCACTCATATACTATGTACTACACTGTGCATTTCTTAAATTCTAAGTTTTTCAGTGCAACTCACTCATATACTATGTACTACACTGTGCGTTTCTTATAATCTAAGTTTTTCAGTGCAACTCACTCATATACTATGTACTACACTGTGCATTTCGTGTAATGCGGGTTTTTCAGTAAATTCTAAGTTTTTCAGTGCAACTCACTCATATACTATGTACTACACTGTGCGTTTCTTATATTCTAAGTTTTTCAGTGCAACTCACTCATATACTATGTACTACACTGTGCGTTTCTTTTATTCTAAGTTTTTCACTGCAATTCACTCATATACTATGTACTACACTCTTCGTTTCTTATATTCTAAGTTTTTCAGTGCAACTCACTCATATAATATGTACTACACTGTGCGTTTTTTAAATTCTAAGTTTTTCAGTGCAACTCACTCATCTACTATGTACTACACTGTGCGTTTCTTATATTCTAAGTTTTTCAGTGCAACTCACTCATATACTATGTACTACACTGTGCATTTCGTGTAATGCGGGTTTTTCAGTAAATTCTAAGTTTTTCAGTGCAACTCACTCATATACTATGTACTACACTGTGCGTTTCTTATATTCTAAGTTTTTCAGTGCAACTCACTCATATACTATGTACTACACTGTGCGTTTCTTATATTCTAAGTTTTTCAGTGCAACTCACTCATATACTATGTACTACACTGTGCGTTTCTTATATTCTAAGTTTTTCAGTGCAACTCACTCATATACTATGTACTACACTGTGCGTTTCTTATATTCTAAGTTTTTCAGTGCAACTCACTCATATACTATGTACTACACTGTGCATTTCGTGTAATGCGGGTTTTTCAGTAAATTCTAAGTTTTTCAGTGCAACTCACTCATATACTATGTACTACACTGTGCATTTCTTAAATTCTAAGTTTTTCAGTGCAACTCACTCATATACTATGTACTACACTGTGCGTTTCTTATATTCTAAGTTTTTCAGTGCAACTCACTCATATACTATGTACTACACTGTGCATTTCGTGTAATGCGGGTTTTTCAGTAAATTCTAAGTTTTTCAGTGCAACTCACTCATATACTATGTACTACACTGTGTGTTTCTTATATTCTAAGTTTTTCAGTGCAACTCACTCATATACTATGTACTACACTGTGCGTTTCTTATATTCTAAGTTTTTCAGTGCAACTCACTCATATACTATGTACTACACTGTGCGTTTCTTTTATTCTAAGTTTTTCACTGCAACTCACTCATATACTTTGTACTACACTCTGCGTTTCTTATATTCTAAGTTTTTCAGTGCAACTCACTCATATAATATGTACTACACTGTGCGTTTTTTAAATTCTAACTTTTTCAGTGCAACTCACTCATATACTATGTACTACACTGTGCGTTTCTTATATTCTAAGTTTTTCAGTGCAACTCACTCATATACTATGTACTTCACTGTGCATTTCGTGTAATGCGGGTTTTTCAGTAAATTCTAAGTTTTTCAGTGCAACTCACTCATATACTATGTACTACACTGTGCATTTCTTAAATTCTAAGTTTTTCAGTGCAACTCACTCATATACTATGTACTACACTGTGCGTTTCTTATATTCTAAGTTTTTCAGTGCAACTCACTCATATACTATGTACTACACTGTGCATTTCGTGTAATGCGGGTTTTTCAGTAAATTCTAAGTTTTTCAGTGCAACTCACTCATATACTATGTACTACACTGTGTGTTTCTTATATTCTAAGTTTTTCAGTGCAACTCACTCATATACTTTGTACTACACTGTGCGTTTCTTATATTCTAAGTTTTTCAGTGCAACTCACTCATATACTATGTACTACACTGTGCGTTTCTTTTATTCTAAGTTTTTCACTGCAACTCACTCATATACTTTGTACTACACTCTGCGTTTCTTATATTCTAAGTTTTTCAGTGCAACTCACTCATATAATATGTACTACACTGTGCGTTTTTTAAATTCTAAGTTTTTCAGTGCAACTCACTCATATACTATGTACTACACTGTGCGTTTCTTATATTCTAAGTTTTTCAGTGCAACTCACTCATATACTATGTACTACACTGTGCATTTCGTGTAATGCGGGTTTTTCAGTAAATTCTAAGTTTTTCAGTGCAACTCACTCATATACTATGTACTACACTGTGCGTTTCTTATATTCTAAGTTTTTCAGTGCAACTCACTCATATACTATGTACTACACTGTGCGTTTCTTAAATTCTAAGTTTTTCAGTGCAACTCACTCATACACTATGTACTACACTGTGCGTTTCTTAAATTCTAAGTTTTTCAGTTCAACTCACTCATATACTATGTACTACACTGTGCGTTTCTTAAATTCTCAGTTATTCAGTGCAACTCACTCATATACTATGTACTACACTGTGCGTTTCTTATATTCTAAGTTTTTCAGTGCAACTCACTCATATACTATGTACTACACTGTGCGTTTCTTATATTCTAAGTTTTTCAGTGCAACTCACTCATATACTATGTACTACACTGTGCATTTCGTGTAATGCGGGTTTTTCAGTAAATTCTAAGTTTTTCAGTGCAACTCACTCATATACTATGTACTACACTGTGCGTTTCTTATATTCTAAGTTTTTCAGTGCAACTCACTCATATACTATGTACTACACTGTGCGTTTCTTATATTCTAAGTTTTTCAGTGCAACTCACTCATATACTATGTACTACACTGTGCGTTTCTTATATTCTAAGTTTTTCAGTACAACTCACTCATATACTATGTACTACACTGTGCGTTTCTTAAATTCTAAGTTTTTCAGTGCAACTCACTCATATACTATGTACTACACTGTGCGTTTCTTATATTCTAAGTTTTTCAGTGCAACTCACTCATATACTATGTACTACACTGTGCGTTTCTTATATTCTAAGTTTTTCAGTGCAACTCACTCATATACTATGTACTACACTGTGCATTTCGTGTAATGCGGGTTTTTCAGTAAATTCTAAGTTTTTCAGTGCAACTCACTCATATACTATGTACTACACTGTGCGTTTCTTATATTCTAAGTTTTTCAGTGCAACTCACTCATATACTATGTACTACACTGTGCGTTTCTTATATTCTAAGTTTTTCAGTGCAACTCACTCATATACTATGTACTACACTGTGCGTTTCTTATATTCTAAGTTTTTCAGTGCAACTCACTCATATACTATGTACTACACTGTGCGTTTCTTATATTCTAAGTTTTTCAGTACAACTCACTCATATACGATGTAGTACACTGTGCGTTTCTTATATTCTAAGTTTTTCAGTGCAACTCACTCATATACTATGTACTACACTGTGCTTTTCTTATATTCTAAGTTTTTCAGTGCAACTCACTCATATACTATGTACTACACTGTGCGTTTCTTATATTCTAAGTTTTTCAGTGCAACTCACTCATATACTATGTACTACACTGTGCGTTCCTTATATTCTAAGTTTTTCGTGCAACTCACTCTTATACTATGTACTACACTGTGCGTTTCTTATATTCTAAGTTTTTCAGTGCAACTCACTCATATACTATGTACTACACTGTGCGTTTCTTATATTCTAAGTTTTTCACTGCAACTCACTCATATACTATGTACTACACTGTGCATTTCGTGTAATGCTGGTTTTTCAGTAAATTCTAAGTTTTTCACTGCAACTCACTCATATACTATGTACTACACTGTGCGTTTCTTATATTCTAAGTTTTTCGGTGCAACTCACTCATATACTATGTACTACACTGTGCATTTCGTGTAATACGGGTTTTTCAGTAAATTCTAAGTTTTTCAGTGCAACTCACTCATATACTATGTACTACACTGTGCATTTCTTAAATTCTAAGTTTTTCAGTGCAACTCACTCATATACTATGTACTACACTGTGCGTTTCTTATATTCTAAGTTTTTCAGTGCAACTCACTCATATACTATGTACTACACTGTGCATTTCGTGTAATGCGGGTTTTTCAGTAAATTCTAAGTTTTTCAGTGCAACTCACTCATATACTATGTACTACACTGTGTGTTTCTTATATTCTAAGTTTTTCAGTGCAACTCACTCATATACTATGTACTACACTGTGCGTTTCTTATATTCTAAGTTTTTCAGTGCAACTCACTCATATACTATGTACTACACTGTGCGTTTCTTTTATTCTAAGTTTTTCACTGCAACTCACTCATATACTTTGTACTACACTCTGCGTTTCTTATATTCTAAGTTTTTCAGTGCAACTCACTCATATAATATGTACTACACTGTGCGTTTTTTAAATTCTAAGTTTTTCAGTGCAACTCACTCATATACTATGTACTACACTGTGCGTTTCTTATATTCTAAGTTTTTCAGTGCAACTCACTCATATACTATGTACTACACTGTGCATTTCGTGTAATTCGGGTTTTTCAGTAAATTCTAAGTTTTTCAGTGCAACTCACTCATATACTATGTACTACACTGTGCGTTTCTTATATTCTAAGTTTTTCAGTGCAACTCACTCATATACTATGTACTACACTGTGCGTTTCTTAAATTCTAAGTTTTTCAGTGCAACTCACTCATACACTATGTACTACACTGTGCGTTTCTTAAATTCTAAGTTTTTCAGTTCAACTCACTCATATACTATGTACTACACTGTGCGTTTCTTAAATTCTAAGTTTTTCAGTGCAACTCACTCATATACTATGTACTACACTGTGCGTTTCTTATATTCTAAGTTTTTCAGTGCAACTCACTCATATACTATGTACTACACTGTGCGTTTCTTATATTCTAAGTTTTTCAGTGCAACTCACTCATATACTATGTACTACACTGTGCATTTCGTGTAATGCGGGTTTTTCAGTAAATTCTAAGTTTTTCAGTGCAACTCACTCATATACTATGTACTACACTGTGCGTTTCTTATATTCTAAGTTTTTCAGTGCAACTCACTCATATACTATGTACTACACTGTGCGTTTCTTATATTCTAAGTTTTTCAGTGCAACTCACTCATATACTATGTACTACACTGTGCGTTTCTTATATTCTAAGTTTTTCAGTGCAACTCACTCATATACTATGTACTACACTGTGCGTTTCTTAAATTCTAAGTTTTTCAGTTCAACTCACTCATATACTATGTACTACACTGTGCGTTTCTTATATTCTAAGTTTTTCAGTGCAACTCACTCATATACTATGTACTACACTGTGCGTTTCTTATATTCTAAGTTTTTCAGTGCAACTCACTCATATACTATGTACTACACTGTGCATTTCGTGTAATGCGGGTTTTTCAGTAAATTCTAAGTTTTTCAGTGCAACTCACTCATATACTATGTACTACACTGTGCGTTTCTTATATTCTAAGTTTTTCAGTGCAACTCACTCATATACTATGTACTACACTGTGCGTTTCTTATATTCTAAGTTTTTCAGTGCAACTCACTCATATACTATGTACTACACTGTGCGTTTCTTATATTCTAAGTTTTTCAGTGCAACTCACTCATATACTATGTACTACACTGTGCGTTTCTTATATTCTAAGTTTTTCAGTACAACTCACTCATATACGATGTAGTACACTGTGCGTTTCTTATATTCTAAGTTTTTCAGTGCAACTCACTCATATACTATGTACTACACTGTGCTTTTCTTATATTCTAAGTTTTTCAGTGCAACTCACTCATATACTATGTACTACACTGTGCGTTTCTTATATTCTAAGTTTTTCAGTGCAACTCACTCATATACTATGTACTACACTGTGCGTTCCTTATATTCTAAGTTTTTCGTGCAACTCACTCTTATACTATGTACTACACTGTGCGTTTCTTATATTCTAAGTTTTTCAGTGCAACTCACTCATATACTATGTACTACACTGTGCGTTTCTTATATTCTAAGTTTTTCACTGCAACTCACTCATATACTATGTACTACACTGTGCATTTCGTGTAATGCTGGTTTTTCAGTAAATTCTAAGTTTTTCACTGCAACTCACTCATATACTATGTACTACACTGTGCGTTTCTTATATTCTAAGTTTTTCAGTGCAACTCACTCATATACTATGTACTACACTGTGCATTTCGTGTAATGCGGGTTTTTCAGTAAATTCTAAGTTTTTCAGTGCAACTCACTCATATACTATGTACTACACTGTGCGTTTCTTATATTCTAAGTTTTTCAGTGCAACTCAGTCATATACTATGTACTACACTGTGCGTTTCTTATATTCTAACTTTTTCAGTGCAACTCACTCATATACTATGTACTACACTGTGCGTTTCTTATATTCTAAGTTTTTCAGTGCAACTCACACATATACTATGTACTACACTGTGCGTTTCTTATATTCTAAGTTTTTCAGTGCAACTCACTCATATACTATGTACTACACTGTGCATTTCGTGTAATGCGGGTTTTTCAGTAAATTCTAAGTTTTTCAGTGCAACTCACTCATATACTATGTACTACACTGTGCATTTCTTAAATTCTAAGTTTTTCAGTGCAACTCACTCATATACTATGTACTACACTGTGCGTTTCTTATATTCTAAGTTTTTCAGTGCAACTCACTCATATACTATGTACTACACTGTGCATTTCGTGTAATGCGGGTTTTTCAGTAAATTCTAAGTTTTTCAGTGCAACTCACTCATATACTATGTACTACACTGTGTGTTTCTTATATTCTAAGTTTTTCAGTGCAACTCACTCATATACTATGTACTACACTGTGCGTTTCTTATATTCTAAGTTTTTCAGTGCAACTCACTCATATACTATGTACTACACTGTGCGTTTCTTTTATTCTAAGTTTTTCACTGCAACTCACTCATATACTTTGTACTACACTCTGCGTTTCTTATATTCTAAGTTTTTCAGTGCAACTCACTCATATAATATGTACTACACTGTGCGTTTTTTAAATTCTAAGTTTTTCAGTGCAACTCACTCATATACTATGTACTACACTGTGCGTTTCTTATATTCTAAGTTTTTCAGTGCAACTCACTCATAAACTATGTACTACACTGTGCATTTCGTGTAATGCGGGTTTTTCAGTAAATTCTAAGTTTTTCAGTGCAACTCACTCATATACTATGTACTACACTGTGCGTTTCTTATATTCTAAGTTTTTCAGTGCAACTCACTCATATACTATGTACTACACTGTGCGTTTCTTAAATTCTAAGTTTTTCAGTGCAACTCACTCATACACTATGTACTACACTGTGCGTTTCTTAAATTCTAAGTTTTTCAGTTCAACTCACTCATATACTATGTACTACACTGTGCGTTTCTTAAATTCTAAGTTTTTCAGTGCAACTCACTCATATACTATGTACTACACTGTGCGTTTCTTATATTCTAAGTTTTTCAGTGCAACTCACTCATATACTATGTACTACACTGTGCGTTTCTTATATTCTAAGTTTTTCAGTGCAACTCACTCATATACTATGTACTACACTGTGCATTTCGTGTAATGCGGGTTTTTCAGTAAATTCTAAGTTTTTCAGTGCAACTCACTCATATACTATGTACTACACTGTGCGTTACTTATATTCTAAGTTTTTCAGTGCAACTCACTCATATACTATGTACTACACTGTGCGTTTCTTATATTCTAAGTTTTTCAGTGCAACTCACTCATATACTATGTACTACACTGTGCGTTTCTTATATTCTAAGTTTTTCAGTGCAACTCACTCATATACTATGTACTACACTGTGCGTTTCTTAAATTCTAAGTTTTTCAGTGCAACTCACTCATATACTATGTACTACACTGTGCGTTTCTTATGTTCTAAGTTTTTCAGTGCAACTCACTCATATACTATGTACTACACTGTGCGTTTCTTATATTCTAAGTTTTTCAGTGCAACTCACTCATATACTATGTACTAAACTGTGCATTTCGTGTAATGCGGGTTTTTCAGTAAATTCTAAGTTTTTCAGTGCAACTCACTCATATACTATGTACTACACTGTGCGTTTCTTATATTCTAAGTTTTTCAGTGCAACTCACTCATATACTATGTACTACACTGTGCGTTTCTTATATTCTAAGTTTTTCAGTGCAACTCACTCATATACTATGTACTACACTGTGCGTTTCTTATATTCTAAGTTTTTCAGTGCAACTCACTCATATACTATGTACTACACTGTGCGTTTCTTATATTCTAAGTTTTTCAGTACAACTCACTCATATACGATGTAGTACACTCTGCGTTTCTTATATTCTAAGTTTTTCAGTGCAACTCACTCATATACTATGTACTACACTGTGCTTTTCTTATATTCTAAGTTTTTCAGTGCAACTCACTCATATACTATGTACTACACTGTGCGTTTCTTATATTCTAAGTTTTTCAGTGCAACTCACTCATATACTATGTACTACACTGTGCGTTCCTTATATTCTAAGTTTTTCGTGCAACTCACTCTTATACTATGTACTACACTGTGCGTTTCTTATATTCTAAGTTTTTCAGTGCAACTCACTCATATACTATGTACTACACTGTGCGTTTCTTATATTCTAAGTTTTTCACTGCAACTCACTCATATACTATGTACTACACTGTGCATTTCGTGTAATGCTGGTTTTTCAGTAAATTCTAAGTTTTTCAGTGCAACTCACTCATATACTATGTACTACACTGTGCGTTTCTTATATTCTAAGTTTTTCAGTGCAACTCACTCATATACTATGTACTACACTGTGCGTTTCTTATATTCTAAGTTTTTCAGTGCAACTCACTCATATACTATGTACTACACTGTGCGTTTCTTATATTCTAAGTTTTTCAGTGCAACTCACTCATATACTATGTACTACACTGTGCGTTTCTTATATTCTAAGTTTTTCAGTGCAACTCACTCATATACTATGTACTACACTGTGCGTTTCTTATATTCTAAGTTTTTCAGTGCAACTCACTCATATACTATGTACTACACTGTGCGTTTCTTAAATTCTAAGTTTTTCAGTGCAACTCACTCATATACTATGTACTACACTGTGCGTTTCTTATATTCTAAGTTTTTCAGTGCAACTCACTCATATACTATGTACTACACTGTGCGTTTCTTATATTCTAAGTTTTTCAGTGCAACTCACTCATATACTATGTACTACACTGTGCATTTCGTGTAATGCGGGTTTTTCAGTAAATTCTAAGTTTTTCAGTGCAACTCACTCATATACTATGTACTACACTGTGCGTTTCTTATATTCTAAGTTTTTCAGTGCAACTCACTCATATACTATGTACTACACTGTGCGTTTCTTATATTCTAAGTTTTTCAGTGCAACTCACTCATATACTATGTACTACACTGTGCGTTTCTTATATTCTAAGTTTTTCAGTGCAACTCACTCATATACTATGTACTACACTGTGCGTTTCTTAAATTCTAAGTTTTTCAGTGCAACTCACTCATATACTATGTACTACACTGTGCGTTTCTTATATTCTAAGTTTTTCAGTGCAACTCACTCATATACTATGTACTACACTGTGCGTTTCTTATATTCTAAGTTTTTCAGTGCAACTCACTCATATACTATGTACTACACTGTGCATTTCGTGTAATGCGGGTTTTTCAGTAAATTCTAAGTTTTTCAGTGCAACTCACTCATATACTATGTACTACACTGTGCGTTTCTTATATTCTAAGTTTTTCAGTGCAACTCACTCATATACTATGTACTACACTGTGCGTTTCTTATATTCTAAGTTTTTCAGTGCAACTCACTCATATACTATGTACTACACTGTGCGTTTCTTATATTCTAAGTTTTTCAGTCAACTCACTCATATACTATGTACTACACTGTGCGTTTCTTATATTCTAAGTTTTTCAGTACAACTCACTCATATACGATGTAGTACACTGTGCGTTTCTTATATTCTAAGTTTTTCAGTGCAACTCACTCATATACTATGTACTACACTGTGCTTTTCTTATATTCTAAGTTTTTCAGTGCAACTCACTCATATACTATGTACTACACTGTGCGTTTCTTATATTCTAAGTTTTTCAGTGCAACTCACTCATATACTATGTACTACACTGTGCGTTCCTTATATTCTAAGTTTTTCGTGCAACTCACTCTTATACTATGTACTACACTGTGCGTTTCTTATATTCTAAGTTTTTCAGTGCAACTCACTCATATACTATGTACTACACTGTGCGTTTCTTATATTCTATGTTTTTCACTGCAACTCACTCATATACTATGTACTACACTGTGCATTTCGTGTAATGCTGGTTTTTCAGTAAATTCTAAGTTTTTCACTGCAACTCACTCATATACTATGTACTACACTGTGCGTTTCTTATATTCTAAGTTTTTCAGTGCAACTCACTCATATACTATGTACTACACTGTGCATTTCGTGTAATGCGGGTTTTTCAGTAAATTCTAAGTTTTTCAGTGCAACTCACTCATATACTATGTACTACACTGTGCGTTTCTTATATTCTAAGTTTTTCAGTGCAACTCACTCATATACTATGTACTACACTGTGCGTTTCTTATATTCTAAGTTTTTCAGTGCAACTCACTCATATACTATGTACTACACTGTGCGTTTCTTATATTCTAAGTTTTTCAGTGCAACTCACTCATATACTATGTACTACACTGTGCGTTTCTTATATTCTAAGTTTTTCAGTGCAACTCACTCATATACTATGTACTACACTGTGCATTTCGTGTAATGCGGGTTTTTCAGTAAATTCTAAGTTTTTCAGTGCAACTCACTCATATACTATGTACTACACTGTGCATTTCTTAAATTCTAAGTTTTTCAGTGCAACTCACTCATATACTATGTACTACACTGTGCGTTTCTTATATTCTAAGTTTTTCAGTGCAACTCACTCATATACTATGTACTACACTGTGCATTTCGTGTAATGCGGGTTTTTCAGTAAATTCTAAGTTTTTCAGTGCAACTCACTCATATACTATGTACTACACTGTGTGTTTCTTATATTCTAAGTTTTTCAGTGCAACTCACTCATATACTATGTACTACACTGTGCGTTTCTTATATTCTAAGTTTTTCAGTGCAACTCACTCATATACTATGTACTACACTGTGCGTTTCTTTTATTCTAAGTTTTTCACTGCAACTCACTCATATACTTTGTACTACACTCTGCGTTTCTTATATTCTAAGTTTTTCAGTGCAACTCACTCATATAATATGTACTACACTGTGCGTTTTTTAAATTCTAAGTTTTTCAGTGCAACTCACTCATATACTATGTACTACACTGTGCGTTTCTTATATTCTAAGTTTTTCAGTGCAACTCACTCATATACTATGTACTACACTGTGCATTTCGTGTAATGCGGGTTTTTCAGTAAATTCTAAGTTTTTCAGTGCAACTCACTCATATACTATGTACTACACTGTGCATTTCGTGTAATGCGGGTTTTTCAGTAAATTCTAAGTTTTTCAGTGCAACTCACTCATATACTATGTACTACACTGTGCTTTTCTTATATTCTAAGTTTTTCAGTGCAACTCACTCATATACTATGTACTACACTGTGCGTTTCTTAAATTCTAAGTTTTTCAGTGCAACTCACTCATACACTATGTACTACACTGTGCGTTTCTTAAATTCTAAGTTTTTCAGTTCAACTCACTCATATACTATGTACTACACTGTGCGTTTCTTAAATTCTAAGTTTTTCAGTGCAACTCACTCATATACTATGTACTACACTGTGCGTTTCTTATATTCTAAGTTTTTCAGTGCAACTCACTCATATACTATGTACTACACTGTGCGTTTCTTATATTCTAAGTTTTTCAGTGCAACTCACTCATATACTATGTACTACACTGTGCATTTCGTGTAATGCGGGTTTTTCAGTAAATTCTAAGTTTTTCAGTGCAACTCACTCATATACTATGTACTACACTGTGCGTTACTTATATTCTAAGTTTTTCAGTGCAACTCACTCATATACTATGTACTACACTGTGCGTTTCTTATATTCTAAGTTTTTCAGTGCAACTCACTCATATACTATGTACTACACTGTGCGTTTCTTATATTCTAAGTTTTTCAGTGCAACTCACTCATATACTATGTACTACACTGTGCGTTTCTTAAATTCTAAGTTTTTCAGTGCAACTCACTCATATACTATGTACTACACTGTGCGTTTCTTATATTCTAAGTTTTTCAGTGCAACTCACTCATATACTATGTACTACACTGTGCGTTTCTTATATTCTAAGTTTTTCAGTGCAACTCACTCATATACTATGTACTAAACTGTGCATTTCGTGTAATGCGGGTTTTTCAGTAAATTCTAAGTTTTTCAGTGCAACTCACTCATATACTATGTACTACACTGTGCGTTTCTTATATTCTAAGTTTTTCAGTGCAACTCACTCATATACTATGTACTACACTGTGCGTTTCTTATATTCTAAGTTTTTCAGTGCAACTCACTCATATACTATGTACTACACTGTGCGTTTCTTATATTCTAAGTTTTTCAGTGCAACTCACTCATATACTATGTACTACACTGTGCGTTTCTTATATTCTAAGTTTTTCAGTACAACTCACTCATATACGATGTAGTACACTGTGCGTTTCTTATATTCTAAGTTTTTCAGTGCAACTCACTCATATACTATGTACTACACTGTGCTTTTCTTATATTCTAAGTTTTTCAGTGCAACTCACTCATATACTATGTACTACACTGTGCGTTTCTTATATTCTAAGTTTTTCAGTGCAACTCACTCATATACTATGTACTACACTGTGCGTTCCTTATATTCTAAGTTTTTCGTGCAACTCACTCTTATACTATGTACTACACTGTGCGTTTCTTATATTCTAAGTTTTTCAGTGCAACTCACTCATATACTATGTACTACACTGTGCGTTTCTTATATTCTAAGTTTTTCACTGCAACTCACTCATATACTATGTACTACACTGTGCATTTCGTGTAATGCTGGTTTTTCAGTAAATTCTAAGTTTTTCAGTGCAACTCACTCATATACTATGTACTACACTGTGCGTTTCTTATATTCTAAGTTTTTCAGTGCAACTCACTCATATACTATGTACTACACTGTGCGTTTCTTATATTCTAAGTTTTTCAGTGCAACTCACTCATATACTATGTACTACACTGTGCGTTTCTTATATTCTAAGTTTTTCAGTGCAACTCACTCATATACGATGTACTACACTGTGCGTTTCTTATATTCTAAGTTTTTCAGTGCAACTCACTCATATACTATGTACTACACTGTGCGTTTCTTATATTCTAAGTTTTTCAGTGCAACTCACTCATATACTATGTACTACACTGTGCGTTTCTTAAATTCTAAGTTTTTCAGTGCAACTCACTCATATACTATGTACTACACTGTGCGTTTTTTAAATTCTAAGTTTTTCAGTTCAACTCACTCATATACTATGTACTACACTGTGCGTTTCTTAAATTCTAAGTTTTTCAGTGCAACTCACTCATATACTATGTACTACACTGTGCGTTTCTTATATTCTAAGTTTTTCAGTGCAACTCACTCATATACTATGTACTACACTGTGCGTTTCTTATATTCTAAGTTTTTCAGTGCAACTCACTCATATACTATGTACTACACTGTGCATTTCGTGTAATGCGGGTTTTTCAGTAAATTCTAAGTTTTTCAGTGCAACTCACTCATATACTATGTACTACACTGTGCGTTTCTTATATTCTAAGTTTTTCAGTGCAACTCACTCATATACTATGTACTACACTGTGCGTTTCTTATATTCTAAATTTTTCAGTGCAACTCACTCATATACTATGTACTACACTGTGCATTTCGTGTAATGCGGGTTTTTCAGTAAATTCTAAGTTTTTCAGTGCAACTCACTCATATACTATGTACTACACTGTGCGTTTCTTATATTCTAAGTTTTTCAGTGCAACTCACTCATATACTATGTACTACACTGTGCGTTTCTTATATTCTAAGTTTTTCAGTGCAACTCACTCATATACTATGTACTACACTGTGCGTTTCTTATATTCTAAGTTTTTCAGTGCAACTCACTCATATACTATGTACTACACTGTGCGTTTCTTATATTCTAAGTTTTTCAGTGCAACTCACTCATATACTATGTACTACACTGTGCGTTTCTTATATTCTAAGTTTTTCAGTGCAACTCACTCATATACTATGTACTACACTGTGCGTTTCTTATATTCTAAGTTTTTCAGTGCAACTCACTCATATACTATGTACTACACTGTGCGTTTCTTATATTCTAAGTTTTTCAGTGCAACTCACTCATATACTATGTACTACACTGTGCGTTTCTTATATTCTAAGTTTTTCAGTGCAACTCACTCATATACTATGTACTACACTGTGCGTTTCTTATATTCTAAGTTTTTCAGTGCAACTCACTCATATACGATGTACTACACTGTGCGTTTCTTATATTCTAAGTTTTTCAGTGCAACTCACTCATATACTATGTACTACACTGTGCGTTTCTTATATTCTAAGTTTTTCAGTGCAACTCACTCATATACTATGTACTACACTGTGCGTTTCTTAAATTCTAAGTTTTTCAGTGCAACTCACTCATATACTATGTACTACACTGTGCGTTTTTTAAATTCTAAGTTTTTCAGTTCAACTCACTCATATACTATGTACTACACTGTGCGTTTCTTAAATTCTAAGTTTTTCAGTGCAACTCACTCATATACTATGTACTACACTGTGCGTTTCTTATATTCTAAGTTTTTCAGTGCAACTCACTCATATACTATGTACTACACTGTGCGTTTCTTATATTCTAAGTTTTTCAGTGCAACTCACTCATATACTATGTACTACACTGTGCATTTCGTGTAATGCGGGTTTTTCAGTAAATTCTAAGTTTTTCAGTGCAACTCACTCATATACTATGTACTACACTGTGCGTTTCTTATATTCTAAGTTTTTCAGTGCAACTCACTCATATACTATGTACTACACTGTGCGTTTCTTATATTCTAAGTTTTTCAGTGCAACTCACTCATATACTATGTACTACACTGTGCATTTCGTGTAATGCTGGTTTTTCAGTAAATTCTAAGTTTTTCAGTGCAACTCACTCATATACTATGTACTACACTGTGCGTTTCTTATATTCTAAGTTTTTCAGTGCAACTCACTCATATACTATGTACTACACTGTGCGTTTCTTATATTCTAAGTTTTTCAGTGCAACTCACTCATATACTATGTACTACACTGTGCGTTTCTTATATTCTAAGTTTTTCAGTGCAACTCACTCATATACTATGTACTACACTGTGCGTTTCTTATATTCTAAGTTTTTCAGTGCAACTCACTCATATACTATGTACTACACTGTGCGTTTCTTATATTCTAAGTTTTTCAGTGCAACTCACTCATATACTATGTACTACACTGTGCGTTTCTTATATTCTAAGTTTTTCAGTGCAACTCACTCATATACTATGTACTACACTGTGCGTTTCTTATATTCTAAGTTTTTCAGTGCAACTCACTCATATACTATGTACTACACTGTGCGTTTCTTATATTCTAAGTTTTTCAGTGCAACTCACTCATATACTATGTACTACACTGTGCGTTTCTTATATTCTAAGTTTTTCAGTGCAACTCACTCATATACTATGTACTACACTGTGCGTTTCTTAAATTCTAAGTTTTTCAGTGCAACTCACTCATATACTATGTACTACACTGTGCGTTTCTTAAATTCTAAGTTTTTCAGTACAACTCACTCATATACTATGTACTACACTGTGCGTTTCTTAAATTCTAAGTTTTTCAGTGCAACTCACTCATATACTATGTACTACACTGTGCGCTTCTTATATTCTAAGTTTTTCAATGCAACTCACTCATATACTATGTACTACATTGTGCGTTTCTTATATTCTAAGTTTTTCGTGCAACTCACTCTTATACTATGTACTACACTGTGCGTTTCTTATATTCTAAGTTTTTCAGTGCAACTCACTCATATACTATGTACTACACTGTGCGTTTCTTATATTCTAAGTTTTTCAGTGCAACTCACTCATATACTATGTACTACACTGTGCGTTTCTTATATTCTAAGTATTTCAGTGCAACTCACTCATATACTATGTACTACACTGTGCATTTCGTGTAATGCGGGTTTTTCAGTAAATTCTAAGTTTTTCAGTGCAACTCACTCATATACTATGTACTACACTGTGCCTTTCTTATATTCTAAGTTTTTCAGTGCAACTCACTCATATACTATGTACTACACTGTGCGTTTCTTATATTCTAAGTTTTTCAGTGCAACTCACTCATATACTATGTACTACACTGTGCGTTTCTTATATTCTAAGTTTTTCAGTGCAACTCACTCATATACTATGTACTACACTGTGCGTTTCTTATATTCTAAGTTTTTCAGTGCAACTCACTCATATACTATGTACTACACTGTGCGTTTCTTATATTCTAAGTTTTTCAGTGCAACTCACTCATATACTATGTACTACACTGTGCATTTCGTGTAATGCGGGTTTTTCAGTAAATTCTAAGTTTTTCAGTGCAACTCACTCATATACTATGTACTACACTGTGCATTTCTTAAATTCTAAGTTTTTCAGTGCAACTCACTCATATACTATGTACTACACTGTGCGTTTCTTATATTTTAAGTTTTTCAGTGCAACTCACTCATATACTATGTACTACACTGTGCATTTCGTGTAATGCGGGTTTTTCAGTAAATTCTAAGTTTTTCAGTGCAACTCACTCATATACTATGTACTACACTGTGCGTTTCTTATATTCTAAGTTTTTCAGTGCAACTCACTCATATACTATGTACTACACTGTGCGTTTCTTTTATTCTAAGTTTTTCACTGCAATTCACTCATATACTATGTACTACACTCTTCGTTTCTTATATTCTAAGTTTTTCAGTGCAACTCACTCATATAATATGTACTACACTGTGCGTTTTTTAAATTCTAAGTTTTTCAGTGCAACTCACTCATATACTATGTACTACACTGTGCGTTTCTTATATTCTAAGTTTTTCAGTGCAACTCACTCATATACTATGTACTACACTGTGCATTTCGTGTAATGCGGGTTTTTCAGTAAATTCTAAGTTTTTCAGTGCAACTCACTCATATACTATGTACTACACTGTGCGTTTCTTATATTCTAAGTTTTTCAGTGCAACTCACTCATATACTATGTACTACACTGTGCGTTTCTTATATTCTAAGTTTTTCAGTGCAACTCACTCATATACTATGTACTACACTGTGCGTTTCTTATATTCTAAGTTTTTCAGTGCAACTCACTCATATACTATGTACTACACTGTGCGTTTCTTATATTCTAAGTTTTTCAGTGCAACTCACTCATATACTATGTACTACACTGTGCATTTCGTGTAATGCGGGTTTTTCAGTAAATTCTAAGTTTTTCAGTGCAACTCACTCATATACTATGTACTACACTGTGCATTTCTTAAATTCTAAGTTTTTCAGTGCAACTCACTCATATACTATGTACTACATGTGCGTTTCTTATATTCTAAGTTTTTCAGTGCAACTCACTCATATACTATGTACTACACTGTGCGTTTCTTATATTCTAAGTTTTTCAGTGCAACTCACTCATATACTATGTACTACACTGTGCGTTTCTTATATTCTAAGTTTTTCAGTGCAACTCACTCATATACTATGTACTACACTGTGCGTTTCTTATATTCTAAGTTTTTCAGTGCAACTCACTCATATACTATGTACTACACTGTGCGTTTCTTATATTCTAAGTTTTTCAGTGCAACTCACTCATATACTATGTACTACACTGTGCGTTTCTTATATTCTAAGTTTTTCAGTGCAACTCACTCATATACTATGTACTACACTGTGCGTTTCTTATATTCTAAGTTTTTCAGTGCAACTCACTCATATACTATGTACTACACTGTGCGTTTCTTATATTCTAAGTTTTTCAGTGCAACTCACTCATATACTATGTACTACACTGTGCGTTTCTTATATTCTAAGTTTTTCAGTGCAACTCACTCATATACTATGTACTACACTGTGCGTTTCTTAAATTCTAAGTTTTTCAGTGCAACTCACTCATATACTATGTACTACACTGTGCGTTTCTTAAATTCTAAGTTTTTCAGTACAACTCACTCATATACTATGTACTACACTGTGCGTTTCTTAAATTCTAAGTTTTTCAGTGCAACTCACTCATATACTATGTACTACACTGTGCGCTTCTTATATTCTAAGTTTTTCAATGCAACTCACTCATATACTATGTACTACATTGTGCGTTTCTTATATTCTAAGTTTTTCGTGCAACTCACTCTTATACTATGTACTACACTGTGCGTTTCTTATATTCTAAGTTTTTCAGTGCAACTCACTCATATACTATGTACTACACTGTGCGTTTCTTATATTCTAAGTTTTTCAGTGCAACTCACTCATATACTATGTACTACACTGTGCGTTTCTTATATTCTAAGTATTTCAGTGCAACTCACTCATATACTATGTACTACACTGTGCATTTCGTGTAATGCGGGTTTTTCAGTAAATTCTAAGTTTTTCAGTGCAACTCACTCATATACTATGTACTACACTGTGCCTTTCTTATATTCTAAGTTTTTCAGTGCAACTCACTCATATACTATGTACTACACTGTGCGTTTCTTATATTCTAAGTTTTTCAGTGCAACTCACTCATATACTATGTACTACACTGTGCGTTTCTTATATTCTAAGTTTTTCAGTGCAACTCACTCATATACTATGTACTACACTGTGCGTTTCTTATATTCTAAGTTTTTCAGTGCAACTCACTCATATACTATGTACTACACTGTGCGTTTCTTATATTCTCAGTTTTTCAGTGCAACTCACTCATATACTATGTACTACACTGTGCATTTCGTGTAATGCGGGTTTTTCAGTAAATTCTAAGTTTTTCAGTGCAACTCACTCATATACTATGTACTACACTGTGCATTTCTTAAATTCTAAGTTTTTCAGTGCAACTCACTCATATACTATGTACTACACTGTGCGTTTCTTATATTCTAAGTTTTTCAGTGCAACTCACTCATATACTATGTACTACACTGTGCATTTCGTGTAATGCGGGTTTTTCAGTAAATTCTAAGTTTTTCAGTGCAACTCACTCATATACTATGTACTACACTGTGCGTTTCTTATATTCTAAGTTTTTCAGTGCAACTCACTCATATACTATGTACTACACTGTGCGTTTCTTTTATTCTAAGTTTTTCAGTGCAACTCACTCATATACTATGTACTACACTCTTCGTTTCTTATATTCTAAGTTTTTCAGTGCAACTCACTCATATAATATGTACTACACTGTGCGTTTTTTAAATTCTAAGTTTTTCAGTGCAACTCACTCATATACTATGTACTACACTGTGCGTTTCTTATATTCTAAGTTTTTCAGTGCAACTCACTCATATACTATGTACTACACTGTGCATTTCGTGTAATGCGGGTTTTTCAGTAAATTCTAAGTTTTTCAGTGCAACTCACTCATATACTATGTACTACACTGTGCGTTTCTTATATTCTAAGTTTTTCAGTGCAACTCACTCATATACTATGTACTACACTGTGCGTTTCTTATATTCTAAGTTTTTCAGTGCAACTCACTCATATACTATGTACTACACTGTGCGTTTCTTATATTCTAAGTTTTTCAGTGCAACTCACTCATATACTATGTACTACACTGTGCGTTTCTTATATTCTAAGTTTTTCAGTGCAACTCACTCATATACTATGTACTACACTGTGCATTTCGTGTAATGCGGGTTTTTCAGTAAATTCTAAGTTTTTCAGTGCAACTCACTCATATACTATGTACTACACTGTGCATTTCTTAAATTCTAAGTTTTTCAGTGCAACTCACTCATATACTATGTACTACACTGTGCGTTTCTTATATTCTAAGTTTTTCAGTGCAACTCACTCATATACTATGTACTACACTGTGCATTTCGTGTAATGCGGGTTTTTCAGTAAATTCTAAGTTTTTCAGTGCAACTCACTCATATACTATGTACTACACTGTGCGTTTCTTATATTCTAAGTTTTTCAGTGCAACTCACTCATATAATATGTACTACACTGTGCGTTTCTTATATTCTAAGTTTTTCAGTGCAACTCACTCATATACTATGTACTACACTGTGCGTTTCTTATATTCTAAGTTTTTCAGTGCAACTCACTCATATACTATGTACTACACTGTGCGTTTCTTATATTCTAAGTTTTTCAGTGCAACTCACTCATATACTATGTACTACACTGTGCGTTTCTTATATTCTAAGTTTTTCAGTGCAACTCACTCATATACTATGTACTACACTGTGCGTTTCTTATATTCTAAGTTTTTCAGTGCAACTCACTCATATACTATGTACTACACTGTGAGTTTCTTATATTCTAAGTTTTTCAGTGCAACTCACTCATATACTATGTACTACACTGTGCGTTTCTTATATTCTAAGTTTTTCAGTGCAACTCACTCATATACTATGTACTACACTGTGCGTTTCTTATATTCTAAGTTTTTCAGTGCAACTCACTCATATACTATGTACTACACTGTGCGTTTCTTAAATTCTAAGTTTTTCAGTGCAACTCACTCATATACTATGTACTACACTGTGCGTTTCTTAAATTCTAAGTTTTTCAGTACAACTCACTCATATACTATGTACTACACTGTGCGTTTCTTAAATTCTAAGTTTTTCAGTGCAACTCACTCATATACTATGTACTACACTGTGCGCTTCTTATATTCTAAGTTTTTCAATGCAACTCACTCATATACTATGTACTACATTGTGCGTTTCTTATATTCTAAGTTTTTCGTGCAACTCACTCTTATACTATGTACTACACTGTGCGTTTCTTATATTCTAAGTTTTTCAGTGCAACTCACTCATATACTATGTACTACACTGTGCGTTTCTTATATTCTAAGTTTTTCAGTGCAACTCACTCATATACTATGTACTACACTGTGCGTTTCTTATATTCTAAGTATTTCAGTTCAACTCACTCATATACTATGTACTACACTGTGCATTTCGTGTAATGCGGGTTTTTCAGTAAATTCTAAGTTTTTCAGTGCAACTCACTCATATACTATGTACTACACTGTGCCTTTCTTATATTCTAAGTTTTTCAGTGCAACTCACTCATATACTATGTACTACACTGTGCGTTTCTTATATTCTAAGTTTTTCAGTGCAACTCACTCATATACTATGTACTACACTGTGCGTTTCTTATATTCTAAGTTTTTCAGTGCAACTCACTCATATACTATGTACTACACTGTGCGTTTCTTATATTCTAAGTTTTTCAGTGCAATGTACTACACTGTGCGTTTCTTATATTCTAAGTTTTTCAGTGCAACTCACTCATATACTATGTACTACACTGTGCATTTCGAGTAATGCGGGTTTTTCAGTACATTCTAAGTTTTTCAGTGCAACTCACTCATATACTATGTACTACACTGTGCATTTCTTAAATTCTAAGTTTTTCAGTGCAACTCACTCATATACTATGTACTACACTGTGCGTTTCTTATATTCTAAGTTTTTCAGTGCAACTCACTCATATACTATGTACTACACTGTGCATTTCGTGTAATGCGGGTTTTTCAGTAAATTCTAAGTTTTTCAGTGCAACTCACTCATATACTATGTACTACACTGTGCCTTTCTTATATTCTAAGTTTTTCAGTGCAACTCACTCATATACTATGTACTACACTGTGCGTTTCTTTTATTCTAAGTTTTTCACTGCAACTCACTCATATACTATGTACTACACTCTTCGTTTCTTATATTCTAAGTTTTTCAGTGCAACTCACTCATATAATATGTACTACACTGTGCGTTTTTTAAATTCTAAGTTTTTCAGTGCAACTCACTCATATACTATGTACTACACTGTGCGTTTCTTATATTCTAAGTTTTTCAGTGCAACTCACTCATATACTATGTACTACACTGTGCATTTCGTGTAATGCGGGTTTTTCAGTAAATTCTAAGTTTTTCAGTGCAACTCACTCATATACTATGTACTACACTGTGCGTTTCTTATATTCTAAGTTTTTCAGTGCAACTCACTCATATACTATGTACTACACTGTGCGTTTCTTATATTCTAAGTTTTTCAGTGCAACTCACTCATATACTATGTACTACACTGTGCGTTTCTTATATTCTAAGTTTTTCAGTGCAACTCACTCATATACTATGTACTACACTCTGCGTTTCTTATATTCTAAGTTTTTCAGTGCAACTCACTCATATACTATGTACTACACTGTGCATTTCGTGTAATGCGGGTTTTTCAGTAAATTCTAAGTTTTTCAGTGCAACTCACTCATATACTATGTACTACACTGTGCATTTCTTAAATTCTAAGTTTTTCAGTGCAACTCACTCATATACTATGTACTACACTGTGCGTTTCTTATATTCTAAGTTTTTCAGTGCAACTCACTCATATACTATGTACTACACTGTGCATTTCGTGTAATGCGGGTTTTTCAGTAAATTCTAAGTTTTTCAGTGCAACTCACTCATATACTATGTACTACACTGTGCGTTTCTTATATTCTAAGTTTTTCAGTGCAACTCACTCATATACTATGTACTACACTGTGCGTTTCTTATATTCTAAGTTTTTCAGTGCAACTCACTCATATACTATGTACTACACTGTGCGTTTCTTTTATTCTAAGTTTTTCACTGCAACTCACTCATATACTTTGTACTACACTCTGCGTTTCTTATATTCTAAGTTTTTCAGTGCAACTCACTCATATAATATGTACTACACTGTGCGTTTTTTAAATTCTAAGTTTTTCAGTGCAACTCACTCATATACTATGTACTACACTGTGCGTTTCTTATATTCTAAGTTTTTCAGTGCAACTCACTCATATAATATGTACTACACTGTGCGTTTCTTATATTCTAAGTTTTTCAGTGCAACTCACTCATATACTATGTACTACACTGTGCATTTCTTAAATTCTAAGTTTTTCAGTGCAACTCACTCATATACTATGTACTACACTGTGCGTTTCGTATATTCTAAGTTTTTCAGTGCAACTCACTCATATACTATGTACTACACTGTGCATTTCGTGTAATGCGGGTTTTTCAGTAAATTCTAAGTTTTTCAGTGCAACTCACTCATATACTATGTACTACACTGTGCGTTTCTTATATTCTAAGTTTTTCAGTGCAACTCACTTATATACTATGTACTACACTGTGCGTTTCTTTTATTCTAAGTTTTTCACTGCAACTCACTCATATACTATGTACTACACTCTTCGTTTCTTATATTCTAAGTTTTTCAGTGCAACTCACTCATATAATATGTACTACACTGTGCGTTTTTTAAATTCTAAGTTTTTCAGTGCAACTCACTCATATACTATGTACTACACTGTGTGTTTCTTATATTCTAAGTTTTTCAGTGCAACTCACTCATATACTATGTACTACACTGTGCATTTCGTGTAATGCGGGTTTTTCAGTAAATTCTAAGTTTTTCAGTGCAACTCACTCATATACTATGTACTACACTGTGCGTTTCTTATATTCTAAGTTTTTCAGTGCAACTCACTCATATACTATGTACTACACTGTGCGTTTCTTATATTCTAAGTTTTTCAGTGCAACTCACTCATATACTATGTACTACACTGTGCGTTTCTTATATTCTAAGTTTTTCAGTGCAACTCACTCATATACTATGTACTACACTGTGCGTTTCTTATATTCTAAGTTTTTCAGTGCAACTCACTCATATACTATGTACTACACTGTGCATTTCGTGTAATGCGGGTTTTTCAGTAAATTCTAAGTTTTTCAGTGCAACTCACTCATATACTATGTACTACACTGTGCATTTCTTAAATTCTAAGTTTTTCAGTGCAACTCACTCATATACTATGTACTACACTGTGCGTTTCTTATATTCTAAGTTTTTCAGTGCAACTCACTCATATACTATGTACTACACTGTGCGTTTCTTATATTCTAAGTTTTTCAGTGCAACTCACTCATATACTATGTACTACACTGTGCGTTTCTTATATTCTAAGTTTTTCAGTGCAACTCACTCATATACTATGTACTACACTGTGCGTTTCTTATATTCTAAGTTTTTCAGTGCAACTCACTCATATACTATGTACTACACTGTGCGTTTCTTATATTCTAAGTTTTTCAGTGCAACTCACTCATATACTATGTACTACACTGTGCGTTTCTTATATTCTAAGTTTTTCAGTGCAACTCACTCATATACTATGTACTACACTGTGCGTTTCTTATATTCTAAGTTTTTCAGTGCAACTCACTCATATACTATGTACTACACTGTGCGTTTCTTATATTCTAAGTTTTTCAGTGCAACTCACTCATATACTATGTACTACACTGTGCGTTTCTTATATTCTAAGTTTTTCAGTGCAACTCACTCATATACTATGTACTACACTGTGCGTTTCTTAAATTCTAAGTTTTTCAGTGCAACTCACTCATATACTATGTACTACACTGTGCGTTTCTTAAATTCTAAGTTTTTCAGTACAACTCACTCATATACTATGTACTACACTGTGCGTTTCTTAAATTCTAAGTTTTTCAGTGCAACTCACTCATATACTATGTACTACACTGTGCGCTTCTTATATTCTAAGTTTTTCAATGCAACTCACTCATATACTATGTACTACATTGTGCGTTTCTTATATTCTAAGTTTTTCGTGCAACTCACTCTTATACTATGTACTACACTGTGCGTTTCTTATATTCTAAGTTTTTCAGTGCAACTCACTCATATACTATGTACTACACTGTGCGTTTCTTATATTCTAAGTTTTTCAGTGCAACTCACTCATATACTATGTACTACACTGTGCGTTTCTTATATTCTAAGTATTTCAGTGCAACTCACTCATATACTATGTACTACACTGTGCATTTCGTGTAATGCGGGTTTTTCAGTAAATTCTAAGTTTTTCAGTGCAACTCACTCATATACTATGTACTACAGTGTGCCTTTCTTATATTCTAAGTTTTTCAGTGCAACTCACTCATATACTATGTACTACACTGTGCGTTTCTTATATTCTAAGTTTTTCAGTGCAACTCACTCATATACTATGTACTACACTGTGCGTTTCTTATATTCTAAGTTTTTCAGTGCAACTCACTCATATACTATGTACTACACTGTGCGTTTCTTATATTCTAAGTTTTTCAGTGCAACTCACTCATATACTATGTACTACACTGTGCGTTTCTTATATTCTAAGTTTTTCAGTGCAACTCACTCATATACTATGTACTACACTGTGCATTTCGTGTAATGCGGGTTTTTCAGTAAATTCTAAGTTTTTCAGTGCAACTCACTCATATACTATGTACTACACTGTGCATTTCTTAAATTCTAAGTTTTTCAGTGCAACTCACTCATATACTATGTACTACACTGTGCGTTTCTTATATTCTAAGTTTTTCAGTGCAACTCACTCATATACTATGTACTACACTGTGCATTTCGTGTAATGCGGGTTTTTCAGTAAATTCTAAGTTTTTCAGTGCAACTCACTCATATACTATGTACTACACTGTGCGTTTCTTATATTCTAAGTTTTTCAGTGCAACTCACTCATATACTATGTACTACACTGTGCGTTTCTTTTATTCTAAGTTTTTCACTGCAACTCACTCATATACTATGTACTACACTCTTCCTTTCTTATATTCTAAGTTTTTCAGTGCAACTCACTCATATAATATGTACTACACTGTGCGTTTTTTAAATTCTAAGTTTTTCAGTGCAACTCACTCATATACTATGTACTACACTGTGCGTTTCTTATATTCTAAGTTTTTCAGTGCAACTCACTCATATACTATGTACTACACTGTGCATTTCGTGTAATGCGGGTTTTTCAGTAAATTCTAAGTTTTTCAGTGCAACTCACTCATATACTATGTACTACACTGTGCGTTTCTTATATTCTAAGTTTTTCAGTGCAACTCACTCATATACTATGTACTACACTGTGCGTTTCTTATATTCTAAGTTTTTCAGTGCAACTCACTCATATACTATGTACTACACTGTGCGTTTCTTATATTCTAAGTTTTTCAGTGCAACTCACTCATATACTATGTACTACACTGTGCGTTTCTTATATTCTAAGTTTTTCAGTGCAACTCACTCATATACTATGTACTACACTGTGCATTTCGTGTAATGCGGGTTTTTCAGTAAATTCTAAGTTTTTCAGTGCAACTCACTCATATACTATGTACTACACTGTGCATTTCTTAAATTCTAAGTTTTTCAGTGCAACTCACTCATATACTATGTACTACACTGTGCGTTTCTTATATTCTAAGTTTTTCAGTGCAACTCACTCATATACTATGTACTACACTGTGCATTTCGTGTAATGCGGGTTTTTCAGTAAATTCTAAGTTTTTCAGTGCAACTCACTCATATACTATGTACTACACTGTGCGTTTCTTATATTCTAAGTTTTTCAGTGCAACTCACTCATATAATATGTACTACACTGTGCGTTTCTTATATTCTAAGTTTTTCAGTGCAACTCACTCATATACTATGTACTACACTGTGCGTTTCTTATATTCTAAGTTTTTCAGTGCAACTCACTCATATACTATGTACTACACTGTGCGTTTCTTATATTCTAAGTTTTTCAGTGCAACTCACTCATATACTATGTACTACACTGTGCGTTTCTTATATTCTAAGTTTTTCAGTGCAACTCACTCATATACTATGTACTACACTGTGCGTTTCTTATATTCTAAGTTTTTCAGTGCAACTCACTCATATACTATGTACTACACTGTGCGTTTCTTATATTCTAAGTTTTTCAGTGCAACTCACTCATATACTATGTACTACACTGTGCGTTTCTTATATTCTAAGTTTTTCAGTGCAACTCACTCATATACTATGTACTACACTGTGCGTTTCTTATATTCTAAGTTTTTCAGTGCAACTCACTCATATACTATGTACTACACTGTGCGTTTCTTAAATTCTAAGTTTTTCAGTGCAACTCACTCATATACTATGTACTACACTGTGCGTTTCTTAAATTCTAAGTTTTTCAGTACAACTCACTCATATACTATGTACTACACTGTGCGTTTCTTAAATTCTAAGTTTTTCAGTGCAACTCACTCATATACTATGTACTACACTGTGCGCTTCTTATATTCTAAGTTTTTCAATGCAACTCACTCATATACTATGTACTACATTGTGCGTTTCTTATATTCTAAGTTTTTCGTGCAACTCACTCTTATACTATGTACTACACTGTGCGTTTCTTATATTCTAAGTTTTTCAGTGCAACTCACTCATATACTATGTACTACACTGTGCGTTTCTTATATTCTAAGTATTTCAGTTCAACTCACTCATATACTATGTACTACACTGTGCATTTCGTGTAATGCGGGTTTTTCAGTAAATTCTAAGTTTTTCAGTGCAACTCACTCATATACTATGTACTACACTGTGCCTTTCTTATATTCTAAGTTTTTCAGTGCAACTCACTCATATACTATGTACTACACTGTGCGTTTCTTATATTCTAAGTTTTTCAGTGCAACTCACTCATATACTATGTACTACACTGTGCGTTTCTTATATTCTAAGTTTTTCAGTGCAACTCACTCATATACTATGTACTACACTGTGCGTTTCTTATATTCTAAGTTTTTCAGTGCAATGTACTACACTGTGCGTTTCTTATATTCTAAGTTTTTCAGTGCAACTCACTCATATACTATGTACTACACTGTGCATTTCGTGTAATGCGGGTTTTTCAGTACATTCTAAGTTTTTCAGTGCAACTCACTCATATACTATGTACTACACTGTGCATTTCTTAAATTCTAAGTTTTTCAGTGCAACTCACTCATATACTATGTACTACACTGTGCGTTTCTTATATTCTAAGTTTTTCAGTGCAACTCACTCATATACTATGTACTACACTGTGCATTTCGTGTAATGCGGGTTTTTCAGTAAATTCTAAGTTTTTCAGTGCAACTCACTCATATACTATGTACTACACTGTGCGTTTCTTATATTCTAAGTTTTTCAGTGCAACTCACTCATATACTATGTACTACACTGTGCGTTTCTTTTATTCTAAGTTTTTCACTGCAACTCACTCATATACTATGTACTACACTCTTCGTTTCTTATATTCTAAGTTTTTCAGTGCAACTCACTCATATAATATGTACTACACTGTGCGTTTTTTAAATTCTAAGTTTTTCAGTGCAACTCACTCATATACTATGTACTACACTGTGCGTTTCTTATATTCTAAGTTTTTCAGTGCAACTCACTCATATACTATGTACTACACTGTGCATTTCGTGTAATGCGGGTTTTTCAGTAAATTCTAAGTTTTTCAGTGCAACTCACTCATATACTATGTACTACACTGTGCGTTTCTTATATTCTAAGTTTTTCAGTGCAACTCACTCATATACTATGTACTACACTGTGCGTTTCTTATATTCTAAGTTTTTCAGTGCAACTCACTCATATACTATGTACTACACTGTGCGTTTCTTATATTCTAAGTTTTTCAGTGCAACTCACTCATATACTATGTACTACACTCTGCGTTTCTTATATTCTAAGTTTTTCAGTGCAACTCACTCATATACTATGTACTACACTGTGCATTTCGTGTAATGCGGGTTTTTCAGTAAATTCTAAGTTTTTCAGTGCAACTCACTCATATACTATGTACTACACTGTGCATTTCTTAAATTCTAAGTTTTTCAGTGCAACTCACTCATATACTATGTACTACACTGTGCGTTTCTTATATTCTAAGTTTTTCAGTGCAACTCACTCATATACTATGTACTACACTGTGCATTTCGTGTAATGCGGGTTTTTCAGTAAATTCTAAGTTTTTCAGTGCAACTCACTCATATACTATGTACTACACTGTGCGTTTCTTATATTCTAAGTTTTTCAGTGCAACTCACTCATATACTATGTACTACACTGTGCGTTTCTTATATTCTAAGTTTTTCAGTGCAACTCACTCATATACTATGTACTACACTGTGCGTTTCTTATATTCTAAGTTTTTCAGTGCAACTCACTCATATACTATGTACTACACTGTGCGTTTCTTAAATTCTAAGTTTTTCAGTGCAACTCACTCATATACTATGTACTACACTGTGCGTTTCTTAAATTCTAAGTTTTTCAGTACAACTCACTCATATACTATGTACTACACTGTGCGTTTCTTAAATTCTAAGTTTTTCAGTGCAACTCACTCATATACTATGTACTACACTGTGCGCTTGTTATATTCTAAGTTTTTCAATGCAACTCACTCATATACTATGTACTACATTGTGCGTTTCTTATATTCTAAGTTTTTCGTGCAACTCACTCTTATACTATGTACTACACTGTGCGTTTCTTATATTCTAAGTTTTTCAGTGCAACTCACTCATATACTATGTACTACACTGTGCGTTTCTTATATTCTAAGTTTTTCAGTGCAACTCACTCATATACTATGTACTACACTGTGCGTTTCTTATATTCTAAGTATTTCAGTGCAACTCACTCATATACTATGTACTACACTGTGCATTTCGTGTAATGCGGGTTTTTCAGTAAATTCTAAGTTTTTCAGTGCAACTCACTCATATACTATGTACTACAGTGTGCCTTTCTTATATTCTAAGTTTTTCAGTGCAACTCACTCATATACTATGTACTACACTGTGCGTTTCTTATATTCTAAGTTTTTCAGTGCAACTCACTCATATACTATGTACTACACTGTGCGTTTCTTATATTCTAAGTTTTTCAGTGCAACTCACTCATATACTATGTACTACACTGTGCGTTTCTTATATTCTAAGTTTTTCAGTGCAACTCACTCATATACTATGTACTACACTGTGCGTTTCTTATATTCTAAGTTTTTCAGTGCAACTCACTCATATACTATGTACTACACTGTGCATTTCGTGTAATGCGGGTTTTTCAGTAAATTCTAAGTTTTTCAGTGCAACTCACTCATATACTATGTACTACACTGTGCATTTCTTAAATTCTAAGTTTTTCAGTGCAACTCACTCATATACTATGTACTACACTGTGCGTTTCTTATATTCTAAGTTTTTCAGTGCAACTCACTCATATACTATGTACTACACTGTGCATTTCGTGTAATGCGGGTTTTTCAGTAAATTCTAAGTTTTTCAGTGCAACTCACTCATATACTATGTACTACACTGTGCGTTTCTTATATTCTAAGTTTTTCAGTGCAACTCACTCATATACTATGTACTACACTGTGCGTTTCTTTTATTCTAAGTTTTTCACTGCAACTCACTCATATACTATGTACTACACTCTTCCTTTCTTATATTCTAAGTTTTTCAGTGCAACTCACTCATATAATATGTACTACACTGTGCGTTTTTTAAATTCTAAGTTTTTCAGTGCAACTCACTCATATACTATGTACTACACTGTGCGTTTCTTATATTCTAAGTTTTTCAGTGCAACTCACTCATATACTATGTACTACACTGTGCATTTCGTGTAATGCGGGTTTTTCAGTAAATTCTAAGTTTTTCAGTGCAACTCACTCATATACTATGTACTACACTGTGCGTTTCTTATATTCTAAGTTTTTCAGTGCAACTCACTCATATACTATGTACTACACTGTGCGTTTCTTATATTCTAAGTTTTTCAGTGCAACTCACTCATATACTATGTACTACACTGTGCGTTTCTTATATTCTAAGTTTTTCAGTGCAACTCACTCATATACTATGTACTACACTGTGCGTTTCTTATATTCTAAGTTTTTCAGTGCAACTCACTCATATACTATGTACTACACTGTGCATTTCGTGTAATGCGGGTTTTTCAGTAAATTCTAAGTTTTTCAGTGCAACTCACTCATATACTATGTACTACACTGTGCATTTCTTAAATTCTAAGTTTTTCAGTGCAACTCACTCATATACTATGTACTACACTGTGCGTTTCTTATATTCTAAGTTTTTCAGTGCAACTCACTCATATACTATGTACTACACTGTGCATTTCGTGTAATGCGGGTTTTTCAGTAAATTCTAAGTTTTTCAGTGCAACTCACTCATATACTATGTACTACACTGTGCGTTTCTTATATTCTAAGTTTTTCAGTGCAACTCACTCATATAATATGTACTACACTGTGCGTTTCTTATATTCTAAGTTTTTCAGTGCAACTCACTCATATACTATGTACTACACTCTGCGTTTCTTATATTCTAAGTTTTTCAGTGCAACTCACTCATATACTATGTACTACACTGTGCGTTTCTTATATTCTAAGTTTTTCAGTGCAACTCACTCATATACTATGTACTACACTGTGCGTTTCTTATATTCTAAGTTTTTCAGTGCAACTCACTCATATACTATGTACTACACTGTGCGTTTCTTATATTCTAAGTTTTTCAGTGCAACTCACTCATATACTATGTACTACACTGTGCGTTTCTTATATTCTAAGTTTTTCAGTGCAACTCACTCATATACTATGTACTACACTGTGCGTTTCTTATATTCTAAGTTTTTCAGTGCAACTCACTCATATACTATGTACTACACTGTGCGTTTCTTATATTCTAAGTTTTTCAGTGCAACTCACTCATATACTATGTACTACACTGTGCGTTTCTTAAATTCTAAGTTTTTCAGTGCAACTCACTCATATACTATGTACTACACTGTGCGTTTCTTAAATTCTAAGTTTTTCAGTACAACTCACTCATATACTATGTACTACACTGTGCGTTTCTTAAATTCTAAGTTTTTCAGTGCAACTCACTCATATACTATGTACTACACTGTGCGCTTCTTATATTCTAAGTTTTTCAATGCAACTCACTCATATACTATGTACTACATTGTGCGTTTCTTATATTCTAAGTTTTTCGTGCAACTCACTCTTATACTATGTACTACACTGTGCGTTTCTTATATTCTAAGTTTTTCAGTGCAACTCACTCATATACTATGTACTACACTGTGCGTTTCTTATATTCTAAGTATTTCAGTTCAACTCACTCATATACTATGTACTACACTGTGCATTTCGTGTAATGCGGGTTTTTCAGTAAATTCTAAGTTTTTCAGTGCAACTCACTCATATACTATGTACTACACTGTGCCTTTCTTATATTCTAAGTTTTTCAGTGCAACTCACTCATATACTATGTACTACACTGTGCGTTTCTTATATTCTAAGTTTTTCAGTGCAACTCACTCATATACTATGTACTACACTGTGCGTTTCTTATATTCTAAGTTTTTCAGTGCAACTCACTCATATACTATGTACTACACTGTGCGTTTCTTATATTCTAAGTTTTTCAGTGCAATGTACTACACTGTGCGTTTCTTATATTCTAAGTTTTTCAGTGCAACTCACTCATATACTATGTACTACACTGTGCATTTCGTGTAATGCGGGTTTTTCAGTACATTCTAAGTTTTTCAGTGCAACTCACTCATATACTATGTACTACACTGTGCATTTCTTAAATTCTAAGTTTTTCAGTGCAACTCACTCATATACTATGTACTACACTGTGCGTTTCTTATATTCTAAGTTTTTCAGTGCAACTCACTCATATACTATGTACTACACTGTGCATTTCGTGTAATGCGGGTTTTTCAGTAAATTCTAAGTTTTTCAGTGCAACTCACTCATATACTATGTACTACACTGTGCGTTTCTTATATTCTAAGTTTTTCAGTGCAACTCACTCATATACTATGTACTACACTGTGCGTTTCTTTTATTCTAAGTTTTTCACTGCAACTCACTCATATACTATGTACTACACTCTTCGTTTCTTATATTCTAAGTTTTTCAGTGCAACTCACTCATATAATATGTACTACACTGTGCGTTTTTTAAATTCTAAGTTTTTCAGTGCAACTCACTCATATACTATGTACTACACTGTGCGTTTCTTATATTCTAAGTTTTTCAGTGCAACTCACTCATATACTATGTACTACACTGTGCATTTCGTGTAATGCGGGTTTTTCAGTAAATTCTAAGTTTTTCAGTGCAACTCACTCATATACTATGTACTACACTGTGCGTTTCTTATATTCTAAGTTTTTCAGTGCAACTCACTCATATACTATGTACTACACTGTGCGTTTCTTATATTCTAAGTTTTTCAGTGCAACTCACTCATATACTATGTACTACACTGTGCGTTTCTTATATTCTAAGTTTTTCAGTGCAACTCACTCATATACTATGTACTACACTCTGCGTTTCTTATATTCTAAGTTTTTCAGTGCAACTCACTCATATACTATGTACTACACTGTGCATTTCGTGTAATGCGGGTTTTTCAGTAAATTCTAAGTTTTTCAGTGCAACTCACTCATATACTATGTACTACACTGTGCATTTCTTAAATTCTAAGTTTTTCAGTGCAACTCACTCATATACTATGTACTACACTGTGCGTTTCTTATATTCTAAGTTTTTCAGTGCAACTCACTCATATACTATGTACTACACTGTGCATTTCGTGTAATGCGGGTTTTTCAGTAAATTCTAAGTTTTTCAGTGCAACTCACTCATATACTATGTACTACACTGTGCGTTTCTTATATTCTAAGTTTTTCAGTACAACTCACTCATATACTATGTACTACACTGTGCGTTTCTTATATTCTAAGTTTTTCAGTGCAACTCACTCATATACTATGTACTACACTGTGCGTTTCTTTTATTCTAAGTTTTTCACTGCAACTCACTCATATACTTTGTACTACACTCTGCGTTTCTTATATTCTAAGTTTTTCAGTGCAACTCACTCATATAATATGTACTACACTGTGCGTTTTTTAAATTCTAAGTTTTTCAGTGCAACTCACTCATATACTATGTACTACACTGTGCGTTTCTTAAATTCTAAGTTTTTCAGTGCAACTCACTCATATACTATGTACTACACTGTGCATTTCGTGTAATGCGGGTTTTTCAGTAAATTCTAAGTTTTTCAGTGCAACTCACTCATATACTATGTACTACACTGTGCGTTTCTTATATTCTAAGTTTTTCAGTGCAACTCACTCATATACTATGTACTACACTGTGCGTTTCTTAAATTCTAAGTTTTTCAGTGCAACTCACTCATACACTATGTACTACACTGTGCGTTTCTTAAATTCTAAGTTTTTCAGTTCAACTCACTTATATACTATGTACTACACTGTGCGTTTCTTAAATTCTAAGTTTTTCAGTGCAACTCACTCATATACTATGTACTACACTGTGCGTTTCTTATATTCTAAGTTTTTCAGTGCAACTCACTCATATACTATGTACTACACTGTGCGTTTCTTATATTCTAAGTTTTTCAGTGCAACTCACTCATATACTATGTACTACACTGTGCATTTCGTGTAATGCGGGTTTTTCAGTAAATTCTAAGTTTTTCAGTGCAACTCACTCATATACTATGTACTACACTGTGCGTTTCTTATATTCTAAGTTTTTCAGTGCAACTCACTCATATACTATGTACTACACTGTGCGTTTCTTATATTCTAAGTTTTTCAGTGCAACTCACTCATATACTATGTACTACACTGTGCGTTTCTTATATTCTAAGTTTTTCAGTGCAACTCACTCATATACTATGTACTACACTGTGCGTTTCTTAAATTCTAAGTTTTTCAGTGCAACTCACTCATATACTATGTACTACACTGTGCGTTTCTTATATTCTAAGTTTTTCAGTGCAACTCAATCATATACTATGTACTACACTGTGCGTTTCTTATATTCTAAGTTTTTCAGTGCAACTCACTCATATACTATGTACTACACTGTGCATTTCGTGTAATGCGGGTTTTTCAGTAAATTCTAAGTTTTTCAGTGCAACTCACTCATATAATATGTACTACACTGTGCGTTTCTTATATTCTAAGTTTTTCAGTGCAACTCACTCATATACTATGTACTACACTGTGCGTTTCTTATATTCTAAGTTTTTCAGTGCAACTCACTCATATACTATGTACTACACTGTGCGTTTCTTATATTCTAAGTTTTTCAGTGCAACTCACTCATATACTATGTACTACACTGTGCGTTTCTTATATTCTAAGTTTTTCAGTACAACTCACTCATATACGATGTAGTACACTGTGCGTTTCTTATATTCTAAGTTTTTCAGTGCAACTCACTCATATACTATGTACTACACTGTGCTTTTCTTATATTCTAAGTTTTTCAGTGCAACTCACTCATATACTATGTACTACACTGTGCGTTTCTTATATTCTAAGTTTTTCAGTGCAACTCACTCATATAATATGTACTACACTGTGCGTTTCTTATATTCTAAGTTTTTCGTGCAACTCACTCTTATACTATGTACTACACTGTGCGTTTCTTATATTCTAAGTTTTTCAGTGCAACTCACTCATATACTATGTACTACACTGTGCGTTTCTTATATTCTAAGTTTTTCACTGCAACTCACTCATATACTATGTACTACACTGTGCATTTCGTGTAATGCTGGTTTTTCAGTAAATTCTAAGTTTTTCAGTGCAACTCACTCATATACTATGTACTACACTGTGCGTTTCTTATATTCTAAGTTTTTCAGTGCAACTCACTCATATACTATGTACTACACTGTGCGTTTCTTATATTCTAAGTTTTTCAGTGCAACTCACTCATATACTATGTACTACACTGTGCGTTTCTTATATTCTAAGTTTTTCAGTGCAACTCACTCATATACTATGTACTACACTGTGCGTTTCTTATATTCTAAGTTTTTCAGTGCAACTCACTCATATACTATGTACTACACTGTGCGTTTCTTATATTCTAAGTTTTTCAGTGCAACTCACTCATATACTATGTACTACACTGTGCGTTTCTTAAATTCTAAGTTTTTCAGTGCAACTCACTCATATACTATGTACTACACTGTGCGTTTTTTAAATTCTAAGTTTTTCAGTTCAACTCACTCATATACTATGTACTACACTGTGCGTTTCTTAAATTCTAAGTTTTTCAGTGCAACTCACTCATATACTATGTACTACACTGTGCGTTTCTTATATTCTAAGTTTTTCAGTGCAACTCACTCATATAGTATGTACTACACTGTGCGTTTCTTATATTCTAAGTTTTTCAGTGCAACTCACTCATATACTATGTACTACACTGTGCATTTCGTGTAATGCGGGTTTTTCAGTAAATTCTAAGTTTTTCAGTGCAACTCACTCATATACTATGTACTACACTGTGCGTTTCTTATATTCTAAGTTTTTCAGTGCAACTCACTCATATACTATGTACTACACTGTGCGTTTCTTATATTCTAAGTTTTTCAGTGCAACTCACTCATATACTATGTACTACACTGTGCATTTCGTGTAATGCGGGTTTTTCAGTAAATTCTAAGTTTTTCAGTGCAACTCACTCATATACTATGTACTACACTGTGCGTTTCTTATATTCTAAGTTTTTCAGTGCAACTCACTCATATACTATGTACTACACTGTGCGTTTCTTATATTCTAAGTTTTTCAGTGCAACTCACTCATATACTATGTACTACACTGTGCGTTTCTTATATTCTAAGTTTTTCAGTGCAACTCACTCATATACTATGTACTACACTGTGCGTTTCTTATATTCTAAGTTTTTCAGTGCAACTCACTCATATACTATGTACTACACTGTGCGTTTCTTATATTCTAAGTTTTTCAGTGCAACTCACTCATATACTATGTACTACACTGTGCGTTTCTTATATTCTAAGTTTTTCAGTGCAACTCACTCATATACTATGTACTACACTGTGCGTTTCTTATATTCTAAGTTTTTCAGTGCAACTCACTCATATACTATGTACTACACTGTGCATTTCGTGTAATGCGGGTTTTTCAGTAAATTCTAAGTTTTTCAGTGCAACTCACTCATATATTATGTACTACACTGTGCGTTTCTTATATTCTAAGTTTTTCAGTGCAACTCACTCATATACTATGTACTACACTGTGCGTTTCTTATATTCTAAGTTTTTCAGTGCAACTCACTCATATACTATGTACTACACTGTCCGTTTCTTATATTCTAAGTTTTTCAGTGCAACTCACTCATATACTATGTACTACACTGTGCGTTTCTTATATTCTAAGTTTTTCAGTACAACTCACTCATATACTATGTAGTACACTGTGCGTTTCAGATATTCTAAGTTTTTCAGTGCAACTCACTCATATACTATGTACTACACTGTGCTTTTCTTATATTCTAAGTTTTTCAGTGCAACACACTCATATACTATGTACTACACTGTGCGTTTCTTATATTCTAAGTTTTTCAATGCAACTCACTCATATACTAAGTACTACACTGTGTGTTTCTTATATTCTAAGTTTTTCGTGCAACTCACTCTTATACTATGTACTACACTGTGCGTTTCTTATATTCTAAGTTTTTCAGTGCAACTCACTCATATACTATGTACTACACTGTGCGTTTCTTATATGCTAAGTTTTTCAGTGCAACTCACTCATATACTATGTACTACACTGTGCGTTTCTTATAGTCTAAGTTTTTCAGTGCAACTCACTCATATACTATGTACTACAGTGTGCATTTCGTTTAATGCGGGTTTTTCAGTAAATTCTAAGTTTTTCAGTGCAACTCACTCATATACTATGTACTACACTGTGCGTTTCTTATATTCTAAGTTTTTCAGTGCAACTCACTCATATACTATGTACTACACTGTGCGTTTCTTATATTCTAAGTTTTTCAGTGCAACTCACTCATATACTATGTACTACACTGTGCGTTTCTTATATTCTAAGTTTTTCAGTGCAACTCACTCATATACTATGTACTACACTGTGCATTTCCTGTAATGCGGGTTTTTCAGTAAATTCTAAGTTTTTCAGTGCAACTCACTCATATACTATGTACTACACTGTGCGTTTCTTATATTCTAAGTTTTTCAGTGCAACTCACTCATATACTATGTACTACACTGTGCGTTTCTTATATTCTAAGTTTTTCAGTGCAACTCACTCATATACTATGTACTACACTGTGCATTTCGTGTAATGCGGGTTTTTCAGTAAATTCTAAGTTTTTCAGTGCAACTCACTCATATACTATGTACTACACTGTGCGTTTCTTATATTCTAAGTTTTTCAGTGCAACTCACTCATATACTATGTACTACACTGTGCGTTTCTTATATTCTAAGTTTTTCAGTGCAACTCACTCATATACTATGTACTACACTGTGCGTTTTTTATATTCTAAGTTTTTCACTGCAACTCACTCATATACTTTGTACTACACTCTGCGTTTCTTATATTCTAAGTTTTTCAGTGCAACTCACTCATATAATATGTACTACACTGTGCGTTTCTTAAATTCTAAGTTTTTCAGTGCAACTCACTCATATACTATGTACTACACTGTGCGTTTCTTATATTCTAAGTTTTTCAGTGCAACTCACTCATATACTATGTACTACACTGTGCATTTCGTGTAATGCGGGTTTTTCAGTAAATTCTAAGTTTTTCAGTGCAACTCACTCATATACTATGTACTACACTGTGCGTTTCTTATATTCTAAGTTTTTCAGTGCAACTCACTCATATACTATGTACTACACTGTGCGTTTCTTATATTCTAAGTTTTTCAGTGCAACTCACTCATATAGTATGTACTAAACTGTGCGTTTCTTATATTCTAAGTTTTTCAGTGCAACTCACTCATATACTATGTACTACACTGTGCGTTTCTTATATTCTAAGTTTTTCAGTGCAACTCACTCATATACTATGTACTACACTGTGCGTTTCTTGAATTCTAAGTTTTTCAGTGCAACTCACTCATATACTATGTACTACACTGTGCGTTTCTTATATTCTAAGTTTTTCAGTGCAACTCACTCATATACTATGTACTACACTGTGCGTTTCTTATATTCTAAGTTTTTCAGTGCAACTCACTCATATACTATGTACTACACTGTGCGTTTCTTATATTCTAAGTTTTTCAGTGCAACTCACTCATATACTATGTACTACACTGTGCGTTTCTTATATTCTAAGTTTTTCAGTGCAACTCACTCATATACTATGTACTACACTGTGCGTTTCTTATATTCTAAGTTTTTCAGTGCAACTCACTCATATACTATGTACTACACTGTGCGTTTCTTATATTCTAAGTTTTTCAGTGCAACTCACTCATATACTATGTACTACACTGTGCATTTCGTGTAATGCGGGTTTTTCAGTAAATTCTAAGTTTTTCAGTGCAACTCACTCATATACTATGTACTACACTGTGCGTTTCTTATATTCTAAGTTTTTCAGTGCAACTCACTCATATACTATGTACTACACTGTGCTTTTCTTATATTCTAAGTTTTTCAGTGCAACTCACTCATATACTATGTACTACACTGTGCGTTTCTTATATTCTAAGTTTTTCAGTGCAACTCACTCATATAATATGTACTACACTGTGCGTTTCTTATATTCTAAGTTTTTCGTGCAACTCACTCTTATACTATGTACTACACTGTGCGTTTCTTATATTCTAAGTTTTTCAGTGCAACTCACTCATATACTATGTACTACACTGTGCGTTTCTTATATTCTAAGTTTTTCACTGCAACTCACTCATATACTATGTACTACACTGTGCATTTCGTGTAATGCTGGTTTTTCAGTAAATTCTAAGTTTTTCAGTGCAACTCACTCATATACTATGTACTACACTGTGCGTTTCTTATATTCTAAGTTTTTCAGTGCAACTCACTCATATACTATGTACTACACTGTGCGTTTCTTATATTCTAAGTTTTTCAGTGCAACTCACTCATATACTATGTACTACACTGTGCGTTTCTTATATTCTAAGTTTTTCAGTGCAACTCACTCATATACTATGTACTACACTGTGCGTTTCTTATATTCTAAGTTTTTCAGTGCAACTCACTCATATACTATGTACTACACTGTGCGTTTCTTATATTCTAAGTTTTTCAGTGCAACTCACTCATATACTATGTACTACACTGTGCGTTTCTTAAATTCTAAGTTTTTCAGTGCAACTCACTCATATACTATGTACTACACTGTGCGTTTTTTAAATTCTAAGTTTTTCAGTTCAACTCACTCATATACTATGTACTACACTGTGCGTTTCTTAAATTCTAAGTTTTTCAGTGCAACTCACTCATATACTATGTACTACACTGTGCGTTTCTTATATTCTAAGTTTTTCAGTGCAACTCACTCATATAGTATGTACTACACTGTGCGTTTCTTATATTCTAAGTTTTTCAGTGCAACTCACTCATATACTATGTACTACACTGTGCATTTCGTGTAATGCGGGTTTTTCAGTAAATTCTAAGTTTTTCAGTGCAACTCACTCATATACTATGTACTACACTGTGCGTTTCTTATATTCTAAGTTTTTCAGTGCAACTCACTCATATACTATGTACTACACTGTGCGTTTCTTATATTCTAAGTTTTTCAGTGCAACTCACTCATATACTATGTACTACACTGTGCATTTCGTGTAATGCGGGTTTTTCAGTAAATTCTAAGTTTTTCAGTGCAACTCACTCATATACTATGTACTACACTGTGCGTTTCTTATATTCTAAGTTTTTCAGTGCAACTCACTCATATACTATGTACTACACTGTGCGTTTCTTATATTCTAAGTTTTTCAGTGCAACTCACTCATATACTATGTACTACACTGTGCGTTTCTTATATTCTAAGTTTTTCAGTGCAACTCACTCATATACTATGTACTACACTGTGCATTTCGTGTAATGCGGGTTTTTCAGTAAATTCTAAGTTTTTCAGTGCAACTCACTCATATATTATGTACTACACTGTGCGTTTCTTATATTCTAAGTTTTTCAGTGCAACTCACTCATATACTATGTACTACACTGTGCGTTTCTTATATTCTAAGTTTTTCAGTGCAACTCACTCATATACTATGTACTACACTGTCCGTTTCTTATATTCTAAGTTTTTCAGTGCAACTCACTCATATACTATGTACTACACTGTGCGTTTCTTATATTCTAAGTTTTTCAGTACAACTCACTCATATACTATGTAGTACACTGTGCGTTTCAGATATTCTAAGTTTTTCAGTGCAACTCACTCATATACTATGTACTACACTGTGCTTTTCTTATATTCTAAGTTTTTCAGTGCAACACACTCATATACTATGTACTACACTGTGCGTTTCTTATATTCTAAGTTTTTCAATGCAACTCACTCATATACTAAGTACTACACTGTGTGTTTCTTATATTCTAAGTTTTTCGTGCAACTCACTCTTATACTATGTACTACACTGTGCGTTTCTTATATTCTAAGTTTTTCAGTGCAACTCACTCATATACTATGTACTACACTGTGCGTTTCTTATATGCTAAGTTTTTCAGTGCAACTCACTCATATACTATGTACTACACTGTGCGTTTCTTATAGTCTAAGTTTTTCAGTGCAACTCACTCATATACTATGTACTACAGTGTGCATTTCGTTTAATGCGGGTTTTTCAGTAAATTCTAAGTTTTTCAGTGCAACTCACTCATATACTATGTACTACACTGTGCGTTTCTTATATTCTAAGTTTTTCAGTGCAACTCACTCATATACTATGTACTACACTGTGCGTTTCTTATATTCTAAGTTTTTCAGTGCAACTCACTCATATACTATGTACTACACTGTGCGTTTCTTATATTCTAAGTTTTTCAGTGCAACTCACTCATATACTATGTACTACACTGTGCGTTTCTTATATTCTAAGTTTTTCAGTGCAACTCACTCATATACTATGTACTACACTGTGCATTTCGTGTAATGCGGGTTTTTCAGTAAATTCTAAGTTTTTCAGTGCAACTCACTCATATACTATGTACTACACTGTGCGTTTCTTATATTCTAAGTTTTTCAGTGCAACTCACTCATATACTATGTACTACACTGTGCGTTTCTTATATTCTAAGTTTTTCAGTGCAACTCACTCATATACTATGTACTACACTGTGCGTTTTTTATATTCTAAGTTTTTCACTGCAACTCACTCATATACTTTGTACTACACTCTGCGTTTCTTATATTCTAAGTTTTTCAGTGCAACTCACTCATATAATATGTACTACACTGTGCGTTTCTTAAATTCTAAGTTTTTCAGTGCAACTCACTCATATACTATGTACTACACTGTGCGTTTCTTATATTCTAAGTTTTTCAGTGCAACTCACTCATATACTATGTACTACACTGTGCATTTCGTGTAATGCGGGTTTTTCAGTAAATTCTAAGTTTTTCAGTGCAACTCACTCATATACTATGTACTACACTGTGCGTTTCTTATATTCTAAGTTTTTCAGTGCAACTCACTCATATACTATGTACTACACTGTGCGTTTCTTATATTCTAAGTTTTTCAGTGCAACTCACTCATATAGTATGTACTAAACTGTGCGTTTCTTATATTCTAAGTTTTTCAGTGCAACTCACTCATATACTATGTACTACACTGTGCGTTTCTTATATTCTAAGTTTTTCAGTGCAACTCACTCATATACTATGTACTACACTGTGCGTTTCTTGAATTCTAAGTTTTTCAGTGCAACTCACTCATATACTATGTACTACACTGTGCGTTTCTTATATTCTAAGTTTTTCAGTGCAACTCACTCATATACTATGTACTACACTGTGCGTTTCTTATATTCTAAGTTTTTCAGTGCAACTCACTCATATACTATGTACTACACTGTGCGTTTCTTATATTCTAAGTTTTTCAGTGCAACTCACTCATATACTATGTACTACACTGTGCGTTTCTTATATTCTAAGTTTTTCAGTGCAACTCACTCATATACTATGTACTACACTGTGCGTTTCTTATATTCTAAGTTTTTCAGTGCAACTCACTCATATACTATGTACTACACTGTGCGTTTCTTATATTCTAAGTTTTTCAGTGCAACTCACTCATATACTATGTACTACACTGTGCATTTCGTGTAATGCGGGTTTTTCAGTAAATTCTAAGTTTTTCAGTGCAACTCACTCATATACTATGTACTACACTGTGCGTTTCTTATATTCTAAGTTTTTCAGTGCAACTCACTCATATACTATGTACTACACTGTGCATTTCTTATATTCTAAGTTTTTCAGTCCAACTCACTCATATACTATGTACTACACTGTGTGTTTCTTATATTCTAAGTTTTTCAGTGCAACTCACTCATATACTATGTACTACACTGTGCGTTTCTTATATTCTAAGTTTTTCAGTGCAACTCACTCATATACTATGTACTACACTGTGCGTTTCTTATATTCTAAGTTTTTCAGTGCAACTCACTCATATACTATGTACTACACTGTGCGTTTCTTATATTCTAAGTTTTTCAGTACAACTCACTCATATACTATGTACTACACTGTGCGTTTCTTATATTCTAAGTTTTTCAGTGCAACTCACTCATATACTATGTACTACACTGTGCTTTGCTTATATTCTAAGTTTTTCTTTGCAACTCACTCATATACTATGTACTACACTGTGCGTTTCTTATATTCTAAGTTTTTCAGTGCAACTCACTCATATACTATGTACTACACTGTGCGTTTCTTATATTCTAAGTTTTTCAGTGCAACTCACTCATATACTATGTACTACACTGTGCGTTTCTTATATTCTAAGTTTTTCAGTGCAACTCACTCATATACTATGTACTACACTGTGCGTTTCTTATATTCTAAGTTTTTCAGTGCAACTCACTCATATACTATGTACTACACTGTGCTTTTCTTATATTCTAAGTTTTTCAGTGCAACTCACTCATATACTATGTACTACACTGTGCATTTCGTGTAATGCGGGTTTTTCAGTAAATTCTAAGTTTTTCAGTGCAACTCACTCATATACTATGTACTACACTGTGCGTTTCTTATATTGTTTTTCAGTGCAACTCACTCATATACTATGTACTACACTGTGCGTTTCTTATATTCTAAGTTTTTCAGTGCAACTCACTCATATACTATGTACTACACTGTGCGTTTTTTATATTCTAAGTTTTTCACTGCAACTCACTCATATACTTTGTACTACACTCTGCGTTTCTTATATTCTAAGTTTTTCAGTGCAACTCACTCATATAATATGTACTACACTGTGCGTTTCTTAAATTCTAAGTTTTTCAGTGCAACTCACTCATATACTATGTACTACACTGTGCGTTTCTTATATTCTAAGTTTTTCAGTGCAACTCACTCATATACTATGTACTACACTGTGCATTTCGTGTAATGCGGGTTTTTCAGTAAATTCTAAGTTTTTCAGTGCAACTCACTCATATACTATGTACTACACTGTGCGTTTCTTATATTCTAAGTTTTTCAGTGCAACTCACTCATATACTATGTACTACACTGTGCGTTTCTTATATTCTAAGTTTTTCAGTGCAACTCACTCATATAGTATGTACTAAACTGTGCGTTTCTTATATTCTAAGTTTTTCAGTGCAACTCACTCATATACTATGTACTACACTGTGCGTTTCTTATATTCTAAGTTTTTCAGTGCAACTCACTCATATACTATGTACTACACTGTGCGTTTCTTGAATTCTAAGTTTTTCAGTGCAACTCACTCATATACTATGTACTACACTGTGCGTTTCTTATATTCTAAGTTTTTCAGTGCAACTCACTCATATACTATGTACTACACTGTGCGTTTCTTATATTCTAAGTTTTTCAGTGCAACTCACTCATATACTATGTACTACACTGTGCGTTTCTTATATTCTAAGTTTTTCAGTGCAACTCACTCATATACTATGTACTACACTGTGCGTTTCTTATATTCTAAGTTTTTCAGTGCAACTCACTCATATACTATGTACTACACTGTGCGTTTCTTATATTCTAAGTTTTTCAGTGCAACTCACTCATATACTATGTACTACACTGTGCGTTTCTTATATTCTAAGTTTTTCAGTGCAACTCACTCATATACTATGTACTACACTGTGCATTTCGTGTAATGCGGGTTTTTCAGTAAATTCTAAGTTTTTCAGTGCAACTCACTCATATACTATGTACTACACTGTGCGTTTCTTATATTCTAAGTTTTTCAGTGCAACTCACTCATATACTATGTACTACACTGTGCATTTCTTATATTCTAAGTTTTTCAGTCCAACTCACTCATATACTATGTACTACACTGTGTGTTTCTTATATTCTAAGTTTTTCAGTGCAACTCACTCATATACTATGTACTACACTGTGCGTTTCTTATATTCTAAGTTTTTCAGTGCAACTCACTCATATACTATGTACTACACTGTGCGTTTCTTATATTCTAAGTTTTTCAGTGCAACTCACTCATATACTATGTACTACACTGTGCGTTTCTTATATTCTAAGTTTTTCAGTACAACTCACTCATATACTATGTACTACACTGTGCGTTTCTTATATTCTAAGTTTTTCAGTGCAACTCACTCATATACTATGTACTACACTGTGCTTTGCTTATATTCTAAGTTTTTCTTTGCAACTCACTCATATACTATGTACTACACTGTGCGTTTCTTATATTCTAAGTTTTTCAGTGCAACTCACTCATATACTATGTACTACACTGTGCGTTTCTTATATTCTAAGTTTTTCAGTGCAACTCACTCATATACTATGTACTACACTGTGCGTTTCTTATATTCTAAGTTTTTCAGTGCAACTCACTCATATACTATGTACTACACTGTGCGTTTCTTATATTCTAAGTTTTTCAGTGCAACTCACTCATATACTATGTACTACACTGTGCTTTTCTTATATTCTAAGTTTTTCAGTGCAACTCACTCATATACTATGTACTACACTGTGCATTTCGTGTAATGCGGGTTTTTCAGTAAATTCTAAGTTTTTCAGTGCAACTCACTCATATACTATGTACTACACTGTGCGTTTCTTATATTGTTTTTCAGTGCAACTCACTCATATACTATGTACTACACTGTGCGTTTCTTATATTCTAAGTTTTTCAGTGCAACTCACTCATATACTATGTACTACACTGTGCATTTCTTATATTCTAAGTTTTTCAGTCCAACTCACTCATATACTATGTACTACACTGTGTGTTTCTTATATTCTAAGTTTTTCAGTGCAACTCACTCATATACTATGTACTACACTGTGCGTTTCTTATATTCTAAGTTTTTCAGTGCAACTCACTCATATACTATGTACTACACTGTGCGTTTCTTATATTCTAAGTTTTTCAGTGCAACTCACTCATATACTATGTACTACACTGTGCGTTTCTTATATTCTAAGTTTTTCAGTACAACTCACTCATATACTATGTACTACACTGTGCGTTTCTTATATTCTAAGTTTTTCAGTGCAACTCACTCATATACTATGTACTACACTGTGCTTTGCTTATATTCTAAGTTTTTCAGTGCAACTCACTCATATACTATGTACTACACTGTGCGTTTCTTATATTCTAAGTTTTTCAGTGCAACTCACTCATATACTATGTACTACACTGTGCGTTTCTTATATTCTAAGTTTTTCAGTGCAACTCACTCATATACTATGTACTACACTGTGCGTTTCTTATATTCTAAGTTTTTCAGTGCAACTCACTCATATACTATGTACTACACTGTGCGTTTCTTATATTCTAAGTTTTTCAGTGCAACTCACTCATATACTATGTACTACACTGTGCTTTTCTTATATTCTAAGTTTTTCAGTGCAACTCACTCATATACTATGTACTACACTGTGCATTTCGTGTAATGCGGGTTTTTCAGTAAATTCTAAGTTTTTCAGTGCAACTCACTCATATACTATGTACTACACTGTGCGTTTCTTATATTGTTTTTCAGTGCAACTCACTCATATACTATGTACTACACTGTGCGTTTCTTATATTCTAAGTTTTTCAGTTCAACTCACTCATATACTATGTACTACACTGTGCGTTTCTTAAATTCTAAGTTTTTCAGTTCAACTCACTCATATACTATGTACTACACTGTGCGTTTCTTAAATTCTGTTTTTCAGTGCAACTCACTCATATACTATGTACTACATTGTGCGTTTCTTATATTCTAAGTTTTTCAGTGCAACTCAATCATATACTATGTACTAAACTGTGCGTTTCTTATATTCTAAGTTTTTCAGTGCAACTCACACATATACTATGTACTACACTGTGCATTTCGTGTAATGCGGGTTTTTCAGTAAATTCTAAGTTTTTCAGTGCAACTCACTTATATACTATGTACTACACTGTGCGTTTCTTATATTCTAAGTTTTTCAGTGCAACTCACTCATATACTATGTACTACACTGTGCGTTTCTTATATTCTAAGTTTTTCAGTGCAACTCACTCATATACTATGTACTACACTGTGCGTTTCTTATATTCTAAGTTTTTCAGTGCAACTCACTCATATACTATGTACTACACTGTGCGTTTCTTATATTCTAAGTTTTTCAGTACAACTCACTCATATACGATGTAGTACACTGTGCGTTTCTTATATTCTAAGTTTTTCAGTGCAACTCACTCATAAACTATGTACTACACTGTGCTTTTCTTATATTCTAAGTTTTTCAGTGCAACTCACTCATATACTATGTACTACACTGTGCGTTTCTTATATTCTAAGTTTTTCAGTGCAACTCACTCATATACTATGTACTACACTGTGCGTTTCTTATATTCTAAGTTTTTCGTGCAACTCACTCATATACTATGTACTACACTGTGCGTTTCTTATATTCTAAGTTTTTCAGTGCAACTCACTCATATACTATGTACTACACTGTGCGTTTCTTATATTCTACGTTTTTCAGTGCAACTCACTCATATACTATGTACTACACTGTGCATTTCGTGTAATGCGGGTTTTTCAGTAAATTCTAAGTTTTTCAGTGCAACTCACTCATATACTATGTACTACACTGTGCGTTTCTTATATTCTAAGTTTTTCAGTGCAACTCACTCATATACTATGTACTACACTGTGCATTTCTTATATTCTAAGTTTTTCAGTCCAACTCACTCATATACTATGTACTACACTGTGCGTTTCTTATATTCTAAGTTTTTCAGTGCAACTCACTCATATACTATGTACTACACTGTGCGTTTCTTATATTCTAAGTTTTTCAGTGCAACTCACTCATATACTATGTACTACACTGTGCGTTTCTTATAGTCTAAGTTTTTCAGTGCAACTCACTCATATACTATGTACTACACTGTGCATTTCGTGTAATGCGGGTTTTTCAGTAAATTCTAAGTTTTTCAGTGCAACTCACTCATATACTATGTACTACACTGTGCGTTTCTTATATTCTAAGTTTTTCAGTGCAACTCACTCATATACTATGTACTACACTGTGCGTTTCTTATATTCTAAGTTTTTCAGTGCAACTCACTCATATACTATGTACTACACTGTGCGTTTCTTATATTCTAAGTTTTTCAGTGCAACTCACTCATATACTATGTACTACACTGTGCATTTCCTGTAATGCGGGTTTTTCAGTAAATTCTAAGTTTTTCAGTGCAACTCACTCATATACTATGTACTACACTGTGCGTTTCTTATATTCTAAGTTTTTCAGTGCAACTCACTCATATACTATGTACTACACTGTGCGTTTCTTATATTCTAAGATTTTCAGTGCAACTCACTCATATACTATGTACTACACTGTGCATTTCGTGTAATGCGGGTTTTTCAGTAAATTCTAAGTTTTTCAGTGCAACTCACTCATATACTATGTACTACACTGTGCGTTTCTTATATTCTAAGTTTTTCAGTGCAACTCACTCATATACTATGTACTACACTGTGCGTTTCTTATATTCTAAGTTTTTCAGTGCAACTCACTCATATACTATGTACTACACTGTGCGTTTTTTATATTCTAAGTTTTTCACTGCAACTCACTCATATACTTTGTACTACACTCTGCGTTTCTTATATTCTAAGTTTTTCAGTGCAACTCACTCATATAATATGTACTACACTGTGCGTTTCTTAAATTCTAAGTTTTTCAGTGCAACTCACTCATATACTATGTACTACACTGTGCGTTTCTTATATTCTAAGTTTTTCAGTGCAACTCACTCATATAGTATGTACTACACTGTGCATTTCGTGTAATGCGGGTTTTTCAGTAAATTCTAAGTTTTTCAGTGCAACTCACTCATATACTATGTACTACACTGTGCGTTTCTTATATTCTAAGTTTTTCAGTGCAACTCACTCATATAGTATGTACTACACTGTGCGTTTCTTATATTCTAAGTTTTTCAGTGCAACTCACTCATATAGTATGTACTAAACTGTGCGTTTCTTATATTCTAAGTTTTTCAGTGCAACTCACTCATATACTATGTACTACACTGTGCGTTTCTTATATTCTAAGTTTTTCAGTGCAACTCACTCATATACTATGTACTACACTGTGCGTTTCTTAAATTCTAAGTTTTTCAGTGCAACTCACTCATATACTATGTACTACACTGTGCGTTTCTTATATTCTAAGTTTTTCAGTGCAACTCACTCATATACTATGTACTACACTGTGCGTTTCTTATATTCTAAGTTTTTCAGTGCAACTCACTCATATACTATGTACTACACTGTGCGTTTCTTATATTCTAAGTTTTTCAGTGCAACTCACTCATATACTATGTACTACACTGTGCGTTTCTTATATTCTAAGTTTTTCAGTGCAACTCACTCATATACTATGTACTACACTGTGCGTTTCTTATATTCTAAGTTTTTCAGTGCAACTCACTCATATACTATGTACTACACTGTGCGTTTCTTATATTCTAAGTTTTTCAGTGCAACTCACTCATATACTATGTACTATGTACTACACTGTGCGTTTCTTATATTCTAAGTTTTTCAGTGCAACTCACTCATATACTGTGTACTACACTGTGCATTTCGTGTAATGCAGGTTTTTCAGTAAATTCTAAGTTTTTCAGTGCAACTCACTCATATACTATGTACTACACTGTGCGTTTCTTATATTCTAAGTTTTTCAGTACAACTCACTCATATACTATGTACTACACTTTGCGTTTCTTATATTCTAAGTTTTTCAGTGCAACTCACTCATATACTATGTACTACACTGTGCTTTTCTTATATTCTAAGTTTTTCAGTGCAACTCACTCATATACTATGTACTACAATGTGCGTTTCTTATATTCTAAGTTTTTCGTGCAACTCACTCATATACTATGTACTACACTGTGCGTTTCTTATATTCTAAGTTTTTCAGTGCAACTCACTCATATACTATGTACTACACTGTGCGTTTCTTATATTCTAAGTTTTTCAGTGCAACTCACTCATATACTATGTACTACACTGTGCATTTCGTGTAATGCGGGTTTTTCAGTAAATTCTAAGTTTTTCAGTGCAACTCACTCATATACTATGTACTACACTGTGCGTTTCTTATATTCTAAGTTTTTCAGTGCAACTCACTCATATACTATGTACTACACTGTGCATTTCTTATATTCTAAGTTTTTCAGTCCAACTCACTCATATACTATGTACTACACTGTGTGTTTCTTATATTCTAAGTTTTTCAGTGCAACTAACTCATATACTATGTACTACACTGTGCGTTTCTTATATTCTAAGTTTTTCAGTGCAACTCACTCATATACTATGTACTACACTGTGCGTTTCTTATATTCTAAGTTTTTCAGTGCAACTCACTCATATACTATGTACTACACTGTGCGTTTCTTATATTCTAAGTTTTTCAGTGCAACTCACTCATATACTATGTACTACACTGTGCGTTTCTTATATTCTAAGTTTTTCAGTGCAACTCACTCATATACTATGTACTACACTGTGCGTTTCTTATATTCTAAGTTTTTCAGTGCAACTCACTCATATAGTATGTACTACACTGTGCGTTTCTTATATTCTAAGTTTTTCAGTGCAACTCACTCATATACTATGTACTACACTGTGCGTTTTTTAAATTCTAAGTTTTTCAGTTCAACTCACTCATATACTATGTACTACACTGTGCGTTTCTTAAATTCTAAGTTTTTCAGTGCAACTCACTCATATACTATGTACTACACTGTGCGTTTCTTATATTCTAAGTTTTTCAGTGCAACTCACTCATATACTATGTACTACACTGTGCGTTTCTTATATTCTAAGTTTTTCAGTGCAACTCACTCATATACTATGTACTACACTGTGCATTTCGTGTAATGCGGGTTTTTCAGTAAATTCTAAGTTTTTCAGTGCAACTCACTCATATACTATGTACTACACTGTGCGTTTCTTATATTCTAAGTTTTTCAGTGCAACTCACTCATATACTATGTACTACACTGTGCGTTTCTTATATTCTAAGTTTTTCAGTGCAACTCACTCATATACTATGTACTACACTGTGCATTTCGTGTAATGCGGGTTTTTCAGTAAATTCTAAGTTTTTCAGTGCAACTCACTCATATACTATGTACTACACTGTGCGTTTCTTATATTCTAAGTTTTTCAGTGCAACTCACTCATATACTATGTACTACACTGTGCGTTTCTTATATTCTAAGTTTTTCAGTGCAACTCACTCATATACTATGTACTACACTGTGCGTTTCTTATATTCTAAGTTTTTCAGTGCAACTCACTCATATACTATGTACTACACTGTGCGTTTCTTATATTCTAAGTTTTTCAGTGCAACTCACTCATATACTATGTACTACACTGTGCGTTTCTTATATTCTAAGTTTTTCAGTGCAACTCACTCATATACTATGTACTACACTGTGCGTTTCTTATATTCTAAGTTTTTCAGTGCAACTCACTCATATACTATGTACTACACTGTGCGTTTCTTAAATTCTAAGTTTTTCAGTGCAACTCACTCATATACTATGTACTACACTGTGCGTTTCTTAAATTCTAAGTTTTTCAGTACAACTCACTCATATACTATGTACTACACTGTGCGTTTCTTAAATTCTAAGTTTTTCAGTGCAACTCACTCATATACTATGTACTACACTGTGCGTTTCTTATATTCTAAGTTTTTCAGTGCAACTCACTCATATACTATGTACTACACTGTGCGTTTCTTATATTCTAAGTTTTTCAGTGCAACTCACTCATATACTATGTACTACACTGTGCATTTCGTGTAATGCGGGTTTTTCAGTAAATTCTAAGTTTTTCAGTGCAACTCACTCATATACTATGTACTACACTGTGCGTTTCTTATATTCTAAGTTTTTCAGTGCAACTCACTCATATACTATGTACTACACTGTGCGTTTCTTATATTCTAAGTTTTTCAGTGCAACTCACTCATATACTATGTACTACACTGTGCATTTCGTGTAATGCGGGTTTTTCAGTAAATTCTAAGTTTTTCAGTGCAACTCACTCATATACTATGTACTACACTGTGCGTTTCTTATATTCTAAGTTTTTCAGTGCAACTCACTCATATACTATGTACTACACTGTGCGTTTCTTATATTCTAAGTTTTTCAGTGCAACTCACTCATATACTATGTACTACACTGTGCGTTTCTTATATTCTAAGTTTTTCAGTGCAACTCACTCATATACTATGTACTACACTGTGCGTTTCTTATATTCTAAGTTTTTCAGTGCAACTCACTCATATACTATGTACTACACTGTGCGTTTCTTATATTCTAAGTTTTTCAGTGCAACTCACTCATATACTATGTACTACACTGTGCGTTTCTTATATTCTAAGTTTTTCAGTGCAACTCACTCATATACTATGTACTACACTGTGCGTTTCTTATATTCTAAGTTTTTCAGTGCAACTCACTCATATACTATGTACTACACTGTGCGTTTCTTATATTCTAAGTTTTTCAGTGCAACTCACTCATATACTATGTACTACACTGTGCGTTTCTTATATTCTAAGTTTTTCAGTGCAACTCACTCATATACTATGTACTACACTGTGCGTTTCTTAAATTCTAAGTTTTTCAGTGCAACTCACTCATATACTATGTACTACACTGTGCGTTTCTTAAATTCTAAGTTTTTCAGTACAACTCACTCATATACTATGTACTACACTGTGCGTTTCTTAAATTCTAAGTTTTTCAGTGCAACTCACTCATATACTATGTACTACACTGTGCGTTTCTTATATTCTAAGTTTTTCAGTGCAACTCACTCATATACTATGTACTACACTGTGCGTTTCTTATATTCTAAGTTTTTCAGTGCAACTCACTCATATACTATGTACTACACTGTGCATTTCGTGTAATGCGGGTTTTTCAGTAAATTCTAAGTTTTTCAGTGCAACTCACTCATATATTATGTACTACACTGTGCGTTTCTTATATTCTAAGTTTTTCAGTGCAACTCACTCATATACTATGTACTACACTGTGCGTTTCTTATATTCTAAGTTTTTCAGTGCAACTCACTCATATACTATGTACTACACTGTCCGTTTCTTATATTCTAAGTTTTTCAGTGCAACTCACTCATATACTATGTACTACACTGTGCGTTTCTTATATTCTAAGTTTTTCAGTACAACTCACTCATATACTATGTAGTACACTGTGCGTTTCAGATATTCTAAGTTTTTCAGTGCAACTCACTCATATACTATGTACTACACTGTGCTTTTCTTATATTCTAAGTTTTTCAGTGCAACTCACTCATATACTATGTACTACACTGTGTGTTTCTTATATTCTAAGTTTTTCAATGCAACTCACTCATATACTATGTACTACACTGTGTGTTTCTTATATTCTAAGTTTTTCGTGCAACTCACTCTTATACTATGTACTACACTGTGCGTTTCTTATATTCTAAGTTTTTCAGTGCAACTCACTCATATACTATGTACTACACTGTGCGTTTCTTATATTCTAAGTTTTTCAGTGCAACTCACTCATATACTATGTACTACACTGTGCGTTTCTTATAGTCTAAGTTTTTCAGTGCAACTCACTCATATACTATGTACTACACTGTGCGTTTCTTATATTCTAAGTTTTTCAGTGCAACTCACTCATATACTATGTACTACACTGTGCGTTTCTTATATTCTAACTTTTTCAGTGCAACTCACTCATATAGTATGTACTACACTGTGCGTTTCTTATATTCTAAGTTTTTCAGTGCAACTCACTCATATACTATGTACTACACTGTGCGTTTTTTAAATTCTAAGTTTTTCAGTTCAACTCACTCATATACTATGTACTACACTGTGCGTTTCTTAAATTCTAAGTTTTTCAGTGCAACTCACTCATATACTATGTACTACACTGTGCGTTTCTTATATTCTAAGTTTTTCAGTGCAACTCACTCATATACTATGTACTACACTGTGCGTTTCTTATATTCTAAGTTTTTCAGTGCAACTCACTCATATACTATGTACTACACTGTGCATTTCGTGTAATGCGGGTTTTTCAGTAAATTCTAAGTTTTTCAGTGCAACTCACTCATATACTATGTACTACACTGTGCGTTTCTTATATTCTAAGTTTTTCAGTGCAACTCACTCATATACTATGTACTACACTGTGCGTTTCTTATATTCTAAGTTTTTCAGTGCAACTCACTCATATACTATGTACTACACTGTGCATTTCGTGTAATGCGGGTTTTTCAGTAAATTCTAAGTTTTTCAGTGCAACTCACTCATATACTATGTACTACACTGTGCGTTTCTTATATTCTAAGTTTTTCAGTGCAACTCACTCATATACTATGTACTACACTGTGCGTTTCTTATATTCTAAGTTTTTCAGTGCAACTCACTCATATACTATGTACTACACTGTGCGTTTCTTATATTCTAAGTTTTTCAGTGCAACTCACTCATATACTATGTACTACACTGTGCGTTTCTTATATTCTAAGTTTTTCAGTGCAACTCACTCATATACTATGTACTACACTGTGCGTTTCTTATATTCTAAGTTTTTCAGTGCAACTCACTCATATACTATGTACTACACTGTGCGTTTCTTATATTCTAAGTTTTTCAGTGCAACTCACTCATATACTATGTACTACACTGTGCGTTTCTTAAATTCTAAGTTTTTCAGTGCAACTCACTCATATACTATGTACTACACTGTGCGTTTCTTAAATTCTAAGTTTTTCAGTACAACTCACTCATATACTATGTACTACACTGTGCGTTTCTTAAATTCTAAGTTTTTCAGTGCAACTCACTCATATACTATGTACTACACTGTGCGTTTCTTATATTCTAAGTTTTTCAGTGCAACTCACTCATATACTATGTACTACACTGTGCGTTTCTTATATTCTAAGTTTTTCAGTGCAACTCACTCATATACTATGTACTACACTGTGCATTTCGTGTAATGCGGGTTTTTCAGTAAATTCTAAGTTTTTCAGTGCAACTCACTCATATACTATGTACTACACTGTGCGTTTCTTATATTCTAAGTTTTTCAGTGCAACTCACTCATATACTATGTACTACACTGTGCGTTTCTTATATTCTAAGTTTTTCAGTGCAACTCACTCATATACTATGTACTACACTGTGCATTTCGTGTAATGCGGGTTTTTCAGTAAATTCTAAGTTTTTCAGTGCAACTCACTCATATACTATGTACTACACTGTGCGTTTCTTATATTCTAAGTTTTTCAGTGCAACTCACTCATATACTATGTACTACACTGTGCGTTTCTTATATTCTAAGTTTTTCAGTGCAACTCACTCATATACTATGTACTACACTGTGCGTTTCTTATATTCTAAGTTTTTCAGTGCAACTCACTCATATACTATGTACTACACTGTGCGTTTCTTATATTCTAAGTTTTTCAGTGCAACTCACTCATATACTATGTACTACACTGTGCGTTTCTTATATTCTAAGTTTTTCAGTGCAACTCACTCATATACTATGTACTACACTGTGCGTTTCTTATATTCTAAGTTTTTCAGTGCAACTCACTCATATACTATGTACTACACTGTGCGTTTCTTATATTCTAAGTTTTTCAGTGCAACTCACTCATATACTATGTACTACACTGTGCGTTTCTTATATTCTAAGTTTTTCAGTGCAACTCACTCATATACTATGTACTACACTGTGCGTTTCTTATATTCTAAGTTTTTCAGTGCAACTCACTCATATACTATGTACTACACTGTGCGTTTCTTAAATTCTAAGTTTTTCAGTGCAACTCACTCATATACTATGTACTACACTGTGCGTTTCTTAAATTCTAAGTTTTTCAGTACAACTCACTCATATACTATGTACTACACTGTGCGTTTCTTAAATTCTAAGTTTTTCAGTGCAACTCACTCATATACTATGTACTACACTGTGCGTTTCTTATATTCTAAGTTTTTCAGTGCAACTCACTCATATACTATGTACTACACTGTGCGTTTCTTATATTCTAAGTTTTTCAGTGCAACTCACTCATATACTATGTACTACACTGTGCATTTCGTGTAATGCGGGTTTTTCAGTAAATTCTAAGTTTTTCAGTGCAACTCACTCATATATTATGTACTACACTGTGCGTTTCTTATATTCTAAGTTTTTCAGTGCAACTCACTCATATACTATGTACTACACTGTGCGTTTCTTATATTCTAAGTTTTTCAGTGCAACTCACTCATATACTATGTACTACACTGTCCGTTTCTTATATTCTAAGTTTTTCAGTGCAACTCACTCATATACTATGTACTACACTGTGCGTTTCTTATATTCTAAGTTTTTCAGTACAACTCACTCATATACTATGTAGTACACTGTGCGTTTCAGATATTCTAAGTTTTTCAGTGCAACTCACTCATATACTATGTACTACACTGTGCTTTTCTTATATTCTAAGTTTTTCAGTGCAACTCACTCATATACTATGTACTACACTGTGTGTTTCTTATATTCTAAGTTTTTCAATGCAACTCACTCATATACTATGTACTACACTGTGTGTTTCTTATATTCTAAGTTTTTCGTGCAACTCACTCTTATACTATGTACTACACTGTGCGTTTCTTATATTCTAAGTTTTTCAGTGCAACTCACTCATATACTATGTACTACACTGTGCGTTTCTTATATTCTAAGTTTTTCAGTGCAACTCACTCATATACTATGTACTACACTGTGCGTTTCTTATAGTCTAAGTTTTTCAGTGCAACTCACTCATATACTATGTACTACACTGTGCATTTCGTGTAATGCGGGTTTTTCAGTAAATTCTAAGTTTTTCAGTGCAACTCACTCATATACTATGTACTACACTGTGCGTTTCTTATATTCTAAGTTTTTCAGTGCAACTCACTCATATACTATGTACTACACTGTGCGTTTCTTATATTCTAAGTTTTTCAGTGCAACTCACTCATATACTATGTACTACACTGTGCGTTTTTTATATTCTAAGTTTTTCACTGCAACTCACTCATATACTTTGTACTACACTCTGCGTTTCTTATATTCTAAGTTTTTCAGTGCAACTCACTCATATAATATGTACTACACTGTGCGTTTCTTAAATTCTAAGTTTTTCAGTGCAACTCACTCATATACTATGTACTACACTGTGCGTTTCTTATATTCTAAGTTTTTCAGTGCAACTCACTCATATACTATGTACTACACTGTGCATTTCGTGTAATGCGGGTTTTTCAGTAAATTCTAAGTTTTTCAGTGCAACTCACTCATATACTATGTACTACACTGTGCGTTTCTTATATTCTAAGTTTTTCAGTGCAACTCACTCATATACTATGTACTACACTGTGCGTTTCTTATATTCTAAGTTTTTCAGTGCAACTCACTCATATAGTATGTACTAAACTGTGCGTTTCTTATATTCTAAGTTTTTCAGTGCAACTCACTCATATACTATGTACTACACTGTGCGTTTCTTATATTCTAAGTTTTTCAGTGCAACTCACTCATATACTATGTACTACACTGTGCGTTTCTTAAATTCTAAGTTTTTCAGTGCAACTCACTCATATACTATGTACTACACTGTGCGTTTCTTATATTCTAAGTTTTTCAGTGCAACTCACTCATATACTATGTACTACACTGTGCGTTTCTTATATTCTAAGTTTTTCAGTGCAACTCACTCATATACTATGTACTACACTGTGCGTTTCTTATATTCTAAGTTTTTCAGTGCAACTCACTCATATACTATGTACTACACTGTGCGTTTCTTATATTCTAAGTTTTTCAGTGCAACTCACTCATATACTATGTACTACACTGTGCGTTTCTTATATTCTAAGTTTTTCAGTGCAACTCACTCATATACTATGTACTACACTGTGCGTTTCTTATATTCTAAGTTTTTCAGTGCAACTCACTCATATACTATGTACTATGTACTACACTGTGCGTTTCTTATATTCTAAGTTTTTCAGTGCAACTCACTCATATACTGTGTACTACACTGTGCATTTCGTGTAATGCAGGTTTTTCAGTAAATTCTAAGTTTTTCAGTGCAACTCACTCATATACTATGTACTACACTTTGCGTTTCTTATATTCTAAGTTTTTCAGTGCAACTCACTCATATACTATGTACTACACTGTGCTTTTCTTATATTCTAAGTTTTTCAGTGCAACTCACTCATATACTATGTACTACAATGTGCGTTTCTTATATTCTAAGTTTTTCGTGCAACTCACTCATATACTATGTACTACACTGTGCGTTTCTTATATTCTAAGTTTTTCAGTGCAACTCACTCATATACTATGTACTACACTGTGCGTTTCTTATATTCTAAGTTTTTCAGTGCAACTCACTCATATACTATGTACTACACTGTGCATTTCGTGTAATGCGGGTTTTTCAGTAAATTCTAAGTTTTTCAGTGCAACTCACTCATATACTATGTACTACACTGTGCGTTTCTTATATTCTAAGTTTTTCAGTGCAACTCACTCATATACTATGTACTACACTGTGCATTTCTTATATTCTAAGTGTTTCAGTCCAACTCACTCATATACTATGTACTACACTGTGTGTTTCTTATATTCTAAGTTTTTCAGTGCAACTCACTCATATACTATGTACTACACTGTGCGTTTCTTATATTCTAAGTTTTTCAGTGCAACTCACTCATATACTATGTACTACACTGTGCGTTTCTTATATTCTAAGTTTTTCAGTGCAACTCACTCATATACTATGTACTACACTGTGCGTTTCTTATATTCTAAGTTTTTCAGTACAACTCACTCATATACTATGTACTACACTGTGCGTTTCTTATATTCTAAGTTTTTCAGTGCAACTCACTCATATACTATGTACTACACTGTGCATTTCGTGTAACGCGGGTTTTTCAGTAAATTCTAAGTTTTTCAGTGCAACTCACTCATATACTATGTACTACACTGTGCGTTTCTTATATTGTTTTTCAGTGCAACTCACTCATATACTATGTACTACACTGTGCATTTCGTGTAATGCGGGTTTTTCAGTAAATTCTAAGTTTTTCAGTGCAACTCACTCATATACTATGTACTACACTGTGCGTTTCTTATATTGTTTTTCAGTGCAACTCACTCATATACTATGTACTACACTGTGCGTTTCTTATATTCTAAGTTTTTCAGTTCAACTCACTCATATACTATGTACTACACTGTGCGTTTCTTAAATTCTAAGTTTTTCAGTTCAACTCACTCATATACTATGTACTACACTGTGCGTTTCTTAAATTCTGTTTTTCAGTGCAACTCACTCATATACTATGTACTACATTGTGCGTTTCTTATATTCTAAGTTTTTCAGTGCAACTCACTCATATACTATGTACTACACTGTGCATTTCGTGTAATGCGGGTTTTTCAGTAAATTCTAAGTTTTTCAGTGCAACTCACTCATATACTATGTACTACACTGTGCGTTTCTTATATTCTAAGTTTTTCAGTGCAACTCACTCATATACTATGTACTACACTGTGCGTTTCTTATATTCTAAGTTTTTCAGTGCAACTCACTCATATACTATGTACTACACTGTGCGTTTCTTATATTCTAAGTTTTTCAGTGCAACTCACTCATATACTATGTACTACACTGTGCGTTTCTTATATTCTAAGTTTTTCAGTACAACTCACTCATATACGATGTAGTACACTGTGCGTTTCTTATATTCTAAGTTTTTCAGTGCAACTCACTCATAAACTATGTACTACACTGTGCTTTTCTTATATTCTAAGTTTTTCAGTGCAACTCACTCATATACTATGTACTACACTGTGCGTTTCTTATATTCTAAGTTTTTCAGTGCAACTCACTCATATACTATGTACTACACTGTGCGTTTCTTATATTCTAAGTTTTTCGTGCAACTCACTCATATACTATGTACTACACTGTGCGTTTCTTATATTCTAAGTTTTTCAGTGCAACTCACTCATATACTATGTACTACACTCTGCGTTTCTTATATTCTAAGTTTTTCAGTGCAACTCACTCATATACTATGTACTACACTGTGCGTTTCTTATATTCTAAGTTTTTCAGTGCAACTCACTCATATACTATGTACTACACTGTGCATTTCGTGTAATGCGGGTTTTTCAGTAAATTCTAAGTTTTTCAGTGCAACTCACTCATATACTATGTACTACACTGTGCGTTTCTTATATTCTAAGTTTTTCAGTGCAACTCACTCATATACTATGTACTACACTGTGCGTTTCTTATATTCTAAGTTTTTCAGTCCAACTCACTCATATACTATGTACTACACTGTGCGTTTCTTATATTCTAAGTTTTTCAGTGCAACTCACTCATATACTATGTACTACACTGTGCGTTTCTTATATTCTAAGTTTTTCAGTACAACTCACTCATATACTATGTACTACACTGTGCGTTTCTTATATTCTAAGTTTTTCAGTACAACTCACTCATATACTATGTACTACACTGTGCTTTTCTTATATTCTAAGTTTTTCAGTTCAACTCACTCATATACTATGTACTACACTGTGCGTTTCTTATATTCTAAGTTTTTCAGTGCAACTCACTCATATACTATGTACTACACTGTGCGTTTCTTATATTCTAAGTTTTTCAGTGCAACTCACTCATATACTATGTACTACACTGTGCATTTCGTGTAATGCGGGTTTTTCAGTAAATTCTAAGTTTTTCAGTGCAACTCACTCATATACTATGTACTACACTGTGCGTTTCTTATATTCTAAGTTTTTCAGTGCAACTCACTCATATACTATGTACTACACTGTGCATTTCTTATATTCTAAGTTTTTCAGTCCAACTCACTCATATACTATGTACTACACTGTGTGTTTCTTATATTCTAAGTTTTTCAGTGCAACTCACTCATATACTATGTACTACACTGTGCGTTTCTTATATTCTAAGTTTTTCAGTGCAACTCACTCATATACTATGTACTACACTGTGCGTTTCTTATATTCTAAGTTTTTCAGTGCAACTCACTCATGTACTATGTACTACACTGTGCATTTCTTATATTCTAAGTTTTTCAGTCCAACTCACTCATATACTATGTACTACACTGTGTGTTTCTTATATTCTAAGTTTTTCAGTGCAACTCACTCATATACTATGTACTACACTGTGCGTTTCTTATATTCTAAGTTTTTCAGTGCAACTCACTCATATACTATGTACTACACTGTGCTTTTCTTATATTCTAAGTTTTTCAGTGCAACTCACTCATATACTATGGACTACACTGTGCGTTTCTTATATTCTAAGTTTTTCAGTGCAACTCACTCATATACTATGTACTACACTGTGCGTTTCTTATATTCTAAGTTTTTCAGTGCAACTCACTCATATACTATGTACTACACTGTGCGTTTCTTATATTCTAAGTTTTTCAGTGCAACTCACTCATATACTATGTACTACACTGTGCTTTTCTTATATTCTAAGTTTTTCAGTGCAACTCACTCATATACTATGTACTACACTGTGCGTTTCTTATATTCTAAGTTTTTCAGTGCAACTCACTCATATACTATGTACTACACTGTGCATTTCGTGTAATGCGGGTTTTTCAGTAAATTCTAAGTTTTTCAGTGCAACTCACTCATATACTATGTACTACACTGTGAGTTTCTTATATTCTGTTTTTCAGTGCAACTCACTCATATACTATGTACTACACTGTGCGTTTCTTATATTCTAAGTTTTTCAGTTCAACTCACTCATATACTATGTACTACACTGTGCGTTTCTTAAATTCTATGTTTTTCAGTGCAACTCACTCATATACTATGTACTACACTGTGCGTTTCTTATATTCTAAGTTTTTCAGTGCAACTCACTCATATACTATGTACTACACTGTGCGTTTCTTATATTCTAAGTTTTTCAGTGCAACTCACTCATATACTATGTACTACACTGTGCATTTCGTGTAATGCGGGTTTTTCAGTAAATTCTAAGTTTTTCAGTGCAACTCACTCATATACTATGTACTACACTGTGCGTTTCTTATATTCTAAGTTTTTCAGTGCAACTCACTCATATACTATGTACTACACTGTGCGTTTCTTATATTCTAAGTTTTTCAGTGCAACTCACTCATATACTATGTACTACACTGTGCGTTTCTTATATTCTAAGTTTTTCAGTGCAACTCACTCATATACTATGTACTACACTGTGCGTTTCTTATATTCTAAGTTTTTCAGTGCAACTCACTCATATACTATGTACTACACTGTGCATTTCGTGTAACGCGGGTTTTTCAGTAAATTCTAAGTTTTTCAGTGCAACTCACTCATATACTATGTACTACACTGTGCGTTTCTTATATTCTAAGTTTTTCAGTGCAACTCACTCATATACTATGTACTACACTGTGCGTTTCTTATATTCTAAGTTTTTCAGTGCAACTCATTCATATACTATGTACTACACTGTGCGTTTCTTATATTCTAAGTTTTTCAGTGCAACTCACTCATATACTATGTACTACACTGTGCGTTTCTTATATTCTAAGTTTTTCAGTGCAACTCACTCATATACTATGTACTACACTGTGCGTTTCTTATATTCTAAGTTTTTCAGTGCAACTCACTCATATACTATGTACTACACTGTGCGTTTCTTATATTCTAAGTTTTTCAGTGCAACTCACTCATATACTATTTACTACACTGTGCGTTTCTTATATTCTAAGTTTTTCAGTGCAACTCACTCATATAATATGTACTACAATGTGCGTTTCTTATATTCTAAGTTTTTCAGTGCAACTCACTCATATACGATGTACTACAATGTGCGTTTCTTATATTCTAAGTTTTTCAGTGCAACTCACTCATATACGATGTACTACACTGTGCGTTTCTTATATTCTAAGTTTTTCAGTGCAACTCACTCATATACTATGTACTACACTGTGCGTTTCTTATATTCTAAGTTTTTCAGTGCAACTCACTCATATACTATGTACTACACTGTCCGTTTCTTAAATTCTAAGTTTTTCAGTGCAACTCACTCATATACTATGTACTACACTGAGCGTTTCTTATATTCTAAGTTTTTCAGTGCAACTCACTCATATACTATGTACTACACTGTGCGTTTCTTATATTCTAAGTTTTTCAGTGCAACTCACTCATATACTATGTACTACACTGTGCGTTTCTTATATTCTAAGTTTTTCAGTGCAACTCACTCATATACTATGTACTACACTGTGCATTTCGTGTAATGCGGGTTTTTCAGTAAATTCTAAGTTTTTCAGTGCAACTCACTCATATACTATGTACTACACTGTGCGTTTCTTATATTCTAAGTTTTTGAGTGCAACTCACTCATATACTATGTACTACACTGTGCGTTTCTTATATTCTAAGTTTTTCAGTGCAACTCACTCATATACTATGTACTACACTGTGCGTTTCTTATATTCTAAGTTTTTGAGTGCAACTCACTCATATACTATGTACTACACTGTGCGTTTCTTATATTCTAAGTTTTTCAGTGCAACTCACTCATATACTATGTACTACACTGTGCGTTTCTTATATTCTACGTTTTTAGTGCAACTCACTCATATACTATGTACTACACTGTGCGTTTCTTATATTCTAAGTTTTTCAGTGCAACTCACTCATATACTATGTACTACACTGTGCGTTTCTTATATTCTAAGTTTTTCAGTGCAACTCACTCATATACTATGTACTACACTGTGCGTTTCTTATATTCTAAGTTTTTCAATGCAACTCACTCATATACTATGTACTACACTGTGCGTTTCTTATATTCTAAGTTTTTCAGTGCAACTCACTCATATACTATGTACTACACTGTGCGTTTCTTATATTCTAAGTTTTTCAGTGCATCTCACTAATATACTATGTACTACACTGTGCATTTCGTGTAATGCGGGTTTTTCAGTAAATTCTAAGTTTTTCAGTGCAACTCACTCATATACTATGTACTACACTGTGCGTTTCTTATATTCTAAGTTTTTGAGTGCAACTCACTCATATACTATGTACTACACTGTGCGTTTCTTATATTCTAAGTTTTTCAGTGCAACTCACTCATATACTATGTACTACACTGTGCGTTTCTTATATTCTAAGTTTTTCAGTGCAACTCACTCATATACTATGTACTACACTGTGCGTTTCTTATATTCTAAGTTTTTCAGTGCAACTCACTCATATACTATGTACTACACTGTGCGTTTCTTATATTCTAAGTTTTTCAGTGCAACTCACTCATATACTATGTACTACACTGTGCGTTTCTTATATTCTAAGTTTTTCAGTGCAACTCACTCATATACTATGTACTACACTGTGCGTTTCTTATATTCTAAGTTTTTCAGTGCAACTCACTCATATACTATGTACTACACTGTGCGTTTCTTATATTCTAAGTTTTTCAGTGCAACTCACTCATATAATATGTACTACAATGTGCGTTTCTTATATTCTAAGTTTTTCAGTGCAACTCACTCATATACGATGTACTACAATGTGCGTTTCTTATATTCTAAGTTTTTCAGTGCAACTCACTCATATACGATGTACTACACTGAGCGTTTCTTATATTCTAAGTTTTTCAGTGCAACTCACTCATATACTATGTACTACACTGTGCGTTTCTTATATTCTAAGTTTTTCAGTGCAACTCACTCATATACTATGTACTACACTGTGCGTTTCTTATATTCTAAGTTTTTCAGTGCAACTCACTCATATACTATGTACTACACTGTGCATTTCGTGTAATGCGGGTTTTTCAGTAAATTCTAAGTTTTTCAGTGCAACTCACTCATATACTATGTACTACACTGTGCGTTTCTTATATTCTAAGTTTTTGAGTGCAACTCACTCATATACTATGTACTACACTGTGCGTTTCTTATATTCTAAGTTTTTCAGTGCAACTCACTCATATACTATGTACTACACTGTGCGTTTCTTATATTCTAAGTTTTTGAGTGCAACTCACTCATATACTATGTACTACACTGTGCGTTTCTTATATTCTAAGTTTTTCAGTGCAACTCACTCATATACTATGTACTACACTGTGCGTTTCTTATATTCTACGTTTTTAGTGCAACTCACTCATATACTATGTACTACACTGTGCGTTTCTTATATTCTAAGTTTTTCAGTGCAACTCACTCATATACTATGTACTACACTGTGCGTTTCTTATATTCTAAGTTTTTCAGTGCAACTCACTCATATACTATGTACTACACTGTGCGTTTCTTATATTCTAAGTTTTTCAATGCAACTCACTCATATACTATGTACTACACTGTGCGTTTCTTATATTCTAAGTTTTTCAGTGCAACTCACTCATATACTATGTACTACACTGTGCGTTTCTTATATTCTAAGTTTTTCAGTGCAACTCACTCATATACTATGTACTACACTGTGCATTTCGTGTAATGCGGGTTTTTCAGTAAATTCTAAGTTTTTCAGTGCAACTCACTCATATACTATGTACTACACTGTGCGTTTCTTATATTCTAAGTTTTTGAGTGCAACTCACTCATATACTATGTACTACACTGTGCGTTTCTTATATTCTAAGTTTTTCAGTGCAACTCACTCATATACTATGTACTACACTGTGCGTTTCTTATATTCTAAGTTTTTCAGTGCAACTCACTCATATACTATGTACTACACTGTGCGTTTCTTATATTCTAAGTTTTTCAGTGCAACTCACTCATATACTATGTACTACACTGTGCGTTTCTTATATTCTAAGTTTTTCAGTGCAACTCACTGATATACTATGTACTACACTGTGCGTTTCTTATATTCTAAGTTTTTCAGTGCAACTCACTCATATACTATGTACTACACTGTGTGTTTCTTATATTCTAAGTTTTTCAGTGCAACTCACTCATATAATATGTACTACAATGTGCGTTTCTTATATTCTAAGTTTTTCAGTGCAACTCACTCATATAATATGTACTACAATGTGCGTTTCTTATATTCTAAGTTTTTCAGTGCAACTCACTCATATACGATGTACTACAATGTGCGTTTCTTATATTCTAAGTTTTTCAGTGCAACTCACTCATATACGATGTACTACACTGTGCGTTTCTTATATTCTAAGTTTTTCAGTGCAACTCACTCATATACTATGTACTACACTGTGCGTTTCTTATATTCTAAGTTTTTCAGTGCAACTCACTCATATACTATGTACTACACTGTGCGTTTCTTATATTCTAAGTTTTTCAATGCAACTCACTCATATACTATGTACTACACTGTGCGTTTCTTATATTCTAAGTTTTTCAGTGCAACTCACTCATATACTATGTACTACACTGTGCGTTTCTTATATTCTAAGTTTTTCAGTGCAACTCACTCATATACTATGTACTACACTGTGCATTTCGTGTAATGCGGGTTTTTCAGTAAATTCTAAGTTTTTCAGTGCAACTCACTCATATACTATGTACTACACTGTGCGTTTCTTATATTCTAAGTTTTTGAGTGCAACTCACTCATATACTATGTACTACACTGTGCGTTTCTTATATTCTAAGTTTTTCAGTGCAACTCACTCATATACTATGTACTACACTGTGCGTTTCTTATATTCTAAGTTTTTCAGTGCAACTCACTCATATACTATGTACTACACTGTGCGTTTCTTATATTCTAAGTTTTTCAGTGCAACTCACTCATATACTATGTACTACACTGTGCGTTTCTTATATTCTAAGTTTTTCAGTGCAACTCACTCATATACTATGTACTACACTGTGCGTTTCTTATATTCTAAGTTTTTCAGTGCAACTCACTCATATACTATGTACTACACTGTGCGTTTCTTATATTCTAAGTTTTTCAGTGCAACTCACTCATATAATATGTACTACAATGTGCGTTTCTTATATTCTAAGTTTTTCAGTGCAACTCACTCATATAATATGTACTACAATGTGCGTTTCTTATATTCTAAGTTTTTCAGTGCAACTCACTCATATACGATGTACTACAATGTGCGTTTCTTATATTCTAAGTTTTTCAGTGCAACTCACTCATATACGATGTACTACACTGTGCGTTTCTTATATTCTAAGTTTTTCAGTGCAACTCACTCATATACGATGTACTACACTGTGCGTTTCTTATATTCTAAGTTTTTCAGTGCAACTCACTCATATACTATGTACTACACTGTGCGTTTCTTATATTCTAAGTTTTTCAGTGCAACTCACTCATATACTATGTACTACACTGTCCGTTTCTTAAATTCTAAGTTTTTCAGTGCAACTCACTCATATACTATGTACTACACTGAGCGTTTCTTATATTCTAAGTTTTTCAGTGCAACTCACTCATATACTATGTACTACACTGTGCGTTTCTTATATTCTAAGTTTTTCAGTGCAACTCACTCATATACTATGTACTACACTGTGCGTTTCTTAAATTCTAAGTTTTTCAGTGCAACTCACTCATATACTATGTACTACACTGAGCGTTTCTTATATTCCAAGTTTTTCAGTGCAACTCACTCATATACTATGTACTACACTGTGCGTTTCTTATATTCCAAGTTTTTCAGTGCAACTCACTCATATACTATGTACTACACTGTGCGTTTCTTATATTCTAAGTTTTTCAGTGCAACTCACTCATATACTATGTACTACACTGTGCGTTTCTTATATTCTAAGTTTTTCAGTGCAACTCACTCATATACTATGTACTACACTGTGCGTTTCTTATATTCTAAGTTTTTCAGTGCAACTCACTCATATACTATGTACTACACTGTGCGTTTCTTATATTCTAAGTTTTTCAGTGCAACTCACTCATATACTATGTACTACACTGTGCGTTTCTTATATTCTACGTTTTTCAGTGCAACTCACTCATATACTATGTACTACACTGTGCGTTTCTTATATTCTAAGTTTTTCAGTGCAACTCACTCATATACTATGTACTACACTGTGCGTTTCTTATATTCTAAGTTTTTCAGTGCAACTCACTCATATACTATGTACTACACTGTGCGTTTCTTATATTCTAAGTTTTTCAGTGCAACTCACTCATATACTATGTACTACACTGTGCGTTTCTTATATTCTAAGTTTTTCAGTGCAACTCACTCATATACTATGTACTACACTGTGCATTTCGTGTAATGCGGGTTTTTCAGTAAATTCTAAGTTTTTCAGTGCAACTCACTCATATACTATGTACTACACTGTGCGTTTCTTATATTCTAAGTTTTTGAGTGCAACTCACTCATATACTATGTACTACACTGTGCGTTTCTTATATTCTAAGTTTTTCAGTGCAACTCACTCATATACTATGTACTACACTGTGCGTTTCTTATATTCTAAGTTTTTCAGTGCAACTCACTCATATACTATGTACTACACTGTGCGTTTCTTATATTCTAAGTTTTTCAGTGCAACTCACTCATATACTATGTACTACACTGTGCGTTTCTTATATTCTAAGTTTTTCAGTGCAACTCACTCATATACTATGTACTACACTGTGCGTTTCTTATATTCTAAGTTTTTCAGTGCAACTCACTCATATACTATGTACTACACTGTGCGTTTCTTATATTCTAAGTTTTTCAGTGCAACTCACTCATATACTATGTACTACACTGTGCATTTCGTGTAATGCGGGTTTTTCAGTAAATTCAAAGTTTTTCAGTGCAACTCACTCATATACTATGTACTACACTGTGCGTTTCTTATATTCTAAGTTTTTCAGTGCAACTCACTCATATACTATGTACTACACTGTGCGTTTCTTATATTCTAAGATTTTCAGTGCAACTCACTCATATACTATGTACTACACTGGCGTTTCTTATATTCTAAGTTTTTCAGTGCAACTCACTCATATACTATGTACTACACTGTGCGTTTCTTATATTCTAAGTTTTTCAGTGCAACTCACTCATATACTATGTACTACACTGTGCGTTTCTTATATTGTAAGTTTTTCAGTGCAACTCACTCATATACTATGTACTACACTGTGCATTTCGTGTAATGCGGGTTTTTCAGTAAATTCTAAGTTTTTCAGTGCAACTCACTCATATACTATGTACTACACTGTGCGTTTCTTATATTCTAAGTTTTTCAGTGCAACTCACTCATATACTATGTACTACACTGTGCGTTTCTTATATTCTAAGTTTTTCAGTGCAACTCACTCATATACTATGTACTACACTGTGCGTTTCTTATATTCTAAGTTTTTCAGTGCAACTCACTCATATACTATGTACTACACTGTGCGTTTCTTATATTCTAAGTTTTTCAGTGCAACTCACTCATATACTATGTACTACACTGTGCGTTTCTTATATTCTAAGTTTTTCAGTGCAACTCACTCATATACTATGTACTACACTGTGCGTTTCTTATATTCTAAGTTTTTCAGTGCAACTCACTCATATACTATGTACTACACTGTGCATTTCGTGTAATGCGGGTTTTTCAGTAAATTCTAAGTTTTTCAGTGCAACTCACTCATATACTATGTACTACACTGTGCGTTTCTTATATTCTAAGTTTTTCAGTGCAACTCACTCATATACTATGTACTACACTGTGCGTTTCTTATATTCTAAGTTTTTCAGTGCAACTCACTCATATACTATGTACTACACTGTGCGTTTCTTATATTCTAAGTTTTTCAGTGCAACTCACTCATATACTATGTACTACACTGTGCGTTTCTTATATTCTAAGTTTTTCAGTGCAACTCACTCATATAATATGTACTACAATGTGCGTTTCTTATATTCTAAGTTTTTCAGTGCAACTCACTCATATACGATGTACTACAATGTGCGTTTCTTATATTCTAAGTTTTTCAGTGCAACTCACTCATATACTATGTACTACACTGTGCGTTTCTTATATTCTAAGTTTTTCAGTGCAACTCACTCATATACTATGTACTACACTGTGCGTTTCTTATATTCTAAGTTTTTCAGTGCAACTCACTCATATACTATGTACTACACTGTGCATTTCGTGTAATGCGGGTTTTTCAGTAAATTCTAAGTTTTTCAGTGCAACTCACTCATATACTATGTACTACACTGTGCGTTTCTTATATTCTAAGTTTTTCAGTGCAACTCACTCATATACTATGTACTACACTGTGCGTTTCTTATATTCTAAGTTTTTCAGTGCAACTCACTCATATACTATGTACTACACTGTCTGTTTCTTAAATTCTAAGTTTTTCAGTGCAACTCACTCATATACTATGTACTACACTGAGCGTTTCTTATATTCTAAGTTTTTCAGTGCAACTCACTCATATACTATGTACTACACTGTGCGTTTCTTATATTCTAAGTTTTTCAGTGCAACTCACTCATATACTATGTACTACACTGTGCGTTTCTTATATTCTAAGTTTTTCAGTGCAACTCACTCATATACTATGTACTACACTGTGCGTTTCTTATATTCTAAGTTTTTCAGTGCAACTCACTCATATACTATGTACTACACTGTGCGTTTCTTATATTCTAAGTTTTTCAGTGCAACTCACTCATATACTATGTACTACAATGTGCGTTTCTTATATTCTAAGTTTTTCAGTGCAACTCACTCATATACGATGTACTACAATGTGCGTTTCTTATATTCTAAGTTTTTCAGTGCAACTCACTCATATACGATGTACTACACTATGCGTTTCTTATATTCTAAGTTTTTCAGTGCAACTCACTCATATACTATGTACTACACTGTGCGTTTCTTATATTCTAAGTTTTTCAGTGCAACTCACTCATATACTATGTACTACACTGTACGTTTCTTATATTCTAAGTTTTTCAGTGCAACTCACTCATATACTATGTACTACACTGTCCGTTTCTTAAATTCTAAGTTTTTCAGTGCAACTCACTCATATACTATGTACTACACTGAGCGTTTCTTATATTCTAAGTTTTTCAGTGCAACTCACTCATATACTATGTACTACACTGTGCGTTTCTTATATTCTAAGTTTTTCAGTGCAACTCACTCATATACTATGTACTACACTGTGCGTTTCTTATATTCTAAGTTTTTCAGTGCAACTCACTCATATACTATGTACTACACTGTGCGTTTCTTATATTCTAAGTTTTTCAGTGCAACTCACTCATATACTATGTACTACACTGTGCGTTTCTTATATTCTAAGTTTTTCAGTGCAACTCACTCATATACTATGTACTACAATGTGCGTTTCTTATATTCTAAGTTTTTCAGTGCAACTCACTCATATACGATGTACTACAATGTGCGTTTCTTATATTCTAAGTTTTTCAGTGCAACTCACTCATATACGATGTACTACACTATGCGTTTCTTATATTCTAAGTTTTTCAGTGCAACTCACTCATATACTATGTACTACACTGTGCGTTTCTTATATTCTAAGTTTTTCAGTGCAACTCACTCATATACTATGTACTACACTGTACGTTTCTTATATTCTAAGTTTTTCAGTGCAACTCACTCATATACTATGTACTACACTGTCCGTTTCTTAAATTCTAAGTTTTTCAGTGCAACTCACTCATATACTATGTACTACACTGAGCGTTTCTTATATTCTAAGTTTTTCAGTGCAACTCACTCATATACTATGTACTACACTGTGCGTTTCTTATATTCTAAGTTTTTCAGTGCAACTCACTCATATACTATGTACTACACTGTGCGTTTCTTATATTCTAAGTTTTTCAGTGCAACTCACTCATATACTATGTACTACACTGTGCGTTTCTTATATTCTAAGTTTTTCAGTGCAACTCACTCATATACTATGTACTACACTGTGCATTTCGTGTAATGCGGGTTTTTCAGTAAATTCTAAGTTTTTCAGTGCAACTCACTCATATACTATGTACTACACTGTGCGTTTCTTATATTCTAAGTTTTTCAGTGCAACTCACTCATATACTATGTACTACACTGTGCGTTTCTTATATTCTAAGTTTTTCAGTGCAACTCACTCATATACTATGTACTACACTGTCTGTTTCTTAAATTCTAAGTTTTTCAGTGCAACTCACTCATATACTATGTACTACACTGAGCGTTTCTTATATTCTAAGTTTTTCAGTGCAACTCACTCATATACTATGTACTACACTGTGCGTTTCTTATATTCTAAGTTTTTCAGTGCAACTCACTCATATACTATGTACTACACTGTGCGTTTCTTAAATTCTAAGTTTTTCAGTGCAACTCACTCATATACTTAGTACTACACTGAGCGTTTCTTATATTCTAAGTTTTTCAGTGCAACTCACTCATATACTATGTACTACACTGTGCGTTTCTTATATTCTAAGTTTTTCAGTGCAACTCACTCATATACTATGTACTACACTGTGCGTTTCTTATATTCTAAGTTTTTCAGTGCAACTCACTCATATACTATGTACTACACTGTGCGTTTCTTATATTCTAAGTTTTTCAGTGCAACTCACTCATATACTATGTACTACAATGTGCGTTTCTTATATTCTAAGTTTTTCAGTGCAACTCACTCATATACTATGTACTACACTGTGCGTTTCTTATATTCTAAGTTTTTCAGTGCAACTCACTCATATACTATGTACTACACTGTGCGTTTCTTATATTCTAAGTTTTTCAGTGCAACTCACTCATATACTATGTACTACACTGTCCGTTTCTTAAATTCTAAGTTTTTCAGTGCAACTCACTCATATACTATGTACTACACTGAGCGTTTCTTATATTCTAAGTTTTTCAGTGCAACTCACTCATATACTATGTACTACACTGTGCGTTTCTTATATTCTAAGTTTTTCAGTGCAACTCACTCATATACTATGTACTACACTGTGCGTTTCTTATATTCTAAGTTTTTCAGTGCAACTCACTCATATACTATATACTACACTGTGCGTTTCTTATATTCTAAGTTTTTCAGTGCAACTCACTCATATACTATGTACTACACTGTGCATTTCGTGTAATGCGGGTTTTTCAGTAAATTCTAAGTTTTTCAGTGCAACTCACTCATATACTATGTACTACACTGTGCGTTTCTTATATTCTAAGTTTTTCAGTGCAACTCACTCATATACTATGTACTACACTGTGCGTTTCTTATATTCTAAGTTTTTCAGTGCAACTCACTCATATACTATGTACTACACTGTCTGTTTCTTAAATTCTAAGTTTTTCAGTGCAACTCACTCATATACTATGTACTACACTGTGCGTTTCTTATATTCTAAGTTTTTCAGTGCAACTCACTCATATACTATGTACTACACTGTGCGTTTCTTATATTCTAAGTTTTTCAGTGCAACTCACTCATATACTATGTACTACACTGTGCGTTTCTTATATTCTAAGTTTTTCAGTGCAACTCACTCATATACTATGTACTACACTGTGCGTTTCTTATATTCTAAGTTTTTCAGTGCAACTCACTCATATACTATGTACTACACTGTGCGTTTCTTATATTCTAAGTTTTTCAGTGCAACTCACTCATATACTATGTACTACACTCTGCGTTTCTTATCTTCTAAGTTTTTCAGTGCAACTCACTCATATACTATGTACTACACTGTGCGTTTCTTATATTCTAAGTTTTTCAGTGCAACTCACTCATATACTATGTACTACACTGTGCGTTTCTTATATTCTAAGTTTTTCAGTGCAACTCACTCATATACGATGTACTACAATGTGCGTTTCTTATATTCTAAGTTTTTCAGTGCAACTCACTCATATACTATGTACTACACTGTGCGTTTCTTATATTCTACGTTTTTCAGTGCAACTCACTCATATACTATGTACTACACTGTGCGTTTCTTATATTCTAAGTTTTTCAGTGCAACTCACTCATATACTATGTACTACACTGTCCGTTTCTTAAATTCTAAGTTTTTCAGTGCAACTCACTCATATACTATGTACTACACTGAGCGTTTCTTATATTCTAAGTTTTTCAGTGCAACTCACTCATATACTATGTACTACACTGTGCGTTTCTTATATTCTAAGTTTTTCAGTGCAACTCACTCATATACTATGTACTACACTGTGCGTTTCTTATATTCTAAGTTTTTCAGTGCAACTCACTCATATACTATGTACTACACTGTGCGTTTCTTATATTCTAAGTTTTTCAGTGCAACTCACTCATATACTATGTACTACACTGTGCATTTCGTGTAATGCGGGTTTTTCAGTAAATTCTAAGTTTTTCAGTGCAACTCACTCATATACTATGTACTACACTGTGCGTTTCTTATATTCTAAGTTTTTCAGTGCAACTCACTCATATACTATGTACTACACTGTGCGTTTCTTATATTCTAAGTTTTTCAGTGCAACTCACTCATATACTATGTACTACACTGTCTGTTTCTTAAATTCTAAGTTTTTCAGTGCAACTCACTCATATACTATGTACTACACTGAGCGTTTCTTATATTCTAAGTTTTTCAGTGCAACTCACTCATATACTATGTACTACACTGTGCGTTTCTTATATTCTAAGTTTTTCAGTGCAACTCACTCATATACTATGTACTACACTGTGCGTTTCTTATATTCTAAGTTTTTCAGTGCAACTCACTCATATACTATGTACTACACTGTGCGTTTCTTATATTCTAAGTTTTTCAGTGCAACTCACTCATATACTATGTACTACACTGTGCGTTTCTTATATTCTAAGTTTTTCAGTGCAACTCACTCATATACTATGTACTACACTCTGCGTTTCTAATCTTCTAAGTTTTTCAGTGCAACTCACTCATATACTATGTACTACACTGTGCGTTTCTTATATTCTAAGTTTTTCAGTGCAACTCACTCATATACTATGTACTACACTGTGCGTTTCTTATATTCTAAGTTTTTCAGTGCAACTCACTCATATACGATGTACTACAATGTGCGTTTCTTATATTCTAAGTTTTTCAGTGCAACTCACTCATATACTATGTACTACACTGTGCGTTTCTTATATTCTACGTTTTTCAGTGCAACTCACTCATATACTATGTACTACACTGTGCGTTTCTTATATTCTAAGTTTTTCAGTGCAACTCACTCATATACTATGTACTACACTGTCCGTTTCTTAAATTCTAAGTTTTTCAGTGCAACTCACTCATATACTATGTACTACACTGAGCGTTTCTTATATTCTAAGTTTTTCAGTGCAACTCACTCATATACTATGTACTACACTGTGCGTTTCTTATATTCTAAGTTTTTCAGTGCAACTCACTCATATACTATGTACTACACTGTGCGTTTCTTATATTCTAAGTTTTTCAGTGCAACTCACTCATATACTATGTACTACACTGTGCGTTTCTTATATTCTAAGTTTTTCAGTGCAACTCACTCATATACTATGTACTACACTGTGCATTTCGTGTAATGCGGGTTTTTCAGTAAATTCTAAGTTTTTCAGTGCAACTCACTCATATACTATGTACTACACTGTGCGTTTCTTATATTCTAAGTTTTTCAGTGCAACTCACTCATATACTATGTACTACACTGTGCGTTTCTTATATTCTAAGTTTTTCAGTGCAACTCACTCATATACTATGTACTACACTGTCTGTTTCTTAAATTCTAAGTTTTTCAGTGCAACTCACTCATATACTATGTACTACACTGAGCGTTTCTTATATTCTAAGTTTTTCAGTGCAACTCACTCATATACTATGTACTACACTGTGCGTTTCTTATATTCTAAGTTTTTCAGTGCAACTCACTCATATACTATGTACTACACTGTGCGTTTCTTATATTCTAAGTTTTTCAGTGCAACTCACTCATATACTATGTACTACACTGTGCGTTTCTTATATTCTAAGTTTTTCAGTGCAACTCACTCATATACTATGTACTACACTGTGCGTTTCTTATATTCTAAGTTTTTCAGTGCAACTCACTCATATACTATGTACTACACTGTGCGTTTCTTATATTCTAAGTTTTTCAGTGCAACTCACTCATATACTATGTACTACACTGTGCGTTTCTTATATTCTAAGTTTTTCAGTGCAACTCAATCATATACTATGTACTACACTGTGCGTTTCTTATATTCTAAGTTTTTCAGTGCAACTCACTCATATACTATGTACTACACTGTGCGTTTCTTATATTCTAAGTTTTTCAGTGCAACTCACTCATATACTATGTACTACACTGTGCATTTCGTGTAATGCGGGTTTTTCAGTAAATTCTAAGTTTTTCAGTGCAACTCACTCATATACTATGTACTACACTGTGCGTTTCTTATATTCTAAGTTTTTCAGTGCAACTCACTCATATACTATGTACTACACTGTGCGTTTCTTATATTCTAAGTTTTTCAGTGCAACTCACTCATATACTATGTACTACACTGTGCGTTTCTTATATTCTAAGTTTTTCAGTGCAACTCACTCATATACTATGTACTACACTGTGCGTTTATTATATTCTATGTTTTTCAGTGCAACTCACTCATATACTATGTACTACACTGTGCGTTTCTTATATTCTAAGTTTTTCAGTGCAACTCACTCATATACTATGTACTACACTGTGCGTTTCTTATATTCTAAGTTTTTCAGTGCAACTCACTCATATACTATGTACTACACTGTGCGTTTCTTATATTCTAAGTTTTTCAGTGCAACTCACTCATATACTATGTACTACACTGTGCGTTTCTTATATTCTAAGTTTTTCAAGGCAACTCACTCATATACTATGTACTACACTGTGCGTTTCTTATATTCTAAGTTTTTCAGTGCAACTCACTCATATACTATGTAATACACTGTGCGTTTCTTATATTCTAAGTTTTTCAGTGCAACTCACTCATATACTATGTACTACACTGTGCGTTTCTTATATTCTAAGTTTTTCAGTGCAACTCACTCATATACTATGTACTACACTGTGCGTTTCTTATATTCTAAGTTTTTCAGTGCAACTCACTCATATACTATGTACTACACTGTGAGTTTCTTATATTCTAAGTTTTTCAGTGCAACTCACTCATATACTATGTACTACACTGTGCGTTTCTTATATTCTAAGTTTTTCAGTGCAACTCACTCATATACTATGTACTACACTGTGCGTTTCATAAATTCTAAGTTTTTCAGTGCAACTCACTCATATACTATGTACTACACTGTGCGTTTCTTATATTCTAAGTTTTTCAGTGCAACTCACTCATATACTATGTACTACACTGTGCGTTTCTTATATTCTAAGTTTTTCAGTGCAACTCACTCATATACTATGTACTACACTGTGCGTTTCTTATATTCTAAGTTTTTGAGTGCAACTCACTCATATACTATGTACTACACTGTGCGGTTCTTATATTCTAAGTTTTTCAGTGCAACTCACTCATATACTATGTACTACACTGTGCGTTTCTTATATTCTAAGTTTTTCAGTGCAACTCACTCATATACTATGTACTACACTGTGCGTTTCTTATATTCTAAGTTTTTCAGTGCAACTCACTCATATACTATGTACTACACTGTGCGTTTCTTATATTCTAAGTTTTTCAGTGCAACTCACTCATATACTATGTACTACACTGTGCATTTCGTGTAATGCGGGTTTTTCAGTAAATTCTAAGTTTTTCAGTGCAACTCACTCATATACTATGTACTACACTGTGCGTTTCTTATATTCTAAGTTTTTCAGTGCAACTCACTCATATACTATGTACTACACTGTGCGTTTCTTATATTCTAAGTTTTTCAGTGCAACTCACTCATATACTATGTACTACACTGTCTGTTTCTTAAATTCTAAGTTTTTCAGTGCAACTCACTCATATACTATGTACTACACTGAGCGTTTCTTATATTCTAAGTTTTTCAGTGCAACTCACTCATATACTATGTACTACACTGTGCGTTTCTTATATTCTAAGTTTTTCAGTGCAACTCACTCATATACTATGTACTACACTGTGCGTTTCTTATATTCTAAGTTTTTCAGTGCAACTCACTCATATACTATGTACTACACTGTGCGTTTCTTATATTCTAAGTTTTTCAGTGCAACTCACTCATATACTATGTACTACACTGTGCGTTTCTTATATTCTAAGTTTTTCAGTGCAACTCACTCATATACTATGTACTACACTGTGCGTTTCTTATATTCTAAGTTTTTCAGTGCAACTCACTCATATACTATGTACTACACTGTGCGTTTCTTATATTCTAAGTTTTTCAGTGCAACTCAATCATATACTATGTACTACACTGTGCGGTTCTTATATTCTAAGTTTTTCAGTGCAACTCACTCATATACTATGTACTACACTGTGCGTTTCTTATATTCTAAGTTTTTCAGTGCAACTCACTCATATACTATGTACTACACTGTGCGTTTCTTATATTCTAAGTTTTTCAGTGCAACTCACTCATATACTATGTACTACACTGTGCATTTCGTGTAATGCGGGTTTTTCAGTAAATTCTAAGTTTTTCAGTGCAACTCACTCATATACTATGTACTACACTGTGCGTTTCTTATATTCTAAGTTTTTCAGTGCAACTCACTCATATACTATGTACTACACTGTGCGTTTCTTATATTCTAAGTTTTTCAGTGCAACTCACTCATATACTATGTACTACACTGTGCGTTTCTTATATTCTAAGTTTTTCAGTGCAACTCACTCATATACTATGTACTACACTGTGCGTTTATTATATTCTATGTTTTTCAGTGCAACTCACTCATATACTATGTACTACACTGTGCGTTTCTTATATTCTAAGTTTTTCAGTGCAACTCACTCATATACTATGTACTACACTGTGCGTTTCTTATATTCTAAGTTTTTCAGTGCAACTCACTCATATACTATGTACTACACTGTGCGTTTCTTATATTCTAAGTTTTTCAGTGCAACTCACTCATATACTATGTACTACACTGTGCGTTTCTTATATTCTAAGTTTTTCAAGGCAACTCACTCATATACTATGTACTACACTGTGCGTTTCTTATATTCTAAGTTTTTCAGTGCAACTCACTCATATACTATGTAATACACTGTGCGTTTCTTATATTCTAAGTTTTTCAGTGCAACTCACTCATATACTATGTACTACACTGTGCGTTTCTTATATTCTAAGTTTTTCAGTGCAACTCACTCATATACTATGTACTACACTGTGCGTTTCTTATATTCTAAGTTTTTCAGTGCAACTCACTCATATACTATGTACTACACTGTGAGTTTCTTATATTCTAAGTTTTTCAGTGCAACTCACTCATATACTATGTACTACACTGTGCGTTTCTTATATTCTAAGTTTTTCAGTGCAACTCACTCATATACTATGTACTACACTGTGCGTTTCATAAATTCTAAGTTTTTCAGTGCAACTCACTCATATACTATGTACTACACTGTGCGTTTCTTATATTCTAAGTTTTTCAGTGCAACTCACTCATATACTATGTACTACACTGTGCGTTTCTTATATTCTAAGTTTTTCAGTGCAACTCACTCATATACTATGTACTACACTGTGCGTTTCTTATATTCTAAGTTTTTGAGTGCAACTCACTCATATACTATGTACTACACTGTGCGGTTCTTATATTCTAAGTTTTTCAGTGCAACTCACTCATATACTATGTACTACACTGTGCGTTTCTTATATTCTAAGTTTTTCAGTGCAACTCACTCATATACTATGTACTACACTGTGCGTTTCTTATATTCTAAGTTTTTCAGTGCAACTCACTCATATACTATGTACTACACTGTGCGTTTCTTATATTCTAAGTTTTTCAGTGCAACTCACTCATATACTATGTACTACACTGTGCATTTCGTGTAATGCGGGTTTTTCAGTAAATTCTAAGTTTTTCAGTGCAACTCACTCATATACTATGTACTACACTGTGCGTTTCTTATATTCTAAGTTTTTCAGTGCAACTCACTCATATACTATGTACTACACTGTGCGTTTCTTATATTCTAAGTTTTTCAGTGCAACTCACTCATATACTATGTACTACACTGTCTGTTTCTTAAATTCTAAGTTTTTCAGTGCAACTCACTCATATACTATGTACTACACTGAGCGTTTCTTATATTCTAAGTTTTTCAGTGCAACTCACTCATATACTATGTACTACACTGTGCGTTTCTTATATTCTAAGTTTTTCAGTGCAACTCACTCATATACTATGTACTACACTGTGCGTTTCTTAAATTCTAAGTTTTTCAGTGCAACTCACTCATATACTTAGTACTACACTGAGCGTTTCTTATATTCTAAGTTTTTCAGTGCAACTCACTCATATACTATGTACTACACTGTGCGTTTCTTATATTCTAAGTTTTTCAGTGCAACTCACTCATATACTATGTACTACACTGTGCGTTTCTTATATTCTAAGTTTTTCAGTGCAACTCACTCATATACTATGTACTACACTGTGCGTTTCTTATATTCTAAGTTTTTCAGTGCAACTCACTCATATACTATGTACTACAATGTGCGTTTCTTATATTCTAAGTTTTTCAGTGCAACTCACTCATATACTATGTACTACACTGTGCGTTTCTTATATTCTAAGTTTTTCAGTGCAACTCACTCATATACTATGTACTACACTGTGCGTTTCTTATATTCTAAGTTTTTCAGTGCAACTCACTCATATACTATGTACTACACTGTCCGTTTCTTAAATTCTAAGTTTTTCAGTGCAACTCACTCATATACTATGTACTACACTGAGCGTTTCTTATATTCTAAGTTTTTCAGTGCAACTCACTCATATACTATGTACTACACTGTGCGTTTCTTATATTCTAAGTTTTTCAGTGCAACTCACTCATATACTATGTACTACACTGTGCGTTTCTTATATTCTAAGTTTTTCAGTGCAACTCACTCATATACTATATACTACACTGTGCGTTTCTTATATTCTAAGTTTTTCAGTGCAACTCACTCATATACTATGTACTACACTGTGCATTTCGTGTAATGCGGGTTTTTCAGTAAATTCTAAGTTTTTCAGTGCAACTCACTCATATACTATGTACTACACTGTGCGTTTCTTATATTCTAAGTTTTTCAGTGCAACTCACTCATATACTATGTACTACACTGTGCGTTTCTTATATTCTAAGTTTTTCAGTGCAACTCACTCATATACTATGTACTACACTGTCTGTTTCTTAAATTCTAAGTTTTTCAGTGCAACTCACTCATATACTATGTACTACACTGTGCGTTTCTTATATTCTAAGTTTTTCAGTGCAACTCACTCATATACTATGTACTACACTGTGCGTTTCTTATATTCTAAGTTTTTCAGTGCAACTCACTCATATACTATGTACTACACTGTGCGTTTCTTATATTCTAAGTTTTTCAGTGCAACTCACTCATATACTATGTACTACACTGTGCGTTTCTTATATTCTAAGTTTTTCAGTGCAACTCACTCATATACTATGTACTACACTGTCTGTTTCTTAAATTCTAAGTTTTTCAGTGCAACTCACTCATATACTATGTACTACACTGAGCGTTTCTTATATTCTAAGTTTTTCAGTGCAACTCACTCATATACTATGTACTACACTGTGCGTTTCTTATATTCTAAGTTTTTCAGTGCAACTCACTCATATACTATGTACTACACTGTGCGTTTCTTATATTCTAAGTTTTTCAGTGCAACTCACTCATATACTATGTACTACACTGTGCGTTTCTTATATTCTAAGTTTTTCAGTGCAACTCACTCATATACTATGTACTACACTGTGCGTTTCTTATATTCTAAGTTTTTCAGTGCAACTCACTCATATACTATGTACTACACTGTGCGTTTCTTATATTCTAAGTTTTTCAGTGCAACTCACTCATATACTATGTACTACACTGTGCGTTTCTTATATTCTAAGTTTTTCAGTGCAACTCAATCATATACTATGTACTACACTGTGCGTTTCTTATATTCTAAGTTTTTCAGTGCAACTCACTCATATACTATGTACTACACTGTGCGTTTCTTATATTCTAAGTTTTTCAGTGCAACTCACTCATATACTATGTACTACACTGTGCATTTCGTGTAATGCGGGTTTTTCAGTAAATTCTAAGTTTTTCAGTGCAACTCACTCATATACTATGTACTACACTGTGCGTTTCTTATATTCTAAGTTTTTCAGTGCAACTCACTCATATACTATGTACTACACTGTGCGTTTCTTATATTCTAAGTTTTTCAGTGCAACTCACTCATATACTATGTACTACACTGTGCGTTTCTTATATTCTAAGTTTTTCAGTGCAACTCACTCATATACTATGTACTACACTGTGCGTTTATTATATTCTATGTTTTTCAGTGCAACTCACTCATATACTATGTACTACACTGTGCGTTTCTTATATTCTAAGTTTTTCAGTGCAACTCACTCATATACTATGTACTACACTGTGCGTTTCTTATATTCTAAGTTTTTCAGTGCAACTCACTCATATACTATGTACTACACTGTGCGTTTCTTATATTCTAAGTTTTTCAGTGCAACTCACTCATATACTATGTACTACACTGTGCGTTTCTTATATTCTAAGTTTTTCAAGGCAACTCACTCATATACTATGTACTACACTGTGCGTTTCTTATATTCTAAGTTTTTCAGTGCAACTCACTCATATACTATGTAATACACTGTGCGTTTCTTATATTCTAAGTTTTTCAGTGCAACTCACTCATATACTATGTACTACACTGTGCGTTTCTTATATTCTAAGTTTTTCAGTGCAACTCACTCATATACTATGTACTACACTGTGCGTTTCTTATATTCTAAGTTTTTCAGTGCAACTCACTCATATACTATGTACTACACTGTGAGTTTCTTATATTCTAAGTTTTTCAGTGCAACTCACTCATATACTATGTACTACACTGTGCGTTTCTTATATTCTAAGTTTTTCAGTGCAACTCACTCATATACTATGTACTACACTGTGCGTTTCATAAATTCTAAGTTTTTCAGTGCAACTCACTCATATACTATGTACTACACTGTGCGTTTCTTATATTCTAAGTTTTTCAGTGCAACTCACTCATATACTATGTACTACACTGTGCGTTTCTTATATTCTAAGTTTTTCAGTGCAACTCACTCATATACTATGTACTACACTGTGCGTTTCTTATATTCTAAGTTTTTGAGTGCAACTCACTCATATACTATGTACTACACTGTGCGGTTCTTATATTCTAAGTTTTTCAGTGCAACTCACTCATATACTATGTACTACACTGTGCGTTTCTTATATTCTAAGTTTTTCAGTGCAACTCACTCATATACTATGTACTACACTGTGCGTTTCTTATATTCTAAGTTTTTCAGTGCAACTCACTCATATACTATGTACTACACTGTGCGTTTCTTATATTCTAAGTTTTTCAGTGCAACTCACTCATATACTATGTACTACACTGTGCATTTCGTGTAATGCGGGTTTTTCAGTAAATTCTAAGTTTTTCAGTGCAACTCACTCATATACTATGTACTACACTGTGCGTTTCTTATATTCTAAGTTTTTCAGTGCAACTCACTCATATACTATGTACTACACTGTGCGTTTCTTATATTCTAAGTTTTTCAGTGCAACTCACTCATATACTATGTACTACACTGTCTGTTTCTTAAATTCTAAGTTTTTCAGTGCAACTCACTCATATACTATGTACTACACTGAGCGTTTCTTATATTCTAAGTTTTTCAGTGCAACTCACTCATATACTATGTACTACACTGTGCGTTTCTTATATTCTAAGTTTTTCAGTGCAACTCACTCATATACTATGTACTACACTGTGCGTTTCTTAAATTCTAAGTTTTTCAGTGCAACTCACTCATATACTTAGTACTACACTGAGCGTTTCTTATATTCTAAGTTTTTCAGTGCAACTCACTCATATACTATGTACTACACTGTGCGTTTCTTATATTCTAAGTTTTTCAGTGCAACTCACTCATATACTATGTACTACACTGTGCGTTTCTTATATTCTAAGTTTTTCAGTGCAACTCACTCATATACTATGTACTACACTGTGCGTTTCTTATATTCTAAGTTTTTCAGTGCAACTCACTCATATACTATGTACTACAATGTGCGTTTCTTATATTCTAAGTTTTTCAGTGCAACTCACTCATATACTATGTACTACACTGTGCGTTTCTTATATTCTAAGTTTTTCAGTGCAACTCACTCATATACTATGTACTACACTGTGCGTTTCTTATATTCTAAGTTTTTCAGTGCAACTCACTCATATACTATGTACTACACTGTCCGTTTCTTAAATTCTAAGTTTTTCAGTGCAACTCACTCATATACTATGTACTACACTGAGCGTTTCTTATATTCTAAGTTTTTCAGTGCAACTCACTCATATACTATGTACTACACTGTGCGTTTCTTATATTCTAAGTTTTTCAGTGCAACTCACTCATATACTATGTACTACACTGTGCGTTTCTTATATTCTAAGTTTTTCAGTGCAACTCACTCATATACTATATACTACACTGTGCGTTTCTTATATTCTAAGTTTTTCAGTGCAACTCACTCATATACTATGTACTACACTGTGCATTTCGTGTAATGCGGGTTTTTCAGTAAATTCTAAGTTTTTCAGTGCAACTCACTCATATACTATGTACTACACTGTGCGTTTCTTATATTCTAAGTTTTTCAGTGCAACTCACTCATATACTATGTACTACACTGTGCGTTTCTTATATTCTAAGTTTTTCAGTGCAACTCACTCATATACTATGTACTACACTGTCTGTTTCTTAAATTCTAAGTTTTTCAGTGCAACTCACTCATATACTATGTACTACACTGTGCGTTTCTTATATTCTAAGTTTTTCAGTGCAACTCACTCATATACTATGTACTACACTGTGCGTTTCTTATATTCTAAGTTTTTCAGTGCAACTCACTCATATACTATGTACTACACTGTGCGTTTCTTATATTCTAAGTTTTTCAGTGCAACTCACTCATATACTATGTACTACACTGTGCGTTTCTTATATTCTAAGTTTTTCAGTGCAACTCACTCATATACTATGTACTACACTGTGCGTTTCTTATATTCTAAGTTTTTCAGTGCAACTCACTCATATACTATGTACTACACTCTGCGTTTCTTATCTTCTAAGTTTTTCAGTGCAACTCACTCATATACTATGTACTACACTGTGCGTTTCTTATATTCTAAGTTTTTCAGTGCAACTCACTCATATACTATGTACTACACTGTGCGTTTCTTATATTCTAAGTTTTTCAGTGCAACTCACTCATATACGATGTACTACAATGTGCGTTTCTTATATTCTAAGTTTTTCAGTGCAACTCACTCATATACTATGTACTACACTGTGCGTTTCTTATATTCTACGTTTTTCAGTGCAACTCACTCATATACTATGTACTACACTGTGCGTTTCTTATATTCTAAGTTTTTCAGTGCAACTCACTCATATACTATGTACTACACTGTCCGTTTCTTAAATTCTAAGTTTTTCAGTGCAACTCACTCATATACTATGTACTACACTGAGCGTTTCTTATATTCTAAGTTTTTCAGTGCAACTCACTCATATACTATGTACTACACTGTGCGTTTCTTATATTCTAAGTTTTTCAGTGCAACTCACTCATATACTATGTACTACACTGTGCGTTTCTTATATTCTAAGTTTTTCAGTGCAACTCACTCATATACTATGTACTACACTGTGCGTTTCTTATATTCTAAGTTTTTCAGTGCAACTCACTCATATACTATGTACTACACTGTGCATTTCGTGTAATGCGGGTTTTTCAGTAAATTCTAAGTTTTTCAGTGCAACTCACTCATATACTATGTACTACACTGTGCGTTTCTTATATTCTAAGTTTTTCAGTGCAACTCACTCATATACTATGTACTACACTGTGCGTTTCTTATATTCTAAGTTTTTCAGTGCAACTCACTCATATACTATGTACTACACTGTCTGTTTCTTAAATTCTAAGTTTTTCAGTGCAACTCACTCATATACTATGTACTACACTGAGCGTTTCTTATATTCTAAGTTTTTCAGTGCAACTCACTCATATACTATGTACTACACTGTGCGTTTCTTATATTCTAAGTTTTTCAGTGCAACTCACTCATATACTATGTACTACACTGTGCGTTTCTTATATTCTAAGTTTTTCAGTGCAACTCACTCATATACTATGTACTACACTGTGCGTTTCTTATATTCTAAGTTTTTCAGTGCAACTCACTCATATACTATGTACTACACTGTGCGTTTCTTATATTCTAAGTTTTTCAGTGCAACTCACTCATATACTATGTACTACACTCTGCGTTTCTAATCTTCTAAGTTTTTCAGTGCAACTCACTCATATACTATGTACTACACTGTGCGTTTCTTATATTCTAAGTTTTTCAGTGCAACTCACTCATATACTATGTACTACACTGTGCGTTTCTTATATTCTAAGTTTTTCAGTGCAACTCACTCATATACGATGTACTACAATGTGCGTTTCTTATATTCTAAGTTTTTCAGTGCAACTCACTCATATACTATGTACTACACTGTGCGTTTCTTATATTCTACGTTTTTCAGTGCAACTCACTCATATACTATGTACTACACTGTGCGTTTCTTATATTCTAAGTTTTTCAGTGCAACTCACTCATATACTATGTACTACACTGTCCGTTTCTTAAATTCTAAGTTTTTCAGTGCAACTCACTCATATACTATGTACTACACTGAGCGTTTCTTATATTCTAAGTTTTTCAGTGCAACTCACTCATATACTATGTACTACACTGTGCGTTTCTTATATTCTAAGTTTTTCAGTGCAACTCACTCATATACTATGTACTACACTGTGCGTTTCTTATATTCTAAGTTTTTCAGTGCAACTCACTCATATACTATGTACTACACTGTGCGTTTCTTATATTCTAAGTTTTTCAGTGCAACTCACTCATATACTATGTACTACACTGTGCGTTTCTTATATTCTAAGTTTTTCAGTGCAACTCACTCATATACTATGTACTACACTGTGCGTTTCTTATATTCTAAGTTTTTCAGTGCAACTCACTCATATACTATGTACTACACTGTGCGTTTCTTATATTCTAAGTTTTTCAGTGCAACTCACTCATATACTATGTACTACACTGTGCGTTTCTTATATTCTAAGTTTTTCAGTGCAACTCAATCATATACTATGTACTACACTGTGCGTTTCTTATATTCTAAGTTTTTCAGTGCAACTCACTCATATACTATGTACTACACTGTGCGTTTCTTATATTCTAAGTTTTTCAGTGCAACTCACTCATATACTATGTACTACACTGTGCATTTCGTGTAATGCGGGTTTTTCAGTAAATTCTAAGTTTTTCAGTGCAACTCACTCATATACTATGTACTACACTGTGCGTTTCTTATATTCTAAGTTTTTCAGTGCAACTCACTCATATACTATGTACTACACTGTGCGTTTCTTATATTCTAAGTTTTTCAGTGCAACTCACTCATATACTATGTACTACACTGTGCGTTTCTTATATTCTAAGTTTTTCAGTGCAACTCACTCATATACTATGTACTACACTGTGCGTTTATTATATTCTATGTTTTTCTGTGCAACTCACTCATATACTATGTACTACACTGTGCGTTTCTTATATTCTAAGTTTTTCAGTGCAACTCACTCATATACTATGTACTACACTGTGCGTTTCTTATATTCTAAGTTTTTCAGTGCAACTCACTCATATACTATGTACTACACTGTGCGTTTCTTATATTCTAAGTTTTTCAGTGCAACTCACTCATATACTATGTACTACACTGTGCGTTTCTTATATTCTAAGTTTTTCAAGGCAACTCACTCATATACTATGTACTACACTGTGCGTTTCTTATATTCTAAGTTTTTCAGTGCAACTCACTCATATACTATGTAATACACTGTGCGTTTCTTATATTCTAAGTTTTTCAGTGCAACTCACTCATATACTATGTACTACACTGTGCGTTTCTTATATTCTAAGTTTTTCAGTGCAACTCACTCATATACTATGTACTACACTGTGCGTTTCTTATATTCTAAGTTTTTCAGTGCAACTCACTCATATACTATGTACTACACTGTGAGTTTCTTATATTCTAAGTTTTTCAGTGCAACTCACTCATATACTATGTACTACACTGTGCGTTTCTTATATTCTAAGTTTTTCAGTGCAACTCACTCATATACTATGTACTACACTGTGCGTTTCATAAATTCTAAGTTTTTCAGTGCAACTCACTCATATACTATGTACTACACTGTGCGTTTCTTATATTCTAAGTTTTTCAGTGCAACTCACTCATATACTATGTACTACACTGTGCGTTTCTTATATTCTAAGTTTTTCAGTGCAACTCACTCATATACTATGTACTACACTGTGCGTTTCTTATATTCTAAGTTTTTGAGTGCAACTCACTCATATACTATGTACTACACTGTGCGGTTCTTATATTCTAAGTTTTTCAGTGCAACTCACTCATATACTATGTACTACACTGTGCGTTTCTTATATTCTAATTTTTTGAGTGCAACTCACTCATATACTATGTACTACACTGTGCGTTTCTTATATTCTAAGTTTTTCAGTGCAACTCACTCATATACTATGTACTACACTGTGCGTTTCTTATATTCTAAGTTTTTCAGTGCAACTCACTCATATACTATGTACTACACTGTGCGTTTCTTATATTCTAAGTTTTTCAGTGCAACTCACTCATATACTATGTACTACATTGTGCGTTTCTTATATTCTAAGTTTTTCAGTGCAACTCACTCATATACTATGTACTACACTGTGCATTTCGTGTAATGCGGGTTTTTCAGTAAATTCTAAGTTATTCAGTGCAACTCACTCATATACTATGTACTACACTGTGCGTTTCTTATATTCTACGTTTTTCAGTGCAACTCACTCATATACTATGTACTACACTGTGCGTTTCTTATATTCTAAGTTTTTCAGTGCAACTCACTCATATACTATGTACTACACTGTGCGTTTCTTATATTCTAAGTTTTTCAGTGCAACTCACTCATATACTATGTACTACACTGTGCGTTTCTTATATTCTAAGTTTTTCAGTGCAACTCACTCATATACTATGTACTACACTGTGCGTTTGTTATATTCTAAGTTTTTCAGTGCAACTCACTCATATACTATGTACTACACTGTGCGTTTCTTATATTCTAAGTTTTTCAGTGCAACTCACTCATATACTATGTACTACACTGTGCATTTCGTGTAATGCGGGTTTTTCAGTAAATTCTAAGTTTTTCAGTGCAACTCACTCATATACTATGTACTACACTGTGCGTTTCTTATATTCTAAGTTTTTCAGTGCAACTCACTCATATACTATGTACTACACTGTGCGTTTCTTATATTCTAAGTTTTTCAGTGCAACTCACTCATATACTATGTACTACACTGTCTGTTTCTTAAATTCTAAGTTTTTCAGTGCAACTCACTCATATACTATGTACTACACTGAGCGTTTCTTATATTCTAAGTTTTTCAGTGCAACTCACTCATATACTATGTACTACACTGTGCGTTTCTTATATTCTAAGTTTTTCAGTGCAACTCACTCATATACTATGTACTACACTGTGCGTTTCTTATATTCTAAGTTTTTCAGTGCAACTCACTCATATACTATGTACTACACTGTGCGTTTCTTATATTCTAAGTTTTTCAGTGCAACTCACTCATATACTATGTACTACACTGTGCGTTTCTTATATTCTAAGTTTTTCAGTGCAACTCACTCATATACTATGTACTACACTGTGCATTTCGTTAATGCGGGTTTTTCAGTAAATTCTAAGTTTTTCAGTGCAACTCACTCATATACTATGTACTACACTGTGCGTTTCTTATATTTTAAGTTTTTCAGTGCAACTCACTCATATACTATGTACTACACTGTGCGTTTCTTATATTCTAAGTTTTTCAGTGCAACTCACTCATATACTATGTACTACACTGTGCATTTCTTATATTCTAAGTTTTTCAGTTAAACTCACTCATATACTATGTACTACACTGTGCGTTTCTTATATTCTAAGTTTTTCAGTGCAACTCACTCATATACTATGTACTACACTGTGCGTTTCTTATATTCTAAGTTTTTCAGTGCAACTCACTCATATACTATGTACTACACTGTGCGTTTCTTATATTCTAAGTTTTTCAGTGCAACTCACTCATATACTATGTACTACACTGTGCGTTTCTTATATTCTAAGTTTTTCAAGGCAACTCACTCATATACTATGTACTACACTGTGCGTTTCTTATATTCTAAGTTTTTCAGTGCAACTCACTCATATACTATGTAATACACTGTGCGTTTCTTATATTCTAAGTTTTTCAGTGCAACTCACTCATATACTATGTACTACACTGTGCGTTTCTTATATTCTAAGTTTTTCAGTGCAACTCACTCATATACTATGTACTACACTGTGCGTTTCTTATATTCTAAGTTTTTCAGTGCAACTCACTCATATACTATGTACTACACTGTGCATTTCGTGTAATGCGGGTTTTTCAGTAAATTCTAAGTTATTCAGTGCAACTCACTCATATACTATGTACTACACTGTGCGTTTCTTATATTCTAAGTTTTTGAGTGCAACTCACTCATATACTATGTACTACACTGTGCGTTTCTTATATTCTAAGTTTTTCAGTGCAACTCACTCATATACTATGTACTACACTGTGCGTTTCTTATATTCTAAGTTTTTCAGTGCAACTCACTCATATACTATGTACTACACTGTGCGTTTCTTATATTCTAAGTTTTTCAGTGCAACTCACTCATATACTATGTACTACACTGTGCGTTTCTTATATTCTAAGTTTTTCAGTGCAACTCACTCATATACTATGTACTACACTGTGCGTTTCTTATATTCTAAGTTTTTCAGTGCAACTCACTCATATACTATGTACTACACTGTGCATTTCGTGTAATGCGGGTTTTTCAGTAAATTCTAAGTTTTTCAGTGCAACTCACTCATATACTATGTACTACACTGTGCGTTTTTTATATTCTAAGTTTTTCAGTGCAACTCACTCATATACTATGTACTACACTGTGCGTTTCTTATATTCTAAGTTTTTCAGTGCAACTCACTCATATACTATGTACTACACTGTCTGTTTCTTAAATTCTAAGTTTTTCAGTGCAACTCACTCATATACTATGTACTACACTGAGCGTTTCTTATATTCTAAGTTTTTGAGTGCAACTCACTCATATACTATGTACTACACTGTGCGTTCCTTATATTCTAAGTTTTTCAGTGCAACTCACTCATATACTATGTACTACACTGTGCGTTTCTTATATTCTAAGTTTTTCAGTGCAACTCACTCATATACTATGTACTACACTGTGCGTTTCTTATATTCTAAGTTTTTCAGTGCAACTCACTCATATACTATGTACTACACTGTGCGTTTCTTATATTCTAAGTTTTTCAGTGCAACTCACTCATATACTATGTACTACACTGTGCATTTCGTGTAATGCGGGTTTTTCAGTAAATTCTAAGTTTTTCAGTGCAACTCACTCATATACTATGTACTACACTGTGCGTTTCTTATATTCTAAGTTTTTCAGTGCAACTCACTCATATACTATGTACTACACTGTGCGTTTCTTATATTCTAAGTTTTTCAGTGCAACTCACTCATATACTATGTACTACACTGTCTGTTTCTTAAATTCTAAGTTTTTCAGTGCAACTCACTCATATACTATGTACTACACTGAGCGTTTCTTATATTCTAAGTTTTTCAGTGCAACTCACTCATATACTATGTACTACACTGTGCGTTTCTTATATTCTAAGTTTTTCAGTGCAACTCACTCATATACTATGTACTACACTGTGCGTTTCTTATATTCTAAGTTTTTCAGTGCAACTCACTCATATACTATGTACTACACTGTGCGTTTCTTATATTCTAAGTTTTTCAGTGCAACTCACTCATATACTATGTACTACACTGTGCGTTTCTTATATTCTAAGTTTTTCAGTGCAACTCACTCATATACTATGTACTACACTGTGCTTTTCGTGTAATGCGGGTTTTTCAGTAAATTCTAAGTTTTTCAGTGCAACTCACTCATATACTATGTACTACACTGTGCGTTTCTTATATTCTAAGTTTTTCAGTGCAACTCACTCATATACTATGTACTACACTGTGCGTTTCTTATATTCTAAGTTTTTCAGTGCAACTCACTCATATACTATGTACTACACTGTGCGTTTCTTATATTCTAAGTTTTTCAGTGCAACTCACTCATATACTATGTACTACACTGTGCGTTTCTTATATTCTAAGTTTTTCAGTGCAACTCACTCATATACTATGTACTACACTGTGCGTTTCTTATATTCTAAGTTTTTCAGTGCAACTCACTCATATACTATGTACTACACTGTGCGTTTCTTATATTCTAAGTTTTTCAGTGCAACTCACTCATATACTATGTACTACACTGTGCGTTTCTTATATTCTAAGTTTTTCAGTGCAACTCACTCATATACTATGTACTACACTGTGCATTTCGTGTAATGCGGGTTTTTCAGTAAATTCTAAGTTTTTCAGTGCAACTCACTCATATACTATGTACTACACTGTGCGTTTCTTATATTCTAAGTTTTTCAGTGCAACTCACTCATATACTATGTACTACACTGTGCATTTCGTGTAATGCGGGTTTTTCAGTAAATTCTAAGTTTTTCAGTGCAACTCACTCATATACTATGTACTACACTGTGCGTTTCTTATATTCTAAGTTTTTCAGTGCAACTCACTCATATACTATGTACTACACTGTGCGTTTCTTATATTCTAAGTTTTTCAGTGCAACTCACTCATATACTATGTACTACACTGTCTGTTTCTTAAATTCTAAGTTTTTCAGTGCAACTCACTCATATACTATGTACTACACTGAGCGTTTCTTATATTCTAAGTTTTTCAGTGCAACTCACTCATATACTATGTACTACACTGTGCGTTTCTTATATTCTAAGTTTTTCAGTGCAACTCACTCATATACTATGTACTACACTGTGCGTTTCTTATATTCTAAGTTTTTCAGTGCAACTCACTCATATACTATGTACTACACTGTGCATTTCGTTAATGCGGGTTTTTCAGTAAATTCTAAGTTTTTCAGTGCAACTCACTCATATACTATGTACTACACTGTGCGTTTCTTATATTTTAAGTTTTTCAGTGCAACTCACTCATATACTATGTACTACACTGTGCGTTTCTTATATTCTAAGTTTTTCAGTGCAACTCACTCATATACTATGTACTACACTGTGCATTTCTTATATTCTAAGTTTTTCAGTGCAACTCACTCATATACTATGTACTACACTGTGCGTTTCTTATATTCTAAGTTTTTCAGTGCAACTCACTCATATACTATGTACTACACTGTGCGTTTCTTATATTCTAAGTTTTTCAGTGCAACTCACTCATATACTATGTACTACACTGTGCGTTTCTTATATTCTAAGTTTTTCAGTGCAACTCACTCATATACTATGTACTACACTGTGCGTTTCTTATATTCTAAGTTTTTCAAGGCAACTCACTCATATACTATGTACTACACTGTGCGTTTCTTATATTCTAAGTTTTTCAGTGCAACTCACTCACATACTATGTAATACACTGTGCGTTTCTTATATTCTAAGTTTTTCAGTGCAACTCACTCATATACTATGTACTACACTGTGCGTTTCTTATATTCTAAGTTTTTCAGTGCAACTCACTCATATACTATGTACTACATTGTGCGTTTCTTATATTCTAAGTTTTTCAGTGCAACTCACTCATATACTATGTACTACACTGTGCATTTCGTGTAATGCGGGTTTTTCAGTAAAATCTAAGTTATTCAGTGCAACTCACTCATATACTATGTACTACACTGTGCGTTTCTTATATTCTAAGTTTTTGAGTGCAACTCACTCATATACTATGTACTACACTGTGCGTTTCTTATATTCTAAGTTTTTCAGTGCAACTCACTCATATACTATGTACTACACTGTGCGTTTCTTATATTCTAAGTTTTTCAGTGCAACTCACTCATATACTATGTACTACACTGTGCGTTTCTTATATTCTAAGTTTTTCAGTGCAACTCACTCATATACTATGTACTACACTGTGCGTTTCTTATATTCTAAGTTTTTCAGTGCAACTCACTCATATACTATGTACTACACTGTGCGTTTCTTATATTCTAAGTTTTTCAGTGCAACTCACTCATATACTATGTACTACACTGTGCATTTCGTGTAATGCGGGTTTTTCAGTAAATTCTAAGTTTTTCAGTGCAACTCACTCATATACTATGTACTACACTGTGCGTTTCTTATATTCTAAGTTTTTCAGTGCAACTCACTCATATACTATGTACTACACTGTGCGTTTCTTATATTCTAAGTTTTTCAGTGCAACTCACTCATATACTATGTACTACACTGTCTGTTTCTTAAATTCTAAGTTTTTCAGTGCAACTCACTCATATACTATGTACTACACTGTGCGTTTCTTATATTCTAAGTTTTTCAGTGCAACTCACTCATATACTATGTACTACACTGTGCGTTTCTTATATTCTAAGTTTTTCAGTGCAACTCACTCATATACTATGTACTACACTGTGCATTTCGTGTAATGCGGGTTTTTCAGTAAATTCTAAGTTTTTCAGTGCAACTCACTCATATACTATGTACTACACTGTGCGTTTCTTATATTCTAAGTTTTTCAGTGCAACTCACTCATATACTATGTACTACACTGTGCGTTTCTTATATTCTAAGTTTTTCAGTGCAACTCACTCATATACTATGTACTACACTGTCTGTTTCTTAAATTCTAAGTTTTTCAGTGCAACTCACTCATATACTATGTACTACACTGAGCGTTTCTTATATTCTAAGTTTTTCAGTGCAACTCACTCATATACTATGTACTACACTGTGCGTTTCTTATATTCTAAGTTTTTCAGTGCAACTCACTCATATACTATGTACTACACTGTGCGTTTCTTATATTCTAAGTTTTTCAGTGCAACTCACTCATATACTATGTACTACACTGTGCATTTCGTTAATGCGGGTTTTTCAGTAAATTCTAAGTTTTTCAGTGCAACTCACTCATATACTATGTACTACACTGTGCGTTTCTTATATTTTAAGTTTTTCAGTGCAACTCACTCATATACTATGTACTACACTGTGCGTTTCTTATATTCTAAGTTTTTCAGTGCAACTCACTCATATACTATGTACTACACTGTGCATTTCTTATATTCTAAGTTTTTCAGTGCAACTCACTCATATACTATGTACTACACTGTGCGTTTCTTATATTCTAAGTTTTTCAGTGCAACTCACTCATATACTATGTACTACACTGTGCGTTTCTTATATTCTAAGTTTTTCAGTGCAACTCACTCATATACTATGTACTACACTGTGCGTTTCTTATATTCTAAGTTTTTCAGTGCAACTCACTCATATACTATGTACTACACTGTGCGTTTCTTATATTCTAAGTTTTTCAAGGCAACTCACTCATATACTATGTACTACACTGTGCGTTTCTTATATTCTAAGTTTTTCAGTGCAACTCACTCATATACTATGTAATACACTGTGCGTTTCTTATATTCTAAGTTTTTCAGTGCAACTCACTCATATACTATGTACTACACTGTGCGTTTCTTATATTCTAAGTTTTTCAGTGCAACTCACTCATATACTATGTACTACATTGTGCGTTTCTTATATTCTAAGTTTTTCAGTGCAACTCACTCATATACTATGTACTACACTGTGCATTTCGTGTAATGCGGGTTTTTCAGTAAAATCTAAGTTATTCAGTGCAACTCACTCATATACTATGTACTACACTGTGCGTTTCTTATATTCTAAGTTTTTGAGTGCAACTCACTCATATACTATGTACTACACTGTGCGTTTCTTATATTCTAAGTTTTTCAGTGCAACTCACTCATATACTATGTACTACACTGTGCGTTTCTTATATTCTAAGTTTTTCAGTGCAACTCACTCATATACTATGTACTACACTGTGCGTTTCTTATATTCTAAGTTTTTCAGTGCAACTCACTCATATACTATGTACTACACTGTGCGTTTCTTATATTCTAAGTTTTTCAGTGCAACTCACTCATATACTATGTACTACACTGTGCGTTTCTTATATTCTAAGTTTTTCAGTGCAACTCACTCATATACTATGTACTACACTGTGCATTTCGTGTAATGCGGGTTTTTCAGTAAATTCTAAGTTTTTCAGTGCAACTCACTCATATACTATGTACTACACTGTGCGTTTCTTATATTCTAAGTTTTTCAGTGCAACTCACTCATATACTATGTACTACACTGTGCGTTTCTTATATTCTAAGTTTTTCAGTGCAACTCACTCATATACTATGTACTACACTGTCTGTTTCTTAAATTCTAAGTTTTTCAGTGCAACTCACTCATATACTATGTACTACACTGTGCGTTTCTTATATTCTAAGTTTTTCAGTGCAACTCACTCATATACTATGTACTACACTGTGCGTTTCTTATATTCTAAGTTTTTCAGTGCAACTCACTCATATACTATGTACTACACTGTGCGTTTCTTATATTCTAAGTTTTTCAAGGCAACTCACTCATATACTATGTACTACACTGTGCGTTTCTTATATTCTAAGTTTTTCAGTGCAACTCACTCATATACTATGTAATACACTGTGCGTTTCTTATATTCTAAGTTTTTCAGTGCAACTCACTCATATACTATGTACTACACTGTGCGTTTCTTATATTCTAAGTTTTTCAGTGCAACTCACTCATATACTATGTACTACATTGTGCGTTTCTTATATTCTAAGTTTTTCAGTGCAACTCACTCATATACTATGTACTACACTGTGCATTTCGTGTAATGCGGGTTTTTCAGTAAATTCTAAGTTATTCAGTGCAACTCACTCATATACTATGTACTACACTGTGCGTTTCTTATATTCTAAGTTTTTGAGTGCAACTCACTCATATACTATGTACTACACTGTGCGTTTCTTATATTCTAAGTTTTTCAGTGCAACTCACTCATATACTATGTACTACACTGTGCGTTTCTTATATTCTAAGTTTTTCAGTGCAACTCACTCATATACTATGTACTACACTGTGCGTTTCTTATATTCTAAGTTTTTCAGTGCAACTCACTCATATACTATGTACTACACTGTGCGTTTCTTATATTCTAAGTTTTTCAGTGCAACTCACTCATATACTATGTACTACACTGTGCGTTTCTTATATTCTAAGTTTTTCAGTGCAACTCACTCATATACTATGTACTACACTGTGCATTTCGTGTAATGCGGGTTTTTCAGTAAATTCTAAGTTTTTCAGTGCAACTCACTCATATACTATGTACTACACTGTGCGTTTTTTATATTCTAAGTTTTTCAGTGCAACTCACTCATATACTATGTACTACACTGTGCGTTTCTTATATTCTAAGTTTTTCAGTGCAACTCACTCATATACTATGTACTACACTGTCTGTTTCTTAAATTCTAAGTTTTTCAGTGCAACTCACTCATATACTATGTACTACACTGAGCGTTTCTTATATTCTAAGTTTTTGAGTGCAACTCACTCATATACTATGTACTACACTGTGCGTTCCTTATATTCTAAGTTTTTCAGTGCAACTCACTCATATACTATGTACTACACTGTGCGTTTCTTATATTCTAAGTTTTTCAGTGCAACTCACTCATATACTATGTACTACACTGTGCGTTTCTTATATTCTAAGTTTTTCAGTGCAACTCACTCATATACTATGTACTACACTGTGCGTTTCTTATATTCTAAGTTTTTCAGTGCAACTCACTCATATACTATGTACTACACTGTGCATTTCGTGTAATGCGGGTTTTTCAGTAAATTCTAAGTTTTTCAGTGCAACTCACTCATATACTATGTACTACACTGTGCGTTTCTTATATTCTAAGTTTTTCAGTGCAACTCACTCATATACTATGTACTACACTGTGCGTTTCTTATATTCTAAGTTTTTCAGTGCAACTCACTCATATACTATGTACTACACTGTCTGTTTCTTAAATTCTAAGTTTTTCAGTGCAACTCACTCATATACTATGTACTACACTGAGCGTTTCTTATATTCTAAGTTTTTCAGTGCAACTCACTCATATACTATGTACTACACTGTGCGTTTCTTATATTCTAAGTTTTTCAGTGCAACTCACTCATATACTATGTACTACACTGTGCGTTTCTTATATTCTAAGTTTTTCAGTGCAACTCACTCATATACTATGTACTACACTGTGCGTTTCTTATATTCTAAGTTTTTCAGTGCAACTCACTCATATACTATGTACTACACTGTGCGTTTCTTATATTCTAAGTTTTTCAGTGCAACTCACTCATATACTATGTACTACACTGTGCTTTTCGTGTAATGCGGGTTTTTCAGTAAATTCTAAGTTTTTCAGTGCAACTCACTCATATACTATGTACTACACTGTGCGTTTCTTATATTCTAAGTTTTTCAGTGCAACTCACTCATATACTATGTACTACACTGTGCGTTTCTTATATTCTAAGTTTTTCAGTGCAACTCACTCATATACTATGTACTACACTGTGCGTTTCTTATATTCTAAGTTTTTCAGTGCAACTCACTCATATACTATGTACTACACTGTGCGTTTCTTATATTCTAAGTTTTTCAGTGCAACTCACTCATATACTATGTACTACACTGTGCGTTTCTTATATTCTAAGTTTTTCAGTGCAACTCACTCATATACTATGTACTACACTGTGCGTTTCTTATATTCTAAGTTTTTCAGTGCAACTCACTCATATACTATGTACTACACTGTGCGTTTCTTATATTCTAAGTTTTTCAGTGCAACTCACTCATATACTATGTACTACACTGTGCATTTCGTTTAATGCGGGTTTTTCAGTAAATTCTAAGTTTTTCAGTGCAACTCACTCATATACTATGTACTACACTGTGCGTTTCTTATATTCTAAGTTTTTCAGTGCAACTCACTCATATACTATGTACTACACTGTGCATTTCGTGTAATGCGGGTTTTTCAGTAAATTCTAAGTTTTTCAGTGCAACTCACTCATATACTATGTACTACACTGTGCGTTTCTTATATTCTAAGTTTTTCAGTGCAACTCACTCATATACTATGTACTACACTGTGCGTTTCTTATATTCTAAGTTTTTCAGTGCAACTCACTCATATACTATGTACTACACTGTCTGTTTCTTAAATTCTAAGTTTTTCAGTGCAACTCACTCATATACTATGTACTACACTGAGCGTTTCTTATATTCTAAGTTTTTCAGTGCAACTCACTCATATACTATGTACTACACTGTGCGTTTCTTATATTCTAAGTTTTTCAGTGCAACTCACTCATATACTATGTACTACACTGTGCGTTTCTTATATTCTAAGTTTTTCAGTGCAACTCACTCATATACTATGTACTACACTGTGCATTTCGTTAATGCGGGTTTTTCAGTAAATTCTAAGTTTTTCAGTGCAACTCACTCATATACTATGTACTACACTGTGCGTTTCTTATATTTTAAGTTTTTCAGTGCAACTCACTCATATACTATGTACTACACTGTGCGTTTCTTATATTCTAAGTTTTTCAGTGCAACTCACTCATATACTATGTACTACACTGTGCATTTCTTATATTCTAAGTTTTTCAGTGCAACTCACTCATATACTATGTACTACACTGTGCGTTTCTTATATTCTAAGTTTTTCAGTGCAACTCACTCATATACTATGTACTACACTGTGCGTTTCTTATATTCTAAGTTTTTCAGTGCAACTCACTCATATACTATGTACTACACTGTGCGTTTCTTATATTCTAAGTTTTTCAGTGCAACTCACTCATATACTATGTACTACACTGTGCGTTTCTTATATTCTAAGTTTTTCAAGGCAACTCACTCATATACTATGTACTACACTGTGCGTTTCTTATATTCTAAGTTTTTCAGTGCAACTCACTCATATACTATGTAATACACTGTGCGTTTCTTATATTCTAAGTTTTTCAGTGCAACTCACTCATATACTATGTACTACACTGTGCGTTTCTTATATTCTAAGTTTTTCAGTGCAACTCACTCATATACTATGTACTACATTGTGCGTTTCTTATATTCTAAGTTTTTCAGTGCAACTCACTCATATACTATGTACTACACTGTGCATTTCGTGTAATGCGGGTTTTTCAGTAAAATCTAAGTTATTCAGTGCAACTCACTCATATACTATGTACTACACTGTGCGTTTCTTATATTCTAAGTTTTTGAGTGCAACTCACTCATATACTATGTACTACACTGTGCGTTTCTTATATTCTAAGTTTTTCAGTGCAACTCACTCATATACTATGTACTACACTGTGCGTTTCTTATATTCTAAGTTTTTCAGTGCAACTCACTCATATACTATGTACTACACTGTGCGTTTCTTATATTCTAAGTTTTTCAGTGCAACTCACTCATATACTATGTACTACACTGTGCGTTTCTTATATTCTAAGTTTTTCAGTGCAACTCACTCATATACTATGTACTACACTGTGCGTTTCTTATATTCTAAGTTTTTCAGTGCAACTCACTCATATACTATGTACTACACTGTGCATTTCGTGTAATGCGGGTTTTTCAGTAAATTCTAAGTTTTTCAGTGCAACTCACTCATATACTATGTACTACACTGTGCGTTTCTTATATTCTAAGTTTTTCAGTGCAACTCACTCATATACTATGTACTACACTGTGCGTTTCTTATATTCTAAGTTTTTCAGTGCAACTCACTCATATACTATGTACTACACTGTCTGTTTCTTAAATTCTAAGTTTTTCAGTGCAACTCACTCATATACTATGTACTACACTGAGCGTTTCTTATATTCTAAGTTTTTGAGTGCAACTCACTCATATACTATGTACTACACTGTGCGTTTCTTATATTCTAAGTTTTTCAGTGCAACTCACTCATATACTATGTACTATACTGTGCGTTTCTTATATTCTAAGTTTTTCAGTGCAACTCACTCATATACTATGTACTACACTGTGCGTTTCTTATATTCTAAGTTTTTCAGTGCAACTCACTCATATACTATGTACTACACTGTGCGTTTCTTATATTCTAAGTTTTTCAGTGCAACTCACTCATATACTATGTACTACACTGTGCGTTTCTTATATTCTAAGTTTTTCAGTGCAACTCACTCATATACTATGTACTACACTGTGCATTTCGTGTAATGCGGGTTTTTCAGTAAATTCTAAGTTTTTCAGTGCAACTCACTCATATACTATGTACTACACTGTGCGTTTCTTATATTCTAAGTTTTTCAGTGCAACTCACTCATATACTATGTACTACACTGTGCGTTTCTTATATTCTAAGTTTTTCAGTGCAACTCACTCATATACTATGTACTACACTGTCTGTTTCTTAAATTCTAAGTTTTTCAGTGCAACTCACTCATATACTATGTACTACACTGAGCGTTTCTTATATTCTAAGTTTTTCAGTGCAACTCACTCATATACTATGTACTACACTGTGCGTTTCTTATATTCTAAGTTTTTCAGTGCAACTCACTCATATACTATGTACTACACTGTGCGTTTCTTATATTCTAAGTTTTTCAGTGCAACTCACTCATATACTATGTACTACACTGTGCGTTTCTTATATTCTAAGTTTTTCAGTGCAACTCACTCATATACTATGTACTACACTGTGCGTTTCTTATATTCTAAGTTTTTCAGTGCAACTCACTCATATACTATGTACTACACTGTGCATTTCGTGTAATGCGGGTTTTTCAGTAAATTCTAAGTTTTTCAGTGCAACTCACTCATATACTATGTACTACACTGTGCGTTTCTTATATTCTAAGTTTTTCAGTGCAACTCACTCATATACTATGTACTACACTGTGCGTTTCTTATATTCTAAGTTTTTCAGTGCAACTCACTCATATACTATGTACTACACTGTGCGTTTCTTATATTCTAAGTTTTTCAGTGCAACTCACTCATATACTATGTACTACACTGTGCGTTTCTTATATTCTAAGTTTTTCAGTGCAACTCACTCATATACTATGTACTACACTGTGCGTTTCTTATATTCTAAGTTTTTCAGTGCAACTCACTCATATACTATGTACTACACTGTGCGTTTCTTATATTCTAAGTTTTTCAGTGCAACTCACTCATATACTATGTACTACACTGTGCGTTTCTTATATTCTAAGTTTTTCAGTGCAACTCACTCATATACTATGTACTACACTGTGCATTTCGTGTAATGCGGGTTTTTCAGTAAATTCTAAGTTTTTCAGTGCAACTCACTCATATACTATGTACTACACTGTGCGTTTCTTATATTCTAAGTTTTTCAGTGCAACTCACTCATATACTATGTACTACACTGTGCGTTTCTTATATTCTAAGTTTTTCAGTGCAACTCACTCATATACTATGTACTACACTGTCTGTTTCTTAAATTCTAAGTTTTTCAGTGCAACTCACTCATATACTATGTACTACACTGAGCGTTTCTTATATTCTAAGTTTTTCAGTGCAACTCACTCATATACTATGTACTACACTGTGCGTTTCTTATATTCTAAGTTTTTCAGTGCAACTCACTCATATACTATGTACTACACTGTGCGTTTCTTATATTCTAAGTTTTTCAGTGCAACTCACTCATATACTATGTACTACATTGTGCGTTTCTTATATTCTAAGTTTTTCAGTGCAACTCACTCATATACTATGTACTACACTGTGCATTTCGTGTAATGCGGGTTTTTCAGTAAAATCTAAGTTATTCAGTGCAACTCACTCATATACTATGTACTACACTGTGCGTTTCTTATATTCTAAGTTTTTGAGTGCAACTCACTCATATACTATGTACTACACTGTGCGTTTCTTATATTCTAAGTTTTTCAGTGCAACTCACTCATATACTATGTACTACACTGTGCGTTTCTTATATTCTAAGTTTTTCAGTGCAACTCACTCATATACTATGTACTACACTGTGCGTTTCTTATATTCTAAGTTTTTCAGTGCAACTCACTCATATACTATGTACTACACTGTGCGTTTCTTATATTCTAAGTTTTTCAGTGCAACTCACTCATATACTATGTACTACACTGTGCGTTTCTTATATTCTAAGTTTTTCAGTGCAACTCACTCATATACTATGTACTACACTGTGCATTTCGTGTAATGCGGGTTTTTCAGTAAATTCTAAGTTTTTCAGTGCAACTCACTCATATACTATGTACTACACTGTGCGTTTCTTATATTCTAAGTTTTTCAGTGCAACTCACTCATATACTATGTACTACACTGTGCGTTTCTTATATTCTAAGTTTTTCAGTGCAACTCACTCATATACTATGTACTACACTGTCTGTTTCTTAAATTCTAAGTTTTTCAGTGCAACTCACTCATATACTATGTACTACACTGAGCGTTTCTTATATTCTAAGTTTTTGAGTGCAACTCACTCATATACTATGTACTACACTGTGCGTTTCTTATATTCTAAGTTTTTCAGTGCAACTCACTCATATACTATGTACTACACTGTGCGTTTCTTATATTCTAAGTTTTTCAGTGCAACTCACTCATATACTATGTACTACACTGTCTGTTTCTTAAATTCTAAGTTTTTCAGTGCAACTCACTCATATACTATGTACTACACTGAGCGTTTCTTATATTCTAAGTTTTTGAGTGCAACTCACTCATATACTATGTACTACACTGTGCGTTTCTTATATTCTAAGTTTTTCAGTGCAACTCACTCATATACTATGTACTATACTGTGCGTTTCTTATATTCTAAGTTTTTCAGTGCAACTCACTCATATACTATGTACTACACTGTGCGTTTCTTATATTCTAAGTTTTTCAGTGCAACTCACTCATATACTATGTACTACACTGTGCGTTTCTTATATTCTAAGTTTTTCAGTGCAACTCACTCATATACTATGTACTACACTGTGCGTTTCTTATATTCTAAGTTTTTCAGTGCAACTCACTCATATACTATGTACTACACTGTGCATTTCGTGTAATGCGGGTTTTTCAGTAAATTCTAAGTTTTTCAGTGCAACTCACTCATATACTATGTACTACACTGTGCGTTTCTTATATTCTAAGTTTTTCAGTGCAACTCACTCATATACTATGTACTACACTGTGCGTTTCTTATATTCTAAGTTTTTCAGTGCAACTCACTCATATACTATGTACTACACTGTCTGTTTCTTAAATTCTAAGTTTTTCAGTGCAACTCACTCATATACTATGTACTACACTGAGCGTTTCTTATATTCTAAGTTTTTCAGTGCAACTCACTCATATACTATGTACTACACTGTGCGTTTCTTATATTCTAAGTTTTTCAGTGCAACTCACTCATATACTATGTACTACACTGTGCGTTTCTTATATTCTAAGTTTTTCAGTGCAACTCACTCATATACTATGTACTACACTGTGCGTTTCTTATATTCTAAGTTTTTCAGTGCAACTCACTCATATACTATGTACTACACTGTGCGTTTCTTATATTCTAAGTTTTTCAGTGCAACTCACTCATATACTATGTACTACACTGTGCATTTCGTGTAATGCGGGTTTTTCAGTAAATTCTAAGTTTTTCAGTGCAACTCACTCATATACTATGTACTACACTGTGCGTATCTTATATTCTAAGTTTTTCAGTGCAACTCACTCATATACTATGTACTACACTGTGCGTTTCTTATATTCTAAGTTTTTCAGTGCAACTCACTCATATACTATGTACTACACTGTGCGTTTCTTATATTCTAAGTTTTTCAGTGCAACTCACTCATATACTATGTACTACACTGTGCGTTTCTTATATTCTAAGTTTTTCAGTGCAACTCACTCATATACTATGTACTACACTGTGCGTTTCTTATATTCTAAGTTTTTCAGTGCAACTCACTCATATACTATGTACTACACTGTGCGTTTCTTATATTCTAAGTTTTTCAGTGCAACTCACTCATATACTATGTACTACACTGTGCGTTTCTTATATTCTAAGTTTTTCAGTGCAACTCACTCATATACTATGTACTACACTGTGCATTTCGTGTAATGCGGGTTTTTCAGTAAATTCTAAGTTTTTCAGTGCAACTCACTCATATACTATGTACTACACTGTGCGTTTCTTATATTCTAAGTTTTTCAGTGCAACTCACTCATATACTATGTACTACACTGTGCGTTTCTTATATTCTAAGTTTTTCAGTGCAACTCACTCATATACTATGTACTACACTGTCTGTTTCTTAAATTCTAAGTTTTTCAGTGCAACTCACTCATATACTATGTACTACACTGAGCGTTTCTTATATTCTAAGTTTTTCAGTGCAACTCACTCATATACTATGTACTACACTGTGCGTTTCTTATATTCTAAGTTTTTCAGTGCAACTCACTCATATACTATGTACTACACTGTGCGTTTCTTATATTCTAAGTTTTTCAGTGCAACTCACTCATATACTATGTACTACATTGTGCGTTTCTTATATTCTAAGTTTTTCAGTGCAACTCACTCATATACTATGTACTACACTGTGCATTTCGTGTAATGCGGGTTTTTCAGTAAAATCTAAGTTATTCAGTGCAACTCACTCATATACTATGTACTACACTGTGCGTTTCTTATATTCTAAGTTTTTTAGTGCAACTCACTCATATACTATGTTCTACACTGTGCGTTTCTTATATTCTAAGTTTTTCAGTGCAACTCACTCATATACTATGTACTACACTGTGCGTTTCTTATATTCTAAGTTTTTCAGTGCAACTCACTCATATACTATGTACTACACTGTGCGTTTCTTATATTCTAAGTTTTTCAGTGCAACTCACTCATATACTATGTACTACACTGTGCGTTTCTTATATTCTAAGTTTTTCAGTGCAACTCACTCATATACTATGTACTACACTGTGCGTTTCTTATATTCTAAGTTTTTCAGTGCAACTCACTCATATACTATGTACTACACTGTGCATTTCGTGTAATGCGGGTTTTTCAGTAAATTCTAAGTTTTTCAGTGCAACTCACTCATATACTATGTACTACACTGTGCGTTTCTTATATTCTAAGTTTTTCAGTGCAACTCACTCATATACTATGTACTACACTGTGCGTTTCTTATATTCTAAGTTTTTCAGTGCAACTCACTCATATACTATGTACTACACTGTCTGTTTCTTAAATTCTAAGTTTTTCAGTGCAACTCACTCATATACTATGTACTACACTGAGCGTTTCTTATATTCTAAGTTTTTGAGTGCAACTCACTCATATACTATGTACTACACTGTGCGTTTCTTATATTCTAAGTTTTTCAGTGCAACTCACTCATATACTATGTACTACACTGTGCGTTTCTTATATTCTAAGTTTTTCAGTGCAACTCACTCATATACTATGTACTACACTGTGCGTTTCTTATATTCTAAGTTTTTCAGTGCAACTCACTCATATACTATGTACTACACTGTGCGTTTCTTATATTCTAAGTTTTTCAGTGCAACTCACTCATATACTATGTACTACACTGTGCGTTTCTTATATTCTAAGTTTTTCAGTGCAACTCACTCATATACTATGTACTACACTGTGCATTTCGTGTAATGCGGGTTTTTCAGTAAATTCTAAGTTTTTCAGTGCAACTCACTCATATACTATGTACTACACTGTGCGTTTCTTATATTCTAAGTTTTTCAGTGCAACTCACTCATATACTATGTACTACACTCTGCGTTTCTTATATTCTAAGTTTTTCAGTGCAACTCACTCATATACTATGTACTACACTGTCTGTTTCTTAAATTCTAAGTTTTTCAGTGCAACTCACTCATATACTATGTACTACACTGAGCGTTTCTTATATTCTAAGTTTTTCAGTGCAACTCACTCATATACTATGTACTACACTGTGCGTTTCTTATATTCTAAGTTTTTCAGTGCAACTCACTCATATACTATGTACTACACTGTGCGTTTCTTACATTCTAAGTTTTTCAGTGCAACTCACTCATATACTATGTACTACACTGTGCGTTTCTTATATTCTAAGTTTTTCAGTGCAACTCACTCATATACTATGTACTACACTGTGCGTTTCTTATATTCTAAGTTTTTCAGTGCAACTCACTCATATACTATGTACTACACTGTGCATTTCGTGTAATGCGGGTTTTTCAGTAAATTCTAAGTTTTTCAGTGCAACTCACTCATATACTATGTACTACACTGTGCGTTTCTTATATTCTAAGTTTTTCAGTGCAACTCACTCATATACTATGTACTACACTGTGCGTTTCTTATATTCTAAGTTTTTCAGTGCAACTCACTCATATACTATGTACTACACTGTACGTTTCTTATATTCTAAGTTTTTCAGTGCAACTCACTCATATACTATGTACTACACTGTGCGTTTCTTATATTCTAAGTTTTTCAGTGCAACTCACTCATATACTATGTAATACACTGTGCGTTTCTTATATTCTAAGTTTTTCAGTGCAACTCACTCATATACTATGTACTACACTGTGCGTTTCTTATATTCTAAGTTTTTCAGTGCAACTCACTCATATACTATGTACTACACTGTGCGTTTCTTATATTCTAAGTTTTTCAGTGCAACTCACTCATATACTATGTACTACACTGTGCATTTCGTGTAATGCGGGTTTTTCAGTAAATTCTAAGTTTTTCAGTGCAACTCACTCATATACTATGTACTACACTGTGCGTTTCTTATATTCTAAGTTTTTCAGTGCAACTCACTCATATACTATGTACTACACTGTGCGTTTCTTATATTCTAAGTTTTTCAGTGCAACTCACTCATATACTATGTACTACACTGTCTGTTTCTTAAATTCTAAGTTTTTCAGTGCAACTCACTCATATACTATGTACTACACTGAGCGTTTCTTATATTCTAAGTTTTTCAGTGCAACTCACTCATATACTATGTACTACACTGTGCGTTTCTTATATTCTAAGTTTTTCAGTGCAACTCACTCATATACTATGTACTACACTGTGCGTTTCTTATATTCTAAGTTTTTCAGTGCAACTCACTCATATACTATGTACTACACTGTGCGTTTCTTATATTCTAAGTTTTTCAGTGCAACTCACTCATATACTATGTACTACACTGTGCGTTTCTTATATTCTAAGTTTTTCAGTGGAACTCACTCATATACTATGTACTACACTGTGCATTTCGTGTAATGCGGGTTTTTCAGTAAATTCTAAGTTTTTCAGTGCAACTCACTCATATACTATGTACTACACTGTGCGTTTCTTATATTCTAAGTTTTTCAGTGCAACTCACTCATATACTATGTACTACACTGTGCGTTTCTTATATTCTAAGTTTTTCAGTGCAACTCACTCATATACTATGTACTACACTGTGCGTTTCTTATATTCTAAGTTTTTCAGTGCAACTCACTCATATACTATGTACTACACTGTGCATTTCGTGTAATGCGGGTTTTTCAGTAAATTCTAAGTTTTTCAGTGCAACTCACTCATATACTATGTACTACACTGTGCGTTTCTTATATTCTAAGTTTTTGAGTGCAACTCACTCATATACTATGTACTACACTGTGCGTTTCTTATATTCTAAGTTTTTCAGTGCAACTCACTCATATACTATGTACTACACTGTCTGTTTCTTAAATTCTAAGTTTTTCAGTGCAACTCACTCATATACTATGTACTACACTGAGCGTTTCTTATATTCTAAGTTTTTCAGTGCAACTCACTCATATCCTATGTACTACACTGTGCGTTTCTTATATTCTAAGTTTTTCAGTGCAACTCACTCATATACTATGTACTACACTGTGCGTTTCTTATATTCTAAGTTTTTCAAGGCAACTCACTCATATACTATGTACTACACTGTGCGTTTCTTATATTCTAAGTTTTTCAGTGCAACTCACTCATATACTATGTAATACACTGTGCGTTTCTTATATTCTAAGTTTTTCAGTGCAACTCACTCATATACTATGTACTACACTGTGCGTTTCTTATATTCTAAGTTTTTCAGTGCAACTCACTCATATACTATGTACTACATTGTGCGTTTCTTATATTCTAAGTTTTTCAGTGCAACTCACTCATATACTATGTACTACACTGTGCATTTCGTGTAATGCGGGTTTTTCAGTAAATTCTAAGTTATTCAGTGCAACTCACTCATTTACTATGTACTACACTGTGCGTTTCTTATATTCTAAGTTTTTGAGTGCAACTCACTCATATACTATGTACTACACTGTGCGTTTCTTATATTCTAAGTTTTTCAGTGCAACTCACTCATATACTATGTACTACACTGTGCGTTTCTTATATTCTAAGTTTTTCAGTGCAACTCACTCATATACTATGTACTACACTGTGCGTTTCTTATATTCTAAGTTTTTCAGTGCAACTCACTCATATACTATGTACTACACTGTGCGTTTCTTATATTCTAAGTTTTTCAGTGCAACTCACTCATATACTATGTACTACACTGTGCATTTCGTGTAATGCGGGTTTTTCAGTAAATTCTAAGTTTTTCAGTGCAACTCACTCATATACTATGTACTACACTGTGCGTTTCTTATATTCTAAGTTTTTCAGTGCAACTCACTCATATACTATGTACTACACTGTCTGTTTCTTAAATTCTAAGTTTTTCAGTGCAACTCACTCATATACTATGTACTACACTGAGCGTTTCTTATATTCTAAGTTTTTCAGTGCAACTCACTCATATACTATGTACTACACTGTGCGTTTCTTATATTCTAAGTTTTTCAGTGCAACTCACTCATATACTATGTACTACACTGTGCGTTTCTTATATTCTAAGTTTTTCAGTGCAACTCACTCATATACTATGTACTACACTGTGCGTTTCTTATATTCTAAGTTTTTCAGTGCAACTCACTCATATACTATGTACTACACTGTGCATTTCGTGTAATGCGGGTTTTTCAGTAAATTCTAAGTTTTTCAGTGCAACTCACTCATATACTATGTACTACACTGTGCGTTTCTTATATTCTAAGTTTTTCAGTGCAACTCACTCATATACTATGTACTACACTGTGCGTTTCTTATATTCTAAGTTTTTCAGTGCAACTCACTCATATACTATGTACTACACTGTCTGTTTCTTAAATTCTAAGTTTTTCAGTGCAACTCACTCATATACTATGTACTACACTGTCTGTTTCTTAAATTCTAAGTTTTTCAGTGCAACTCACTCATATACTATGTACTACACTGAGCGTTTCTTATATTCTAAGTTTTTGAGTGCAACTCACTCATATACTATATACTACACTGTGCGTTTCTTATATTCTAAGTTTTTCAGTGCAACTCACTCATATACTATGTACTACACTGTGCGTTTCTTATATTCTAAGTTTTTCAGTGCAACTCACTCATATACTATGTACTACACTGTGCGTTTCTTATATTCTAAGTTTTTCAGTGCAACTCACTCATATACTATGTACTACACTGTGCGTTTCTTATATTCTAAGTTTTTCAGTGCAACTCACTCATATACTATGTACTACACTGTGCGTTTCTTATATTCTAAGTTTTTCAGTGCAACTCACTCATATACTATGTACTACATTGTACGTTTCTTATATTCTAAGTTTTTCAGTGCAACTCACTCATATACTATGTACTACACTGTGCATTTCGTGTAATGCGGGTTTTTCAGTAAATTCTAAGTTATTCAGTGCAACTCACTCATATACTATGTACTACACTGTGCGTTTCTTATATTCTAAGTTTTTGAGTGTAACTCACTCATATACTATGTACTACACTGTGCGTTTCTTATATTCTAAGTTTTTCAGTGCAACTCACTCATATACTATGTACTACACTGTGCGTTTCTTATATTCTAAGTTTTTCAGTGCAACTCACTCATATACTATGTACTACACTGTGCGTTTCTTATATTCTAAGTTTTTCAGTGCAACTCACTCATATACTATGTACTACACTGTGCGTTTCTTATATTCTAAGTTTTTCAGTGCAACTCACTCATATACTATGTACTACACTGTGCGTTTCTTATATTCTAAGTTTTTCAGTGCAACTCACTCATATACTATGTACTACACTGTGCATTTCGTGTAATGCGGGTTTTTCAGTAAATTCTAAGTTTTTCAGTGCAACTCACTCATATACTATGTACTACACTGTGCCTTTCTTATATTCTAAGTTTTTCAGTGCAACTCACTCATATACTATGTACTACACTGTGCGTTTCTTATATTCTAAGTTTTTCAGTGCAACTCACTCATATACTATGTACTACACTGTCTGTTTCTTAAATTCTAAGTTTTTCAGTGCAACTCACTCATATACTATGTACTACACTGAGCGTTTCTTATATTCTAAGTTTTTCAGTGCAACTCACTCATATCCTATGTACTACACTGTGCGTTTCTTATATTCTAAGTTTTTCAGTGCAACTCACTCATATACTATGTACTACACTGTGCGTTTCTTATATTCTAAGTTTTTCAAGGCAACTCACTCATATACTATGTACTACACTGTGCGTTTCTTATATTCTAAGTTTTTCAGTGCAACTCACTCATATACTATGTAATACACTGTGCGTTTCTTATATTCTAAGTTTTTCAGTGCAACTCACTCATATACTATGTACTACACTGTGCGTTTCTTATATTCTAAGTTTTTCAGTGCAACTCACTCATATACTATGTACTACATTGTGCGTTTCTTATATTCTAAGTTTTTCAGTGCAACTCACTCATATACTATGTACTACACTGTGCATTTCGTGTAATGCGGGTTTTTCAGTAAATTCTAAGTTATTCAGTGCAACTCACTCATTTACTATGTACTACACTGTGCGTTTCTTATATTCTAAGTTTTTGAGTGCAACTCACTCATATACTATGTACTACACTGTGCGTTTCTTATATTCTAAGTTTTTCAGTGCAACTCACTCATATACTATGTACTACACTGTGCGTTTCTTATATTCTAAGTTTTTCAGTGCAACTCACTCATATACTATGTACTACACTGTGCGTTTCTTATATTCTAAGTTTTTCAGTGCAACTCACTCATATACTATGTACTACACTGTGCGTTTCTTATATTCTAAGTTTTTCAGTGCAACTCACTCATATACTATGTACTACACTGTGCGTTTCTTATATTCTAAGTTTTTCAGTGCAACTCACTCATATACTATGTACTACACTGTGCATTTCGTGTAATGCGGGTTTTTCAGTAAATTCTAAGTTTTTCAGTGCAACTCACTCATATACTATGTACTACACTGTGCGTTTCTTATATTCTAAGTTTTTCAGTGCAACTCACTCATATACTATGTACTACACTGTGCGTTTCTTATATTCTAAGTTTTTCAGTGCAACTCACTCATATACTATGTACTACACTGTCTGTTTCTTAAATTCTAAGTTTTTCAGTGCAACTCACTCATATACTATGTACTACACTGAGCGTTTCTTATATTCTAAGTTTTTCAGTGCAACTCACTCATATACTATGTACTACACTGTGCGTTTCTTATATTCTAAGTTTTTCAGTGCAACTCACTCATATACTATGTACTACACTGTGCGTTTCTTATATTCTAAGTTTTTCAGTGCAACTCACTCATATACTATGTACTACACTGTGCGTTTCTTATATTCTAAGTTTTTCAGTGCAACTCACTCATATACTATGTACTACACTGTGCATTTCGTGTAATGCGGGTTTTTCAGTAAATTCTAAGTTTTTCAGTGCAACTCACTCATATACTATGTACTACACTGTGCGTTTCTTATATTCTAAGTTTTTCAGTGCAACTCACTCATATACTATGTACTACACTGTGCGTTTCTTATATTCTAAGTTTTTCAGTGCAACTCACTCATATACTATGTACTACACTGTCTGTTTCTTAAATTCTAAGTTTTTCAGTGCAACTCACTCATATACTATGTACTACACTGAGCGTTTCTTATATTCTAAGTTTTTCAGTGCAACTCACTCATATACTATGTACTACACTGTGCGTTTCTTATATTCTAAGTTTTTCAGTGCAACTCACTCATATACTATGTACTACACTGTGCGTTTCTTATATTCTAAGTTTTTCAGTGCAACTCACTCATATACTATGTACTACACTGTGCGTTTCTTATATTCTAAGTTTTTCAGTGCAACTCACTCATATACTATGTACTACACTGTGCGTTTCTTATATTCTAAGTTTTTCAGTGCAACTCACTCATATACTATGTACTACACTGTGCGTTTCTTATATTCTAAGTTTTTCAGTGCAACTCACTCATATACTATGTACTACACTGTCTGTTTCTTAAATTCTAAGTTTTTCAGTGCAACTCACTCATATACTATGTACTACACTGAGCGTTTCTTATATTCTAAGTTTTTCAGTGCAACTCACTCATATACTATGTACTACACTGTGCGTTTCTTATATTCTAAGTTTTTCAGTGCAACTCACTCATATACTATGTACTACACTGTGCGTTTCTTATATTCTAAGTTTTTCAGTGCAACTCACTCATATACTATGTACTACACTGTGCGTTTCTTATATTCTAAGTTTTTCAGTGCAACTCACTCATATACTATGTACTACACTGTGCATTTCGTGTAATGCGGGTTTTTCAGTAAATTCTAAGTTTTTCAGTGCAACTCACTCATATACTATGTACTACACTGTGCGTTTCTTATATTCTAAGTTTTTCAGTGCAACTCACTCATATACTATGTACTACACTGTGCGTTTCTTATATTCTAAGTTTTTCAGTGCAACTCACTCATATACTATGTACTACACTGTCTGTTTCTTAAATTCTAAGTTTTTCAGTGCAACTCACTCATATACTATGTACTACACTGAGCGTTTCTTATATTCTAAGTTTTTCAGTGCAACTCACTCATATACTATGTACTACACTGTGCGTTTCTTTTATTCTAAGTTTTTCAGTGCAACTCACTCATATACTATGTACTACACTGTGCGTTTCTTATATTCTAAGTTTTTCAGTGCAACTCACTCATATACTATGTACTACACTGTGCGTTTCTTATATTCTAAGTTTTTCAGTGCAACTCACTCATATACTATGTACTACACTGTGCGTTTCTTATATTCTAAGTTTTTCAGTGCAACTCACTCATATACTATGTACTACACTGTGCGTTTCTTATATTCTAAGTTTTTCAGTGCAACTCACTCATATACTATGTACTACACTGTGCGTTTCTTATATTCTAAGTTTTTCAGTGCAACTCACTCATATACTATGTACTACACTGTGCGTTTCTTATATTCTAAGTTTTTCAGTGCAACTCACTCATATACTATGTACTACACTGTGCGTTTCTTATATTCTAAGTTTTTCAAGGCAACTCACTCATATACTATGTACTACACTGTGCGTTTCTTATATTCTAAGTTTTTCAGTGCAACTCACTCATATACTATGTAATACACTGTGCGTTTCTTATATTCTAAGTTTTTCAGTGCAACTCACTCATATACTATGTACTACACTGTGCGTTTCTTATATTCTAAGTTTTTCAGTGCAACTCACTCATATACTATGTACTACACTGTGCGTTTCTTATATTCTAAGTTTTTCAGTGCAACTCACTCATATACTATGTACTACACTGTGCGTTTCTTATATTCTAAGTTTTTCAGTGCAACTCACTCATATACTATGTACTACACTGTGCGTTTCTTATATTCTAAGTTTTTCAGTGCAACTCACTCATATACTATGTACTACACTGTGCGTTTCATAAATTCTAAGTTTTTCAGTGCAACTCACTCATATACTATGTACTACACTGTGCGTTTCTTATATTCTAAGTTTTTCAGTGCAACTCACTCATATACTATGTACTACACTGTGCGTTTCTTATATTCTAAGTTTTTCAGTGCAACTCACTCATATACTATGTACTACACTGTGCGTTTCTTATATTCTAAGTTTTTGAGTGCAACTCACTCATATACTATGTACTACACTGTGCGTTTCTTATATTCTAAGTTTTTCAGTGCAACTCACTCATATACTATGTACTACACTGTGCGTTTCTTATATTCTAAGTTTTTCAGTGCAACTCACTCATATACTATGTACTACACTGTGCGTTTCTTATATTCTAAGTTTTTCAGTGCAACTCACTCATATACTATGTACTACACTGTGCGTTTCTTATATTCTAAGTTTTTCAGTGCAACTCACTCATATACTATGTACTACACTGTGCGTTTCTTATATTCTAAGTTTTTCAGTGCAACTAACTCATATACTATGTACTACATTGTACGTTTCTTATATTCTAAGTTTTTCAGTGCAACTCACTCATATACTATGTACTACACTGTGCATTTCGTGTAATGCGGGTTTTTCAGTAAATTCTAAGTTATTCAGTGCAACTCACTCATATACTATGTACTACACTGTGCGTTTCTTATATTCTAAGTTTTTGAGTGCAACTCACTCATATACTATGTACTACACTGTGCGTTTCTTATATTCTAAGTTTTTCAGTGCAACTCACTCATATACTATGTACTACACTGTGCGTTTCTTATATTCTAAGTTTTTCAGTGCAACTCACTCATATACTATGTACTACACTGTGCGTTTCTTATATTCTAAGTTTTTCAGTGCAACTCACTCATATACTATGTACTACACTGTGCGTTTCTTATATTCTAAGTTTTTCAGTGCAACTCACTCATATACTATGTACTAAACTGTGCGTTTCTTATATTCTAAGTTTTTCAGTGCAACTCACTCATATACTATGTACTACACTGTGCATTTCGTGTAATGCGGGGTTTTCAGTAAATTCTAAGTTTTTCAGTGCAACTCACTCATATACTATGTACTACACTGTGCGTTTCTTATATTCTAAGTTTTTCAGTGCAACTCACTCATATACTATGTACTACACTGTGCGTTTCTTATGTTCTAAGTTTTTCAGTGCAACTCACTCATATACTATGTACTACACTGTCTGTTTCTTAAATTCTAAGTTTTTCAGTGCAACTCACTCATATACTATGTACTACACTGAGCGTTTCTTATATTCTAAGTTTTTCAGTGCAACTCACTCATATACTATGTACTACACTGTGCGTTTCTTATATTCTAAGTTTTTCAGTGCAACTCACTCATATACTATGTACTACACTGTGCGTTTCTTATATTCTAAGTTTTTCAGTGCAACTCACTCATATACTATGTACTACACTGTGCTTTTATTATATTCTAAGTTTTTCAGTGCAACTCACTCATATACTATGTACTACACTGTGCGTTTCTTATATTCTAAGTTTTTCAGTGCAACTCACTCATATACTATGTACTACACTGTGCATTTCGTGTAATGCGGGTTTTTCAGTAAATTCTAAGTTTTTCAGTGCAACTCACTCATATACTATGTACTACACTGTGCGTTTCTTATATTCTAAGTTTTTCAGTGCAACTCACTCATATACTATGTACTACACTGTGCGTTTCTTATATTCTAAGTTTTTCAGTGCAACTCACTCATATACTATGTACTACACTGTGCATTTCGTGTAATGAGGGTTTTTCAGTAAATTCTAAGTTTTTCAGTGCAACTCACTCATATACTATGTACTACACTGTGCGTTTCTTATATTCTAAGTTTTTCAGTGCAACTCACTCATATACTATGTACTACACTGTGCGTTTCTTATATTCTAAGTTTTTCAGTGCAACTCACTCATATACTATGTACTACACTGTGCGTTTCTTATATTCTAAGTTTTTCAGTGCAACTCACTCATATACTATGTACTACACTGTGCGTTTCTTATATTCTAAGTTTTTCAGTGCAACTCACTCATATACTATGTACTACACTGTGCGTTTCTTATATTCTAAGTTTTTCAGTGCAACTCACTCATATACTATGTACTACACTGTGCGTTTCTTATATTCTAAGTTTTTCAGTGCAACTCACTCATATACTATGTACTACACTGTGCGTTTCTTATATTCTAAGTTTTTCAAGGCAACTCACTCATATACTATGTACTACACTGTGCGTTTCTTATATTCTAAGTTTTTCAGTGCAACTCACTCATATACTATGTAATACACTGTGCGTTTCTTATATTCTAAGTTTTTCAGTGCAACTCACTCATATACTATGTACTACACTGTGCGTTTCTTATATTCTAAGTTTTTCAGTGCAACTCACTCATATACTATGTACTACACTGTGCGTTTCTTATATTCTAAGTTTTTCAGTGCAACTCACTCATATACTATGTACTACACTGTGCGTTTCTTATATTCTAAGTTTTTCAGTGCAACTCACTCATATACTATGTACTACACTGTGCGTTTCTTATATTCTAAGTTTTTCAGTGCAACTCACTCATATACTATGTACTACACTGTGCGTTTCATAAATTCTAAGTTTTTCAGTGCAACTCACTCATATACTATGTACTACACTGTGCGTTTCTTATATTCTAAGTTTTTCAGTGCAACTCACTCATATACTATGTACTACACTGTGCGTTTCTTATATTCTAAGTTTTTCAGTGCAACTCACTCATATACTATGTACTACACTGTGCGTTTCTTATATTCTAAGTTTTTGAGTGCAACTCACTCATATACTATGTACTACACTGTGCGTTTCTTATATTCTAAGTTTTTCAGTGCAACTCACTCATATACTATGTACTACACTGTGCGTTTCTTATATTCTAAGTTTTTCAGTGCAACTCACTCATATACTATGTACTACACTGTGCGTTTCTTATATTCTAAGTTTTTCAGTGCAACTCACTCATATACTATGTACTACACTGTGCGTTTCTTATATTCTAAGTTTTTCAGTGCAACTCACTCATATACTATGTACTACACTGTGCGTTTCTTATATTCTAAGTTTTTCAGTGCAACTAACTCATATACTATGTACTACATTGTACGTTTCTTATATTCTAAGTTTTTCAGTGCAACTCACTCATATACTATGTACTACACTGTGCATTTCGTGTAATGCGGGTTTTTCAGTAAATTCTAAGTTATTCAGTGCAACTCACTCATATACTATGTACTACACTGTGCGTTTCTTATATTCTAAGTTTTTGAGTGCAACTCACTCATATACTATGTACTACACTGTGCGTTTCTTATATTCTAAGTTTTTCAGTGCAACTCACTCATATACTATGTACTACACTGTGCGTTTCTTATATTCTAAGTTTTTCAGTGCAACTCACTCATATACTATGTACTACACTGTGCGTTTCTTATATTCTAAGTTTTTCAGTGCAACTCACTCATATACTATGTACTACACTGTGCGTTTCTTATATTCTAAGTTTTTCAGTGCAACTCACTCATATACTATGTACTAAACTGTGCGTTTCTTATATTCTAAGTTTTTCAGTGCAACTCACTCATATACTATGTACTACACTGTGCATTTCGTGTAATGCGGGGTTTTCAGTAAATTCTAAGTTTTTCAGTGCAACTCACTCATATACTATGTACTACACTGTGCGTTTCTTATATTCTAAGTTTTTCAGTGCAACTCACTCATATACTATGTACTACACTGTGCGTTTCTTATGTTCTAAGTTTTTCAGTGCAACTCACTCATATACTATGTACTACACTGTCTGTTTCTTAAATTCTAAGTTTTTCAGTGCAACTCACTCATATACTATGTACTACACTGAGCGTTTCTTATATTCTAAGTTTTTCAGTGCAACTCACTCATATACTATGTACTACACTGTGCGTTTCTTATATTCTAAGTTTTTCAGTGCAACTCACTCATATACTATGTACTACACTGTGCGTTTCTTATATTCTAAGTTTTTCAGTGCAACTCACTCATATACTATGTACTACACTGTGCTTTTATTATATTCTAAGTTTTTCAGTGCAACTCACTCATATACTATGTACTACACTGTGCGTTTCTTATATTCTAAGTTTTTCAGTGCAACTCACTCATATACTATGTACTACACTGTGCATTTCGTGTAATGCGGGTTTTTCAGTAAATTCTAAGTTTTTCAGTGCAACTCACTCATATACTATGTACTACACTGTGCGTTTCTTATATTCTAAGTTTTTCAGTGCAACTCACTCATATACTATGTACTACACTGTGCGTTTCTTATATTCTAAGTTTTTCAGTGCAACTCACTCATATACTATGTACAACACTGTGCGTTTCTTATATTCTAAGTTTTTCAGTGCAACTCACTCATATACTATGTACTACACTGTGCGTTTCTTATATTCTAAGTTTTTCAGTGCAACTCACTCATATACTATGTACTACACTGTGCGTTTCTTATATTCTAAGTTTTTCAGTGCAACTCACTCATATACTATGTACTACACTGTGCGTTTCTTATATTCTAAGTTTTTCAGTGCAACTCACTCATATACTATGTACTACACTGTGCGTTTCTTATATTCTAAGTTTTTGAGTGCAACTCACTCATATACTATGTACTACACTGTGCGTTTCTTATATTCTAAGTTTTTCAGTGCAACTCACTCATATACTATGTACTACACTGTGCGTTTCATAAATTCTAAGTTTTTCAGTGCAACTCACTCATATACTATGTACTACACTGTGCGTTTCTTATATTCTAAGTTTTTCAGTGCAACTCACTCATATACTATGTACTACACTGTGCGTTTCTTATATTCTAAGTTTTTCAGTGCAACTCACTCATATACTATGTACTACACTGTGCGTTTCTTATATTCTAAGTTTTTGAGTGCAACTCACTCATATACTATGTACTACACTGTGCGTTTCTTATATTCTAAGTTTTTCAGTGCAACTCACTCATATACTATGTACTACACTGTGCGTTTCTTATATTCTAAGTTTTTCAGTGCAAATCATTCATATACTATGTACTACACTGTGCGTTTCTTATATTCTAAGTTTTTCAGTGCAACTCACTCATATACTATGTACTACACTGTGCGTTTCTTATATTCTAAGTTTTTCAGTGCAACTCACTCATATACTATGTACTACATTGTGCGTTTCTTATATTCTAAGTTTTTCAGTGCAACTCACTCATATACTATGTACTACACTGTGCATTTCGTGTAATGCGGGTTTTTCAGTAAATACTAAGTTTTTCAGTGCAACTCACTCATATACTATGTACTACACTGTGCGTTTCTTATATTCTAAGTTTTTGAGTGCAACTCACTCATATACTATGTACTACACTGTGCGTTTCTTATATTCTAAGTTTTTCAGTGCAACTCACTCATATACTATGTACTACACTGTGCGTTTCTTATATTCTAAGTTTTTCAGTGCAACTCACTCATATACTATGTACTACACTGTGCGTTTCTTATATTCTAAGTTTTTCAGTGCAACTCACTCATATACTATGTACTACACTGTGCGTTTCTTATATTCTAAGTTTTTCAGTGCAACTCACTCATATACTATGTACTACACTGTGCGTTTCTTATATTCTAAGTTTTTCAGTGCAACTCACTCATATACTATGTACTACACTTTGCATTTCGTGTAATGCGGGTTTTTCAGTAAATTCTAAGTTTTTCAGTGCAACTCACTCATATACTATGTACTACACTGTGCGTTTCTTATATTCTAAGTTTTTCAGTGCAACTCACTCATATACTATGTACTACACTGTGCGTTTCTTATATTCTAAGTTTTTCAGTGCAACTCACTCATATACTATGTACTACACTGTCTGTTTCTTAAATTCTAAGTTTTTCAGTGCAACTCACTCATATACTATGTACTACACTGAGCGTTTCTTATATTCTAAGTTTTTCAGTGCAACTCACTCATATACTATGTACTACACTGTGCGTTTCTTATATTCTAAGTTTTTCAGTGCAACTCACTCATATACTATGTACTACACTGTGCGTTTCTTATATTCTAAGTTTTTCAGTGCAACTCACTCATATACTATGTACTACACTGTGCGTTTCTTATATTCTAAGTTTTTCAGTGCAACTCACTCATATACTATGTACTACACTGTGCGTTTCTTATATTCTAAGTTTTTCAGTGCAACTCACTCATATACTATGTACTACACTGTGCATTTCGTGTAATGCGGGTTTTTCAGTAAATTCTAAGTTTTTCAGTGCAACTCACTCATATACTATGTACTACACTGTGCGTTTCTTATATTCTAAGTTTTTCAGTGCAACTCACTCATATACTATGTACTACACTGTGCGTTTCTTATATTCTAAGTTTTTCAGTGCAACTCACTCATATACTATGTACTACACTGTGCGTTTCTTATATTCTAAGTTTTTCAGTGCAACTCACTCATATACTATGTACTACACTGTGCGTTTCTTATATTCTAAGTTTTTCAGTGCAACTCACTCATATACTATGTACTACACTGTGCGTTTCTTATATTCTAAGTTTTTCAGTGCAACTCACTCATATACTATGTACTACACTGTGCGTTTCTTATATTCTAAGTTTTTCAGTGCAACTCACTCATATACTATGTACTACACTGTGCGTTTCTTATATTCTAAGTTTTTCAAGGCAACTCACTCATATACTATGTACTACACTGTGCGTTTCTTATATTCTAAGTTTTTCAGTGCAACTCACTCATATACTATGTACTACACTGTGCGTTTCTTATATTCTCAGTTTTTCAGTGCAACTCACTCATATACTATGTAATACACTGTGCGTTTCTTATATTCTAAGTTTTTCAGTGCAACTCACTCATATACTATGTACTACACTGTGCGTTTCTTATATTCTAAGTTTTTCAGTGCAACTCACTCATATACTATGTACTACACTGTGCGTTTCTTATATTCTAAGTTTTTCAGTGCAACTCACTCATATACTATGTACTACACTGTGCGTTTCTTATATTCTAAGTTTTTCAGTGCAACTCACTCATATACTATGTACTACACTGTGCATTTCGTGTAATGCGGGTTTTTCAGTAAATTCTAAGTTTTTGAGTGCAACTCACTCATATACTATGTACTACACTGTGCGTTTCTTATATTCTAAGTTTTTGAGTGCAACTCACTCATATACTATGTACTACACTGTGCGTTTCTTATATTCTAAGTTTTTCAGTGCAACTCACTCATATACTATGTACTACACTGTGCGTTTCTTATATTCTAAGTTTTTCAGTGCAACTCACTCATATACTATGTACTACACTGTGCGTTTCTTATATTCTAAGTTTTTCAGTGCAACTCACTCATATACTATGTACTAAACTGTGCGTTTCTTATATTCTAAGTTTTTCAGTGCAACTCACTCATATACTATGTACTACACTGTGCATTTCGTGTAATGCGGGGTTTTCAGTAAATTCTAAGTTTTTCAGTGCAACTCACTCATATACTATGTACTACACTGTGCGTTTCTTATATTCTAAGTTTTTCAGTGCAACTCACTCATATACTATGTACTACACTGTGCGTTTCTTATGTTCTAAGTTTTTCAGTGCAACTCACTCATATACTATGTACTACACTGTCTGTTTCTTAAATTCTAAGTTTTTCAGTGCAACTCACTCATATACTATGTACTACACTGAGCGTTTCTTATATTCTAAGTTTTTCAGTGCAACTCACTCATATACTATGTACTACACTGTGCGTTTCTTATATTCTAAGTTTTTCAGTGCAACTCACTCATATACTATGTACTACACTGTGCGTTTCTTATATTCTAAGTTTTTCAGTGCAACTCACTCATATACTATGTACTACACTGTGCTTTTATTATATTCTAAGTTTTTCAGTGCAACTCACTCATATACTATGTACTACACTGTGCGTTTCTTATATTCTAAGTTTTTCAGTGCAACTCACTCATATACTATGTACTACACTGTGCATTTCGTGTAATGCGGGTTTTTCAGTAAATTCTAAGTTTTTCAGTGCAACTCACTCATATACTATGTACTACACTGTGCGTTTCTTATATTCTAAGTTTTTCAGTGCAACTCACTCATATACTATGTACTACACTGTGCGTTTCTTATATTCTAAGTTTTTCAGTGCAACTCACTCATATACTATGTACAACACTGTGCGTTTCTTATATTCTAAGTTTTTCAGTGCAACTCACTCATATACTATGTACTACACTGTGCGTTTCTTATATTCTAAGTTTTTCAGTGCAACTCACTCATATACTATGTACTACACTGTGCGTTTCTTATATTCTAAGTTTTTCAGTGCAACTCACTCATATACTATGTACTACACTGTGCGTTTCTTATATTCTAAGTTTTTCAGTGCAACTCACTCATATACTATGTACTACACTGTGCGTTTCTTATATTCTAAGTTTTTGAGTGCAACTCACTCATATACTATGTACTACACTGTGCGTTTCTTATATTCTAAGTTTTTCAGTGCAACTCACTCATATACTATGTACTACACTGTGCGTTTCTTATATTCTAAGTTTTTCAGTGCAAATCATTCATATACTATGTACTACACTGTGCGTTTCTTATATTCTAAGTTTTTCAGTGCAACTCACTCATATACTATGTACTACACTGTGCGTTTCTTATATTCTAAGTTTTTCAGTGCAACTCACTCATATACTATGTACTACATTGTGCGTTTCTTATATTCTAAGTTTTTCAGTGCAACTCACTCATATACTATGTACTACACTGTGCATTTCGTGTAATGCGGGTTTTTCAGTAAATACTAAGTTTTTCAGTGCAACTCACTCATATACTATGTACTACACTGTGCGTTTCTTATATTCTAAGTTTTTGAGTGCAACTCACTCATATACTATGTACTACACTGTGCGTTTCTTATATTCTAAGTTTTTCAGTGCAACTCACTCATATACTATGTACTACACTGTGCGTTTCTTATATTCTAAGTTTTTCAGTGCAACTCACTCATATACTATGTACTACACTGTGCGTTTCTTATATTCTAAGTTTTTCAGTGCAACTCACTCATATACTATGTACTACACTGTGCGTTTCTTATATTCTAAGTTTTTCAGTGCAACTCACTCATATACTATGTACTACACTGTGCGTTTCTTATATTCTAAGTTTTTCAGTGCAACTCACTCATATACTATGTACTACACTTTGCATTTCGTGTAATGCGGGTTTTTCAGTAAATTCTAAGTTTTTCAGTGCAACTCACTCATATACTATGTACTACACTGTGCGTTTCTTATATTCTAAGTTTTTCAGTGCAACTCACTCATATACTATGTACTACACTGTGCGTTTCTTATATTCTAAGTTTTTCAGTGCAACTCACTCATATACTATGTACTACACTGTCTGTTTCTTAAATTCTAAGTTTTTCAGTGCAACTCACTCATATACTATGTACTACACTGAGCGTTTCTTATATTCTAAGTTTTTCAGTGCAACTCACTCATATACTATGTACTACACTGTGCGTTTCTTATATTCTAAGTTTTTCAGTGCAACTCACTCATATACTATGTACTACACTGTGCGTTTCTTATATTCTAAGTTTTTCAGTGCAACTCACTCATATACTATGTACTACACTGTGCATTTCGTGTAATGCGGGTTTTTCAGTAAATTCTAAGTTTTTCAGTGCAACTCACTCATATACTATGTACTACACTGTGCGTTTCTTATATTCTAAGTTTTTCAGTGCAACTCACTCATATACTATGTACTACACTGTGCGTTTCTTATATTCTAAGTTTTTCAGTGCAACTCACTCATATACTATGTACTACACTGTGCGTTTCTTATATTCTAAGTTTTTCAGTGCAACTCACTCATATACTATGTACTACACTGTGCGTTTCTTATATTCTAAGTTTTTCAGTGCAACTCACTCATATACTATGTACTACACTGTGCGTTTCTTATATTCTAAGTTTTTCAGTGCAACTCACTCATATACTATGTACTACACTGTGCGTTTCTTATATTCTAAGTTTTTCAGTGCAACTCACTCATATACTATGTACTACACTGTGCGTTTCTTATATTCTAAGTTTTTCAAGGCAACTCACTCATATACTATGTACTACACTGTGCGTTTCTTATATTCTAAGTTTTTCAGTGCAACTCACTCATATACTATGTACTACACTGTGCGTTTCTTATATTCTCAGTTTTTCAGTGCAACTCACTCATATACTATGTAATACACTGTGCGTTTCTTATATTCTAAGTTTTTCAGTGCAACTCACTCATATACTATGTACTACACTGTGCGTTTCTTATATTCTAAGTTTTTCAGTGCAAATCACTCATATACTATGTACTACACTGTGCGTTTCTTATATTCTAAGTTTTTCAGTGCAACTCACTCATATACTATGTACTACACTGTGCGTTTCTTATATTCTAAGTTTTTCAGTGCAACTCACTCATATACTATGTACTACACTGTGCGTTTCTTATATTCTAAGTTTTTCAGTGCAACTCACTCATATACTATGTACTACACTGTGCATTTCGTGTAATGCGGGTTTTTCAGTAAATTCTAAGTTTTTGAGTGCAACTCACTCATATACTATGTACTACACTGTGCGTTTCTTATATTCTAAGTTTTTCAGTGCAACTCACTCATATACTATGTACTACACTGTGCGTTTCTTATATTCTAAGTTTTTCAGTGCAACTCACTAATATACTATGTACTACACTGTCTGTTTCTTAAATTCTAAGTTTTTCAGTGCAACTCACTCATATACTATGTACTACACTGTGCGTTTCTTATATTCTAAGTTTTTCAGTGCAACTCACTCATATACTATGTACTACACTGTGCGTTTCTTATATTCTAAGTTTTTCAGTGCAACTCACTCATATACTATGTACTACACTGTCTGTTTCTTAAATTCTAAGTTTTTCAGTGCAACTCACTCATATACTATGTACTACACTGAGCGTTTCTTATATTCTAAGTTTTTCAGTGCAACTCACTCATATACTATGTACTACACTGTGCGTTTCTTATATTCTAAGTTTTTCAGTGCAACTCACTCATATACTATGTACTACACTGTGCGTTTCTTATATTCTAAGTTTTTCAGTGCAACTCACTCATATACTATGTACTACACTGTGCGTTTCTTATATTCTAAGTTTTTCAGTGCAACTCACTCATATACTATGTACTACACTGTGCGTTTCTTATATTCTAAGTTTTTCAGTGCAACTCACTCATATACTATGTACTACACTGTGCATTTCGTGTAATGCGGGTTTTTCAGTAAATTCTAAGTTTTTCAGTGCAACTCACTCATATACTATGTACTACACTGTGCGTTTCTTATATTCTAAGTTTTTCAGTGCAACTCACTCATATACTATGTACTACACTGTGCGTTTCTTATATTCTAAGTTTTTCAGTGCAACTCACTCATATACTATGTACTACACTGTGCGTTTCTTATATTCTAAGTTTTTCAGTGCAACTCACTCATATACTATGTACTACACTGTGCGTTTCTTATATTCTAAGTTTTTCAGTGCAACTCACTCATATACTATGTACTACACTGTGCGTTTCTTATATTCTAAGTTTTTCAGTGCAACTCACTCATATACTATGTACTACACTGTGCGTTTCTTATATTCTAAGTTTTTCAGTGCAACTCACTCATATACTATGTACTACACTGTGCGTTTCTTATATTCTAAGTTTTTCAGTGCAACTCACTCATATACTATGTACTACACTGTGCGTTTCTTATATTCTAAGTTTTTCAAGGCAACTCACTCATATACTATGTACTACACTGTGCGTTTCTTATATTCTAAGTTTTTCAGTGCAACTCACTCATATACTATGTACTACACTGTGCGTTTCTTATATTCTCAGTTTTTCAGTGCAACTCACTCATATACTATGTAATACACTGTGCGTTTCTTATATTCTAAGTTTTTCAGTGCAACTCACTCATATACTATGTACTACACTGTGCGTTTCTTATATTCTAAGTTTTTCAGTGCAAATCACTCATATACTATGTACTACACTGTGCGTTTCTTATATTCTAAGTTTTTCAGTGCAACTCACTCATATACTATGTACTACACTGTGCGTTTCTTATATTCTAAGTTTTTCAGTGCAACTCACTCATATACTATTTACTACACTGTGCGTTTCTTATATTCTAAGTTTTTCAGTGCAACTCACTCATATACTATGTACTACACTGTGCATTTCGTGTAATGCGGGTTTTTCAGTAAATTCTAAGTTTTTGAGTGCAACTCACTCATATACTATGTACTACACTGTGCGTTTCTTATATTCTAAGTTTTTCAGTGCAACTCACTCATATACTATGTACTACACTGTGCGTTTCTTATATTCTAAGTTTTTCAGTGCAACTCACTAATATACTATGTACTACACTGTCTGTTTCTTAAATTCTAAGTTTTTCAGTGCAACTCACTCATATACTATGTACTACACTGTGCGTTTCTTATATTCTAAGTTTTTCAGTGCAACTCACTCATATACTATGTACTACACTGTGCGTTTCTTATATTCTAAGTTTTTCAGTGCAACTCACTCATATACTATGTACTACACTGTGCGTTTCTTATATTCTAAGTTTTTCAGTGCAACTCACTCATATACTATGTACTACACTGTGCATTTCGTGTAATGCGGGTTTTTCAGTAAATTCTAAGTTTTTGAGTGCAACTCACTCATATACTATGTACTACACTGTGCGTTTCTTATATTCTAAGTTTTTCAGTGCAACTCACTCATATACTATGTACTACACTGTGCGTTTCTTATATTCTAAGTTTTTCAGTGCAACTCACTCATATACTATGTACTACACTGTCTGTTTCTTAAATTCTAAGTTTTTCAGTGCAACTCACTCATATACTATGTACTACACTGAGCGTTTCTTATATTCTAAGTTTTTCAGTGCAACTCACTCATATACTATGTACTACACTGTGCGTTTCTTATATTCTAAGTTTTTCAGTGCAACTCACTCATATACTATGTACTACACTGTGCGTTTCTTATATTCTAAGTTTTTCAGTGCAACTCACTCATATACTATGTACTACACTGTGCGTTTCTTATATTCTAAGTTTTTCAGTGCAACTCACTCATATACTATGTACTACACTGTGCGTTTCTTATATTCTAAGTTTTTCAGTGCAACTCACTCATATACTATGTACTACACTGTGCATTTCGTGTAATGCGGGTTTTTCAGTAAATTCTAAGTTTTTCAGTGCAACTCACTCATATACTATGTACTACACTGTGCGTTTCTTATATTCTAAGTTTTTCAGTGCAACTCACTCATATACTATGTACTACACTGTGCGTTTCTTATATTCTAAGTTTTTCAGTGCAACTCACTCATATACTATGTACTACACTGTGCGTTTCTTATATTCTAAGTTTTTCAGTGCAACTCACTCATATACTATGTACTACACTGTGCGTTTCTTATATTCTAAGTTTTTCAGTGCAACTCACTCATATACTATGTACTACACTGTGCGTTTCTTATATTCTAAGTTTTTCAGTGCAACTCACTCATATACTATGTACTACACTGTGCGTTTCTTATATTCTAAGTTTTTCAGTGCAACTCACTCATATACTATGTACTACACTGTGCGTTTCTTATATTCTAAGTTTTTCAGTGCAACTCACTCATATACTATGTACTACACTGTGCATTTCGTGTAATGCGGGTTTTTCAGTAAATTCTAAGTTTTTGAGTGCAACTCACTCATATACTATGTACTACACTGTGCGTTTCTTATATTCTAAGTTTTTCAGTGCAACTCACTCATATACTATGTACTACACTGTGCGTTTCTTATATTCTAAGTTTTTCAGTGCAACTCACTCATATACTATGTACTACACTGTCTTTTTCTTAAATTCTAAGTTTTTCAGTGCAACTCACTCATATACTATGTACTACACTGAGCGTTTCTTATATTCTAAGTTTTTCAGTGCAACTCACTCATATACTATGTACTACACTGTGCGTTTCTTATATTCTAAGTTTTTCAGTGCAACTCACTCATATACTATGTACTACACTGTGCGTTTCTTATATTCTAAGTTTTTCAGTGCAACTCACTCATATACTATGTACTACACTGTCTGTTTCTTAAATTCTAAGTTTTTCAGTGCAACTCACTCATATACTATGTACTACACTGAGCGTTTCTTATATTCTAAGTTTTTCAGTGCAACTCACTCATATACTATGTACTACACTGTGCGTTTCTTATATTCTAAGTTTTTCAGTGCAACTCACTCATATACTATGTACTACACTGTGCGTTTCTTATATTCTAAGTTTTTGAGTGCAACTCACTCATATACTATGTACTACACTGTGCGTTTCTTATATTCTAAGTTTTTCAGTGCAACTCACTCATATACTATGTACTACACTGTGCGTTTCTTATATTCTAAGTTTTTCAGTGCAACTCACTCATATACTATGTACTACACTGTGCATTTCGTGTAATGCGGGTTTTTCAGTAAATTCTAAGTTTTTGAGTGCAACTCACTCATATACTATGTACTACACTGTGCGTTTCTTATATTCTAAGTTTTTCAGTGCAACTCACTCATATACTATGTACTACACTGTGCGTTTCTTATATTCTAAGTTTTTCAGTGCAACTCACTCATATACTATGTACTACACTGTCTATTTCTTAAATTCTAAGTTTTTCAGTGCAACTCACTCATATACTATGTACTACACTGAGCGTTTCTTATATTCTAAGTTTTTCAGTGCAACTCACTCATATACTATGTACTACACTGTGCGTTTCTTATATTCTAAGTTTTTCAGTGCAACTCACTCATATACTATGTACTACACTGTGCGTTTCTTATATTCTAAGTTTTTCAGTGCAACTCACTCATATACTATGTACTACACTGTGCGTTTCTTATATTCTAAGTTTTTCAGTGCAACTCACTCATATACTATGTACTACACTGTGCGTTTCTTATATTCTAAGTTTTTCAGTGCAACTCACTCATATACTATGTACTACACTGTGCATTTCGTGTAATGCGGGTTTTTCAGTAAATTCTAAGTTTTTCAGTGCAACTCACTCATATACTATGTACTACACTGTGCGTTTCTTATATTCTAAGTTTTTCAGTGCAACTCACTCATATACTATGTACTACACTGTGCGTTTCTTATATTCTAAGTTTTTCAGTGCAACTCACTCATATACTATGTACTACACTGTGCGTTTCTTATATTCTAAGTTTTTCAGTGCAACTCACTCATATACTATGTACTACATTGTGCGTTTCTTATATTCTAAGTTTTTCAGTGCAACTCACTCATATACTATGTACTACACTGTGCGTTTCTTATATTCTAAGTTTTTCAGTGCAACTCACTCATATACTATGTACTACACTGTGCGTTTCTTATATTCTAAGTTTTTCAGTGCAACTCACTCATATACTATGTACTACACTGTGCGTTTCTTATATTCTAAGTTTTTCAGTGCAACTCACTCATATACTATGTACTACACTGTGCATTTCGTGTAATGCGGGTTTTTCAGTAAATTCTAAGTTTTTGAGTGCAACACACTCATATACTATGTACTACACTGTGCGTTTCTTATATTCTAAGTTTTTCAGTGCAACTCACTCATATACTATGTACTACACTGTGCGTTTCTTATATTCTAAGTTTTTCAGTGCAACTCACTCATATACTATGTACTACACTGTCTGTTTCTTAAATTCTAAGTTTTTCAGTGCAACTCACTCATATACTATGTACTACACTGAGCGTTTCTTATATTCTAAGTTTTTCAGTGCAACTCACTCATATACTATGTACTACACTGTGCGTTTCTTATATTCTAAGTTTTTCAGTGCAACTCACTCATATACTATGTACTACACTGTGCGTTTCTTATATTCTAAGTTTTTCAGTGCAACTCACTCATATACTATGTACTACACTGTGCGTTTCTTATATTCTAAGTTTTTCAGTGCAACTCACTCATATACTATGTACTACACTGTGCGTTTCTTATATTCTAAGTTTTTCAGTGCAACTCACTCATATACTATGTACTACACTGTGCATTTCGTGTAATGCGGGTTTTTCAGTAAATACTAAGTTTTTCAGTGCAACTCACTCATATACTATGTACTACACTGTGCGTTTCTTATATTCTAAGTTTTTCAGTGCAACTCACTCATATACTATGTACTACACTGTGCGTTTCTTATATTCTAAGTTTTTCAGTGCAACTCACTCATATACTATGTACTACACTGTGCGTTTCTTATATTCTAAGTTTTTCAGTGCAACTCACTCATATACTATGTACTACACTGTGCGTTTCTTATATTCTAAGTTTTTCAGTGCAACTCACTCATATACTATGTACTACACTGTGCGTTTCTTATATTCTAAGTTTTTCAGTGCAACTCACTCATATACTATGTACTACACTGTGCGTTTCTTATATTCTAAGTTTTTCAGTGCAACTCACTCATATACTATGTACTACAATGTGCGTTTCTTATATTCTAAGTTTTTCAAGGCAACTCACTCATATACTATGTACTACACTGTGCGTTTCTTATATTCTAAGTTTTTCAGTGCAACTCACTCATATACTATGTACTACACTGTGCGTTTCTTATATTCTCAGTTTTTCAGTGCAACTCACTCATATACTATGTACTACACTGTGCGTTTCTTATATTCTAAGTTTTTCAGTGCAACTCACTCATATACTATGTACTACACTGTGCGTTTCTTATATTCTAAGTTTTTGAGTGCAACTCACTCATATACTATGTACTACACTGTGCGTTTCATAAATTCTAAGTTTTTCAGTGCAACTCACTCATATACTATGTACTACACTGTGCGTTTCTTATATTCTAAGTTTTTCAGTGCAACTCACTCATATACTATGTACTACACTGTGCGTTTCTTATATTCTAAGTTTTTCAGTGCAACTCACTCATATACTATGTACTACACTGTGCGTTTCTTATATTCTAAGTTTTTGAGTGCAACTCACTCATATACTATGTACTACACTGTGCGTTTCTTATATTCTAAGTTTTTCAGTGCAACTCACTCATATACTATGTACTACACTGTGCGTTTCTTATATTCTAAGTTTTTCAGTGCAACTCACTCATATACTATGTACTACACTGTGCGTTTCTTATATTCTAAGTTTTTCATTGCAACTCACTCATATACTATGTACTACACTGTGCGTTTCTTATATTCTAAGTTTTTCAGTGCAACTCACTCATATACTATGTACTACACTGTGCGTTTCTTATATTCTAAGTTTTTCAGTGCAACTCACTCATATACTATGTACTACATTGTGCGTTTCTTATATTCTAAGTTTTTCAGTGCAACTCACTCATATACTATGTACTACACTGTGCGTTTCTTATATTCTAAGTTTTTGAGTTCAACTCACTCATATACTATGGACTACACTGTGCGTTTCTTATATTCTAAGTTTTTCAGTGCAACTCACTCATATACTATGTACTACACTGTGCGTTTCTTATATTCTAAGTTTTTCAGAGCAACTCACTCATATACTATGTACTACACTGTGCGTTTCTTATATTCTAAGTTTTTCAGTGCAACTCACTCATATACTATGTACTACACTGTGCGTTTCTTATATTCTAAGTTTTTCAGTGCAACTCACTCATATACTATGTACTACACTGTGCGTTTCTTATATTCTAAGTTTTTCAGTGCAACTCACTCATATACTATCTACTACACTGTGCATTTCGTGTAATGCGGGTTTTTCAGTAAATTCTAAGTTTTTCAGTGCAACTCACTCATATACTATGTACTACACTGTGCGTTTCTTATATTCTAAGTTTTTCAGTGCAACTCACTCATATACTATGTACTACACTGTGCGTTTCTTATATTCTAAGTTTTTCAGTGCAACTCACTCATATACTATGTACTACACTGTCTGTTTCTTAAATTCTAAGTTTTTCAGTGCAACTCACTCATATACTATGTACTACACTGAGCGTTTCTTATATTCTAAGTTTTTCAGTGCAACTCACTCATATACTATGTACTACACTGTGCGTTTCTTATATTCTAAGTTTTTCAGTGCAACTCACTCATATACTATGTACTACACTGTGCGTTTCTTATATTCTAAGTTTTTCAGTGCAACTCACTCATATACTATGTACTACACTGTGCGTTTCTTATATTCTAAGTTTTTCAGTGCAACTCACTCATATACAATGTACTACACTGTGCGTTTCTTATATTCTAAGTTTTTCAGTGCAACTCACTCATATACTATGTACTACACTGTGCGTTTCTTATATTCTAAGTTTTTCAGTGCAACTCACTCATATACTATGTACTACACTGTGCATTTCGTGTAATGCGGGTTTTTCAGTAAATTCTAAGTTTTTGAGTGCAACTCACTCATATACTATGTACTACACTGTGCGTTTCTTATATTCTAAGTTTTTCAGTGCAACTCACTCATATACTATGTACTACACTGTGCGTTTCTTATATTCTAAGTTTTTCAGTGCAACTCACTCATATACTATGTACTACACTGTCTGTTTCTTAAATTCTAAGTTTTTCAGTGCAACTCACTCATATACTATGTACTACACTGAGCGTTTCTTATATTCTAAGTTTTTCAGTGCAACTCACTCATATACTATGTACTACACTGTGCGTTTCTTATATTCTAAGTTTTTCAGTGCAACTCACTCATATACTATGTACTACACTGTGCGTTTCTTATATTCTAAGTTTTTCAGTGCAACTCACTCATATACTATGTACTACACTGTGCGTTTCTTATATTCTAAGTTTTTCAGTGCAACTCACTCATATACTATGTACTACACTGTGCGTTTCTTATATTCTAAGTTTTTCAGTGCAACTCACTCATATACTATGTACTACACTGTGCATTTCGTGTAATGCGGGTTTTTCAGTAAATTCTAAGTTTTTCAGTGCAACTCACTCATATACTATGTACTACACTGTGCGTTTCTTATATTCTAAGTTTTTCAGTGCAACTCACTCATATACTATGTACTACACTGTGCGTTTCTTATATTCTAAGTTTTTCAGTGCAACTCACTCATATACTATGTACTACACTGTGCGTTTCTTATATTCTAAGTTTTTCAGTGCAACTCACTCATATACTATGTACTACACTGTGCGTTTCTTATATTCTAAGTTTTTCAGTGCAACTCACTCATATACTATGTACTACACTGTGCGTTTCTTATATTCTAAGTTTTTCAGTGCAACTCACTCATATACTATGTACTACACTGTGCGTTTCTTATATTCTAAGTTTTTCAGTGCAACTCACTCATATACTATGTACTACACTGTGCGTTTCTTATATTCTAAGTTTTTCAGTGCAACTCACTCATATACTATGTACTACACTGTGCGTTTCTTATATTCTAAGTTTTTCAGTGCAACTCACTCATATACTATGTACTACACTGTGCGTTTCTTATATTCTAAGTTTTTCAGTGCAACTCACTCATATACTATGTACTACACTGTGCGTTTCTTATATTCTAAGTTTTTCAGTGCAACTCACTCATATACTATGTACTACACTGTGCGTTTCTTATATTCTAAGTTTTTCAGTGCAACTCACTCATATACTATGTACTACACTGTGCGTTTCTTATATTCTAAGTTTTTCAGTGCAACTCACTCATATACTATGTACTACACTGTGCATTTCGTGTAATGCGGGTTTTTCAGTAAATTCTAAGTTTTTGAGTGCAACTCACTCATATACTATGTACTACACTGTGCGTTTCTTATATTCTAAGTTTTTCAGTGCAACTCACTCATATACTATGTACTACACTGTGCGTTTCTTATATTCTAAGTTTTTCAGTGCAACTCACTCATATACTATGTACTACACTGTGCGTTTCTTATATTCTAAGTTTTTCAGTGCAACTCACTCATATACTATGTACTACACTGTGCATTTCGTGTAATGCGGGTTTTTCAGTAAATTCTAAGTTTTTCAGTGCAACTCACTCATATACTATGTACTACACTGTGCGTTTCTTATATTCTAAGTTTTTCAGTGCAACTCACTCATATACTATGTACTACACTGTGCGTTTCTTATATTCTAAGTTTTTCAGTGCAACTCACTCATATACTATGTACTACACTGTGCGTTTCTTATATTCTAAGTTTTTCAGTGCAACTCACTCATATACTATGTACTACACTGTGCGTTTCTTATATTCTAAGTTTTTCAGTGCAACTCACTCATATACTATGTACTACACTGTGCGTTTCTTATATTCTAAGTTTTTCAGTGCAACTCACTCATATACTATGTACTACACTGTGCGTTTCTTATATTCTAAGTTTTTCAGTGCAACTCACTCATATACTATGTACTACACTGTGCGTTTCTTATATTCTAAGTTTTTCAAGGCAACTCACTCATATACTATGTACTACACTGTGCGTTTCTTATATTCTAAGTTTTTCAGTGCAACTCACTCATATACTATGTACTACACTGTGCGTTTCTTATATTCTCAGTTTTTCAGTGCAACTCACTCATATACTATGTACTACACTGTGCGTTTCTTATATTCTAAGTTTTTCAGTGCAACTCACTCATATACTATGTACTACACTGTGCGTTTCATAAATTCTAAGTTTTTCAGTGCAACTCACTCATATACTATGTACTACACTGTGCGTTTCTTATATTCTAAGTTTTTCAGTGCAACTCACTCATATACTATGTACTACACTGTGCGTTTCTTATATTCTAAGTTTTTCAGTGCAACTCACTCATATACTATGTACTACACTGTGCGTTTCTTATATTCTAAGTTTTTGAGTGCAACTCACTCATATACTATGTACTACACTGTGCGTTTCTTATATTCTAAGTTTTTCAGTGCAACTCACTCATATACTATGTACTACACTGTGCGTTTCTTATATTCTAAGTTTTTCAGTGCAACTCACTCATATACTATGTACTACACTGTGCGTTTCTTATATTCTAAGTTTTTCATTGCAACTCACTCATATACTATGTACTACACTGTGCGTTTCTTATATTCTAAGTTTTTCAGTGCAACTCACTCATATACTATGTACTACACTGTGCGTTTCTTATATTCTAAGTTTTTCAGTGCAACTCACTCATATACTATGTACTACATTGTGCGTTTCTTATATTCTAAGTTTTTCAGTGCAACTCACTCATATACTATGTACTACACTGTGCGTTTCTTATATTCTAAGTTTTTGAGTGCAACTCACTCATATACTATGGACTACACTGTGCGTTTCTTATATTCTAAGTTTTTCAGTGCAACTCACTCATATACTATGTACTACACTGTGCGTTTCTTATATTCTAAGTTTTTCAGAGCAACTCACTCATATACTATGTACTACACTGTGCGTTTCTTATATTCTAAGTTTTTCAGTGCAACTCACTCATATACTATGTACTACACTGTGCGTTTCTTATATTCTAAGTTTTTCAGTGCAACTCACTCATATACTATGTACTACACTGTGCGTTTCTTATATTCTAAGTTTTTCAGTGCAACTCACTCATATACTATGTACTACACTGTGCATTTCGTGTAATGCGGGTTTTTCAGTAAATTCTAAGTTTTTCAGTGCAACTCACTCATATACTATGTACTACACTGTGCGTTTCTTATATTCTAAGTTTTTCAGTGCAACTCACTCATATACTATGTACTACACTGTGCGTTTCTTATATTCTAAGTTTTTCAGTGCAACTCACTCATATACTATGTACTACACTGTCTGTTTCTTAAATTCTAAGTTTTTCAGTGCAACTCACTCATATACTATGTACTACACTGAGCGTTTCTTATATTCTAAGTTTTTCAGTGCAACTCACTCATATACTATGTACTACACTGTGCGTTTCTTATATTCTAAGTTTTTCAGTGCAACTCACTCATATACTATGTACTACACTGTGCGTTTCTTATATTCTAAGTTTTTCAGTGCAACTCACTCATATACTATGTACTACACTGTGCGTTTCTTATATTCTAAGTTTTTCAGTGCAACTCACTCATATACTATGTACTACACTGTGCGTTTCTTATATTCTAGTTTTTCAGTGCAACTCACTCATATACTATGTACTACACTGTGCGTTTCTTATATTCTAAGTTTTTCAGTGCAACTCACTCATATACTATGTACTACACTGTGCGTTTCTTATATTCTAAGTTTTTCAGTGCAACTCACTCATATACTATGTACTACACTGTGCGTTTCTTATATTCTAAGTTTTTCAGTGCAACTCACTCATATACTATGTACTACACTGTGCATTTCGTGTAATGCGGGTTTTTCAGTAAATTCTAAGTTTTTCAGTGCAACTCACTCATATACTATGTACTACACTGTGCGTTTCTTATATTCTAAGTTTTTCAGTGCAACTCACTCATATACTATGTACTACACTGTGCGTTTCTTATATTCTAAGTTTTTCAGTGCAACTCACTCATATACTATGTACTACACTGTGCGTTTCTTATATTCTAAGTTTTTCAGTGCAACTCACTCATATACTATGTACTACACTGTGCGTTTCTTATATTCTAAGTTTTTCAGTGCAACTCACTCATATACTATGTACTACACTGTGCGTTTCTTATATTCTAAGTTTTTCAGTGCAACTCACTCATATACTATGTACTACACTGTGCGTTTCTTATATTCTAAGTTTTTCAGTGCAACTCACTCATATACTATGTACTACACTGTGCGTTTCTTATATTCTCAGTTTTTCACTGCAACTCACTCATATACTATGTACTACACTGTGCGTTTCTTATATTCTAAGTTTTTCAGTGCAACTCACTCATATACTATGTACTACACTGTGCGTTTCTTATATTCTAAGTTTTTCAGTGCAACTCACTCATATACTATGTACTACACTGTGCGTTTCTTATATTCTAAGTTTTTGAGTGCAACTCACTCATATACTATGTACTACACTGTGCGTTTCTTATATTCTAAGTTTTTCAGTGCAACTCACTCATATACTATGTACTACACTGTGCGTTTCTTATATTCTAAGTTTTTCAGTGCAACTCACTCATATACTATGTACTACACTGTGCGTTTCTTATATTCTAAGTTTTTCAGTGCAACTCACTCATATACTATGTACTACACTGTGCGTTTCTTATATTCTAAGTTTTTCAGTGCAACTCACTCATATACTATGTACTACACTGTGCATTTCGTGTAATGCGGGTTTTTCAGTAAATTCTAAGTTTTTCAGTGCAACTCACTCATATACTATGTACTACACTGTGCGTTTCTTATATTCTAAGTTTTTCAGTGCAACTCACTCATATACTATGTACTACACTGTGCGTTTCTTATATTCTAAGTTTTTCAGTGCAACTCACTCATATACTATGTACTACACTGTCTGTTTCTTAAATTCTAAGTTTTTCAGTGCAACTCACTCATATACTATGTACTACACTGAGCGTTTCTTATATTCTAAGTTTTTCAGTGCAACTCACTCATATACTATGTACTACACTGTGCGTTTCTTATATTCTAAGTTTTTCAGTGCAACTCACTCATATACTATGTACTACACTGTGCGTTTCTTATATTCTAAGTTTTTCAGTGCAACTCACTCATATACTATGTACTACACTGTGCGTTTCTTATATTCTAAGTTTTTCAGTGCAACTCACTCATATACTATGTACTACACTGTGCGTTTCTTATATTCTAAGTTTTTCAGTGCAACTCACTCATATACTATGTACTACACTGTGCATTTCGTGTAATGCGGGTTTTTCAGTAAATTCTAAGTTTTTCAGTGCAACTCAATCATATACTATGTACTACACTGTGCGTTTCTTATATTCTAAGTTTTTCAGTGCAACTCACTCATATACTATGTACTACACTGTGCGTTTCTTATATTCTAAGTTTTTCAGTGCAACTCACTCATATACTATGTACTACACTGTGCGTTTCTTATATTCTAAGTTTTTCAGTGCAACTCACTCATATACTATGTACTACACTGTGCGTTTCTTATATTCTAAGTTTTTCAGTGCAACTCACTCATATACTATGTACTACACTGTGCGTTTCTTATATTCTAAGTTTTTCAGTGCAACTCACTCATATACTATGTACTACACTGTGCATTTCGTGTAATGCGGGTTTTTCAGTAAATTCTAAGTTTTTCAGTGCAACTCACTCATATACTATGTACTACACTGTGCGTTTCTTATATTCTATGTTTTTCAGTGCAACTCACTCATATACTATGTACTACACTGTGCGTTTCTTATATTCTAAGTTTTTCAGTGCAACTCACTCATATACTATGTACTACACTGTGCGTTTCTTATATTCTAAGTTTTTCAGTGCAACTCACTCATATACTATGTACTACACTGTGCGTTTCTTATATTCTAAGTTTTTCAGTGCAACTCACTCATATACTATGTACTACACTGTGCGTTTCTTATATTCTAAGTTTTTCAGTGCAACTCACTCATATACTATGTACTACACTGTGCGTTTCTTATATTCTAAGTTTTTCAGTGCAACTCACTCATATACTATGTACTACACTGTGCATTTCGTGTAATGCGGGTTTTTCAGTAAATTCTAAGTTTTTCAGTGCAACTCACTCATATACTATGTACTACACTGTGCGTTTCTTATATTCTAAGTTTTTCAGTGCAACTCACTCATATACTATGTACTACACTGTGCGTTTCTTATATTCTAAGTTTTTCAGTGCAACTCACTCATATACTATGTACTACACTGTGCGTTTCTTATATTCTAAGTTTTTCAGTGCAACTCACTCATATACTATGTACTACACTGTGCGTTTCTTATATTCTAAGTTTTTCAGTGCAACTCACTCATATACTATGTACTACACTGTGCGTTTCTTATATTCTACGTTTTTCAGTGCAACTCACTCATATACTATGTACTACACTGTGCGTTTCTTATATTCTAAGTTTTTCAGTGCAACTCACTCATATACTATGTACTACACTGTGCGTTTCTTATATTCTAAGTTTTTCAAGGCAACTCACTCATATACTATGTACTACACTGTGCGTTTCTTATATTCTAAGTTTTTCAGTGCAACTCACTCATATACTATGTACTACACTGTGCGTTTCTTATATTCTCAGTTTTTCAGTGCAACTCACTCATATACTATGTACTACACTGTGCGTTTCTTATATTCTAAGTTTTTCAGTGCAACTCACTCATATACTATGTACTACACTGTGCGTTTCTTATATTCTAAGTTTTTCAGTGCAACTCACTCATATACTATGTACTACACTGTGCGTTTCTTATATTCTAAGTTTTTGAGTGCAACTCACTCATATACTATGTACTACACTGTGCGTTTCTTATATTCTAAGTTTTTCAGTGCAACTCACTCATATACTATGTACTACACTGTGCGTTTCTTATATTCTAAGTTTTTCAGTGCAACTCACTCATATACTATGTACTACACTGTGCGTTTCTTATATTCTAAGTTTTTCATTGCAACTCACTCATATACTATGTACTACACTGTGCGTTTCTTATATTCTAAGTTTTTCAGTGCAACTCACTCATATACTATGTACTACACTGTGCGTTTCTTATATTCTAAGTTTTTCAGTGCAACTCACTCATATACTATGTACTACATTGTGCGTTTCTTATATTCTAAGTTTTTCAGTGCAACTCACTCATATACTACGTACTACACTGTGCGTTTCTTATATTCTAAGTTTTTCAGTGCAACTCACTCATATACTATGTACTACACTGTGCGTTTCTTATATTCTAAGTTTTTCAGAGCAACTCACTCATATACTATGTACTACACTGTGCGTTTCTTATATTCTAAGTTTTTCAGTGCAACTCACTCATATACTATGTACTACACTGTGCGTTTCTTATATTCTAAATTTTTCAGTGCAACTCACTCATATACTATGTACTACACTGTGCGTTTCTTATATTCTAAGTTTTTCAGTGCAACTCACTCATATACTATGTACTACACTGTGCATTTCGTGTAATGCGGGTTTTTCAGTAAATTCTAAGTTTTTCAGTGCAACTCACTCATATACTATGTACTACACTGTGCGTTTCTTATATTCTAAGTTTTTCAGTGCAACTCACTCATATACTATGTACTACACTGTGCGTTTCTTATATTCTAAGTTTTTCAGTGCAACTCACTCATATACTATGTACTACACTGTCTGTTTCTTAAATTCTAAGTTTTTCAGTGCAACTCACTCATATACTATGTACTACACTGAGCGTTTCTTATATTCTAAGTTTTTCAGTGCAACTCACTCATATACTATGTACTACACTGTGCGTTTCTTATATTCTAAGTTTTTCAGTGCAACTCACTCATATACTATGTACTACACTGTGCGTTTCTTATATTCTAAGTTTTTCAGTGCAACTCACTCATATACTATGTACTACACTGTGCGTTTCTTATATTCTAAGTTTTTCAGTGCAACTCACTCATATACTATGTACTACACTGTGCGTTTCTTATATTCTAAGTTTTTCAGTGCAACTCACTCATATACTATGTACTACACTGTGCGTTTCTTATATTCTAAGTTTTTCAGTGCAACTCACTCATATACTATGTACTACACTGTGCGTTTCTTATATTCTAAGTTTTTCAGTGCAACTCACTCATATACTATGTACTACACTGTGCGTTTCTTATATTCTAAGTTTTTCAGTGCAACTCACTCATATACTATGTACTACACTGTGCGTTTCTTATATTCTAAGTTTTTCAGTGCAACTCACTCATATACTATGTACTACACTGTGCATTTCGTGTAATGCGGGTTTTTCAGTAAATTCTAAGTTTTTCAGTGCAACTCACTCATATACTATGTACTACACTGTGCGTTTCTTATATTCTAAGTTTTTCAGTGCAACTCACTCATATACTATGTACTACACTGTGCGTTTCTTATATTCTAAGTTTTTCAGTGCAACTCACTCATATACTATGTACTACACTGTGCGTTTCTTATATTCTAAGTTTTTCAGTGCAACTCACTCATATACTATGTACTACACTGTGCGTTTCTTATATTCTAAGTTTTTCAGTGCAACTCACTCATATACTATGTACTACACTGTGCGTTTCTTATATTCTAAGTTTTTCAGTGCAACTCACTCATATACTATGTACTACACTGTGCGTTTCTTATATTCTAAGTTTTTCAGTGCAACTCACTCATATACTATGTACTACACTGTGCGTTTCTTATATTCTAAGTTTTTCAAGGCAACTCACTCATATACTATGTACTACACTGTGCGTTTCTTATATTCTAAGTTTTTCAGTGCAACTCACTCATATACTATGTACTACACTGTGCGTTTCTTATATTCTCAGTTTTTCAGTGCAACTCACTCATATACTATGTACTACACTGTGCGTTTCTTATATTCTAAGTTTTTCAGTGCAACTCACTCATATACTATGTACTACACTGTGCGTTTCTTATATTCTAAGTTTTTGAGTGCAACTCACTCATATACTATGTACTACACTGTGCGTTTCATAAATTCTAAGTTTTTCAGTGCAACTCACTCATATACTATGTACTACACTGTGCGTTTCTTATATTCTAAGTTTTTCAGTGCAACTCACTCATATACTATGTACTACACTGTGCGTTTCTTATATTCTAAGTTTTTCAGTGCAACTCACTCATATACTATGTACTACACTGTGCGTTTCTTATATTCTAAGTTTTTGAGTGCAACTCACTCATATACTATGTACTACACTGTGCGTTTCTTATATTCTAAGTTTTTCAGTGCAACTCACTCATATACTATGTACTACACTGTGCGTTTCTTATATTCTAAGTTTTTCAGTGCAACTCACTCATATACTATGTACTACACTGTGCGTTTCTTATATTCTAAGTTTTTCATTGCAACTCACTCATATACTATGTACTACACTGTGCGTTTCTTATATTCTAAGTTTTTCAGTGCAACTCACTCATATACTATGTACTACACTGTGCGTTTCTTATATTCTAAGTTTTTCAGTGCAACTCACTCATATACTATGTACTACATTGTGCGTTTCTTATATTCTAAGTTTTTCAGTGCAACTCACTCATATACTATGTACTACACTGTGCGTTTCTTATATTCTAAGTTTTTGAGTGCAACTCACTCATATACTATGGACTACACTGTGCGTTTCTTATATTCTAAGTTTTTCAGTGCAACTCACTCATATACTATGTACTACACTGTGCGTTTCTTATATTCTAAGTTTTTCAGAGCAACTCACTCATATACTATGTACTACACTGTGCGTTTCTTATATTCTAAGTTTTTCAGTGCAACTCACTCATATACTATGTACTACACTGTGCGTTTCTTATATTCTAAGTTTTTCAGTGCAACTCACTCATATACTATGTACTACACTGTGCGTTTCTTATATTCTAAGTTTTTCAGTGCAACTCACTCATATACTATGTACTACACTGTGCATTTCGTGTAATGCGGGTTTTTCAGTAAATTCTAAGTTTTTCAGTGCAACTCACTCATATACTATGTACTACACTGTGCGTTTCTTATATTCTAAGTTTTTCAGTGCAACTCACTCATATACTATGTACTACACTGTGCGTTTCTTATATTCTAAGTTTTTCAGTGCAACTCACTCATATACTATGTACTACACTGTCTGTTTCTTAAATTCTAAGTTTTTCAGTGCAACTCACTCATATACTATGTACTACACTGAGCGTTTCTTATATTCTAAGTTTTTCAGTGCAACTCACTCATATACTATGTACTACACTGTGCGTTTCTTATATTCTAAGTTTTTCAGTGCAACTCACTCATATACTATGTACTACACTGTGCGTTTCTTATATTCTAAGTTTTTCAGTGCAACTCACTCATATACTATGTACTACACTGTGCGTTTCTTATATTCTAAGTTTTTCAGTGCAACTCACTCATATACTATGTACTACACTGTGCGTTTCTTATATTCTAAGTTTTTCAGTGCAACTCACTCATATACTATGTACTACACTGTGCATTTCGTGTAATGCGGGTTTTTCAGTAAATTCTAAGTTTTTCAGTGCAACTCAATCATATACTATGTACTACACTGTGCGTTTCTTATATTCTAAGTTTTTCAGTGCAACTCACTCATATACTATGTACTACACTGTGCGTTTCTTATATTCTAAGTTTTTCAGTGCAACTCACTCATATACTATGTACTACACTGTGCGTTTCTTATATTCTAAGTTTTTCAGTGCAACTCACTCATATACTATGTACTACACTGTGCGTTTCTTATATTCTAAGTTTTTCAGTGCAACTCACTCATATACTATGTACTACACTGTGCGTTTCTTATATTCTAAGTTTTTCAGTGCAACTCACTCATATACTATGTACTACACTGTGCATTTCGTGTAATGCGGGTTTTTCAGTAAATTCTAATTTTTTCAGTGCGACTCACTCATATACTATGTACTACACTGTGCGTTTCTTATATTCTAAGTTTTTCAGTGCAACTCACTCATATACTATGTACTACACTGTGCGTTTCTTATATTCTAAGTTTTTCAGTGCAACTCACTCATATACTATGTACTACACTGTGCGTTTCTTATATTCTAAGTTTTTCAGTGCAACTCACTCATATACTATGTACTACACTGTGCGTTTCTTATATTCTAAGTTTTTCAGTGCAACTCACTCATATACTATGTACTACACTGTGCATTTCGTGTAATGCGGGTTTTTCAGTAAATTCTAAGTTTTTCAGTGCAACTCACTCATATACTATGTACTACACTGTGCGTTTCTTATATTCTAAGTTTTTCAGTGCAACTCACTCATATACTATGTACTACACTGTGCGTTTCTTATATTCTAAGTTTTTCAGTGCAACTCACTCATATACTATGTACTACACTGTGCGTTTCTTATATTCTAAGTTTTTCAGTGCAACTCACTCATATACTATGTACTACACTGTGCGTTTCTTATATTCTAAGTTTTTCAGTGCAACTCACTCATATACTATGTACTACACTGTGCGTTTCTTATATTCTAAGTTTTTCAGTGCAACTCACTCATATACTATGTACTACACTGTGCGTTTCTTATATTCTAAGTTTTTCAGTGCAACTCACTCATATACTATGTACTACACTGTGCGTTTCTTATATTCTAAGTTTTTCAAGGCAACTCACTCATATACTATGTACTACACTGTGCGTTTCTTATATTCTAAGTTTTTCAGTGCAACTCACTCATATACTATGTACTACACTGTGCGTTTCTTATATTCTCAGTTTTTCAGTGCAACTCACTCATATACTATGTACTACACTGTGCGTTTCTTATATTCTAAGTTTTTCAGTGCAACTCACTCATATACTATGTACTACACTGTGCGTTTCTTATATTCTAAGTTTTTGAGTGCAACTCACTCATATACTATGTACTACACTGTGCGTTTCATAAATTCTAAGTTTTTCAGTGCAACTCACTCATATACTATGTACTACACTGTGCGTTTCTTATATTCTAAGTTTTTCAGTGCAACTCACTCATATACTATGTACTACACTGTGCGTTTCTTATATTCTAAGTTTTTCAGTGCAACTCACTCATATACTATGTACTACACTGTGCGTTTCTTATATTCTAAGTTTTTGAGTGCAACTCACTCATATACTATGTACTACACTGTGCGTTTCTTATATTCTAAGTTTTTCAGTGCAACTCACTCATATACTATGTACTACACTGTGCGTTTCTTATATTCTAAGTTTTTCAGTGCAACTCACTCATATACTATGTACTACACTGTGCGTTTCTTATATTCTAAGTTTTTCATTGCAACTCACTCATATACTATGTACTACACTGTGCGTTTCTTATATTCTAAGTTTTTCAGTGCAACTCACTCATATACTATGTACTACACTGTGCGTTTCTTATATTCTAAGTTTTTCAGTGCAACTCACTCATATACTATGTACTACATTGTGCGTTTCTTATATTCTAAGTTTTTCAGTGCAACTCACTCATATACTATGTACTACACTGTGCGTTTCTTATATTCTAAGTTTTTGAGTGCAACTCACTCATATACTATGGACTACACTGTGCGTTTCTTATATTCTAAGTTTTTCAGTGCAACTCACTCATATACTATGTACTACACTGTGCGTTTCTTATATTCTAAGTTTTTCAGAGCAACTCACTCATATACTATGTACTACACTGTGCGTTTCTTATATTCTAAGTTTTTCAGTGCAACTCACTCATATACTATGTACTACACTGTGCGTTTCTTATATTCTAAGTTTTTCAGTGCAACTCACTCATATACTATGTACTACACTGTGCGTTTCTTATATTCTAAGTTTTTCAGTGCAACTCACTCATATACTATGTACTACACTGTGCATTTCGTGTAATGCGGGTTTTTCAGTAAATTCTAAGTTTTTCAGTGCAACTCACTCATATACTATGTACTACACTGTGCGTTTCTTATATTCTAAGTTTTTCAGTGCAACTCACTCATATACTATGTACTACACTGTGCGTTTCTTATATTCTAAGTTTTTCAGTGCAACTCACTCATATACTATGTACTACACTGTCTGTTTCTTAAATTCTAAGTTTTTCAGTGCAACTCACTCATATACTATGTACTACACTGAGCGTTTCTTATATTCTAAGTTTTTCAGTGCAACTCACTCATATACTATGTACTACACTGTGCGTTTCTTATATTCTAAGTTTTTCAGTGCAACTCACTCATATACTATGTACTACACTGTGCGTTTCTTATATTCTAAGTTTTTCAGTGCAACTCACTCATATACTATGTACTACACTGTGCGTTTCTTATATTCTAAGTTTTTCAGTGCAACTCACTCATATACTATGTACTACACTGTGCGTTTCTTATATTCTAAGTTTTTCAGTGCAACTCACTCATATACTATGTACTACACTGTGCATTTCGTGTAATGCGGGTTTTTCAGTAAATTCTAAGTTTTTCAGTGCAACTCAATCATATACTATGTACTACACTGTGCGTTTCTTATATTCTAAGTTTTTCAGTGCAACTCACTCATATACTATGTACTACACTGTGCGTTTCTTATATTCTAAGTTTTTCAGTGCAACTCACTCATATACTATGTACTACACTGTGCGTTTCTTATATTCTAAGTTTTTCAGTGCAACTCACTCATATACTATGTACTACACTGTGCGTTTCTTATATTCTAAGTTTTTCAGTGCAACTCACTCATATACTATGTACTACACTGTGCGTTTCTTATATTCTAAGTTTTTCAGTGCAACTCACTCATATACTATGTACTACACTGTGCATTTCGTGTAATGCGGGTTTTTCAGTAAATTCTAATTTTTTCAGTGCGACTCACTCATATACTATGTACTACACTGTGCGTTTCTTATATTCTAAGTTTTTCAGTGCAACTCACTCATATACTATGTACTACACTGTGCGTTTCTTATATTCTAAGTTTTTCAGTGCAACTCACTCATATACTATGTACTACACTGTGCGTTTCTTATATTCTAAGTTTTTCAGTGCAACTCACTCATATACTATGTACTACACTGTGCGTTTCTTATATTCTAAGTTTTTCAGTGCAACTCACTCATATACTATGTACTACACTGTGCGTTTCTTATATTCTAAGTTTTTCAGTGCAACTCACTCATATACTATGTACTACACTGTGCGTTTCTTATATTCTAAGTTTTTCAGTGCAACTCACTCATATACTATGTATTACACTGTGCGTTTCTTATATTCTAAGTTTTTCAGTGCAACTCACTCATATACTATGTACTACACTGTGCGTTTCTTATATTCTAAGTTTTTCAGTGCAACTCACTCATATACTATGTACTACACTGTGCGTTTCTTATATTCTAAGTTTTTCAGTGCAACTCACTCATATACTATGTACTACATTGTGCGTTTCTTATATTCTAAGTTTTTCAGTGCAACTCACTCATATACTATGTACTACACTGTGCATTTCGTGTAATGCGGGTTTTTCAGTAAATTCTAAGTTTTTCAGTGCAACTCACTCATATGCTATGTACTACACTGTGCGTTTCTTATATTCTAAGTTTTTGAGTGCAACTCACTCATATACTATGTACTACACTGTGCGTGTCTTATATTCTAAGTTTTTCAGTGCAACTCACTCATATACTATGTACTACACTGTGCGTTTCTTATATTCTAAGTTTTTCAGTGCAACTCACTCATATACTATGTACTACACTGTGCGTTTCTTATATTCTAAGTTTTTCAGTGCAACTCACTCATATACTATGTACTACACTGTGCGTTTCTTATATTCTAAGTTTTTCAGTGCAACTCACTCATATACTATGTACTACACTGTGCGTTTCTTATATTCTAAGTTTTTCAGTGCAACTCACTCATATACTATGTACTACACTGTGCATTTCGTGTAATGCGGGTTTTTCAGTAAATTCTAAGTTTTTCAGTGCAACTCACTCATATACTATGTACTACACTGTGCGTTTCTTATATTCTAAGTTTTTCAGTGCAACTCACTCATATACTATGTTCTACAGTGTGCGTTTCTTATATTCTAAGTTTTTCAGTGCAACTCACTCATATACTATGTACTACACTGTCTGTTTCTTAAATTCTAAGTTTTTCAGTGCAACTCACTCATATACTATGTACTACACTGAGCGTTTCTTATATTCTAAGTTTTTCAGTGCAACTCACTCATATACTATGTACTACACTGTGCGTTTCTTATATTCTAAGTTTTTCAGTGCAACTCACTCATATACTATGTACTACACTGTGCGTTTCTTATATTCTAAGTTTTTCAGTGCAACTCACTCATATACTATGTACTACACTGTGCGTTTCTTATATTCTAAGTTTTTCAGTGCAACTCACTCATATACTATGTACTACACTGTGCGTTTCTTATATTCTAAGTTTTTCAGTGCAACTCACTCATATACTATGTACTACACTGTGCATTTCGTGTAATGCGGGTTTTTCAGTAAATTCTAAGTTTTTCAGTGCGACTCACTCATATACTATGTACTACACTGTGCGTTTCTTATATTCTAAATTTTTCAGTGCAACTCACTCATATACTATGTACTACACTGTGCGTTTCTTATATTCTAAGTTTTTCAGTGCAACTCACTCATATACTATGTACTACACTGTGCGTTTCTTATATTCTAAGTTTTTCAGTGCAACTCACTCATATACTATGTACTACACTGTGCGTTTCTTATATTCTAAGTTTTTCAGTGCAACTCACTCATATACTATGTACTACACTGTGCGTTTCTTATATTCTAAGTTTTTCAGTGCAACTCACTCATATACTATGTACTACACTGTGCGTTTCTTATATTCTAAGTTTTTCAGTGCAACTCACTCATATACTATGTACTACACTGTGCGTTTCTTATATTCTAAGTTTTTCAGTGCAACTCACTCATATACTATGTACTACACTGTGCGTTTCTTATATTCTACGTTTTTCAGTGCAACTCACTCATATACTATGTACTACACTGTGCGTTTCTTATATTCTAAGTTTTTCAGTGCAACTCACTCATATACTATGTACTACACTGTGCATTTCGTGTAATGCGGGTTTTTCAGTAAATTCTAAGTTTTTCAGTGCAACTCACTCATATAATATGTACTACACTGTGCGTTTCTTATATTCTAAGTTTTTGAGTGCAACTCACTCATATACTATGTACTACACTGTGCGTTTCTTATATTCTAAGTTTTTCAGTGCAACTCACTCATATACTATGTACTACACTGTGCGTTTCTTATATTCTAAGTTTTTCAGTGCAACTCACTCATATACTATGTACTACACTGTGCGTTTTTTATATTCTAAGTTTTTCAGTGCAACTCACTCATATACTATGTACTACACTGTGCGTTTCTTATATTCTAAGTTTTTCAGTGCAACTCACTCATATACTATGTACTACACTGTGCGTTTCTTATATTCTAAGTTTTTCAGTGCAACTCACTCATATACTATGTACTACACTGTGCGTTTCTTATATTCTAAGTTTTTCAGTGCAACTCACTCATATACTATGTACTACACTGTGCGTTTCTTATATTCTAAGTTTTTCAGTGCAACTCACTCATATACTATGTACTACACTGTGCATTTCGTGTAATGCGGGTTTTTCAGTAAATTCTAAGTTTTTCAGTGCAACTCACTCATATACTATGTACTACACTGTGCGTTTCTTATATTCTAAGTTTTTCAGTACAACTCACTCATATACTATGTACTACACTGTGCGTTTCTTATATTCTAAGTTTTTCAGTGCAACTCATTCATATACTATCTACTACACTGTGCGTTTCTTATATTCTAAGTTTTTCAGTGCAACTCACTCATATACTATGTACTACACTGTGCGTTTCTTATATTCTAAGTTTTTCAGTGCAACTCACTCATATACTATGTACTACACTGTGCGTTTCTTATATTCTAAGTTTTTCAGTGCAACTCACTCATATACTATGTACTACACTGTGCGTTTCTTATATTCTAAGTTTTTCAGTGCAACTCACTCATATACTATGTACTACACTGTGCGTTTCTTATATTCTAAGTTTTTCAGTGCAACTCACTCATATACTATGTACTACATTGTGCGTTTCTTATATTCTAAGTTTTTCAGTGCAACTCACTCATATACTATGTACTACACTGTGCATTTCGTGTAATGCGGGTTTTTCAGTAAATTCTAAGTTTTTCAGTGCAACTCACTCATATACTATGTACTACACTGTGCGTTTCTTATATTCTAAGTTTTTGAGTGCAACTCACTCATATACTATGTACTACACTGTGCGTTTCTTATATTCTAAGTTTTTCAGTGCAACTCACTCATATACTATGTACTACACTGTGCGTTTCTTATATTCTAAGTTTTTCAGTGCAACTCACTCATATACTATGTACTACACTGTGCGTTTCTTATATTCTAAGTTTTTCAGTGCAAATCACTCATATACTATGTACTACACTGTGCGTTTCTTATATTCTAAGTTTTTCAGTGCAACTCACTCATATACTATGTACTACACTGTGCGTTTCTTATATTCTAAGTTTTTCAGTGCAACTCACTCATATACTATGTACTACACTGTGCGTTTCTTATATTCTAAGTTTTTCAGTGCAACTCACTCATATACTATGTACTACACTGTGCATTTCGTGTAATGCGGGTTTTTCAGTAAATTCTAAGTTTTTCAGTGCAACTCACTCATATACTATGTACTACACTGTGCGTTTCTTATATTCTAAGTTTTTCAGTGCAACTCACTCATATACTATGTACTACACTGTGCGTTTCTTATATTCTAAGTTTTTCAGTGCAACTCACTCATATACTATGTACTACACTGTGCGTTTCTTATATTCTAAGTTTTTCAGTGCAACTCACTCATATACTATGTACTACACTGTGCGTTTCTTATATTCTAAGTTTTTCAGTGCAACTCACTCATATACTATGTACTACACTGTGCGTTTCTTATATTCTAAGTTTTTCAGTGCAACTCACTCATATACTATGTACTACACTGTGCGTTTCTTATATTCTAAGTTTTTCAGTGCAACTCACTCATATACTATGTACTACACTGTGCGTTTCTTATATTCTACGTTTTTCAGTGCAACTCACTCATATACTATGTACTACACTGTGCGTTTCTTATATTCTAAGTTTTTCAGTGCAACTCACTCATATACTATGTACTACACTGTGCATTTCGTGTAATGCGGGTTTTTCAGTAAATTCTAAGTTTTTCAGTGCAACTCACTCATATACTATGTACTACACTGTGCGTTTCTTATATTCTAAGTTTTTCAGTGCAACTCACTCATATACTATGTACTACACTGTGCGTTTCTTATATTCTACGTTTTTCAGTGCAACTCACTCATATACTATGTACTACACTGTGCGTTTCTTATATTCTAAGTTTTTCAGTGCAACTCACTCATATACTATGTACTACACTGTGCATTTCGTGTAATGCGGGTTTTCAGTAATTCTAAGTTTTTCAGTGCAACTCACTCATATACTATGTACTACACTGTGCGTTTCTTATATTCTAAGTTTTTGAGTGCAACTCACTCATATACTATGTACTACACTGTGCGTTTCTTATATTCTAAGTTTTTCAGTGCAACTCACTCATATACTATGTACTACACTGTGCGTTTCTTATATTCTAAGTTTTTCAGTGCAACTCACTCATATACTATGTACTACACTGTGCGTTTCTTATATTCTAAGTTTTTTCAGTGCAACTCACTCATATACTATGTACTACACTGTGCGTTTCTTATATTCTAAGTTTTTCAGTGCAACTCACTCATATACTATGTACTACACTGTGCGTTTCTTATATTCTAAGTTTTTCAGTGCAACTCACTCATATACTATGTACTACACTGTGCGTTTCTTATATTCTAAGTTTTTCAGTGCAACTCACTCATATACTATGTACTACACTGTGCGTTTCTTATATTCTAAGTTTTTCAGTGCAACTCACTCATATACTATGTACTACACTGTGCATTTCGTGTAATGCGGGTTTTTCAGTAAATTCTAAGTTTTTCAGTGCAACTCACTCATATACTATGTACTACACTGTGCGTTTCTTATATTCTAAGTTTTTCAGTGCAACTCACTCATATACTATGTACTACACTGTGCGTTTCTTATATTCTAAGTTTTTCAGTGCAACTCACTCATATACTATGCTACTACACTGTGCGTTTCTTATATTCTAAGTTTTTCAGTGCAACTCACTCATATACTATGTACTACACTGTGCGTTTCTTATATTCTAAGTTTTTCAGTGCAACTCACTCATATACTATGTACTACACTGTGCGTTTCTTATATTCTAAGTTTTTCAGTGCAACTCACTCATATACTATGTACTACACTGTGCGTTTCTTATATTCTAAGTTTTTCAGTGCAACTCACTCATATACTATGTACTACACTGTGCGTTTCTTATATTCTAAGTTTTTCAGTGCAACTCACTCATATACTATGTACTACACTTGTGCGTTTCTTATATTCTAAGTTTTTCAGTGCAACTCACTCATATACTATGTACTACACTGTGCATTCGTGTAATGCGGTTTTCATAAATTCTAAGTTTTTTCAGTGCAACTCACTCATATACTATGTACTACACTGTGCGTTTCTTATATTCTAAGTTTTTCAGTGCAACTCACTCATATACTATGTACTACACTGTGCGTTTCTTATATTCTAAGTTTTTCAGTGCAACTCACTCATATACTATGTACTACACTGTGCGTTTCTTATATTTCTAAGTTTTTCAGTGGCAACTCACTCATATACTATGTACTACACTGTGCGTTTCTTATATTCTAAGTTTTTCAGTGCAAATCACTCATATACTATGTACTACACTGTGCGTTTCTTATATTCTAAGTTTTTCAGTGCAACTCACTCATATACTATGTACTACACTGTGCGTTTCTTATATTCTAAGTTTTTCAGTGCAACTCACTCATATACTATGTACTACACTGTGCGTTTCTTATATTCTAAGTTTTTCAGTGCAACTCACTCATATACTATGTACTACACTGTGCATTTCGTGTAATGCGGGTTTTCAGTAAATTCTAAGTTTTCAGTGCAACTCACTCATATACTATGTACTACACTGTGCGTTTCTTATATTCTAAGTTTTTGCAGTGCAACTCACTCATATACTATGTACTACACTGTGCGTTTCTTATATTCTAAGTTTTTCAGTGCAACTCACTCATATACTATGTACTACACTGTGCGTTTCTTATATTCTAAGTTTTTCAGTGCAACTCACTCATATACTATGTACTACACTGTGCGTTTCTTATATTCTAAGTTTTTCAGTGCAACTCACTCATATACTATGTACTACACTGTGCGTTTCTTATATTCTAAGTTTTTCAGTGCAACTCACTCATATACTATGTACTACACTGTGCGTTTCTTATATTCTAAGTTTTTCAGTGCAACTCACTCATATACTATGTACTACATGTGCGTTTCTTATATTCTAAGTTTTTCAGTGCAACTCACTCATATACTATGTACTACACTGTGCATTTCGTGTAATGCGGGTTTTTCAGTAAATTCTAAGTTTTTCAGTGCAACTCACTCATATACTATGTACTACACTGTGCGTTTCTTATATTCTAAGTTTTTCAGTGCAACTCACTCATATACTATGTACTACACTGTGCGTTTCTTATATTCTAAGTTTTTCAGTGCAACTCACTCATATACTATGTACTACACTGTGCGTTTCTTATATTCTAAGTTTTTCAGTGCAACTCACTCATATACTATGTACTACACTGTGCGTTTTCTTATATTCTAAGTTTTTCAGTGCAACTCACTCATATACTATGTACTACACTGTGCGTTTCTTATATTCTAAGTTTTTCAGTGCAACTCACTCATATACTATGTACTACACTGTGCGTTTCTTATATTCTAAGTTTTTCAGTGCAACTCACTCATATACTATGTACTACACTGTGCGTTTCTTATATTCTAAGTTTTTCAGTGCAACTCACTCATATACTATGTACTACACTGTGCATTTCGTGTAATGCGGGTTTTTCAGTAAATTCTAAGTTTTTCAGTGCAACTCACTCATATACTATGTACTACACTGTGCGTTTCTTATATTCTAAGTTTTTCAGTGCAACTCACTCATATACTATGTACTACACTGTGCGTTTCTTATATTCTAAGTTTTTCAGTGCAACTCACTCATATACTATGTACTACACTGTGCGTTTCTTATATTCTAAGTTTTTCAGTGCAACTCACTCATATACTATGTACTACACTGTGCGTTTCTTATATTCTAAGTTTTTCAGTGCAACTCACTCATATACTATGTACTACACTGTGCGTTTCTTATATTCTAAGTTTTTCAGTGCAACTCACTCATATACTATGTACTACACTGTGCGTTTCTTATATTCTAAGTTTTTCAGTGCAACTCACTCATATACTATGTACTACACTGTGCGTTTCTTATATTCTAAGTTTTTCAGTGCAACTCACTCATATACTATGTACTACACTGTGCGTTTCTTATATTCTAAGTTTTTTCAGTGCAACTCACTCATATACTATGTACTACACTGTGCGTTTCTTATATTCTAAGTTTTTCAGTGCAACTCACTCATATACTATGTACTACACTGTGCGTTTCTTATATTCTAAGTTTTTCAGTGCAACTCACTCATATACTATGTACTACACTGTGCGTTTCTTATATTCTAAGTTTTTCAGTGCAACTCACTCATATACTATGTACTACACTGTGCGTTTCTTATATTCTAAGTTTTTCAGTGCAACTCACTCATATACTATGTACTACACTGTGCATTCGTGTATGCGGTTTTCAGTAAATTCTAAGTTTTTCAGTGCAACTCACTCATATACTATGTACTACACTGTGCGTTTCTTATATTCTAAGTTTTTCAGTGCAACTCACTCATATACTATGTACTACACTGTGCGTTTCTTATATTCTAAGTTTTTCAGTGCAACTCACTCATATACTAATGTACTACACTGTGCGTTTCTTATATTCTAAGTTTTTCAGTGCAACTCACTCATATACTATGTACTACACTGTGCGTTTCTTATATTCTAAGTTTTTCAGTGCAACTCACTCATATACTATGTACTACACTGTGCGTTTCTTATATTCTAAGTTTTTCAGTGCAACTCACTCATATACTATGTACTACACTGTGCGTTTCTTATATTCTAAGTTTTTCAGTGCAACTCACTCATATACTATGTACTACACTGTGTGCGTTTTCTTATATTCTAAGTTTTTCAGTGCAACTCACTCATATACTATGTACTACACTGTGCATTTCGTGTAATGCGGTTTTTCAGTAATTCTAAGTTTTTCAGTGCAACTCACTCATATACTATGTACTACACTGTGCGTTTCTTATATTCTAAGTTTTTCAGTGCAACTCACTCATATACTATGTACTACACTGTGCGTTTCTTATATTCTAAGTTTTTCAGTGCAACTCACTCATATACTATGTACTACACTGTGCGTTTTCTTATATTCTAAGTTTTTCAGTGCAACTCACTCATATACTATGTACTACACTGTGCGTTTCTTATATTCTAAAGTTTTTCAGTGCAACTCACTCATATACTATGTACTACACTGTGCGTTTCTTATATTCTAAGTTTTTCAGTGCAACTCACTCATATACTATGTACTACACTGTGCGTTTCTTATATTCTAAGTTTTTCAGTGCAACTCACTCATATACTATGTACTACACTGTGCGTTTCTTATATTCTAAGTTTTTCAGTGCAACTCACTCATATACTATGTACTACACTGTGCATTTCGTGTAATGCGGGTTTTTCAGTAAATTCTAAGTTTTTCAGTGCAACTCACTCATATACTATGTACTACACTGTGCGTTTCTTATATTCTAAGTTTTTCAGTGCAACTCACTCATATACTATGTACTACAACTGTGCGTTTCTTATATTCTAAGTTTTTCAGTGCAACTCACTCATATACTATGTACTACACTGTGCGTTTCTTATATTCTAAGTTTTTCAGTGCAACTCACTCATATACTATGTACTACACTGTGCGTTTCTTATATTCTAAGTTTTTCAGTGCAACTCACTCATATACTATGTACTACACTGTGCGTTTCTTATATTCTAAGTTTTTCAGTGCAACTCACTCATATACTATGTACTACACTGTGCGTTTCTTATATTCTAAGTTTTTCAGTGCAACTCACTCATATACTATGTACTACACTGTGCGTTTCTTATATTCTAAGTTTTTCAGTGCAACTCACTCATATACTATGTACTACACTGTGCATTTCGTGTAATGCGGGTTTTTCAGTAAATTCTAAGTTTTTCAGTGCAACTCACTCATATACTATGTACTACACTGTGCGTTTCTTATATTCTAAGTTTTTCAGTGCAACTCACTCATATACTATGTACTACACTGGTGCGTTTCTTATATTCTAAGTTTTTCAGTGCAACTCACTCATATACTATGTACTACACTGTGCGTTTCTTATATTCTAAGTTTTTCAGTGCAACTCACTCATATACTATGTACTACACTGTGCGTTTCTTATATTCTAAGTTTTTCAGTGCAACTCACTCATATACTATGTACTACACTGTGCGTTTCTTATATTCTAAGTTTTTCAGTAGCAACTCACTCATATACTATGTACTACACTGTGCGTTTCTTATATTAGTCTAAGTTTTTCAGTGCAACTCACTCATATACTATGTACTACACTGTGCGTTTCTTATATTCTAAGTTTTTCAGTGCAACTCACTCATATACTATGTACTACACTGTGCGTTTCTTATATTCTAAGTTTTTCAGTGCAACTCACTCATATACTATGTACTACACTGTGCATTCGTGTATCGGTTTCAGTAAATTCTAAGTTTTTCAGTGCAACTCACTCATATACTATGTACTACACTGTGCGTTTCTTATATTCTAAGTTTTTCAGTGCAACTCACTCATATACTATGTACTACACTGTGCGTTTCTTATATTCTAAGTTTTTCAGTGCAAACTCACTCATATACTATGTACTTACACTGTGCGTTTCTTAGTAATTCTAAGTTTTTCAGTGCAACTCACTCATATACTATGTACTACACTGTGCGTTTCTTATAGTTTCTAAGTCTTTTTTCAGTGCAACTCACTCATATACTATGTACTACACTGTGCGTGTTCTTATATTCTAAGTTTTTCAGTGCAACTCACTCATATACTATGTACTACACTGTGCGTTTCTTATATTCTAAGTTTTTCAGTGGCAACTCACTCATATACTATGTACTACACTGTGCGTTTCTTATATTCTAAGTTTTTCAGTGCAACTCACTCATATACTATGTACTACACTGTGCGTTTCTTATATTCTAAGTTTTTCAGTGCAACTCACTCATATACTATGTACTACACACTGTGCGTTTCTTATATTCTAAGTTTTTCAGTGCAACTCACTCATATACTATGTACTACACTGTGCGTTTTCTTATATTCTAAGTTTTTCAGTGCAAACTCACTCATATACTATGTACTACACTGTGCGTTTGCTTATATTTCTAAGTTTTTCAGTGCAACTCACTCATATACTATGTACTACACTGTGCTTTCGTTATGCGGTTTCATAATTCTAAGTTTTTCAGTGCAACTCACTCATATACTATGTACTACACTGTGCGTTTCTTATATTCTAAGTTTTTCAGTGCAACTCACTCATATACTATGTACTACACTGTGCGTT